>NC_071533.1:22332476-22957476 GCF_026979565.1 Vidua chalybeata | reverse complement strand
GCAGACAAATGTTGTGAAGCTCCCTAAAAAGCAGCTTTTGATATTCCCACTGTGGGCATAGGGCAATAAAATATAACATAATTGTATAGAGTGAATCAGTGATGGAATTAGCGTCAACAATGTGCTGGCTGCTGTCATGTGCTCAACAATTAAGACCCATTCACTTTTCATGACACTACAATCACAAGGATCGGTTGTGGTAGCTTTGGAAGCTGCATTTAGTGCCTGAAAAACACACTGATATACTGAAATAAAAAATACACATAAAAGAATGAGTAAAAGAGTAAGAAAAAAAAAATCTCACCATTTTCTGCCAGAGGGGCTAAAACTTCAAAAATAATCTCTTTTTTATCATGCTCTATTTGCTTCTTGAACAGTTTCACAAGCTCTTCAGCAATGTTTGTGTAGGCAAACTGCTCCTTACTTGACTCTGTGAAGCAAAAGGAGAAAATCAGTATAAAGTAAACAAACCACATAAGAAGGCATAACTACTTTTTCTCTTTGTTAGCGGGATTATTCAGTGAGATTACTATTACTAACTGCTCTTCACAGACAAGAGCAATAGACTCATGCTTGTCACAAAATGAAAAGATAAATGTCTAACACTTTAAATGTGCTGACCTGAATTAGTTATAGTTAAAAGGCTGTTAAAAATATATAAATATAAAATTCAAGGCTGTTTGGTCTGGTTTTGCCCACCAATATGTAAGCTAGCTATAGAAACAGTAATAGTACAAAATTAAGTCTTTGATTTCCCTCATCTTAATAGAAAGATGAGCAGGTTATATACTGCATTTTCTATGGGAGAGATGAAGATTTGCACCAAATCCTTTAATATTTACATGGTCTCATGACGGTGACATTTCTTTTGAAATTTGTGTGTGGCTGTTGCTTGGCCATCTCATACTGCACAGATACAGCGTAAAGCAGTTTTACAGATGGGTGAGGTTCCTACCAGATTAGCCAGCAAGTCTTCAAATGTACATTCAACAAAAGCATCTCTTATTCCATTGCCTGTATCATATTCCTCCTCACTGGCAGTATTACAAGGGATGCAGGTGGTAGGGCTGGTGTTCTGCATTCTCCAGTGGCCACCTCCTGAGGGCCATCTGTAGTTACAGAACCTTCCAGCACCTTTGCTATTGCTCTGTCGGATGCTTAGGGATTACTTTACTGTAGAACTGACCCCAAGGACTTGGGAAAAGCATGACTTGCAGTCCTAGACACATTTCGTACACATCTCATCATTTTCTCTCACTATGCATGATTGCATAGTATATTCTATGTGGATTTTTGATCTTTCCAGTATTTTAGCAGATCTTTCACTGGTTTGTGTCCTGCTTTGACACAGAATTGTCATATAATCCTTTTCAAGGGATTCGTGCAATGCTGTTGTCTCGTAAGTGATGAAAAATGACAAGCAAAAAAAAAAAATCCCTGAAGTTACAGGGCAAAAATAAAATAATAGTTACAATGTGATTGACTATTGCTTAAGGGAGAATAAAGTATTACAAAGTAAATTAATTTTGTGCCAGTCTTAAAAAATGACTTTTCAATGTGTATGAACTGGAAGAGAAGTAGCTGCTGTGAAGTTTCTTTTCCACGGTTCTCATTACTCAACAAGACAGAGCTGGATCTTTCCGCAGAGGGAAAGGAAATTCTCAGTGAGTCTAACATTTATTATATTTAATATCATTATGGTTTTGGTTGCATTTCAGCACTAGAACTTTCAGTGTATGACTCTTATACTTTCTGCTGTGCAGGCACAGTACAGAGTCCCCATCCTACAGACCTCTGATTTGTTAATTTCTTTAGTGCTGCCTTGATGGTTTTTTCTGCTGTTGATTTGTTAAGAAGAACTGTCTACTGTAAATAAATTTATTATGTGTATGATCAAACTAAACTAGGTAACATGATACTTTCTCTGGCCTTGAAATCTATGAACTCAGGCCTCCAAGTGCTACAAACTCAGAGATATATTTTTCATATTTTGAACTGCTGAATGTTCTTAGACGATATCATAACTGCTATGTATTATTTACTCCAGTGTAAAAAAACCCAACTCACAAAACTAGAATTTCCCCAAATATGTTAGCGAAAGAACAATATAAACCACAAATGTTAATAAAACACAGGCCTTAACAACCCATTGATTTACACATGGTTGAATTCCAATGAAAACTGATCTGCTTGCAAAGATATCAGATGAAAGCAGGGCCACAAACTTCAATTTAAATGAAGTTGTAACTAAAGTTAACATCTATTAATGACTTATACATGGAGGTATTCAGACTAGAATATATTAAAATTCTGCACCTAAAATAATACTGAATATGCAGATTAATGAACTGTGTCTGTCTCAATTTCATTCAGAGATTTTCATGAGCCAAATTTAATCTCGATAAAACTTTGTGGAGCTACACTAGGATACAATATTTATATTATTAATAAATAATTCACATTTAGTAGCAGTGTATTAAAATACAAGTCCTCCGGGCTTCACCCGGGTGCCCAGCCTGTCCGGGGGAAACCCTCAGAGGACTGTTCCGCGGGGAGGATGTGGCGGGACCCGGATAGCTCCACTGTAAGGACGAGAGGGCTCCGAAGTGGCTTTATTCCTAGAGGCTTTATTTCAGGAGCGTCGCAGGAACAGGAGGGTGAAACGGGGGACATGAATTCTCCACAAGGGAGCGAACTCCGGAAGCCCCGAGGAAAGGCGGGGCTGGGTATTAAGGGCAAAGAAGTAGGAGTGGTTAGGGTACAAAACAGCAAACGGGCAATGGGTAAAGGGGGGCGGGACAGAGTGGGGTGACATACAGAGAACTAATCGGGGTACAGAGGAGGAGTGGTATTCTAACAGGAGCCAATGGGGGTAACAGAATAACTGAACTTTCTGGAACTGGGGAGTATGCTAAACATTGATGGACAGCTCTTCTGGGGTGGAGAGCAGCAGCTGATTTCTAACCTTGCTGCCTCCCAAGGGAGAGCAGGAACCCCTCCCACATAGCAGTGCTATGGAAATATTGTTTAGATGATTTAAAATGTGCTTAGTTTCACTGAAGCACAGTAACATAAAACATAAGGTTGAATTAAGTACCCAAATAAATTTCAGTTACTGAAGGGGGAAAAAAAAAGAGACAACTATATATTCTAGAGAAAACAAGCAAAAATTACTTGTCTATCATTGTTGAATGTACCAAAAAGACTTGAATGAGCTTTTGTCATTCTTTAACTAAGACTTAACATTATGAAAACTGGATGTAAATTTGAGATTAATATAGTGGACTTACCGAGTTCTGCTAAATTGCCAAATGCAACAAGGCACATTTCTGTCAGAGCTGCATTTTGGCAATGAATGCCCAACAATTTCACTAACGTAGGAATAACACCCATATTGATAAGCTGTGACTGCAAGGTATCTACATAAAAAGACAGTACAACAGTGAGTTAGTATTTCTCTTCATAGTACTGTTCTTTTAACCAAAAAAGCATTTTTCACACAAAACAACTTCTAGACTGAGCAGCATTAAAATGTCTGTCTCCTCTACTCTTCAGACTAGGATTCGGTTAAGATTTGAGATATGGATTCATAATTTTTGTCCCTGGCAATGGAAAGTACTTCCAGAAATATTCCTTCCTGATCTGTTCATAGGGTATACTGAATTATGCAGCTACTGACAATTTTGTGGTTATCAGGTTCCTAATAAATGTCAGGTTTGATTCTGGGCTCACTGAGACTAGCTGACTGAAATTGACCTGAACTAGGCCAATGAAACAGTGATTTATCTGAGAGCTTTTCCTATCTACTTATTTTAAAATTAAAGATAAAAACTGGAAAATTAAAATTAGAATGAATATAAACTGGCACTGAAATAAACATGAAAAGTTTTATAAACACAGGAAGTCACAATGTAGATTATGAAGAGCTTGAGAAAAAAGGAAGTTTAATAAAGACAAAAAATGGAAGGTTTAAGAAAAGTCCTTAGAAGCCAGTCTGATAATTTCTTGCATAGGATGAAAGTTGATAGTATTTACAAGTAAGAAAAGTATTGTTCCTAGGTGTCTGCAAATAGAAAGATGCGTTGATGGTTAGGCAGAAACATGATTGGTTTAAAAGATTATTTATAACAGTATTTCCTCTTACACATTTTACCTATAACATTGCAAAGAAGAAAAACATTGTTTCACAGTTGAATAGAATGAAGCAGACATAAACACACCAGATTTTTTTTAGTAATTTTCCTAAGAATCTTTTTTTCCTTTGTTTCTAAAGCATTTCAACTATGTTTAAATGTTACAGACTCAAAAGACAAGGATCCAAAGGCCAGTGACATCAAGAGAATTGTATTACTTAATTTAGCTTTTGGTCAAGTCCTACTAGGGAATTCTGGGGTGTTTTTTTTTTTTGTTTTTTTTTTTTTTTTTTTTTTTTTTTTTTTGTTATTGTTGTTTGTTTCTTTTTTCATTTTTTTGGTTGTTGGAGTTTTTTAGTGTGGTTTTCTTGTTAAGGAATTCATTCTAGGCAACTGAAATCAGTTGGAGTTCATATCTGTGGCATCAGAGCCATAAAAAATTGCAGATTTTTACAGGGAGATAAAAACATGACATCTGAAGTTTAGCAAATTTAGAATCATCTCATGTTCTCAGAAAACTCTTTGAAATTTTCATATAATGAAAATTATGAAAGATTCCAGAATGTTTATCTCATTTGTATTCAGTATAAAATACTTTGATAATAATTATGAATTTGGTATACCAAGTAAGTAAATGGCATGGTTATTATAGGTTATTGGGGATGAGCAGGAATCCTTATGGCTTGACATCTTTAATAAAACTGTATTACTTACCAGTAACTGAATTTCCTTTTTTGGGGGGAGGGATTACCTCTTCCACAGATTCATAGTCTTTAGTGAAATTTATAAGAAAGCCATGTCAGACACCAAAGAGCTGTTGAAGTTGTCAAATTTCAGGTAAGTACAAATTGTACTAGCGCATGCATTGAATGCCATTTTACCTCTGGCAGATGTGTGAGTCACTACTACACCCTCCTACTTCATTCCAAACTGACTGGAAAAATCTGTCTTTCAATAGGAAACCTGGGAGAGAGGGAGATGGAATGGTTCTACAGAGAAAATTGTTGTGTAGGAGAACTCAAGTTACTGGTAAATAATCTCTTTTTGTCCTTAGTTTGTGATTGTCCCCTATAAACACTTAAAAATTCTGAAGGAAAACTGGTCGTCATGGAGAGTGGGAGAACAAAGACACAAACCACAAATGCCATAGAAAATTACTTGGAAAGAAATTATTTTGTTACTAGACTATATCTTTAGTCACTCTAAAAATCTCTTTATCCAACTGTAATGGATAAAAAGACAGTCTCTATGGACTTTATTCTAGCATCAGAAGCATAAACTCTCATTTTGAGCAGGTTTTTAGTTCTGCTGTCTCTTTCTTAATACAAAATATATAAAAAGCATGGAGGGAAACCACATTTGAAAGAAAATAGGAATCTTAAGAGTCAGATAGAAAGATATATCATTGTTCAAGAGAGGACGGAGTGCATTGACTAAAGGACCTGTAGAACTTCCAAACTAAAAAAATGAAAAAAAACCATATATTAAAAAAAAAAAACCAATTGTATTGGGTCAAAAGTCAGGTATTATACCAGACTCCATACCAGTCTGATTTTCCCAGAGTAGAAGGATGGCACCTGAGTACAGGAAATATCTACAGTGATAAGAATGGCATTACAAGAATTGACAATAAGGTTAACATTGCCTTAACAGCAGTAAGTGTTAATTTAAAACTTAAAAATTTTCTCCTTTGACAAAGACAGGGCAACCCTGTGAGTCACAAAGGTGCACAGGAAGCAAGACCTTTGAAAATAAAAGGCTGCCAGCAGCTATTTGCTATGTTTATACTTAAGCCTGGGCTTGCCATACAAATTCTGGACCTGACCTTTACATCTGTCATTATCAGCAACAGGAGGCTCTTTCTCTAGCCAAGTCTATTAAGCATTTTAAGAGAAAAGTATCAGGCATCTCATTGGGATGGAGACCTACAGCATCTTTTAGTTCAGATAAATTAAAAATATCTCAGTGGTTCAGTCTCAGCTGGAGGGACTGCCAGCAGTTCTCTCTCTGCCCTAGAAAAACCTCAGACTGGGTAACTTGGACTAACTGTGTATCTTGGCCTTTAATTGTAGGAAGTGTTATTGCCCTACTAGAGCAGGAGACCATTTTGGGGAAACATGCATCCATCCTACAATCAGTTGCCTGACACAGGACTAAAGTGAGCTGTGACACCAGGCAACATTGTCTTTCAGGATGAAACAGTGCTTCTGTCCACTTCCTAAGCAGAACTTTATGCATAGAAAGCAGTAAGAATGAAAAACTGAATGCCTCTCCTGAATTTATGACTTTAAACCACAATTTACACTGCTATCACATGTTGCACTAGGTCTGTGTGTTCTTTTTGGGTGAAAAGCACTGACAGTGATGCTGTACAGATGCATATACAGGTAGATAAGAGGCAATCAATACATGCGCCAGCACAAAGAATTACCTACCTAAAACTTGAATTTCAATGGCTCCATGTCCTTCGGTGACACACATGGAAACTCCAAAGAGTAAGATCTGAGGAGAATATCCCAAATTGAGAACTTTATTGGGGGCATTTTAGTTAAAAATGCTGATTTAGGCTAATTCATGATTTTTAAAAGAATTTCAGAAAACAACTCATCATTTGTGTCCCATCAATAACTGTGATAATAATGCTGAAGGAAAAGTAGTTTTGTACAAACTGATGGCATAATTTCATACCCTAGAGAAACCTGCTTGCAATCCCCGCAGCTATGTTAAATCATGACAGAACATAAAAGTGATTGTATGGATTGTCTCACTGTGGTAAGGAACATACTTTTTATCTGCTTTTGCATACTTTAGATTACTTTGCAATTAGGTATATTTAGGTCTTGAGCATGCTAGGCATCTCTATCTGTGATGTAAATGAAACAAAATGACAAGCATGAAAATTAGCAAAGGTAAGTCTTAGGAGGAAGCGTTACTGAAATATTGCTGTCAGACTATAATAATGGTGCCATAAATCTCCCTTTCATTTCTTGTATATTTGCATAGCTTCTGCAGATGGTCAACAGTGCACATCAGACCCCAACATTCATTCCAGTTGCTAAGAGTTTTGTAGGAATAAGAAAGGCTCAGCAGTTGTATGATTTAACATCAGGATGTCACATTTTACAATAGTGCTGAAGGAAAGACAATCTTGACAGACTGAAGTTTGCTATGAAATGAAATGAGGCAGCAATCTATAAAGATAATTATTTTATCTACATATATATGCTCACATACATAAATGTACATATTCTTTCACACATGCATACTGTATCCAGTTAACTTCTGATCTCTAATTTGACTATCTATTAAGCCAATTGGCCTAGTTTTTCCATAATTTCTATATTTCTTTAGAAAGCCTTCACGGTTTGTTTCAGAGATCTAGAGAGACAATTTGTTACCTTACGGACTGATCCCATTTACTTGCAAATAGCCTTACCTCACAGGATTATGGGATCTTTAGAATAACCATTCTTATTTCTAACTCTTTTATATGAGTGTTTGCATATGATTGTTAGTTTTATTAGATTAGTCATTAGTTTCCCCCTCTTTATCCAAGCCTGCTTTGCTTCTTGCTCTCAAGCAGATTAATGGCTACACAGAAGTTAATAACTGAAAGCAGGGATGAGCTATTTGTGTCTGATTGAATTTGGGTAGTAAAATACAATTATGACAAGAGGATCAAGATAACCTGGGCTGAAGGCAAAGGGAAGTTTACCATTGGGAAAAAAAACCCTCTAATTTCTAGCAGTGCAATTAAAATATCAACAATTTTTTTAAAGCTTAGAAGAACTGCAAGAGTTGAGTTTGAGTTTGTTGTCTTAACAATTGTTGTTACTAATGAAATGGTAAGATACCAAGGAAGCAAAGAAAGAATTGAAAGACAGTAAGCAAAAATAATTCCTGAACATAAGCAGATGACACAAGAACCTTGTAAAAGGAATCCTATTTTTAAAGCTTAGACAACACTGTTATGACTGGGGTTACAATTGCAAGCTGAGTGTCCAGAATCAGGATGAGATACAAGAATCCAACATTAATTTGCTCTGTTTAGGAAAAGGAAGTCTTACTTGTAGCTGCTCCTTAGTTGCCTTTTTCGTAAAACTCATGTGTGATAAATCCCTTAAAGTACTCAAGACTGAGTCTCTCATGTTTAAAAAAAATAAGGCAGTTTAAAAAATAAGGCATTATTAGTTACTAATAATGAAGTAGTAGCTATTGGAAAAAGAGGACAGTTAGTTGACTAGGAATGACAAACTGTTTGGAATCAAATAAGACCATTTATATACTCTTTTGCTCATAAAATGCTGATGATTAGAAAATATTAGGGTGTTCACAGATAATCAGATGCAACTAAGAACCAACTGTGCTGTAATGGTCCTTATTTGGAGAGCTAGTACAAATTAAAAGAGTGCAAGTTATTAAGAGCAGTTAAAGAAATCTTCCAAGTCCCCACCTGTAACTTTTTAACACAGCATGCTAAACTGGAAAAGATTATAGAAACATAAAAGGTGAATGTAGAAGTGCTACTTCAAAGACTGAAACACTTCCTCCTTACCTAGTATTTTTTCTTTTATTTTTGTCCAATTGGTTTCCATAACTAAGGACAAAGAAATCTATGACTCTAGGCTGCAATCCGTTACTGCTCATCCTTCAGCAAAACCAATGCAGTGTTTTATCTTCTTTTTAAGTAGCTGGGATCAAATCTTTGCAAGTAATCCCAAAAATGATATTCACTAACTTGTGAGCACAATTAACTGCCAGGGCAATCTCCGTTTTGATGTTTAACAGGTCAGCAAAGAACTGCATTTAGTCAGAATATTATTCACCTGCTGCTGCAATGCATGGAAGTTATGTGGTTGACTCGGGCTCCTAGTCGACATTGACTGCTGTCTTGAAAATTCATGATGGCCCACAGGTGATATTTTTAGACCAGCTCACAATTACGGTCCAATTGTACTCGTGACTCTTAAAACTAGCAAGACAGGTCAACTACCCATTTCTCCATTCACATGCTATAGGTATGGTCACTAAATTTTCTTCTAAAAATTTAGTCCTCTAAATCACTTTTTTTTTTTAATATTGATTTATCATATTATTTGGGCTTTAATTTAATGGTTGCCCCAGTCAGTGAGCAAATTCACAATGCAACTAGAGGACACAAATCTTACACAATCTACCTACCCATGAGTGTTGGGCCAAATGTGAGCTGGGTTCCTACAAAAGGGACCCTTCCTCATGGAGACAACCAAGTGTGTGGGGTAAGGTGGAGGTTTGGTAAACTCCCAGCACTCCTCTCTGATGTGATGGTAGAACACGGGGCTGGTGAGCACCCTGATCCAAGAGCTTGGAATACTCCTGCATTTCTCACTTCTGACACTGCTTCAGTGGCTCCTGTGAATAGTGTGTGTGAGATGAAAGATGTCCTTTAGCAGAGAGGAGAGCAGCTAGTGAATCCTCCTGGCTGTCACTGAACCACACAACTGCTTTATTGATTGCATCAGAATAAGCTCTCTTACTAGATGGAATGAGTAATTTATTCAATGTTCCTAACAGTTAAGCTGTTCAGAAGCTGCTTGTTTGGGAGATTTATCTTGTAATTAGTTTTCCTAGAGAAGATCTGCTGGGAGCTTGGTCACTGAAGCAAAACTGATAACAGTATCTCTACACATTGCTTTTGGATTCATCGGTCTTGAGCTACCAAATCTACTGTATGCTCATTAGTCTTAATTAATAGAGAGCATTCTGGTAGTTTAGAGGTGAGAATATCTATTTCCTTCAAATATTGTAACAAAGAAAAGTACTGAGTTACCACTATGAAATATAATAAATGTGATACCCATGCAAAGTGGTCAAGCAAAACAGTGCCTGGAAACTATATGAAATGAAGGAACTAGAAAGTTGCTATTTAGAGAAGATGGAAGATGTACTGTAAACAATAATTCTTAGATAATACAAAGAAAAGAGGAGGAAAAAAAACCCAATGTAAGAACAAGTGAAAGAGATGAGACATATACAACAGTTATATTTGGAGCTGGATGAGTAACACAAAGAGCTGAGATCTCCAGAGAGATGGCACAGAAAACACACATGGAAACTATGCTAGAAGAGATGATAAAGCAGATTAAAAATGTATACAATAAAGCCTATGGACCATCCTGAAATGTAGAAAAGTTTTGGGGACATAGAATTGGAAAGTGAGTTACAGCAAGTGCTATCTTTCAGGAAATGGTGAGTAACTAATAAAGAAGATATTTCTTCCCAAGATGAAACACTGCAATTCAGGAAATGGGCATGACTGAAAACAATGTAATTACTAACTGTATTTGTAATCTGTGCCATTGCAAGTCAGGAGAACAGCCTGTCTGTAGCCTTCCTAATGTATTCCAATTTTTTTGCATTTTGAAAACTTGAAAATGGGTGAAAGCTGTAAATATATTTTGGCACATTAAAAACACTTGTGTGCAGAAGCAAGCTAGGTACTAGTTTGTACAACTAATGTAGAATGCTATTGTGTTACTCTCAGTGGTCAAAGGTTTCTCATTTAATATACTCTTATGTTTTTGTCCCAGTCCCTAAACATCTCCAATTAATGGGATAACGAACATAAACTTATAATTTGTAGACACAGAACAGTGTTGAACATACCTATAAATTATTCCCCATTTATCTTAGAACAATGTAACATATGGTTTTATATATATTTCACAAGGAGAAAAATTATTAACTGTTTGGCATACATACCCTTAAATAATTAACAACACTGTACATCTGCAACAAATTAGTCTTATGATGTTGATAGTATTTGAGAGAGTACTTAATGTAGCCTTCTAATTAGCTTCTGTAAATCTGTGTGATACATCTTTATGCTTTGCTTTTAGACAAAGAAGTAAATTCCAGATGCTGATCTTAAAACTCCACACAATTTATGTTATATGGAATTGTGTCAGAATATATCTAGTATTTTTGGGAACATAATTTTACTGAAACAGAAAATTGTATATGTGAATTGAGGTCTCTGATCTCTTCAGAGTAATTTAGTGTTAAGCATCCACAATGTAAACCTACAGATGATTTTAACTTTTTATCTTTTTTTGTTGGGGTTGTTCTCCTGGTAGACATAAAGCAAATTTCAGTGTTGTTTACCATTCTCATTGCTATAGTTCATCAGCATGCCACAAAAGACAGTCAAGAGCTTCTCACTGGCTGGATCTGTTTTACTGCACAGTGACCTTAAATGGTCTACTACAATATGTGCACCACCTGCATGGTCAACTGCGTTCCTGCCCTCATCTGTAAAACAAAGAGTTACATTAAAAAAAAATGAAACCAAACCCCACCGTCGAATCCCGAACGTAACAGTAATCATACAAAATGAAGCTTTTAAACAGAGTGAAGTCATTCCTCCAGTGTTGTCAAATTCATGTAGAGAGATACCTGAGGCCCAATTTTTAGTGCAACAGAGCTAGGAAAGTGAAAACACCTTCAACAAAAAGGCTTAACCACCTGGCACTAATACCTCTGTAAAGAAGTTCAGTGTTTGAGGCAGAGCTGCTGGAGCTGATAAATAATATTTTGAAGATGCACTGAGTTTTGCCAGAGGGAGGTTCTGAGCACTTGACACAGAACCAAGTCCATATACAGGTAAATTACTCTTGCTGTTACACAGATCAAGAAATTGAAATACTGAAAATAAATTGCTTGGATTACTTAAAAATAAAAAGGGGAATAAAATGGACAAAGCAGACAGAGGTGCTGGTTCCTAGTGGCAACTGTTCATGCACTCAGTCTGCCACACAGCATGTTCTCTGCACTTCTATAGCTGAAATTTAATACCACTACCAGATACTTTACGTATGGCTACAAGAAAAATTTACTCTACATCTATAAAAGACTACAATGTTCCGAAGGGCTGTAAATAACACATCATAATCTTTGTATGGAACTCTTCCTATATAACAAATCAGATTTGACACAATAGTGTAGGAATAAGGAAAAATTTGCCTTCTATTACAGTAATCATCAATGCTGCTTCCTTCCCCAGCAGTAAGCAATAAGCAATAGACAACAGTCAATACATTAAATTCCAGGGCTTCTAAAAAGAGAGATTTTCATGTGAGCTACCACTGGAATCAGCTGGAAAATCTGGATGCAAACAAAACCTTGGGGCGGGGGGGGGAAGGAGGAGGGAGTCTCTAAAGTTTTGCAATATAAGAAAAACAAAACCCCCCCTCCTCAATTTCTTCATGGCCCCAAAGCAAATCTCCTCTTTTCCTTGTTATTCACCACTCTACCATCCCTCCTCTCTCTCCCCATCATATGTGCAGATGAAGCTACCAAGTTTTCATCATTCTGCAACATATTCAGCATGAAACCCAAGGCTATACACATTTATAATATGATCTTCTCACTGTAAAGTGTTCCAGAGCTCTGCAAAAGAAGCTTCTAAATATTCCAATTCTTGTTAATACTATTCATGAACTTTATATACCCCTTATACTATATATAAAAAACAGGATTCTAAGTATTGCATATAGGGACTTAAGAAAATTTGCTGAATGGAACTGAAGGAAGGGTAATTCTTGGCAGGTCTTAAATTATTACCAAAGTAGCAAGAATTTTTCAGAATAAATTCACTGCCATGACTGTTTCCATCTTGGACAGGATCAGGATGTCAGAAAACTGCATTTTGCTGCTGGGATGTCTATATCATTTTGACAAAGGAGAAACTGTAATCTACTAAACAGTTAAATTCAAGGTAGGACTCTGTGTCAAAAGAACAACTATTAAAAAAAGGACAAACAGAAAAGAAATTTCTCAGATCTTTGATGCCATAACAAATATAGCTCTAATGCTGAAACAAAAGGAAGTCCTACAATAAAATACAGTGAAATAATACAGGCAGGTGTTTAGACTCAGTGCTTACATCTACCAAATCAGTAGAGAATAAAAAGTAATTTGGGTTGGAATATTCAAGCAGTCTGCTTTGTTTATCCTCTTCTGGTATTTTTTACTTGAAAATTTATCTAAATACATGATTCTGTATTTAACTCATCTGTCTGTGAATCAAAACAGGTATGCAAAATGAAACCGAATCACTGACTCTGGATCAGATGGACTGAATGTGGTCCTCAAATTACTATCATGCAACTTAAATCAATAAACAAGGATGATAAATTCAGGTAAGAATCACATACCAAGCTCTACTGTGTCCTGATGTTGGTGAACTACATGTAAAATACGTAAGCAAAGTATAATAGAAAAGTAGAAGTCGGTGAGTGTCTGGAAACAAGTGTTAAAACACACACACACAAAAAAAAAACCAAACTTATAAGTGAAGTTCCTTACCTGGACAGAATTTGGCAGAACTCTACTGAAAATAACTGTGTGACAATATTTTACAAAAAATCTAAATAATATATTCTTTAAATTCAGATATGTCTGGTTTATTAAAAACTGCTGTACAGTCTCTCACTTCAAATATATGACAAAATTCTTATCCACACAATGTTTTTGCTAAGTAAACAGATCACCAGCTTCTGCTGTACAGACAGCAAAAGTAAAGCAGGAAGATTCAGAAACAAATCTCACTCCAAGAAATGTCTGTCCTTATGGTATACTCAAAAAGTTAGGTACAAATGAACCTCAGAAGGTGGCAGGCTGTAAGAGCCAACCTTTGGCAGGACTACAAATGCTGGTAGACTTGTAAAGGAGATGCTATAACTGAGTTTGTTGCTCTCTCTCTTTCTCATGCTGAAGCTCACCCTGCATGGCTGCTGCTCTGCCCCAGGCAGCTGAGTGAACAGACCTGGGTAAGTGCTATAATTAGGATCTCCTGGTGCCGCCTTCTTTGCCCAAGAGGATTAACTTAGCTCATTAGTGCAGGGCCACAAAGAATCCTGCGCCAGATGTCAGAGGAAAACCCTGAAGGTCCTGCCTACCCGCTGCCAGCGCTGCTGTGACACTCCACAGCATCCCCAAGCAGAAAGTGTAGACTTGACTCAGAATGCTTCATGTGCGTTTCACCAACTCGCTTCTCACTACTGCTCTGTCGCTAAGGAACAGATTTTGCACACAAGAATACTCATCAAACTCCAAATCATTTACAGTCAAAACAAGCCCACAGCCACATGTTGCTGAGTCTTGTTCTCAATCCAACTATTACCTGGCAGTTCAGCAGTTCTATGAACTCCCACACTTAACGTGCTTCCAAGCCTCCCAGAAGCTGTGTTGAATTTTTTTTCCCGTGACCTTTTTAAATAAAATTTACTATTCCTAAGAGAACAGTGATTGAACAGTTTAATGACAGCATTCACATTTCTGCTTAAAAATGTTTCATTGTAGCTCACAAAGGGCAGTGCTGTTGTATAGCTTTCTTTTAAGTACATGTAATATGGTCTAAAGATGCCAGAATGAAAACCTAAGAAACCAGACATATTCTTTTCCCTGTAAAATGTACAGTAAGATTTATTACAGAATGAGTGATTACTTCACAATGTTCTTTAGCCCAATTTAACACAACTGTCTCTAAGAATTAATACAGTCCCCTTTTCTATCCTGAGTTGCTCAAAGGAGTTGCAAAAAAAAAAAAAAAAGGTTTTAAGTGGATTATCAAATTACTATAACTGTTCACATTCCCTCTATGAACAGTCTTGTCAAATCTTCCTGTTGCTCAACCATGTCCAAAGTCAACAACCACTTTTTTAATGTACAGGACTGTTAAATCTTTACAATGTAGCACTTAGAGTGGTTTCAATTGGCTTTTCCCCAGCCGTTTGCATCACTTTCCCTTGAGTTTTTTTCCCTAATTCACCAAGCCCTAAAACAAATCATTAAGTCACAAAATGGTCAGCTAGAAAATAATTTGATGGCATTTCTTAAAAATAAGCTTTTGGGCCTTAAGTATCAGATTTATACTTTGAAATGTTCTAGTTTTGCAACTGGATACCTCAATTGTCCTTTCCCCAATTCATGTTCTGCACAAGCTTATTGGTTTAAATAGTTGCATAGGTATAAATGGTGCAAGTCAGGGAGGGAAAGGACTATCTGCATGATCAAGGTCCCTGATTTGCATAAACCAAATTGCCAAGACAGCAAATTTGGGTGACATTGGAAAAATATAATATTTATTTTAAATTTTTTTTTTACTTGTGTAATGTGTAATGATCAAATTATTTAAGTGACATACTGCCATTTTACTTTAATTACTTCATCATTATTGCTTTTGGCTACAATCCTGCATTTTTGGACCAAAATATTGCTTAGATTGGACAGTGCTTTACAGATAACTCTTTCTTGCTTTTCTTAATTAAAAAAGATGAACTAATCTACATTAGCCCAAATTGGGGGTGGGAGAGACTGTTCTTTCTACATGTTCTATTTCTACTTTCCCCCATTTTCTAATTAGGTCCGCTCTGCAAGACTTTTGTGGCGAGGCAGTCATTTGCTCCTGCCGCTTATTCTTTCACCTGAAACCAAAATAGTCTGTGATAACAAACTGGCTGCTGCAAGGAAATTATGATGTGACAGAATATTATGAGCATGTATAAGGATAAAACTGCAGGAGTAGAGCTCCAAAGGAAAAAAATCCTGGTCACATGTGGAAAAAAAAGAAATGGCAAACCCTGAGCTAGGGTAAATGACATTATCTATGTAGACGCTAGGAAAAATACTGCCACTTATATAAACTGGGACTTTAACTCTTCTTTTCCTGTCTGAACACTGTAAGATTAAAACTTTCCACTCAGTGCTGTCATTCAGTTTTAACACTTGACTCTACTTTTTATCCTCAGTCTGGTTTGTGTATGCTTTTTGGTCACTGCCCGTCAGGTCTCTGCATCACTACAGACTATAACCCTGTTACACAACACACAGTAGCATTACATTAATTTTATTTTTCAAGGAAGGTAAGCCTCATGTGATTATACTGTTCTACCATTGTTTGCTGCTTTTTTCATGTCTTCTGTGCAATTGTCTAAAAGGGACATTATGCAGGAATACTGTATTTTGAGATTCATATTTTAATAATGTGAAAGATAATTTTTGGGATTGCTCTGTCTTGCACTGAAACTTCCCTTTCCTTTATTAATTCCTTTAGGAATTTTAAGGCTGATTACTAGAAGTAGAGTTTTGTTTTATTTGCTTACTGGTTAAAATCAATCAACATAATCTTAAAAGTTTTGGTTTAAAAAGAAAAAGACAATCTTGAATTAGTTTTGCTTGCTTCAGAGATAAACAGAATTGTCCCATAGTCAGTTCATCTCAAAATGCTGGCAGTTATCCTTAGCCCTAAGGGTAAGCATTGAGGGTACTGTTTGATAAGTTATTCCTTTAGAATAATTGCTAAAATAATAAATATGTAAACAGTAAACTAGGAGAACACTATCTTTTAATACAGCCCCTTCAAGGACTGAAAATAGGCAGAGTTGATCTTTTTGGATAAAACTGTTGCCAGCAATTTTTTTTGGCTAATGACAACTGATGGAGCAGTGTGTTGGCCCTCTTATGCAACTAGTTTATACTAACAAACAAATACAATTTTTAAATGTATCCAAACAGAGATCTAGGAATATTTTTGGTAGACTCTTCATAATATGTTCAATGTGTGGATCACGGGATATCAATGCTAACAAGCCCTAATCTCTTTCATGATTTCTTTTGTCTACAGAGTCAGGAGCTTGGCAGAACATTTGAGGGGAAAGGTAAGTGTGCAGGTATTGAGATCTCCCTAATGCTATGCTGAGGTAGCAGTCAAATGCAAGCTGCATTCAAGACCACAATTTAATTTCAATAACATTTGCTTATTTGTCAAATTCCTCTTATGTCATATCAATACAAGAAAAAACATGTGTTTCTGATTTCAGACAAAAGAACAGTGATGAATTTAATGCTCAAGACTTCAATACTTTACTTCCAGTCAGATGCTACTAGTGGATCTGATATTCTAGTATAGCAGCTGAAATGGTTTTATCAGCAACAAGACATACAACACTACTAGACTCAGTATTGGCAAGTAATTTGTTCTGGATTCCAAGGATACTTCAGTGTGTAATTAAAATGTAGTAATTACTCTACTGAATTCTGTTTGAAATGAAAGAAGCCAGCTAAGAGAAGAGAATGTTCTACATAGATATACTAAAGTCAGGTAAAGGTCCTCAAAGCTGATTGTAGCTTTGCCTTCCTTTTCATATACAATATGCTTACCGCAGACTCTTCAGTTGATTTTATAACTCTATGAAACTCCTTAGCAATTCCATTGCAGTCAAACAAATTACTCTAGGTTTATGAGAGTGTAAGTCAGAGCTGAAGACAGCTTAGTATTTCATACAGCACAAAATAAATCATGGAACCCAATTACACAGTAAAACAGCAGGCAGTTTTTCTACACTGGTGAATAGGCATTTATAGAATCTCATGCTATTAACAGAATAGACCTGCACAGCACAATTAATTTAGAGTTCCTACTCCCAGGCCTGCAGTACAATGTTGTCTCTCAGCTTCAAACTCTCCAAGAGGAAGGGTGTGAAGTGAGCATGGCACGGTCACAGTCTGATGCAGAACAGGGGTGTGCCGCCAGCTGCTACTGACAGGAGCCCAAATGAGCTGTGGATCCCCACCAAAGCAGCCAGAGGAGCAGTCTCAGAAAGCGTGAAACCCACGGCCATTTGGAATAGGTTGGGAAATGCCCAAGAAGGAAAAAGTAAAACAAAATCAAAATAATCCACCATAAAGCATATTTGTGGATTCTACCAGGGTACGTTTCTTTCCCTGCTAGAAAAAGAAAGACAATTATTCCAAGAATTGAAAAAGTAATAAGTGGACCTGGGAACTACAAACAGCTGAGGCAAGTCTTGGGTTTGGGGTCAGTGCTATTTGTCCCAAATCATGAAGCCTAGGAGGAGCCTAGCCTGAGAACTCATGGGTTTTGCATCACCTCTCAAATGCCTGATGATCTAGAAAGATTTCCTCATCATTCTGATTCCGTTTAAGCCAGCTGTAAAATAAGAAGTTAGAATAATCTTGTTTAACAGCTTCCTAAGAACATTCATGATTAATTGCTAGTAAGAACTCAATATTACTGCAGAAGTATATGTTGGCATACATACATTCTGGTTTCTAGCTGATGCAATACTTGTGTGCAGAGCCTTGGAGAAAAACCTGCACTATCAAGGACCTCTAAGTAAAAATGCTATGGTTTTCTATGACTGTAGCATGCCTTAGAGAGGACAGATCTAAAGCCTATATTATTACTGTACAGTCAAAACCTTGAATTTGAATTATCTGCAAGCAAACCACTCAGTTTTCAAGCAACAACTTAGGGACTCTGGTCTTGATTTCTTGGTATTTCTTGGGAAACAGCTTAGTAGGTGGCATATGCATTTGGTAGGATCTAGTTGATAAGTGAAAAATCATGGTAAGATGCTGCCTAGCTGCATGAATCAGGGTGACCTTCATAAAAGTGATTAGCCAGTAGTGTACCATTATCAACATCAGTTGTGTTCTAGGATTCTGCTGGTTTTCCATATGGTAATGAAAAAGGTTATGCCATTTTTTGAAGAAAATGGAATTTGACTTCTTTCCAGTATATTTTATTTTAAAGTGTCTGATTTTCTCACGTAGATCTGAAATTAATCGTATCTCCTGCGAGAACATAACTATACAATTGAGCTGTTTCTTATTTTTGTACTTAGCCTTTCGTAGCAGATCCCTGCAAGAGATCTGTACATTCTTATAAGATAGGCAGCTGAGTTTACAGAATTTATAGCATGTATAAGATCTTTTTAACAAGAAATGATAAAATGTTCATGTTCTGGAGTTGAGGCTGAGATGAAGAGGGATCTGGTTTTATGTGAAAGGCCTGAAATTTCAGCTGAAATTCAGCTAGGAGGCTTGCCGTCAATACAAGTAAGACTGCATAGATAACAAAGAAATATACAGCTTGGGAAATGAGAAAAGGACCCAATAAATCTCCTGCTGAGAAAGGTAGATAAGCAGCTGCCAGAGGAGATATAGAATGAGCTGGCATTTTTAGCTTCTTTCCAACTCTATAAGATGCTACATACCAAGTATGGTTGCTAAGAACATGTACCCAAGCTGGCAGTTTCATGAAGAAACAAGGCTGTAGTACAAAAAGAAGTAACTTCTGGATTACACAAGGTCTCTAAACACTGCCTTCAATATGTATATTATGGAAGGGCAGAATGGGAAATTTTTCAATTCCACTACAAGACATATGAAGAGCTTAATTCCCTTTGCTAGCTTTCAGAATATGTGAATGCTCTAAACAGCAAGAAGGAAATATTTTCTAATGGGTAAGAGCCTAATCTAATCTCAACTGAAGTCAATCAGAATGTCTCCCTCTAGTTTGTATGGCTTCCGAATCAGGCTCTAAATATCCCAGCATTTCCCTTTCTCTTAGAATTATCACTTTTATAGCATAAGTATGGCAGCCTCTATCATGTGCACAGTGCTATATAAAAACACAGAAAAGTAGTTTGTCAATCACTTCAGAACAGAAGTATTTAACAAGTTACCTGTGCAAAGATCACTGAGATTAAAATAGCATGTGCATTGCAAACTTCATGATAAAAAATATTGTGAGGCTATTATTTGCTAAGAAAATAATACTAATTTAATATAGCATCATTGTCCATTAAAATTCTTGATAAAATTCATTGGCCTGATCTTTCACCTAGACAAACTGCACTGGTGTGGGGGGTGTCAGAGTAGGAGAGAGACCTGGCTACAGACAGGTTTTGTCTTTCTGCCACATTGTCTTGTTTGTCTTGCAAGAAAGTAGGCCTAAGTTGAAAACTAGTCTCAGTTTCCCTGTCCCTCATGCACTTGAACTAGTCTCAGTTTCCCTGTCCCTCATGCACTTGATCAACCACATGAGACCAGCCACCAGACTCTTCCCAGCCTACTGTGAAAAAAGCCACCAGAGAGAGCCAAAGGGTGTGCTAATCACCAGGGTGCTCATTACGTGATCACGAGGTGCAATTTGGATAATGCTTTACTTTAACTTAATACCCCAATGGCCAGAGCTGATGGTAGCAAATAATTCTTAGGCTTTATCTACAGCAGAATTAGCCATTCTGCACTGACTTAACACATTGCTTTTTGCAGCAAGAACCATATTAAACATAACCTTTTCAAAAAATGGAGATGAGATCTTTACATTGCATGTAGAGCCAAGGTGCAGGGAGAACTTAGAAGAGTTTGGGAGGTATCCCTTATTTGTAACATCTGTACCTCTGTAATACCCCTTAAAGAACAAACTTCCTAAAGAAACAGCACCGGGAGGAATGACAGGAGGGGATGGACAGACAGACAGTAGAAAGGTGCCTACAGTTTGACTCATGGATAAAGAGTGGTGAAGCAGCTAGGATAGCTGTTATGCTCTGACTGGACAATTCCTAAGAATTGAGCTTTGATTATAAGCAAAACCACAAAATTGGTGGTTAAAAGGAAAGAATGGGCTAGGAGCTTTGCACCTAATAATATAGGTCTGATAAAATTCTGCCCATGAGTGTGGCCAAGGACTCTGTTGTCTGGGACTTTGGAAGTATAAGCAGCTGTACTTGGTACAGGCTGTAGATACAATGGGGGCGAAAACAGGAGGGAGGAGAGATCATGTCTCCATTTATTTACTTTGCACTTTCTGCTTTGATGAAAATCTGGGGGCTGAGGTGTATGTGGAAGTTACTAGACAAAGTGTGTAGAACAATTGCAGGCTGTACAGGAACATGCAGTAATGTGTCTGCTCTTAAACTGTAGGGCTGCACTGAACAATCTGCATACAGTTGCTTCTGACAGTCTGTAATTCATTACTTCTGACTTAAAATCTTTTTATCTACCTCAGTTGTTTCTTGTATCTCTGCATACAAGAGGAAGGCTGGGAGACCAGAAACTCATCAGAACTAACAAAGCTTCCTTCTACCCTGCTTTGCAATTATATTTGCCTGTATTCTTGATGTTCAGAGATTCACATAACACAGATTTCTTTGAAACAAATACTTTAAAAAGGATGCTCTCAAGACTGCTTGGTATAAGTTTGACCTATTTTTTCCTCTTTAACTGTTTATGCAATGCATTTAATTCTCTGTATTTTCTCCCATGTTCAAATAGGTAATTAAGTCATGTTTTCGAGGGCTAACACGTATGAGCACCCAGACAATAACATGTCTACCTCAAAAATAATACACAAGAAAATTTATCAGTAAGTCAACAGGTTTTCATGTCATGTTTTCTGTGAGGAAATGAATCTGTTCAGTGAGGTCTTTGGCCAGATGTAATTCCCCTTTAACTCGTGGGAGGTACTGTATCTCTTTCAGCATTGGGACCTAGTAATGAATTACTTTTCCATAGTAGCTGTTTTCCAGGAGTAGCCACTCCGGAACTTACGGGGAAATGGTCTTGCCTTCATGCAGCAGCTCTGGGATCTCTGAACACTGAGGAACCACTGCCATTTTCCTTTGGAAAAACAATTCAGGTAATCCTTTTCCTCTTCAAGGCTAGTTTTAAGGGGCTTTCCCTGCAGAAGCAGCTGTTTGTCCCACAACTTTCATCCTGCACCATGCCAACGTCTCTCAGAAACAGTGCTCTGATTAACTCACTTTGGCACAAGCTGTCACTAAACAAAATGATGCATGCTATACAGGACAATATAAAGAAATATTCAATATAAAGAAATATTGCTATGAGCCATCCAGTATGGGCTTTATAGCATAGGCTCAGCCTAACATTGATTTAGGACTTAGAGACACTCCTCATTGCTGCATGTTACAGTTACATGGCCAGTAGAAGTGCAAAAAAAAAGCTCATGTAATTGGAAAAATATAGTTACTGATGTATTTCAAGTTCTTATACAAATTACAATTACCAGAAGGGTAACAGATGCTTTTGTCTCAATTGGAAAAAAAACCAAAAACTATTGATATGTAACTTTTAAGATTAGAACTACTGGCTTCCACATCTTGTCTTTGTTAAACTTTATATCTCCTTGTTAGGGAAAATCAATAGTAAAAAACTGAAATAAATTAAATTTTATAGTAATAAGCATAGTGAAAGTATTTGTCCTAAAGAAGAATTTAGGATAGAGTGCATAACTATTTAATAATTACACATTAAGTTAACAGAAAATGTCAGATAGGATGGATGTGACAACTAAGCACTGTAAATAGTCTCTTCCACTCAAATTCAATATGCTAACCTTGATTTTTGTCACATTTTATTACACTTTACTCATTAATTTTATTCACATACACAGGGAAGATAGTGACTGTCCTCCCACAGGAGCACGACAACACATGGCACACAGAACACATCACTGCCTACTGTAGATTTTATCAGTGCTAGCTTTGCTCCACAGAAGGACAACATGAGGTGAGTAATACAGTTTTCTGTACAGGATAAATTCTGCAATGCAAAAGCCAGCAGCAGTCCACAAAACCTCACACTACAAAACCATTTCTATGTGCCCTTATTGTATTTCATGAAAAAATGTGGGATGAAAAATAATGACATGAACAGTTACATAGATTTTACTTATATGAAATAAACCAGTGCACCTTGATCTCATACATAATCCTGAAATAGAATATAGTAAATAAATTATATTATAGGAAGCTTTACAGCTTCTTTGTGAAGTTTCCATTGGGAAGCAGCTGTTCAGTTGATTGGTCACCTTAAAGAAAACCCTAAATGAAAGAATTATACATTAACATCCTCAAGCAGTAGTTGTCTGTAACTGGAAATGACAATATATGATTAACTTCCCTGAGGTCAAAGGCACGGTAATTTAAAACAACATAAAATGTAAATTTTCAAACTCAGATGAAAACAAGTAGCAAGGAGAAAGGCTACAGTCAGTATTCATGCAGCAGAACTTTTGGTAAATGCAACACAGTATGCAGAAAAATTCTCACCATAAAAATAAGTCACTAACTCTCAGGATAACAAAATGATTTTACAATTTCATTTCTCTTCCCATTTGCAGACATCCATAATTCCTTCATGTGCAACATGTTCCTGGTGTCTCTGCTTCTGCACCATATTTATTGTGCACTAGCTGTTTTCAAAATTTTGAAGTAAGGGATAATGAGGCTACAGTTTCAAAACACTGCAACTGCTAGTTTGGTTTTGCAGCTGACACACCCATGCATGTAATCAGCACATGCAGTCACAATTGCATTTCAAAACCCAATTGCTTCTTATTGTAAAAATTTATTGTGCCCATAAAAAGCTAAAAAGCCTCACCAACGTGCTCCCCTCCCCCCCCCCCCCCCCTTGACTACCAAAAATACAAATATGTCATCCTGGAGTAACTGATTGGCCACATAAGAATTTTGAGAATCGGCAACATAACTCAGGCATCATTTCAGCCACATACGCAGCTCTGCACAGATTTGAGACTGGTTAGAATATGAGTGTTCCATTCTGACTCTGTTCCATTCCAACACATTCTGTCTGAGGAAAAATTAACTGTTCAGTGCCTATGCATATGTAGCATCTGCTCCTTAAAAACCTAGTTCATTATGTTTGAAAAAAAACCCCAAAAACCAAACCCAGGGTCAGAAAACCTTTCTATTTTATATCCAGTTATATTACAATATTGAAAACGTGTTTTAATCCTTCTGTCACAAAAGCATTATGCAAGTGTGATGTTCAATTTTCTCATCTAATCAGAAGAATCGTGGGTTAAATAAAAACCAAGAAAAGAGGAAAATGACCCCGCAGCACACAGCATACAGAACACCAAAACACTCCCCTCCCTTCCACAAGAGCAAGTACAAAATACAGCAGATTTCAACACTCACGGCTATCGTAGCATATATTGCCCAGGGCACGTCCTGTTTGAAGCAATACTTCTTGGTCTTTACAGTTTAACAGCTGAACCAAGGGAGGGATCAACCCAGCATCTACACAGGGGTTCCGCATGAATTCTGCAAAGAAAGAAAAACCTCTTAGCACCAAGCCAGCTATTCCCAATTTCATCCATTCCAGTTACACTGGCCTGGCAACTGGGCCTTCTGTGTGCCCTAAACACGTGCACAGACAGTGTAAATTCTCATGCAAGTTTCTAGAGAATAAGCCCAAGTCAGGATTTGGGCTTAATTCTTTCCATCATTTGCTAATTTAGAAGGAATTAAGGGCATTTAATTGACTTCCATGGAAACTAATTTAACATAGATCAGACTAAGCATATTTTTAGTATCACAAAGAAGTGCTGAAAAGAACAGTGAATTCACAACAAATTCAACATAAACTAGAATTTCTAAATAACACAAAAGATTACTTAAAATTAGTATTCTAGAGCAGCATTTTTTACTCTCTATTGCCTTAATTATAATTCCAGAAAAGCTTTTGCTTTGAGAGAATTAAAAAAAAAAAAAAAAAAAGCTTAGTAACAGGATTTTATTTGGAAGGTGAAGAAAAGAACAGAAAAAGAGAATGAGAAATACAAGAGTTTATGTGAGCCCAAAGGCCTGTAGCTTTCCACAGTCTGAGGCCCACCATGGGAACAAAGCTAGAGGACCCATCCATGGAGAAGCACTCTGCCCTTCCTTCCTGCAATACCTCAGAGAACCAAAGAATTATTTTACATCTGTGCAAGTCATAGAGAACTATCCTGTTTGTGTCAGAGACACAAAGGGCTGTTCTACAGAAAGAGATATAGCTAAGCAGGCACTGTGCTGCACATTTTAAAAAGGTGTTTTATAGAAGGAACCACCTGATAACACCAGTGTTATTTCACAGCTTACTACAGAGCACCCTTTAGAGATGTAGTATTGTAAGGCAAATTGTCAATATGTTTTTGATTTGTTCTGAATTGCAAATTATCACAGAATCACAGAGTGGGTAAGATTAGAAGGGACTGCAATGGCTCACCTGGTCCAATCTTTCTGCTTAAGCAGGGTGATCCTAGCACAGGGCATAAGATTGCATCCAGATGGTTCTTGGATATCTGCAGTGAAAGAGACTCCACAACCCCTCTGGCCAATCCGCTGCAGTGCTTGGTCACCCATACAATAAAGAAGTTCTTCCTCATACATTGGTAAGGTCCCCTCTCTGTCATCTCTTCTCAAGGCTGAACAGACCCAGCTCCCTTAGCCTTTCCTTGTAACAGATGCTCCAGTTCCCTCTCACCCTTGTAGCCTCTGCTGGACCTGCTCCAGGAGCTCCACATCTCTCTTGTACAGAGGAGCCCAAAACCAGACACTAATCAGGATGCAGCCTCACCAGGGCTGAGTAGAGGGGCAGGTTATGTCTCTTCCTGATCCTAGACAATATTGGATCTTTCAGAGTCAGTTTACCTTTGTGTTACTTAATCATTTATAAGACAGAATGAAACAGGGTGTACAATCCCCCTAAAAACAGATGAGAAAATTTTCCTGATTCTGAATCAACAGAATTCCTCATGCCAATAACTCAAAGACTTCATACAATGCTTGAAGTACAAATACATCTTCTCAAATACTCCGTTTGTTGCATCTATTACAATTGGTAGCTACCAGTTGATTTTGGTAGCTACAAAATCTAGTCTCTTTTGTATTTAATCCTGCAGTGTTATTTTAGCTAAAGAATTGTCAGAGGTAAGCAATTATCATGTGATGATATAACTCTGATACATCAACACACAGATGAAGAATAAGCAATATCTATACACTTGCACAGGTCCAAGAAAAGATAGATGTGAACACAATTAACCCACCTTCTCAGGGTACTGTAACATTTTAGAACTGTAGCTAGATGCTATAGTGTGATAGATGATGATAGTATCCATTGTAATGAACATAACAGATATCAGATACATCTGGTCTTTAAAACTGGTCTTGCCATGTCCTTGTAACATTCAGTATATTTCTTTATTGCCCACTTTCAACTTCATTGCAATGTTTATTTATCAGATGTATTTAGTTTCTTCCTCTGTCTTCTCTGTCCCCTCAGCTTCTTCCTCTCAATTGCTTGTAAAAACTCTTCCTTGTTCCTCAGCTATTCCTGCATCACTTTCCTTTACACCCACTAACTTACCATAGTCTCTATATCATCAAAGTCAGGTGGATTTTTTTCTCCTAGTCTGTATCAGGAAATGAAACTTGTTCTCTCCTAAAAGACGGAGGTCTCAAGTCTGTTCTGCTGTTTGTTTAGGTTCTTCTTCGCGTGGTGAAAAGAAGTAAGAAACCCTTCCTCCACCCTCCCTCTATTTGGAGTGAACAGAAGCTTTTTCAGCAACAGAATCATTGGTCAATATGCTGAGCAAACTTGTATTTATCAAGGTCACATAAGAGCAAGAAGTAAAAGAAATGGTGCCATATATATCAAAATACATCTGTGAAACAAGAACAAAGATGTGGTAACTGCAACTACTTTTGCAGCTGATACTACACAGAAGTAATAGAAGGATGAAAAGGTAATTGAGAACAGAGTCTTTAAAAGGTTTCCACTAAACTGGGAGAGAAATGAAGCAGATCCTTTGAAGAAAACAGCAAAGAATCGCTTAAGAAGTTAGGAGAAGAACCACTGAGGACAGAGTAACATAAACAAAAGAAGGACAAGCTTTTGACTGTGAAATGTAATTGTGTAGTAGTATTACAGACTGTGAAGATGATGTTCTCTCATTCCTGAACCTGGCAAAGAAGACGATACTAAAAGCTTTGGAAGAGGGTTTAAAAGGTCCACAGCAGAGAGAGAAACTCCATGTAACAAGTCCATCTGAGTCTTCATGATGCTCACAGTTGAAAGGCAAATGGCTGTAGTTGGAGAGACATGAGTGACTGAAGGGAGTTTTGTATGTTTGGGTGTTTAAAATAGGAGAAACAAATATGAGCTCGAGCTCAAGCTGGGAGGAGGAAGAGTCACGTGAGCAGAAGAGGTGAAACAGCAAGAGCATGAAGAGGTGAAAAGATGAAACACGACAAAGCCACCAAGGCAAGTAGAGAGATTTGATGTGATGTGTGTGTGTATGATGAGATGAGGGGAATGTAAGAGGAAAACAAGAAGTGTGGAAGGAAAAGATGCTCTTTGTATCAGATGTATCAGTAACACCCAAAATCACATTCTCTGCTCCAAGTTCTGCCAGTACTGCATGGCATGACCACTCAGGGAATGGGTTTAATGCCCACCAGCCATTGAATGTTGATAACATAAATTTCTCGAAGTGCCCTGAAGTTTGTTGAAAACAGGTACAATATAAGCATTAAACTCTTGTATTTTTATGCAATAAAACAAAGAAAACAACAGAATTCAACTGACGTATTCCCTCCTATTGTGCTTAAGCAACTATTTCAATGGAGCTAGAATCCAATGAGAAATACCCAGATGATCTCAGTCTTGAAAGCACTGGGACCTTAAATAATTTCTGCATATCTTCACTTTAACCTTGGCTGACAGAGGTCCCAGTTACACCTGCTAATGACTCCAAGGAAAAGGCAAAAACTATTTTGTATGATGAACCAGGCAGGTAAAGTGCCAGCTTTTCTGGGAGTGTACATTATGCATCAGTTTAAAAGCTGTCAGGAAAAAGGACACATTAGAAACTATTCAGACATTTCATATGTGATTTCAGATACTGGCTAAAATGCTCTGTAAGGGAATCTTTGAGGAAACAATACATAGTAATCATTTTAGCTATTGTGAACATTGATTTTATTCTTAACTTTTTCCTTCTTGGGTAGGAGCTAAAAGGACCAACTGTGAGGACACACGGTTGACAGTGCTGTTCTAAAAATACTTATTATGAATTCACCAAGTACAGAAAAAACCCCATGATATATTTACCTAAATTTCTATCATTCTGAAACATTTCTAAATTAAAATTTCTATGTATACATCTTTTATTGGCTCTTTATCTTCAAAATGAAACATATCTCTTTTCTTTTCTCATTAGTGTTGTTTCTGAATATCCATATATTCATATATACCTCTGTCTTAAAAACAGTAAATTGGGTGGAGGTCACCATGGGGTATCAGTAAGAAGATGTAGTTTGTGATTCCTCAGAAAAGGTGGAATAGAATGTAAAAAGAGTCAGCAAAAATGTAGCCCCTTCCCTGAAGAGGCATCAGCATGAGAGTTTACAAAGGGAGAGGGATGAGGCTGCCAGGACAGCAGTTAAGCATTCTACTTTTCTCTGTCTGGCCTGTGGGGAAGGAAAGCCCAAAATGGAATATGTGCCTCTTCAGCCGTGACAGCAGCAAGTCCAGGAGTGCGAAAAGCCACAAATGTCCTCTACCTTCATCACAGGGTCTGCCCATAGTGTCTGCTTGCAGGTATGAGGCCATTCCTCTGGGCTTAAGATACGCAGGTATTGGGTGAGCTTTAAGATAATCCTGTCTAAAGAAAAATCTAAGTAATTTTTTTACTATTTCCGATGTTATATTGTATATATATAATACATACCAAAATGGAGCTGATTCTTATTTGGGACTTTGGGCTCTTACTCTAACACATATAATGCTCTTTAGGTAATTTGTTTCAGTGTGGCATCAAAGGACTCATAATGGTTATAATCTTAGGACAAATCTCAGACCAAAGAAATTATCTACTATCCCATAACCACCTGTATAGATGCTACTGCTATAACAATGGGCTCTATGCACAATTGGCTGCACACTTTGTGCATGTCTTTTTTTCTACATGCTTTTCATATAGGAATGCATTTCATCAGTGGTGGGCTATTTCTGCCCAATAAATTACATTACTGTCTTAAAAACTAAACAGAATGAAAGTAAGAGAAATTCCAGCAGCTAACTGCTTTTTTGATTGTATTAAAAAGTACAGAAAAAAAATTAGACAAAACAAAAAGAGTGAAAGGGAGGGACATGAAAGGTGTCTAATCTATAAAATGAAAACATAAATGAAGTAAAACATACTGACAAGTGAGGTGAAAAACTGAAGATGTTCCAGCAGAAAAGTTCTTGTAGAAAACCTCACCATTTCTGGCTACTTCTGCTATGATGTTAGCTACTTTTGCTGTGCAGGAAGATTGTGGCGCCAACAGACTCGCGAACACCTGAAGAACTCCACTTTTCTGGATTTTTTCACTTGTCTCCATATCTGAAAAACACATCATACAAAAATGACTTGTGCATCAAACTGCTCTGGGGAAGAACTGAAAGAAAAGCAGAAGGGAAGTCTTCTCAAAAGTAATTATGATAGTCATAATTTTCCATATAAGAAGCCAACTGTTAGTTGAGTTACCATACTTATTTTATCTGATGTACTCATAGAACTTAATACTTTGCCATTTCTAATCAATTGACCTTTAAAAGGTGACTGCTATGTAAGTATATACAGATACATACTCATGTTTACATGGGGAAAATACTGGAGAGACTGTAAGAGTAAAGGTCATAAAGTGATATGCAGCAGGTAAAGGTATTATGTAAAAGTCAAGGAATCATTGTTTCAAGAGATGAATTATTGGAAATGTTCAAGGAATGATGGGGAAAGTTCTTACAGTTTAGGGTACAGCTTAATGCAGTGTAGGAATCAGAAACTGGTGAAGAGAGCTAAGATGATCCTGGTTGTAGACTCCTCTTACACTCACTTAGATATCTTCTATGTTACTCTGTTACTGAGTAGCTCCAGTATAGACTCAGTAGAAAGAAAAGGGATTTCCTGTAGTAGATATCAAAGATTTGTGACAAAGCTTTCCCCTTTCTGTATGTGGTAAGAGGAATTGTGCAGCTGCTGCCTAACAGGGCCCCACCTAACATTGCTGGCCAACAGCAATGCTCTGTAAAAAACCAAAAACCAACTTTGATCCAACTGCAGTTAAATATAAGGTACTAGATGCTTTGACATATTTTGCTAACGCTTTGAAAAATGGCCTATTTGAGATGAATATTAGTGTGACACACAGCACAACTAGATGGCAGCTATCATTTTAGAAAGCAGCATGACTTCTTAAACCATTTATAAGGGAAGTTATTTGCATTCTTCAGAGTTTACTGTGAGATGCTCCAATTGATGACTTTTGCAAAGCAAAACAAATCCATCTGAATTCAGTTTGCAAGCACTCTTTGTCTGTGCTTCACCTGTAAATTGATAATAACATTCTACCCTTTCTCTTCTCTTCCTCCTTCCTTTCCCCACTCTCAGGGCTGCAATTGAATTTGATTTGTGGCAGCCCCAGGACCACTCTGCTGCCTCTGAGAGTGGGAGAGATCCACTCAAGCTGCCCCTGAACAGAAGCCAGCACAAGCCTGGCAGAAGTGACTCCCTTGGGTTTTGTGGCTTGCACAGAGTATGTACATGCTTCAGTGTCTGAGAGCTGGTTATGTCTACATGACAGAAAACAGACTGAAAACAGAGAACTTCAAGTCTGGACTGCAGTTATGCCTCCCATTTCTGTATATAATTCCAATTTGGGATGTTGGTATTTGGCTAGGACCACTCAGCTACAGTATGTCAGTGATGACATCTGATTACAAATATATTAGGCATCAGTAAAGAGTAATCTCAGCATCTCATGGATAATGTAAGTGCTAATTATTATTAACCTGTTTGCAATCTAATTCACTGCCAATTTTTGAAATACACTGAAAAAACCTCTCAGAAGATATAACGTAAAAGATCTTATGGCTTATTTCAAAGCTTTTATAAACTCTGACATAGAGCATATACTTAGTAGCAATATTTTCCAATGGACATAGGCATGCAAAATGAAAGTCTGAATTTAGAGAAAATCATATCAGGACTAAAGACTAGTCCAGACATCTTAGATGTCTGTTAAGGAAGAGCTTCTCTCTCCCTTAAGTTCAAAACTCAAAGTACTGAATTCAAAATGCAAAATATGGATATGTGTGAACATGTATTAGTAGGCAGGAGACATTAATGCATTTTGTCCTGCCACGCTGCTGAGATATACAGTATCCAGTCCTATTTTTTTGGTCTGTAGTTGATGGACTCATTACTGTGCAAAGCATAAATTACATAAGTAGAACTATATATATCCTGCAAGAAGTGGGAAAATAAAATTAAATACTTCTCCAGGCAGGTTGTGTGCAGCAGATATACCCTGATTTATTTTATTAAGAAAAGCGAGTGAGCACCATAAAAGCACAGCCCTAACAGACCTCTCAGAAACTGGGAAATCAGTTAACCTGGGACCACACAGATGAAAACTGACCAGTGACTTGTTGCTACTCTGAAGCAGTAGAAGAGGCATTCACTCATCCCTTCAAACCAAAATCCTAATGTTTCTTGTTTGCCAGTTGGGAACTAATGTCAAACTTTTGCTAGTCAAACAAAAAAAGGGAAGACGGATTAATTTGACCAGCAGTGAGTGCAGAACACCCCTACCTCTACTCTACCCTGGGTGAGTGCTCAAGCATCATTATTTTGGGGAAAGGCACATTACTCTAGCATCAGGCAGAATTACTACTATCAGCCCACAGTGCTCTCTGAGGCATTTTTGCCAGGAATTGCCTTAGGTGTAAAAAATGCCACAGGGTGCTTCAGCTTGTCTACTCCAAGTCTAAGTAAGAACTGATCTTCCTCTGCAGAACACATACAATTTACACTTGGTGTAATATACAAATTAATTCAGTTTCAAAATAGAGAGATGACAGTATGACACTAAATCTTTGCAAGTAGTTTATATTAGATCCTCCATATAAGGCATCCTAAGAGAATGTGCCAGGAAAATTACTCTTCCATCCTCATGTACATTACTCTGTTTAGTATCTGAAAGGGATTCTGTGTTCAGCATATGAAAGTTCTAATAAAGAAGGTGAGAAAAAAAGAATGTGCTGTAATATACAAATTAATTTAATAAGTCACATGTTATTAGCAGATATTTTTGTTACAGGAAACCAGTCTTTCTGGAGTTTTGAAATGCTTAAACAAGGAAGGGTATTTTAATTGGAACAAGATGTCTTATTCATAAACCTAAAATTGCCTTTTTAAACATAGCATTATTGCTCAGTATTTTTTATATTCTTTTGAAGGAGGAAGACTGAACAGGCAAATGATGCACAGGGCTGTCCTGCGAAGTCCAAACGAAGATCTTCAACCACCCTCTACTTGTCTGCAGAGTCAGCTGTACACTCAGTTCAGGTACTAAGTGTTAAAATGCATGTCTGTAGAAGAGCATATCAAGCTGGAAGTCTTGAAGATGATTTCAGTACAGCTGTAGGTATATAAGCATTTCTTATAGAGCCCAAATGGGACAATTGCTTCACTTACAAAACATGAGCGAACAGTCCTGTGTGTGACTCCTTTGTGCTCAGCTTCACATAACATGTCCTGTAAAATATGTAAAACATACAGGGACACAGGAACAGAAATGAAGGGAAGTATGTGTGGTGTTATTCTTTGGAGTGGACAATAGATTGTCATGTTTATGTAGCAGTATTTTCACTATGATTGTAAAAACCATCAGTTGTTTTTGATTCTGCAGAACCTGAGACCGGGAGACCACACATCAATGCTGGCACAGGGCTGGTACCCCTGGCTCTAGGAGAAATAAGGTAGGCTTTGCTGAGAATTAGAAACTGCTAGTGGCTTTAGCATAGGCAACCCTCAACTCTTGCCTTTATTTGTTCTCTTCAGAGGCTGGAGAAAGCCCGCCTGGCTTCCTGACTCTCTGTGTGTATGCACTAAAGAGTTATTATTTATTAAGGATATCAATCTTCTGCATGCTAGCTTCATTCTGGGCTTCCTAATAAATTATTAGAGAGTAAACTATTTTGAAAACTTATTTCAGCTGTCATCTTTTAAATTGCTATTTCAATTGTACTTGGAGCATGTAAACTGAAAAAATTCTCCAGGAGCAAGAAAGACCTAGGCAAATCTCTACCACATATTCTCCTCCTGTGTTTCTATACTGGCCAAAAAGCAAATCACAGCCACCATTCCTTTAGCAGAACTGCATCCCCTTTAAAATCCATTAAATTTGTGTCTGAAAGAAACCTAGCAATGTATATAGCCTGACATTAGGGTGCCACACCTCATAATCCTTTTGCTATCTGTGATGTATCTGTGGTTTCAAATGCTTTCTTTTAAAGGCTGATTTTCAGTCTGCTTACAACAGCCCACACCTAGAGCTGTCCTGTCTTAAAGCAAAGAAACTGTAGGACTGTAATAATGCTGCATTAAAAGCAGCCCTTTTGCACAGAGTCTAACACAGCATAATTGGAGGTGAAAACCCTCTAAGGTTAAGCCTGCTGCTTTAGATGCTTCCTCGTATCACTTGATATCAAGACAAAAGGTATGTTAGATCATGTAGTGTCAAAATCTTGTTCATGTCATAGCTGAGTGATTAAAATGTCAATATGCTTGCTTTTTGTGGTTTTTGCAGTGCCTGAGGTCAGAGTAGTTAAGGGTGTGGGCAGAAAAATCTTTAATGCCACAGATCAGAGCCGGAGAGCTGAGCACCGTGGCTATCAGACTGATTAATTAAGTAGCAGAAATCATAGGAGAAAAATCTAATGTGTTTCAAATTAAAATTCTACACTCTTTTCCCTCTCAGCTCTCTTTGCTCTGAAATCTCACTTCTCTCTATTCACTCCTCTCTCCTCTCTGTATTATTTTGTACACACCTTCAAGTGAAATAAAAGGCAGAAAGGGGGAAGGGAAAGGCAAGGCATATATCTCAGCAGTGCCCTGCTAGCAGAAGAAAGCTGTAGACTCACCATTCCTTAACCCCTTTGAACAATGAGTCTAAGTTACACAATTTTTAGTAACCCTACAGTCATGGTGGCTAGCACTGCAATAATTCCCATGTTGTGGAGCTTCAAACCACAGAATTTTGAATAAACAGCTTTGTGAGGGTCCTTTTTATTAAACAAACCATGTTTGCCATATACTCTTTTGCAAAATGCATATCTTTCTAGCTGCAAAGATGTTTTATAAACCCACTGGAACTACTGCAGAAATTTACCTTGGCTTGATAATGTTCCTCCTACATGCAGTCTCATCAGAAAGAGAAAAATGAACACACGAATAAATAAAAATGAAACCACATATATCATGAAAGGAATCTTCCATCTGCTCTTTCAGAAGGCAGAAGGGAAGAGAATGAAGGGAACAAGGGATATCTTTTGGACTGACACATGCTCCTAACCACCACAGTAAGAAGGTTCATGTGACAAAGCATAAGCACTGATGCTCTCTCCATATACAGCCTCTCTCAAGAAACATTGTCCCTCTCTCCACAGCCTCCCACTGTATTTTTAAACCACTAAATGAAGATTTTAGTCTGGCTACAAAAGCCAGTGAATTGTTAAGAAGCTCAGAAAAACAAATTATATGCTCTCATGATGCACCACTGATAAGGAAGTTTTGCTTAACAAACCTTAACCAAAGAGTCTGTTCCAATTACCAAGAGTTATTTAAACAGGGGAAAAGAAGTCTTTTAATAATAATAATTTATGTATAAAAAATAACTCTAGACATTTGATTTCTTTTTGGCATGCTCCTCCTCACATGGGGAAAGTTATCCTTGAAATTAGACACCTATTAGGCAAGGAGGGAGGATTCTCCTTTAGCTGTACAAATGTTTCCATCATGGTGTTTGCTCTGTTTTGTCTCTGTCACCAGCTACAGGGCAACTTCACTTCCTATTTTTAATGAAGAAAGAGACAGTACACAGATGTTTGTAATTAAAATCTCAGCTCTAACAAGGAAGGAAGGACAGATGGAGAGACAGATTTATCAATCAACTAGCTGCATGAGTCCCTATGATTAAATTCTGCAAAAGCTACACCCAAAGTATAAAAGTGAATTTCAGGATGAGATTCTCCCTGTTGAATAGCCTATTGCAGGTACCAATGAAGTAAAAAAATATGTGACATCTTTGCCTTCAATGAAGAGACATGCACATATACTTCCATGAATAGTTCACAGCACAAGGCAGAATACTAAAGTTAGGCAGCTTGGCACCCCTGAGTTCCTGAACTGCATCCAGTATCGAGCCCTGGCATATAGCTGGTGGATTTATCCGAGCTGTTCCCCCTTTCTGACTCACCCTCTCCAGGATGTAACCATTTCAGCAGCAAGGTTGCTGTAAGAGTTTGATGTCCATGCCTCAGCTGCCAAGTTTGTTGTCTGGCATCTTAGTACAAATGTCATACACTCACATCTTTGCGTTCTGTATTCGGTCTCTGTGGACATTTTCCCCTGCCTCCTCTCTTACTTGTACTGACTGAACTTAGTACAGGTTGCAGGGTAAAGGGTATTCTCATGCTTTAGGTCTTCAAAATGTATAACAAATGCTGGTCCCTTTCCTGGAGTAAAATCCCTCCTCCAAATTTGATTTAGCTTATTAACTTATATTTAGCTTATATTGATTTTTATCAAATAAAATTTGAAAGCTGATCATTTTATATGCAGGAAATGTTTCATGTTCCTTTCAAGCAATCTCTTAAGAGTGCATTTAAGTGAGCTGAAATGCCTGCTGTGATATTCCACCCTTTGCTTCTTGAAAGAGTACGTCTACACGTAAAGGAATTTATTAATCTGCTGGTATTTTTAGTGAGCTGTGCTATCAAAGTAGCTTAAAGTAAACCTAATCTTAAAAAGATCACATTTTTAGGTTATAAGGGACTGGGGCAAAGCTAAGAATGAAACTGCAGACCTGAAATTGTGAATTACATGATCACTAAATATAATTTTTTTGGTAAAAGGTAGGCGTTTTTCTTTGCATTTTTGAAATGCAATACAGAAGCAAAAGAAAAGGCCTGCCTTTTGAAAATGCAATACAGAGGCAATCTAAAAAAAAAAAAAGTGTCAATTCTATTATCTGGAACTGCTATTCACTGATGCCTTCTGCAAAGAAAAAAATATAATAGTTAATCTTTATTTGGCACATTGTGTATTCAATGAATAGCACTTCGAATTTAACACTTGGATAAACATTTAACTATCTGGCACTAACTAAATACATCACTATTAAGGGGAATTTATGTAAAATATAATCCCACTAAGCAGCAGTGATTACCATTCAGTATCATTAGGGTAAGCCAGTTTACTGGGAGACAGTCCAATAAAAAGCAGTCACCTTGATTTAGTATAGTTATACTGTAAAAATATATTATATACAGCTCTTAATGAGGAAACATTTCTGGATTATGTGTGTACAATATCATGACAAGGCAACAGCCCATGAGCTAAGATGCAACAAACATCCTTTTTCAGCAAAAAGAAGGAACACTTTATAACAGAGTATTTGAGCCAAAACTCCCTCTTAAAAAATATTCATCAGGATCCCCAAATTTTAGCAGGACATTTGACTAGAAATCTTTGCAGGTAAGATTAATGGCCTGATTGGCTGAGCTGGCCCAATTAAATTTGAACCCCTGCCTCTGTTAGAAGAGATTATCTGTGTCAGAAGCAGATTAGAAATTCTTGCTATGAGATGTGGGGTTTTGGTTTGACTGCTTCCTACCAGCCACTCAGGTACATGCATTCAGCATGTTGTTTTTTTGTTTTTTTTTTTTTTTTTTTTTTTTTTACAAAATCTTATCTTTATATCTGTTTCTCCCTTCTGCCATTTCTCTTCTTCCACTAAAATAAAAATCTTATGTTCCACTGTATTCCTTGTAACTCATCCATTTAGTTTCATTTCTTCCTTTTTTATTTCTACTCCTTCTCCCCGCCCTGTTTTGAATAGATGTTAACTGCATTATGCCCACTCCACTGAATTCCAAAGATGCTGAATCAAGGTTTAGAAGTAGCTAAACAGACACTAGTTCATGTCTTCAATACATAAAAAAAAACAAGTCCTACAAGATACTATGATGCCTTAATGCTGCTCTTAATATTTTTGTAACTTCCAAGACAAACCAGGAATAATAATAAAGTCCTAGAATCTTTGTTATAGGCTAAGGACACCATCTACCTAAAGAATACTTTAATCTCAGCAGATAACTACATTTCAGGAGACAGTTAGCAATAATACTGTTTTGTTTTAGTCTTATTCAAGGAGGACATTCTAGCTTTCATCTGTGTATTTCCTCTTCATGGATAACACCATAAATGTCTGTTGCTTGTTTGAATGTTCAAGCTGAGACATTTACATGTCAGGACTAACATGCAGGTCCATGCCTGCTGAGTCTGAGTATACATCCATGGGTGTGATGCCTAGAGAGGCTGACCTAGAACAGAGGCTGGACAGAGCAGGTGTTTATTAAAAGGCCTGAAAGGATACACCTTGGACAGTACAAGAGCCTGGCCAGGGCTACACCCAAGATGGACCCAAAATGGTCACAAAATGGATGACCGATCACGAGGTCCCACACTTCTATAAATTTTGGTCCATTTACATATTGGGGTTAATCATCCAGTTACAGCTTCAGGTCATGAAGCCCCATCCTCCCTGCTTGCTCTTTTCAATTCATTGTGGTTTATGCTTTTTGGGCTTAAGGCTTGCTACAGTTGTCCTTGGTTCTCAGGCTGGAAAAGGATTCCTTTGTCTACCTACCCTGTGAAGACAACTTACCAACACTTAACATGAAGTTCAGAGTTACACACCAAGACAGCACAGAATCTGAAAAATATGGAAGCTAAAATTTAAGGCACCAGGTGGCCTCCTACTCCTTCCAAGATCACAGCTGGGAGACATATACCAGGGATCACTAGAGGGCACACCCGAGGAGGATCAAAAATCCTCCTGGAAGGGAGACTGCTACTAAGAAGAAAGGGAGATGATAAAGATCAAAGAGGAATAAGAAAGCAGGGAAATGCCATTTGTCAGTGAACTTAATTCTACTAGTTATCAGTTGTTTTAAGGCCACTAATCCAATTAGTACCACTGCCTATTCCCTTGGTTGTGCTAAGCTCTCTTGATGTGCTTATGTCACAGTTTTGTAAAGTGTACTAAATCTGCAGGGATGCTGAAAGCTCTGTTTTTATTTATACAAAACAACTGTGGTCAGAATAGGGCCTATAGACAGTTATTGTTTTAAGCTTTAATACTGTGCGAGCATTCACAATCAGGAAAGCATTGTTTGTTGGCCACAACTTGCATGAAACAACAGTATCATCATTTTACTCTTATTCTGCTCATAAAATTTCTTCAAAACAGAGAAAGATTAGTGTGCTGATGCTTAAGAATATGTTTTCTTGAGCATGCTCTGAAATGTGGAGCTTTTTCTCCATGCTCCATTCCACAAAAGGGAACAGAGAAAGCTTAAAATATTTAGCTAATAGGAAAAAATGAAAGTGATTTTAGTTGTTTGGGCCTTAGAATAACTCTGCTATGACAAAAGGTTCTACAACTTAATTTTTTCTATGTTTGGAGCAGGAGGATAGATATTTTCATGCAAATGTGAGAGGGCTGTGGAAACAATAGCTGAAATGACTGTTTCTTAATTCTCTGTGTACTAAAGAGGTACAAGGCTTCACTGAAATGAGATGGCACTTAGTGTTACAAGTTAACCAGACAGTTGCCTGCCTGACTCTGCAATGAATAAAAAAGAGTGCGTACACAAAATTATCAAGAATGTCAAAAAAAAAAAAAAAAAAAGAAGAGGTAAATAGATAAAAAAAGGTACATCTTGCATTTTTCTTTTAAAAATCAAAGATATTAATAGCAAGAATAATACATTTTAAAATGTCAGGGTTTTTTTTTTTTAGTTGAGCCCTGAATTACAGAATTATAAAATTGTCAATTCTTCATGATTTTTCTGCTCCAGTAGAGGAATTGTTCCATTTTCTATGGCCAGGGAAGATCAGAAAAACAAACATCAAGTAGAGGAAGCAGAAGTACTAACTAAATTCAACAACATATGGAAGCCATGGCTATGAAGAACAGAATAAAATGAATTTCCAACTGAAATATAACCTCTGTGTAAACATATGGATGTGAGAACTGGAAATCCACCAAAATAATTAAAGAGAGAAAACTAGATGCCTGTTAAAGCAGGTGCCTACCAAAGTTTTAGGGCATTCAATGAGAAGTTTCACGACTGACAAAGGAATGTGAGAAATCTGCTGTGTCTCCAGATAGCCAAGATTTTCTTAAGCACTCCAGATGCTAACACATCCTCCTCTGGGATGCCATCAAATAGGAACAAACCCATTTCAGAAAACCCACTGATGTGTCCCAAGAGAAAACCTGAACAAGAAGCTTTAGGTAGGAGGGATAAGCCCATGGTCCCTGCATGCTGGAACAGCAGGAAGTGATGGCAAAAGCTTACTAGAAATTGCTCAGGTAATTTGTAACAATGTTATTTTCCCTGATACAACACAGCCAGTATATTCTAAACAAAGCATGGCTCCAGCATATACATTCTGGGGCAAAGCAAAATACTCTTATGAAACTGGGTGCATTATGGGAAGAAAAATGGCACTCTAAAGTAGCCTTTGAATAATGCTGAGATTTCCAGTTTCAAGCATGAATTAAAATTTTTCATGTGTCATGTGATGGTTCCTTGAGTTACTAGGTATCAGCAAAGCTCAACAAGTAGAAAATAAGGCATCTTAGTCAGCCACATCTTTAAGATAAAGGGCATTATTTCAAATATTTCCAACGTTTTCAAAACTGGGGCCTTGCCCTCTCACGTAAGGTTATCTTTATTGCTATGATTTTGCTTAACCACTTTTTCACACAAACATATTCTTAATCTTCTTAAAAGTGTATGTAAAAAAATATTTCAAATGCATGTGCCAGCCTTTCCACTTCAGCTACATGTCAGACATTTTCTGAGCCAGGTGCCGAAAGCTGGGATTAGTGGGCATTTTCAGCTTCTTATGCTGAGTACAGCAGAGCCAAAAATAACATTCTCAGCAGATTTTTCAGATTTCTCATTTATCCAAAATGGGTTATTTATGTCTGCTGTAACTTCTTGTATCTGAAACACAGCATGTCTGGACTAGCAATAACTTTTTTGTTGGTGTTACTGCAATAATTATGTCCCAGAGAGCCTGCTGTTGAAAAGAAAACCTCTATTTCCTTTTTGCTTCCTTTCTCTCAGGCAGTCCTTTCTTGTGGACATTTGTTTAGAGATCTTAGGATAAATGCTTTTTTTTGATAGGCACAGTATTTATGAAATGGCTCTTAACAACTATAAATTTGTATATGCTGACTGAATATAATGGCCAGTATTGTTTTCTCTTGTAATTCCTTATACAAGATAATTAACCATTTGTTCCCAATATCCAATAGTAGTACATACCCATATTTTCCTTGGGTGCGAGATACGGAATAAAGCAATTATTCTTCACTTACTTCATTCCAGAAATGTAAGCATATGATCTTTCAAACTAATTTTCTTCAGCACATGTCTTACTCATACTTTTGAGGAGGTTTGTGCCTCTCCTGATTGTTATGATCATTCTACACCCCGTGTCACTGTAAACAGTCTACTTCCAGATCAGCAAAATTCTTTCTAGACAATAACACATCAATCCATGTCTGTATAGAACTAATCCAAATTATATGGAGCAGACAATGGAGTAACTTGTTTTAATGTATAGTTGCTAAAAGAAAACACATGTAATACATGACTTTCACCTCCTGGTTTAATATAAGTCAGTAATTCATTTAGTGCATGGCTGGCTCTGGTATTTTGCTGCTAACAATGCTTATGGATTGTGTACCTCAGCCTTTCCTTAAAAATCTGAATTATGGGAAGTTTAGCAGATGGTGAATGCTTGCAGGTGGACAGGGATCAAATATTTGTGGTTTTCTTTCAGAAGCAAGGTAGACAGAATCTCAGTTTATGCGAATGAGGTAGATTCACGGAGCTGAAAGGTAATGTAAGAACGTTACCTGTGAATCTTGACTTATGTAACCGCAACTTTATGGCTGCCAAGTCCCCAGAAATGCTAGTTAACTTCACTGGGAATGCTGAAGGAACTCCACACAAAATGAGGTATGTCATTATTCTAATGCATATTTATGTCTCATTCTTCTGTCATTGTTGCCTCTTTCATCTTCAGAAAAAAAACCCTCAGTTTTCTCTAGTGCCACAAGCTAGACCATATATGACTGGCCTCAGACAGAAGTGCTGGTGACAGACAAGAACTAAAATATCTGCATAAACAGGAATATATATATATTTCAAAACAATGTCTCCTAAGGAAACCATCTGTGCAGGATTTTCAGACCCAGGTCCCAGATGTGAAGAGCTATGCAAGTGTCTCCTAGACAAACTGTTGTTAAAACGATTTGAATTTGGCTTGCCAAATATTTACCAGAAGTTATCAAATTCAGCTGAGTATTTGACTCACCCTTCTGTAGAATAGCATATGTGTGTGTGCATGGACCTTAATTTGACTGACAAATGGCAGAATAACTCCTAAAGTCAGGCAGGAGGTATCATGTTTCAGGGCATTACACTTGTCTAGGATTATCAACAGATCAGTTTTGATAAGGAGAGTGAAAAACAAAAGAATACACAGCAGATTACATAGAAAGAAATGAAAAATTATGATATTCATCATAACTTTGTCTTCTCTTTCTATACAGCAGAAAGTATGAGAAGAAAGTAATGTTTTAGCATAATGAAAACATAAAGATTGTATGCAAAATAAATGGAACCACAATTTTCACTGTACTCTTAGACACTAGGGAATTTAACATTCTGCAGCAGCCACAAAGCTATGCTGCATGCAGATACCAATGGATAGTGGTGTAATGGTCACTAAAACATTCATGTGTACATGCACTATGCAAAACTGAAGTTGTCCTTTATTGAAAATCTCAATTTGTTGCAGTATCAATGGGTTTAACTACTGATTGCGGCTGGCAGTAGATGGGAGTGGGTTGCATTAGCATATTAGTCATGTACTAAATTTTATATAAGATAAAATTATATTTTTATCTCCAAGTCTTAAAGCAGTGAATAAAACTTTAACTTCTGTGATTAACAATACTACCTTGAACTCCCAACAAAATCACAGTCCTATAAAATTCTCTTAAACTATTCATTGTATGGCTTGTTTCTCTCACATTAATATGATGATTTACTGAACTATAATATAAATATATACTTCATTAATTTAATCATACACATGGAAATATACTAAAAGAGAGAGCAGAATAACTGTTTGCAAAATATTATTTAAATGATTTCTGCATTACAATTAATGTGTACTTTTATATAAACAATTTGATTTCTCATTGTGTAATAATTTATACACAGACACAAAGGTACAGTGTGTCTCTCATAACTAGGTATTGTATATATGATAATACACACTATAATTAAAAATCAATCAGCCAAATCCATATTAAAATGTTAAGTGGATGGATGGGAGCTATGAGAAAGTGTTTAGAAAGCTGATTCTCTATTTGTTGAATCAGTCTATTATATGCAATTTACCTCAATCTCTGAAGCCTTTTGAATGTATTGCTGTTCTCATAAATTATCTCAATCCAGAAGTCTGTTCTCCAAATCATCAGACAACCCTGATAACTAAAGCCCATTGTCTAAAGAGGCTTGGCAAAACTTAGGTATGGAAGTGTCCAGTTCCCTTGAAACAGAATTGATATACTTACTGGTTCCTAAATTACCAGCAAGCTGTTTAAAAAAACTTCTCCTATCTGACCCATCTAATTTTCAGTGCATTATTTCAGTTGCCCTCAATCTTGGGCAAATGCAAATATATGGAGATGTGTATCATAGGGCAGCTCAGCAGGGCTGTATCTATGTCACTGACTTACATACATAGAGCATGGGAAATTATGCAGAGAATAAATTTTCTAGAACTACCCCAAAGAGAGAGGTCAAAATCCTAACAATCTGTTTATCTGATCTGGCAGCTATGAATCTAGAAGAGAAAAGATTTTGGAAGGAAGAGCAAAGCCCTAGACTGAGACAGAAGAGTCTGGTTGCAAGGAAGCATCAGTATGTTTGCTGTACATTAGTAAAATTATTTTGCATCTGCCAGACTTGTTCTCTGACACAGCTATGTGATCTTCATAGGCAAAATAGCAAACTCTGTTATTTACACGAGTAAGTTGTCACTTTTCATATGATCTTCTTATTAGTACTTATTGTTTAAGTATTAGGCTTAAAAGTAGTGGAAGTAAATCCAATTGGAGGTTGGATTAAAGTATTGGATATACCTTATAAATAAATCCAGAATCTTCAAAAAAAGGATTGATCTATACCTTAAATATTTTATTACTTTCTGGCTGATAATCTCCTTCTAAAATAATGAGAATTGAAAACGGACTACTATTAAATGCAGACGCTGTTATAATCCATTTTTGACTTGATCTGGATGGTGCTTATATTCAGTTGTGAAAATCCTCATCAAGTATTTTACACCAAGTAATCCAAAAGGCTTTGATTTGTAGAATACCATCATGTGAAAAAAAACAAGACCTATCAATAGTTTGTACTTTTGAGTGCACTGATATTTCCAGAGGACTAACTCTTTTTTTAAATAAAGAAGTTTTAATCACAGCTTGTACCTATCCCGAGAAGTTTTTCAACCTGAAATTATACACATATTTTTCTTCTGCCACAATCTGAAGCACTAAGAAACTTAAACTAGGAAAAGTATTATAAACTGTCACCTTCATTAACTTTACCTTTCTGTCTACTGGGAGTGGGCCAAGCATTCTGAAGTTTTTGGTGAAAATGACATCTTGTTCCATTCTGATGTTATTTTTGTTACATACTACATATCAAACTTGGACTGTGTTTGCATATCCAACCTAGTTCTGCTAATTGAAAGTCCTGGAATTAAGAAATCTGTGATCAGAAGTGTGAGGAGAAATACATTACAAATGGAAAACTATGCTCTTTCAACCAGAATTTCAACCAGCAGCTCCCTTATGAGGAGCTTTTCTCCATGTTATGAGGCTTATTTCTCCATTTCTGTTCCTTTGTTTCTTGAATGATCAATTTAAAAAGTAAGTGTTCTATTTCATTGTGGAGAAAGGAATGGACTACAGCCGTTCTAAATATTCAGGTACTTACCTGTCACTGTCTTTGTTGCTACTGGAATGTTACAGACACATGGGTTAAAAACCCCCAAAACTCAATAGAGCCAATCTAGCAGCCGACTGCTTGAGTCAGTCTTTCTGCCACATTTTAATTCACTGATCTCAAATGATTTAAAATGTGAAAGGTCCATACAACTTACTGTTTTGTGCCAGAGCTTGAAGCAGACAGTCCAAGCATCCCTCCAAGCTATCTGCTGTGCTGTCAGTGGATGTTATCTTCAGCTTTTTCAGGGCTTCACTTAAATTATCTGCTTGATAAACACAAAGGAAAAAGAAATCAGTGTCCTCATCAATTTGGAAACAGCACTATAGTCTTGAATGTAAATAGTTAGTATAAACAGTTCCTGTATCGATGAAGAAGACACGCATGGTGTGTGTTCTGAGGATACAAAAACCCAGGAGTCAAAAGTTATAAATGAAATGAAACTTTTCAAATTTATATATACGTTTATCATTTTGCATCTGAAAAGAGGATGTCACAGCAGGTGCTTTATGAAATGCCACTGAGCAGCAATTTATCTATCAGTATTTTGTCAGCCTCACCATTATAGAAAACCAGCAGCCGTTTCTTTGCTTCTCCCCTTGTGTGTGGGAATAAAATAGAATAGAAATAAGCATATCTTGATCTTCTTCATCAAAAGAGGTGAAGTAATCGAAAATGCCAATTTCTGCATGCTGTGTAGGCTTCCATCTTGACTGTTCACAGATGCCTAGTGCTAAGCTTAGAGTCTTTTAAGAATTATGCCACTTTCCACCACAATGTTACAAGCATCATTGTTTATGGGAATTGTGTTAACTCTTTAAATTAAACTGATCCATAAAAACAGATGGCATCTTCTTGAAATAAGAAAGTTCTGTTGTGGATTTCAGATAATTAACTCTTCCCTCTTTAAAAAACCCACCACCACCCAAGTGCAAATGAGATTTCATCATTCTCAAAAGACACTTATTTGCCCAGTAAAGGTTGGGGTAGTATGATTGTTACCATTTTGAGGGTTCTATCTTTTGATGAGCAAGGTTTAAGGCTGCAGCTGCAGCCTGAACCTCTGGTAAGCCCACTGATGACTAACCTCACTCTGAATGGGCTATTCTTTTCAAAAGGAGTGCTGATTCAGTTTCCATGCCAACTCTGACAGCAAGCAGAAAGTGTTACTCAAAACAAATAATATTAAATAGTGTCTCAGTGTCTCTTGTTCCCAGTGGCTGATCAAGAGCCTTGACCCAAGCCCAACACAGCCATAGGTGCAGTTTCTTTTCAGTGCATCACTGGTATCTTCTGAGCCTGATTTGCAGCCAGTGCTGCTTAGAGCTTCCCACCAGCGTAGGAAGCCTCCTTGACAGGTGAGTTGACACCTGCTGTGCTTTGCCTCCTCTTCACTTGCCTATGTATGGGATGGTGCAAAGGAAAAGAGTGAAGACTAAGCAGGCATCCCATGAAAAGGGGGGAATCTCACTCCTTGAGTGCTTTGCTTCTCAGCCAAAGCTGTGGCTTTTGTTCCACCTCCAATTTTTATTAGCATATGCTTTTGTAGTTCAATATTCCATACAGATAAAGGTGAGATACTTAACTTTCTAAAGTGCTCAGTATTTATATATGAAATTGCTTATATATTTCTACGATCAGGCAGTTATTTTGTCTATTTTGTAATGAACACGTTCTTAGCAACACTATAGTGAGGAATGTCAGTACTCCTTAATGCAACCACACTTGGTTGTGGCTTCTCAAGATCTTAAAAACCTCCCTCCCTACCACCTCCTTACTATGCTGAACTGCCACCTTCTGGAACAAGCTAACTGGGAAAAAAACCCTAAATTTGATTTCCCCTCATACTCACATTACTCTCTAGCAGGCTTACCACAGCACTTTTCTTGAATCACCTTTAGCCAACAGTAAAGTTGAACATGCACTGCAAAGTCTCATTGCTTAAATACATTATTCAGGATATACCACTAGAATTTGTCAAAAAACACAACTTGTCAGTGACCAGCCCCAGTACTACAATTTTACATTGTGCACTCCACCTCCTCTCATACCTTCTTCATCTGCCTCCTTCTCATATTCTTCTCTTCAGTTTTCTGCTAACATAGCACTAATTCTCTTCCTTCCTTACAGGCGTCTCATCTCCTTGTATATTCACACACTTAACTTTGAAGCTATAGCAACATTTACAGTAAGAAGACTCAATCTACTATATATATGAAAAGCAAGGGTTCCTATAATCTGGGGAAGAAGAAAATGCAAAGGTAAGAAATTCACTGTCATGCTAGATTTCGCAAACTATTGTCAGAGAGCACACTCAGATTTTATTTCTCTTTTACAGCCTCTCCTATTTCACTTGTGCTCAATAAATCACAAGATACCACTTATTATTTCATTTTTCTGTGTAGAGATGAGTGCTTTATATAAAATACTTGTTATTTCTTTCACTCCATTCCATATCAGAACCTGCAATAGAGTTAGAAGTCCCCCCAGTCTATTTTCTTACCACTCCTTTCTGCTCAGTGCCATGTAAAGTTTTTCTGGGAAAAGTCCACTATTTTAATAATAGAGAATTACAGATTATATGCAAAATTTTGCATTTTGGGCAAAATTGTTCAAATGTGACTATCCAAATATTTCATTCCCTAGGACAAAGAACTCAATTTTTCATCGTACCAAGCGTGTGCACATCCCGCTAACATACATGGACATTTAACTGCAACTTTAGACAAACTTCAAGAATCAACGGGCACTTGTGAAAATGGTATTTGTGACCACACTACTTTTAAAATATCTTATGAAATAATGTTGGACTGTGTGCCAAATTGCCCTTCCACTAGGTATACTTGGATGCTGTATTTTTAAAATAACGTAACATTATAGGAGAGATAAATTTAGAAACCATATGCATAAAGTGTGCTTCGAAAATAAATTACAATAATCCTTGATTTTCTAATAAGCCTACAACTCTAAACTTCTTGCAGCTTGACACTTAACCACTCTGTACTAAAGAAGAAAATATAATAGGAATACTGTAGAGACAACAGATCTCTTGACACAACGCCAGAAGGCCAAGAGCCCAGAGGGAAGAAACCATCCTTCAAGAAAGAACTCATTTGTTTACCTTGGTTCTTTCTGTCCTAGTCCATCTCCTTTCAAAACTGAGTTGATACCTTGAAAGAGACAGTTACTTTTGAAACCCAAGAATCTTGGACATGTGGAAACAGATCTTCAACAGATTCAGATGTTTTTTTATCTTTTAATTTTTTTTTCTTTTGTTGTCCTGAAAAGAACAAACCCCTATAGTCTGAGATGACACTGACAGGGGTATTCAGAGAGAAGTGCTGTAGTGTTCCAGAGGGCTCTCTGGAGCCATATAATCACACAAGAGTTTCCAACTCCTGCTGTTTCACCATTGCCCTAAACCCTTTGTTTAGGGAAGAAGCTGCAAATGCTTCTTTTCCAAGTACAAAACCCCTGTTGTTTTCTTGTGATCATCTCCTGCTTACTTTTGTCTCCTCCTCTCCTTCTGTAGAAGCTGTTTCCGATAAGACTTGTTGCTGCATAGGCTGATCAGATTGTCAGCAATAAAATCCCATCAAACAAAAGCAATATAAGGAATCTTTTTGGCTTAGTATCAGAGAAACATGAGTCGATGCATTGTGTCAACATGCAAGTCATGTGAGGCTCACATTAGGAAGATCTAAGGGTGCAAGATTAGGATGGCTAAGGTAAAAATTGGCTAGTAATGTTCCCATGGTACAGTTGGTCAACAATGTGGTATCATGTTGTGAATATGTGTGGCATGAAGTTTGAAATTTAATACAAGTATCGACTATTTTGTTGATGACCCTAAGCACAGGAAGTCTCTCATATCTGGCTTACTGTATTGCTTTCAGAAAGATTAGTTATCTTATCTGGACAAGAAGCTCTGAATTCCACACACCTTAATCCTACATATCCTAATGTTACAAACTGGTAAATTAGCAAGTGGAGTCTGCCAAGAACTGTCAGACCTGTCTGGCCCATTCCACCTACGGTTACATTTTGTTTTCCCCAATAACTACTCCTGCACAAACACTCATAAAAAATGAGGCTGTTTAAATTTTTTCATTGCCCACATTGCTTTTTGGTAGCACAGTATTACTACTATCTCTTGCAACCTTTTGCTATCTCTTGTGCAGGCATTTTTACGGAGAAAATTAGTCAAAAACTAACATCAGTGAATGTTTTAATATTCCATTTCACTTGACTGTACGCTTTTTCCTAAGAGCTTTTCTGTGACTCATTCCTATTTGCAGTCACTGACTTGTTTTATATAAAATAACTGTTCTTTCATCTAGTAAAAATTTGGTAGTTCATCAACTTTGTTTAGGGTCAGGGCCACAGTAGTGCTGGTTAGACTGTAAAAAGTTTGAAAAGGTACTCAATACTCTTTTATTAATGCAGTTTCTGAGGGTAACTTGCCAATTTTGCTCTGAGTCCACAGCATCTTCACCCAAATCACAGGAAAAACCCTGTTCCAAGACTGATATTAATAAAGTATGTAGAATGTCTTAGCTGAGTACTTAGATGGTCAGCTTTTGTCTGGACTGTTTTTCATATATCTTATAACATTTTATCCAGTATAGATATTTTCTCTACAAAATAAGGATTTTGAACATATCATTAATATTGACTGTATCTTTTGACTGACACTTCTTAGATGTAGACATGTTGTTATTAAACAGATTACTGCATTATACATGCAAGTTAACAGATAAGGAATTCAAAATTAATAGATATTGAAATGGGACACACTGAAACACGCTGATCAGATAAAAAAAGAAGTTCCAGCAGTTCTGCTATTACAGGGATGGTGGCTGTATTAACATTAGAGTCTTTTGAGTCTGTTCCACTGCCTCTCAGGAAACAATGAGACATCAAAATAGAGCAGAAGGAATGGTGCCATTTTATGGGTCTCCTTGTGTTATACCAGCATAAATCTCTTAAAAATATAAGTACATACATGCACATGGGCTAGACTGCAGTACTGACTTCATTTTCTTGTACAGACTTGAACTTACTAGACTTTCAGTCCAAACTAACCCATATGAGAAATTCAACCCAGGCTCACCACAGTTTTTGATGCATAGTGTATTCTGATGTGATATTATCTGAGAACTTGACCCAAAGATCAGATATGTAATCCATTTGGGTGAGATTTATATATTTGGCCTGAATGACTTCTTGCAGCAGAAATCCCAGCAGCTGGTGAGATCTGTAGCACAACTTTGGTCTTTAATGAACCCAGATGCCACTTCCCCAAAGAATACGGAAGACTGTTGCAAAATCCTGAGAACCTTTTAGCTCCCAGGACATTGAATAAGTTTGCAGAAATGTACAGCATGGGTCCTTTTTGAACCTATATAAACTGAGACACATCCTTGTGGTAATTTTTCAGAAGATACCTAGTTCCATACAAATGTTCACATTGACATGCAAAATTCTTCAAATACAGAGTTTACTGAGGACAGAAGAATCTTTTTCTCACATTCAGCCCATTGCCAAAAAATACTCTATCCCTTTTTTCTTTATAGCAGCTGCCCTCAAGCACTCCCAAGTGTACAATATTTTCTGCCAAACCACTCAAACCCATCATTAGAGACAACTCTGCTTCTAGCCCATCCACAAAATTTTTAAACCTGGCATCTAATCAGGAGGTACCTATATGCTGTCAGAGGGCAGCAGTGAAGAATTAGTTTTTTATTAGTAATGCCAGAAGACCTGTATAAACATACAAGACCAACATCTTAATTAGGAAATACCTTTTTTTTTTTTCAATAGAAGCCCTGTTTGTTTCTGTCCTACCATGTTCATTGAGGTGGGTTAATGCTTTTTTCCCAACAAATTTTCTAGTTCCAGGGATATAATGATGGATCATTAACTGCAGGGCTTCTTCTGCAAGCTGTTTTTTACTTAGGTACATTTGCTCTACTTTTCTAGCATAGTAACTAATTTTAATGAGAGTGTCTATTTTTTACAGCAGTTCAGCTGCTTCATTCTTAAACACTTTCTGAATCTTAGATATATGCCATCTGGTCTTAGAGACTTGCTACTCTTTCATTTATCCTCTTGCTTCTGCATCTGTTCCTCTGACATGGGGCTTCATTTTTATTACCTGAAAATACTGACATGCCACGACTCACTGCCACCTGAGTACTAAGCTACCTAATTAGTTTTTGTAATTATCAGGTCAGCTTATACACACTAACAGCTACTTAGTCAATCTGTATTCAACAAGTGGCATCAACCAGCAGTCAGTACATTTGGAATCTCTTGCCAATGCAAATTTTCTGTTTGCTTCCCCCCTCACCCCTCGGAGGACACTTGATATCTTTGAAAATAATTTCATGTATTATTTTTACTGTAGCCACAGATAAACAATAGCTTCTTATATAAAAACATTTACACTATGCCAAGGTATATGGATCGATAGCTGCTGTAATAGGTTTCTGCAGATTAATGATCCTCTATTACTTAAATCATGACTTCCAAAGGCTATAAGAATAACATTTCAGAAGATTTTGCAGAACCTTGGAAAATTATTTTTCTCTTTCCTAGGAAAACATAGTACAGATTTAGGTATCTTTATATCTCATAATTAAACACTGCAGATCTGGAATTATTTCAAGGTCTAAAGAAATCGATCAAAATTCAGTGAAATCAACATAACTCTACTGCTTTACAAAAAGCCTTAAAATATTTTGCTTAAAACCAGTTCTAGAAGAAGAATGAAATAGATTTATTTCATTTAATAGAAAGCTGCTGGATAAAGGGAGTCTGTAGTAGATAAATTTTATTTAAAAATCAGCTAATGATAGAAAGAGTAATTGTTTAAAATAATTTCGTTCTCAGTTTATGGAAAGAGCCTTTCTGGTACTCTATTACTAGCAGTAGTTGAAAAAACTATCAAGATGGCTTCCAATTTGTAAAGAATTACAATTTAATTGACAAGACTGCATTTGTATTTCCGTATTTTATTTTCATATAGCTTTTTTTCTCCACGTGCCTGATCTTCACTGAGTCATATTATCAAAATGGTTTTAAACACACAAAGTTCCAAAATTATATCAACCCACATATATTTCATCATGTAAAATATTTACCATACAATACAGTGCATGCCAAGATGTACACATGAAGAATATTGTTTTATACAAGGGACACCTCTCTCTTTCAGGAGAAATGTTCTGTCTAAGAACAGCTGAATGTCTTTCCATACCCTCCTTCTTGGCAAGTGGTTCTCCTTTTATTTACCAGGTATTACTAAAAGATGAAGGATCATTTCCTTTCTCACTGGCCATTATAAAGTTATTATCATTACATTATGTTATCATGATTCAAAGATATGAACATGCTAGCTTTCAGAAGGTATTTATAAAGTAACGAGGGAAGCAATGCACTGTGTAAGTGAATGGGAGAACTAGAAATTTAGGGTTAAAAGTATCTGTGCAGGAAATGGGGTTTTCAACATGAGATTTTCAGGTTCCAGAATTCCTGCACACTCTAGATGCTGCAGGAGTGTTCAGATGCAAATCCAGATTACACCCAGCACAGACCACAACAATAAAGCAGACCACAACACATTATGGGCAGGTATGAAGAGAGCGTCAGGTCATGGGGCAGAAGGGGCTCCCGCTCTTTGTGGGAACATTCATATGTAAATGTTTCTCTATACATGCCACCCCTCCTTAGTTTATGACATGGCTTCAAAGTACTGCAACATAAAAGGCAAAAGAAGGTCTCCTCCACCAGATTATTCCAGATTACTGCCCACCCTATACAGAATGAAAAAAAAATAGTGGGGGAAAAACAACAGGACCAAAATAGTACCTTAAATGACTACTGTTACTTCAGAGAGTAGTCCAAACCCATTTCTTGCTCATGCAAGAACTCATCAAGCAAATTAAAATGGACAGCCTAAAGCAGACAGTTGGAAAAGAATATAGCTCTTCCTGAAGAGTCAATAAATGACTGAAACAGGATCTTGGAAAAAAAAGGAGTAACCTTAATGCTAATCAAATCTATCATTCCCTACAATGCTGTACTACATATAATCATATGGAGCAGTGTAGAAGAGACAAGCTGCATGTCTGCATGTGTCTATGCATAGGCACACACACAAGCAGCTATCAGGGCTTGCATCTCTCTACTGGCTCTTTTCAAATTTATTTTAGGTGGTTTATTATGTTCTGTTGTCTTCTTTCTTTTTCTTTTCTGCTGCTCCAGATGATTTCTGCCTGAAGCACTTTTAATCTAGCAAGCAAGAGTCACTTTGTCAAGTCACGACAGCAAGAACAGAGAACAGGTGCTAGAAAACAAACAGAAGGAAATTAAACTACTGAAACAGTGCAGTCTAGAAACAGCATATTTAAAACTAAATGTATCAAGCTTTTTCAGCTTTATCTTTTCTTTGAGATGATCTTTGCCTACACTACTATGTCCAACTTTTTCTGACTTTTTGATCCTAATATGACTCAAGTTAGCAGACTACAAATGCCAGCCTAGACATTACTGAAGCAAGTAAGAGGAAAACACTTTCCTAAAGAGCTTTAATTTTTTGTTAAATTATTTCCCCTACTATATTAGAACACTGATTTCTTTTGTGGCATAATTTAACGAGGCTGCCAATCCTCTGTACTTTTTCCAAGTTCTATACAAAATATGGCTTATTAACCAACAAAATAACACATATGGAATGCTACAAGTTAGTCTGAGTGGACTTCTGTAGGATGTTGTAACGTGGGACAACAATTTAGACTTGAAGTATACATTACTAATCAATTTAACCAGCTTACTCTAGTGTTCGCTTTTTAGATAAACAAGTTAAAACGACTTTTTCTTCTTACTGAGCCTAAAAACAAAACAAACAAACAGATAAATAAAAACCAGGTAATACAAAGTTCCAGAACTTTGTATTCCAGCTCATTGACTTCAATAAGCTCTGGTTCAGGTCTTTGGCCTACCCTCTGCAAATCCATATCCACTGTACAAGTACATGGTGCAGTATCTGTCAGAACTATGCTTATACCTGCTTGAGTTACTGAACAAATACAGGATTTGATTCTGTATAAAGCCCTCAGGCACATCTTTCACCAGCAAGAGTGAGGATTGTGTCTGGGTAAGATACCTAGGTTCAAAATTGGTACTGCTAGCTCTAATTGTATGTCACATCAGTGTTCTTCCGTCAGATGTTATGAAATACTAATCTCTGACTAGACAGCTGTTTTCTAGCTATCATGAGTTCCCTGAAAACCTTAAATATGGAAAGGAAGCACCTGAAAGGAACAGGCTGAACCATGAGTCCACAGAGTGTTACAGATTTTGTTTCTTTTCTTTTAGGCTGTCTGGTTTGAAGGTCATAGAATCATGGGCTCTTTAAGGCTAGAGAAAACCTCCAAGATCATTGACTCTACCCTTTAACTAAACACCACCATGCCCACTAAAAACATATTGAGAAGTGCTATATTCACCCATTTTTTGAACATTTCCAGGGACAGTGACTTTACCACTTCTCTGGGAAGCCTTTTCCTGCTTTCGGTGAAGAAATTTTTCTTAATATCCAACCTGAGCCTCCCCAGCACAACGTGACAACAACTTATTGTCCCTTGACTGGGACAACATTTCCACTTGTCCCAGTTATCTGGGGGAAGAGGCCAACACCCACCTTGCTACAACCTTCTTTCAGAGAGTTGTAGAATGATATGATCACCTCTTACCATTCTTTTCTCCAGACCTCAGGTGCCTCAGCTGCTCCCTGGAGGGGTAATCATCATCCTGTCATTTACTGAAGACTATGGAGATTCTCAGTTTTCAGGTATTTCTTACTGACAATAAGTAAATCCATGATGATGCCAGAAAAAGAGGAGTCATATAAATTGTCACGGTCTTAATGTTTATCAGAATCCTTAAATGGAAATCTGACATCACTATTACCATTGCTTACTGATATCAGAAATCAAGTCTTTTTAATACTTAGGTATTTTTTATTCTTTTTTATAAAATACATTCTTTAAGTCTATTAATTAGAAAGTTCTGCTTTTAATATGACCACAAATTGTGCATATAGAAACACCTTTCTGAAATTCACTAAAAAGTAGCGATACCTAAATTACCATACATCTCATAACTCTCTTCTTATCTACCTTACAGAAATGACAACCTCTGAAGCAGTCTTCATCTTTGCATTAAGGGAAGGTATATGTGTAATTTTGCGTAGTATGAAAGTACATCAAGCTTTCTGACACATCCTCTACAAGTGTTTCAAAAATAGTAAGTTAAGAAACAAAATCTCAGCCCTTGTCCTGTTGGCTGTTAATAAAATTCCATCTGGTCACTTAGGAACTGTGCCAACATTACCACACAAAGAGCTTTTTAAGCAGTTTGAATGTTCAAGAGTCATTTGACAGCTTTTTTATTTACCTTTTTTTTTTGTCAAATATGCACCTAATACTATACAGATGGCTAGGTTCTAACAAGTTTACTTGTATGCAATCTTGAAACTAACCTTGAAAGTAAACTGCTGAGGTTTTGCTTTGGGGTGTTGCTTGGGTTATAAGTTTTTTTCTAACATTTAGGATTGTTCAGTCTACTGCTGCTCCAAGTTCCTTATTAGGCAAATAAAAAGTGAAAGTGAAAACTTGGTGCCTGGTTTTTCTAAAACTGCAAACATAGTAAGAATCTGCTCAACCTGCTCAGAGCCAACAGAATGGGAGCAGGAGAAAGGGAGCTGAAGTCTCGGTGGACAGCAAGTTAAAGAAATGTTCACTGACAAAAATCTTCAAAGGGAGAGAAATCCAAAGAACCACTCTGGGCAATGAGAAAAACTTCAGCAGCAGATGGAGACTATTCTCAGTGTATATTATCCTTATATCTTCTAGTGCCAAAATCAGTTCTAGATTTATTCTGTTGACGCTGTGATAAAAGATGTGTATTTAATACAGAAAAATAATTTTCACACTGTAATTTATATTTAAATTTGTATCAGAAAAATCAAAATTGCTTTGCCAAAAAAACCCCAGCCCCCATTAAAAAAAAAAAAAAATTCTGAGTGACCTGATCCAGCTTCAAAGTTACCCAGCTTGGCACAGGAGGCTGTATTAGGTGATGCCATCGATGACTTCACTTTTTGTGTGACGCTGTTAGTCCTTGTGATGAGGCTGTGTAAATCATTAACATATAACAGTGAATTTGCTTGGCCTGGTCTATTGCCTTCAACAATCATTATAATATCAGGGTGGATTCAATATGTTACAAGTCTTGCAGAGGTAATGCTGGCCATCTACTTCTGCATGATACTGAGCCAAAAGGGACAGGTGAAACAACACTGAATGGTCCACCAGGCTTTCAGCTCGAGGATCAATTGTCTGGGATTCAAGAAATACAGTCAGACAAGCATGCTATTTCAGTTACTTGAAGTGGTTTAGTAATGCTTTCTCCTCATTCATATCCCTCAACATCTTTTAACTGAATCAAGTATAAAATCTGTTAGTTAAGGGAATCAATTTGTATATTAAATTTCTGTAGGATAAGCACTCACTATACAGGTAAGGGTCTGATTCTGTCACTATTTATAGATGGGTAACTGAGTAGTCTTACACTTCTGCATACACTCTAAGGTCCTGACATACAATGAGATAATACAAGGGATAAATCTATAAAAACAGAGTATTTTTACTGTTGTTTTAATTAAATTGTGAGCATTGCAACCAAGTGAAGTTTTGGAAGGGATCTGAGTAGAAAGATCTTGGCTTTGATGTTCTCTTTCAATTCTTTAGTTTGGACTTAATTAAAACTAGCTACTCCAATCTTCAATGCTATAATATTTGATTAGAATCCAAAGAGCAATCTACTACAGAAAATAAAATGGATCTCAGCAGTGGAAAATAGAGACTAATCTAGGAAAATCCATGAAGATTTAAGGAAAGACCAGTATAGATCCAATAAAAGAACATAATGATGTTTCTACACATATTCTGTGTGTTATATTTGTGTTTTGTTTAGTGCTGTATTTTAAAGGTATCTTGGCACCTTAAATGAAGACTTAATTGAAATAAATAATTTATGGAATCTGCCTTTGTACTCCTGGTCTGAGATCTTACATTTTTATAAATTAATAAATTGAATTTCCCAGTTCTTTTACAAACAAAGAAACTGTCTTGTTTGTTGGGTCTTCTAGCAGCTCATTTTAAATTCAAGGTTGATCAGAACACTCTAGCAACCCATTTTTTCCCTTGGTCCAGCTATCAACTTGAGTTTCTCTGTGGCAGCTGCTACCACAGTGTCTGGTGCTGAAAGAGTCCCCTTTGTATGTCCACTCTATGAGAAACATCTCTGACATCCGACACAGAACAGATACCATATATTGAAAAGCGTGGGGGCTCACACAACACGGTTCAATGAAATGTCAGCAAGGAAAATAAATATTTACCCTGATATAGGGGGTATATAAAGGGGGTGATATAAAGGTCATTTTATATTCTATTCTTTTACAGTTAACATAGAAATATAAATATGAAATAAAACAAAATTTAAAAGGTAGCAATTAAATTAGCTTAGCAGCTCCTAATTAAAAAGACATAAGGCATTCTGTTATGCAACACACTCATGCAAGTTCCATTTTCCTTCTTGACAAGATACATATCCTAAACCAGCTGATCTACTACACTCATCCCCGCAGCTATCTTTTTATGGAAACATACAGTTTTCCCCCAGTTCTCTATCCCAGCAGAAGGCTGAATTGCAGCCTCTGCATCTTGTCAGACTGGGGGACTTCACAATGATGTTCCAAAGGGTACATATTCCTTAGATACAAAGTCTTAATGGTGATCTATGGTGTACTCAGAGGACTTTAAAATTTGCATTTAATTTAGTTTAATTTATTTTTCCCCAAAATTCCCTACTTTTAATTATGTGCTGCATGATAATTACAAACCATGCATGAAAGCTTTCAACCCTGAAAATACACTGTTTGAATTTGATGAGTGTGTACAAGTAAGTTCCTAATGGAAGTGACCTGCCATTTGTGTTATTGTTAGGTTTTCAGTGAAAGTTTCTTAGAAACGGATTAGTTACAAATCTAATAAGTGCCTCTAAACCCTTTTATTTACAAATGTCTGACAGTCGAACACTCTTATGGTTGTAAGTACTTGTTTGCCTGTATTATCCTACCTAACGTTACTTTCATCAAAGCGTTTTTGTCCCAAGGAGAAAATCTGAGAGGGAAAGATTAGCAAATAAAAATGCACTTTTCCACCTAAACACACAACTGTTAAGACCTGTAATTAAAAAATTCCCTTTGACCACAGAGGGGCCAAAAGATGTGTGACAGACTTCTCATGCCTTGGAGCAAAAGGCTTTTAGTATTCTCTAATGTCAGTGAAGGCTACAGAGGAAATTAAGTCCGTTTTGGAAATCCCTGCTTCTTGGCTGGTGAAATGCCACTAATCTTCCAATTTAGCAGTTTAGTGAAAATTACTAAAATGGCCCAAAATCAACAATATGCACTTTGTAGGCAGATTGTGGTGCCCACATATCACAAATTGAAAGCTACGTTGTCAGCATCATTCGTCTATAAGCTTTTAGGGCCAAAATGTTCTCTAGAGTTCTTAGCTTGCTTTTATAGATATCATGTATGGCTTTAAACCTGGTATTTTTAAGATTAGCAGACAACTGTGGTTAATCCATCTAGTGATAAATAGCTGCCTATTAATGCAGTTCTTTATTTTCACCTAGGAATTCACAGGATGTAGAGCATCAATAAAAACACTGCAGTGATGGGATCAGCTCAGATCCTCTCTAAAGGAAAAGGATTCAACTGAGTCTTCATGTAAGACTGACAAAACTGCAGAATCAGATGGCAAAATTTAAATGGTGCACAGACTGTTCAGTATAACCCTATTTAAAAAAAAAATTTTCACAAAACCCACTAGTATTCTGCATGTCTGCTGTAGTTACAAGTGATCATTAACCTCTGGCCAGCCTTTAAGAGCTTTATTTAGTAAAATTCATAGAAGAGTGGCAATGCAGTAAACATGATACTGATGTTCTGATGCAGCACGTTACAGTACATGGGCACAGCTGGGTAAATCACAATCCAAATGTTACAGTCCTCAAGTATTGCTTCAAAAAACTGTGATGAGCATTTGAATGAGTGAGATGATGCAATAGGTATGCACTGAAAATATGGTTTTGGAGAGAGAAAATCTGACAGCACAAATCAGGGCTACTTTCTATGTCTTAAATCTCAGGACTCTTAATTAAACTATTAATCCCCTATTCAATCAACTGTGTTTGGGCAACATCCCAAAAACAAATGAAATGCTCCCAAGAGATACATATTCACAGGAAGCTCAATAAAAAAGGCAAGCAAGATTTCTTTTCTTTCCAAAAAGAAATGTACCTTTTAAAGACAAAAAATTTCTGCAAAATGCCACTCACTAGATTAAATTGCAAGTCATTTGCATCCCCCACAAGCAGGATCTGACTGAGTGCAAAGTGGAGGAGTGCTTTGCTTTCTCTGCTTAATAACCATCTCTCAGAGTAGGTAAAGAGTCACATTGACAAAAACTGAAAGGGGTCAGGTTCTGCACACAATCTGCAGGTCTCAAGAATGAAGGGCAGATGGGAAGTACAAACATGTCCTTGGGATACATTTCACAAGGAATGCAAGGATCTGTGTCAACTTGATACAGTTGCACATACTATTTCTCCAAATCAAGAATGCCCACTGTACTCTCAGAGACATTTATCCTTTTGATAACCATGAAGATCTTGACTGATCCTTAAATCACAGGGGAGGAAAAAAAAATCAAGTTTATATGCAGAGATGACTTTAGGAAGCCTACCTCCCATGGACTCTTTCATCAGGCACCAGATTCTGGAGAAATACTACCTTTTTTTCCTTTTAAGTTCCACATGCATATGGCTTAAGCCCAAATCCAGAACTCTTTTAGTTCTCTCAGGCAGCTTTTTAACTAAATTCACATATTACTTTTATTGGTGTCTCTGAGGGTAAGGCTCTTCTAGGTCCTGCTTCCAATGTGTCCTTGTCAACACAGACAATAGAGGAATTCTTGGGAGAAATAATATCATGCACATGGTAACAATCTGAAAGTGCCTTTTGCACATTAGTGTGAACATGAAAAGAAACCAAATGCTATCCTCTACCTGAAAGGATTTAAAGCAAATTTCTCCAAAACATACTCAAATCAGATTTTTGTATTTTTCATGTGAGCACTGAAACACCTCTCACTTCTTCTGTTGAGACATATTTTATATTGGATGGGGCTTGAGCAACCTGTTCTAGTGAAAAGTGTCCCCTGCCCATGGCAGAGGGCTTGGGACTATATGACCTTTGATGTTCCTTCCAACACAACCAATTCTATAATTCTATATTAAACAGTCATTGCATAAAACAAATGAGTAGTCACAGGGAAAAGTGCTGGAACTAAAACCCTTCACCTTTAAAAAATATGCCTTATCAAACACACTGTGAACACATATCATTATTATGTCTTATATCCTGATTGGTTTGAGGGTACAGCTTCAAATTTCAGGCAGAGGAAAAGCTTTGACTTTTGGAGCCCTTTCCTCCATAAAGATGTGCCTGTTCCAAGGAAGGCAAAGTTGGTAACCCACTTGTGCCTCTTCCTCCATTCACATTTGAAAAGAAGAAGGTTTCAAACTTCCTCAGAAAACATGCAGGCATCCAGCTCTAAGAAATATTTTCAAGCCCTGGGCATAAGGCAGAAATCATGCTGATCAGAAAATGGCATGCATATTAATTAAGGGTGATTTCCTGCTGAGCTTGGAAGTTCATCCTACTCTGGACTCTCCAAGCACTTTTTATTTACCAGAACTCTTGGCTCAGGTTTCTGAATGCCACATTGGAAACCAGCACCTAAAATTCACAGCATATGCAAAATGCAGTCTGCCCCTAACCAGGCATCTATAGAGAAACTACCACTGCAGTATTCCAGGATATTCATGGTATTTATTTTATACAGACTCTTAGGAGGACTGAGCTACTGATCAGCTGCCAGTCCTTTTGCCAATACGAAGGAAAGAAGCAGTGATACTTTAGAAGGAAGACACAAACAACAGAAGTCAAAACCCAGCATGATTTTTGAGGCAATTCCTGACCAGCTTAACAAGGATGTAATAAGGATATTGCAGCCTTTGGCATAACTGAGTGCCCTTATTTATGGACTGGTAAATAGTCAAGAGGCACTAAAAATCTTTGCAATGGTCTGTCAGTAGTCTGAAAAACTTCACCAATGTGCCCCAGGCCATCCTCCACTTGCATCTTGCACCAACATTAAGGAACAGCACAGTCCTTTCTATACCCTCTGTTTAGAGAGAAATTCCTCTCATTCAGCATATATAACTCCCACAGATGCCAGCCACAAAGGGACCACAGCTGAGAAAAGAATCTCTCTCCTAGTAAGTTTTGTGGTTGTTTCCTTTCTCCTGCATCTTTTTGTTCACTATTATAATTCCTCTGAAAGTGGAAGAAAGGGGAAGTAGAGAAAACAATAGTTCAGAAGTTGTCACACTTTATGGGATAAAGCTTAGAGACATTTCATGGAGTAAATGTGTGGATTATGCACAAACCAAAAGCTGTTGTCAGTTTTAACTACTGTAGATATGCTGATATTTTAATGAAATTAATAAAAGAAAAGGATGTTTCTGTATCAGCAGGCACAGAGCAAAGCAGCTTTGTTGCTGGCCATATCCTATTCAGTCCCGGAAGCTGCATATAAGAATAAAAATTTAAAAGAACATTAGCAGGTGAAATATTTTTCCTCTTCATTTTATTAACACATAAAAACATCATACGGAATGTTATTGAATGTTATTAATTACTACAGTAAGCAATTGATCCTTAAAGCAGCATTTATCAGGAAAATTGATAATTCAGCTATAAGAACAAGATATAAAAAGTCTTTCTCCTTCCTCAAGTCCCTTTGAACCAAGCAGCTGGGCACAATGAATAGTAGCTTGGTTACTGCTGATAATTTCAAATCTGCTTTAAAGCCAGCACAAGGACACACTTATCTCCTTCTATTATTTTATCTAGGTATCAGACCTTCTCAGACTAAGTACTCCTCCACACTATGTCAGCACTGTCATATTTAACCAGAGCTAGATTCATCCACAGAAAAGGGTACAGGAAAGCCCAGAGAGAGGGAACTAAAAACTACTAGTGCTAAAAAATATAAAATATCCCAGGAAACACATCTGATCATCACTACCTTTTTAGACTGAAGTTTGTCTTCTGCAATGATCTCTTGCAAAACAGTCCAGTTAGTCCCACTAGAGAAGTATTAAATGCCTCTGTCTAAAGGAACTATCCTCTGATCTAGTTGAGCAGAACTTTCGATTGTTCTACAATCAACACCATAGGCACTCTAGAAGAATAAAAACTGGAAGATGCTACCAAGTAACTTTGCAAGGATAGATTAATCTATTTTGGAAAAGCTTCCTTTTCCTCCAGGTTGCCAAATTTTTTTTACCAAGCTAAAAATGTCAATTAGTGATATTACACAAGTAAAACCACAATGTGTTGGGATAAATTAACCTAATTTGTGTAGAAGCTTTTACCTCTCTAATTAACACAGATACGGCCCACAACAGACAGAGTGTAGATATGACTGAAGTGTGGGACTCAGGAGAGCTTGTAAGTACATGTTCTGGCTCATCGTATTTCATCTCAGAAAATGAAAGGCATGCGCTCTCCCCTGCTTAGCTGGAAAGGAACATGGTCATGTCATAGAACCATAGAAATAGCACTGAAAGCTGTACTAAAATCCAAAAAGATTACATCAATAGCATGTAGACGAGGCAGGAGCTCAGCAGGGCTTTCATGAGAATGACTGGGAGATCTGGTCCCACTGGTTTCCCATTAACTGCTGCTGCAAGTCAATCTGAATGCATTTCTCATCAGCTAAATAAGTAATGTAGAAAGAACTGAAATCTGATTTAGGCTACACCTGATAATCCATCTTTCATCCCCAGTGTGATTTTGCAGAATAAAGTCTGTTGGGTGTGTACAGACAAAGATCTGCCATCCTCAATCCACTTGCATTAACTTGTGTTTACTTGTAACTCTGGTCAGTAGAAGGCACAGTTACTTTAGTAACCAACGAACACTCCTAGGCAATTTTTCAAGTATACAGACTTTAACTATTCATAATAAATAAATAGGTTTTGTAATTTATAGATAATAAATAAACTTTCGTTTTCCTGGAGTCACAGTTACAAAGGGTTCATCATTGCTTTACATACTATCAAGAAATCAAACATAAATCTGCCAGCCCTATTCAGACTGGCTGAACAGCAGGTTTTGAGTACGCAGTTTGTGCTTGAAACCACTATAGCCTAAAGGCAGATACACATTTGTAATCTTTGCAAACAGCACTGAATTTGGAGAAACAACTGGCCATGTCAAAGAGGAGTCCAGAGGCACTGTCCAGAAACCTGGGGACTGGATCAACAGAAGTCTCCTGAAGTTCAACAGGGGTAAGTGCCCAGTTCTGCACCAGGGCAGGCTGGGAACACACTGTTGTAAAGGGTTACAGGGGATGCCAAGTAAAACATGAGGCAGCAGCATGTTCCCAAAGTAAACAAAGCAAACCGTACATTGGTTACATCAGGAGCGTGACCAGCACATTGAGGCTCTGCTTGATGCCTGCAAGGATTTGTGTCTCCCACAGTTCTATGTCTGGGTCTCTATGTCCCAGATCAAGGACACTGCAAACTGGGCAGAACTATCAAAATGGTCATGTTCCCACAAGTCATGATGTGTAAGAGCTTGGGGGCCTCTGTAGTCTGGCAAAGAGGAGGCTAAGGGGGAAGCCTGGAACTACCTGAAGGAATGTTACAGAACCTAGAGGTTTCAACCAGTAGCTGCACAGTCATAGTTCACCTGGTTCCACCGCTTCAAAATCCTTCCAAATTATGGTTCTGTATTTCTTCTATGATTCCATGAACCTGTTTCAAATTTCATCTCAAAACACTTTCACTGTTTCTACTGCAGTGTCTCCAAGTAGGACATGCAGGTATGCCTATGTCTTGTTGTGTCACAAATATAACTGCTTGGTTCTTTCTAAAAATTAGCAGAGCATAGATGTGAAAATTCCTCATCTGACTATTCCTGCTATCTAACTTTCATTTAATAAATATTTTCCTTTTCTTTCCAAACAGGTTAAGTACTCTTTTGCTCTATAATACAGGTAGCAGTTTGAGGCTCATGAAGAAAAGGTCTCAAACACAAGTAAAAAGTACTCCTTTTACATCTAAAATAATTTCATTTAACTTGCTAACAATATGTTAATTTTTATTTTTATTATGAGATTTTTATTATGATTCATTTACTATGATATTTACTCAACAGTGTATGAAGTTTTGGTACTGCTTGAACTCCCATATATATGAAGATAGACTGTGATTGTGAAATACCATGCAAGCTAAGTCTTACTACTAGGAAAAAGCAACTTGGTGACTATGATGTAAAATTAGCTTGACTTGGTAAATCCTTCATATTATTCCAGAATGGTCTAAGCACAACTTTGAAAAACAAGAAAGATGGACTCTCTTTTACTGCAGTCTTCAGTTGTAAAGGCAAAACAAAAGGAGTTTGAATGAGGCTTGATTTCTGTTACAGTATTTCAATATTGAGGAAAGATTATTAATTATTTATATCTTTGAAGAGAAAAAGAATGCATTAAAAATGTGAATTCAGGTTTTAAAAAAATCCCACAGAATTTGTGTGATGACAGTTTACATGACACAAATGGAACATAATAACCTCTAACACAGAGGCTATTTTGTGAACTGTTTCCTAGTTCTGCAGAACTGTTTACTAGAGCTGCAAAAGTATATTAACTCTCCACTTTCCTATTAAAGCAAGCAGTTAGGAACCTCACAGCGTATTAACTGTTAGGAGGTGATGCATATATAATGAAATAATACCTAGAAACTTTATATTTTGAAGTGAATAAGAAGTTTTGGTCTGAACATAACCCTTTGAAAATGCTGAGTTAACCTCCAGCTGTCATTGTGACACACGCTGTACCTTAAAATCTCTATTAATGATGCAATGCCACACTAGAAAACCACATTTTAGGAACAAATGTTTTCACAAGTATCAAACCAGTATTTCTTTTGCATGGCCTGCCTCTCATTTGTTAGGCTACTTGTTTGCTTTCACATTTCAGAGTTCAAGGTAAAAATCTAGTTTTTACTTAATTTCTATTTCCCCATCTGGGTCAAACACAACCTTTTGCAATATGTTAACTTTAATTCCTGCACGAGAATGGGAGGAGAAAGGAAGACAACTTTTTACAATCCACTGTCTTGGTCTTGTTTCCCCTTTTTTAAAGAAACAGATAGGAGTGGGATAAGTTTAAGCTTGGATTTATTTACCTGCTTCACTTTTTACACAATTAAACAATAACTTCACTCTTGCAATTAAAAGGTTATTTAGATGAATTAATGTTTATAGACACCTCTTCAGAGGACTTTTTTTTTTAAGACAGAGCTGAGTTCTCTTTTCAGCAACTGTTTGTCACTCTTTACTGGCATGTCTACATTTTCTCTCTAACACATGAGAAGTCAAATTTTCTCATCTTTATCTGACAACATGATACACTGAACTGTCTTGTCATTTGAGAATACAACTAATTCCCCCGTGCCACAAATTCTCCAGGGTACTAAACATCTGCAACTTTTTCTGGCTTCCATAGATGTGAGTCACTGCAAAAAAACAAAACAAAACAAAACAAAACACCAAACCAAAAAAACCAAACCTCTGCCTTTAGATCATAAAGCCATTAATTCTAGTAAACCATGCTGAATATTTAAACATGAAACTTTGACAAGTCATCTCAAATATGAAGGTACTATGGGCATAGTTTTATTATGCATCACTTAATTACCCATTATCCTATGGTCATATATGTTCAGGCAGAATACACAGGCTACAATTTGGGCCCAAATACCATCTTAAATGAAATCTGCAGCCTTTATGCATAATGCAGGGCAATGGGGAACTGAGGCTATAATCTGACTACACTGAGGTTTCAGCAGCAAAGCTGGTTTCAACAGATTACCTTTTCTAAATGCTCTACAACCAGGTCATTTAAGGCATTGCAATACAGCGTCCCTTAAGCCTACAACACACATGTAAACCTGTCATTTGATAGAGTTTTCTGTATTCAAGTTAAAGAAGTCGTGTCTCAGCACTGAATATAAGTTTTACTTTTATTAAATTAATGCCTCAATGCCTCTTGATAAGCTGTGTTGAGCATACAGACCTTTCATGTCAAAGCAAGGACACTTTTATTGTCTGATGGTTTTGCATTACCCTTAGATTACATTAGATGAAGCATCATTAGAAGAAACATCTGGAATGCATTACATTAGAAGAAACATCTAGAATGAAAAGATTCAGATGATATGCTGAATTCTGGGAACAAATTAGTTCCTCAGATACAAAGCAGAAGTGCATGCTCACCTAAACAAGCAGAACTGGGTTTCTAAACTTGAACAGAGCCTTGGAAAGTTAGAACTTATCCAAAGTCCAACACCAACACATGCTACATGATCAAAGCCCGAGTGGTACAGAATCTCTTACAAAAACACAACACCACAGTGGACATCAAAGCCCCACTCTGGTTGTTCTCTGAGATGCTGACAAGTGAGTGTTTAAACAAATATTGTTAGAACATAAATATTTTCATTCCAAATTGTGACCCAGCTCAGAAGAGGCCTTTTAGTTATAAAGCTGCTTTTGCAATAAGTCAGAGAGCTAAAAGAAATTTAAAAATCAGGGGCTTGCAAGAATTTCTGAGTTTTCAATTTTGATATCTACTTGATCTCAGATTTACATCTCCACCCAAAGACAGTGTAATCTTAATCTGGTAGCAGGCTCCTCAGCATATCTACTTGATATCTACTTGATCTCAGATTTACATCTCCACCCAAAGACAGTGTAATCTTAATCTGGTAGCAGGCTCCTCAGCATATCTCAGATTGTAAAAAATAAACTTCTGGTGATGGGAAAAACTAATAGAATCATCTATATATTTTTTTAAAAATAAAAATGGTCAAGGAGAAGAGCCTTGTGTTTCAAAAAACCTGCCAAAACTAAGTAATTTTTAAAATGTGCCTATTGACCAGCTTTCAAAAATCCAGCAAGTCCTTTATGTACAGCCAAAGATGCTGTTTTGTTGATAACAACTTCTGATTTTAGAAATAAAGTAGTTTAAGTAGTTGCTAGGTATGCTCACTTCCAAGAGATACCTCACTGTTGTGATCACTGAAGTACAGAAAACTGTTCATAAGTGGAAGAGCTAAAAGTAGGCTAAAAACAATCCAGTAGTCCACAGCTGTTGCTTTTTATCAGAAAGCCTATTTAGTATCAATTTAAAGAAAAAAAGAAAACATAAAACAGGCCACTCCTTGCTTATTTGAAGTGCTGCATTATCTAGGGCATTTCTCTCTCCAGCCATCTGTTTTGAGCTGGGTGCCTGCACTGAACTCAAATTTTATGCTCACAAGAGAACTCTACCAGTTTCTTCCAGAGACTGCGTGAGAAGTCTCAAATTCTACCTTGTTCACAACAGCAGAAAAAAGAACTGTGATACCTTGTAAAGGGAGAAGTTATGACCTCCATAAAGATAAGCAGACACTTCAGATCATGTCTGAGATGAAGCTGCATTCCAAAGAAATCTACTGAATTGCTTTTTGTTTGTTTCCACTGTTCTCGCCTTCAGAGAAGTAAGTGTCCAGACTAATGTGTGTGTGATTAGAAGCATAACGTGTAAAAGTCTTGCAAAGAAAAATTCCTAACATTTTCTGGCAATATCAGAAAACATCAAAAGCAATCACCTAATAGCTACAAAGTGAATTTCATTCTGAAAGCGCAGTATTTTCTCCATGCTGCTACAAGATAGAACAAAGGTCACTGTATGTAAATTAATAGCTTGTGGCACTGTGCTTACTGTTCCTTTTACAGGAGGATGTTCTAACATTATGATCTCCAGTTAAATTGGTTTCTTATTTGATATAACAAATTATATAAACTACATAATTCCATCAATTTGAAAAAAAAAAATCAAGTTTACCAAATAGTTTTCTCTATCATAAAATATAGCTCTTTCTTCATTTAGCAAGTTCCTTCAGAGGCTATGTATTAGTATAGCACCATTTCTAGGAACAGAAAAGTTCCTAGAAAAAAGTGCTTCTGATGATCAAAATCAGTCCAATGTCTGCATTCCTCCCCCAACTGCATCAACTGGGGAGCCAGTATTACTATGCCATGAAAGGGTGGAGTGACCCATGCCATTTTACATACTTTCACCAAAACAGGACAGTTGAAGCTGTAGCACAGCCAAGTGAATAAAGCAGGAACCCAATGACTTCAGTGGTGCTCAGTGTGGGCTTTGTGGGGGTACAAGAATGCTGTATAAATATCATTTACACAAATAGGGCTCAATTTTGTACAATTTCTTTCCTACAAGATGCATTCTTTTATATAATGTACCTATTGTACATTAGGCAGAACTGAAGCATGATTTTAAGCTGGTTGTAAATAACTTGATATTTAACCAAAGAAAAGAAGTTAAAAAAAAAAAACAACCCAAAACACTTCAAAACTCTTGAAATTACAAAGCTGAACTTCAGTTTTTCAATTCTTTCCCTAACCATGATGGTGAAAAGGGTATATGGTAAAAGAAGCTGTCATGTCTTCAACTAATAAAGAAAGAACCTGATGAGGAGAGAATGTGAGATGGAAGGGAAGATGGAAAAGAATAGGTAACTGGAAGTAGATGATATAGAAAACTAGGCGATAAAATAAAGAAGTCTGAAATAATAAGAAAGCTGTGAAAAGATAATACAAAGAGGAAAAAAGAGTATTAGGCAAACTAGAAAAGAATTGAATAAATACATTGTAACATCAGATAGAGATATGTGGGTTTTGCCTGGAAAGTGTACACTGTATTTTGGGTACTACTGCACATAAATTGATTACTATCTTTGATTCAGCTGAGGTACTATCTTGCTGTAAATGGGTGATGGGATTTTCACTGCAAAAGCTTAAAAAAAAGCCAACCCTCTTGCCCCCCCAAACCTGCTTAATTCCTGACAGCATCTCCTTACATACACATTCCTCCTATTTCTCTCAATCACCAGTGTTTCCCTGCTTTTCCTGTAATTCCATATGGCAGGAGCCAGCATGTCTATATGTTCTCCCCGAGCTTTGCAGAGAAACGGGTAAGAAAGGCTGACAAGCTTTGTAGGATGACAGCAAATTTGTATTTGTATAAAGTGTATTAGTGGATTTCTAAATTAATTTGATTGTACCAGACATTTTTACAACAAATGTGTTCACAGACTGGTTTTCTGTTCTGGTTGTCCTTTTTTTCCTCCCACAGAACACCACCCTGATCCTAAAATCATTCAACAGAAGTAAGGAAGATGAAGGAGGAAAAATTGTGGTTCCCAGTTACTAGAGGTAGAAGGGAAAAAAGAGGAAACAGTAAGTATGAAAGTGCCTCATAATTTTACACTGCTGCTGCTACTCCTCTTGAGGGTCACATTCACACACTGCATTGCCTCTTAACTTGCTCAGGCAGTTCAGGCAGGATGTCTCAGTTGTTTAAACAACAGAGTTCTACCATGACCAGTGATCCAGTGGTGCCCAAAGTGCACATGAAGGACTGCTGAAGGAAGTGGTCAGATACAGAAGATGCTATCACCAATAGAGCAGACCCAGAAGACTGACTTCAGTCAGTTCCTCCAAAGGCCCAGGAGGGGTAAGTTAAACATTCTGTGGACAGGGAAGATTTAGATAAGAAAGATGTGTACAATCTTGCTTTGGTTTTAAAACCCTTTTCTCTTCCCATGCTTTGTTCCTGCTGTCAAGATAAAACAGCATTTTGATTTAAGGAATCATTCCAAAGCCTTCATGTAACAAAAGCAGCTATTTGGCAGTACTGAACTCAAGCTTTGCCTGCAGGGTACTGGGTGCTATTGACAGTGAACATGATGCAATTTCTCCACAGGAAAGGGATATGGGAATGAACTCAGCAAGGAGAGGTAAGCTACTGGTCCTGTAAATAGTGGCATGTACTTGTAAGGCTGCATTTAAGGCTAGGAAAGTTAAAATTGTCTAATTAAAGTCACTGAACTGTCATATCCAACATCAAAGACAGGAAGCATTTCTAAATATGCTCCCAAGAGGAGTTCCCAGCTGCTAGAGAGCAAGGCACCCTCAGCAACAGGCAGAGCTCCCCAGCCAAACACTCCACTCACCCCTAAAGATTACCAAGACTTACATATATTCATGTTGTATGATTTTGGTATTTATGTAAAAGATCTAGGCTGGCAGCATTTTCAGTTTTCATTCACAGAATTAATCCATATGGTATGATTTTAGTTCCTAGCCTGTGTATAATTAAGGGCAAAAGGGGTAGAACAGAGTTTGCCAAGTGCTGAGTATGAGAGCTCTCTTCCAAGTGTAGACCTCTAATGTACAGAGGACAGGATGAGAGAAAGGTGAGCACCCTGTTGTACATGGTGTTCTTTCTGGACGGATGCATTTTAAGGTGAACGCAATTACTGAAAGATAGAGAAGGCAGTAAGGACAGGATTTTCAACTGCAGGTTTTGTGCCTTGATGCTCCATGCTAGTACATCATGAAGGCCATAAGTGTACAGGCAGTGGAAATAAGAACTCAGGATGTCCACGAGATGCTGAGCTGTCACCTCCCCACGTCTCCCAAGCACAGGTCTGTTTCCCACAGGCTCACTAGCAGCCCTGACAAATTTCTAAAGGGTTTTGTTCAATCCTCATCACACCATCCATCCTATAACACTTAGCTGCTTTCCTCCTTCAATCTCAGTCTTCTCAATCTCCATTTCTCTGTCAAGTCTTACTCCCAAATACATTTGCAGAGCATAGACAGGAAATCTGAAAGAAAGGCTGTGATTCGCCATGTGAATTTAAGTACTTGATTAACTGGATTTAATCAGATACTGAAAAGACTTGTCAAACCTGAGTCAACTGATAGGAAGGGTCAACAAAAATTAAAATTATACATAAATTTTGTATATGTCTTTAAAATCATTGTGTCCATCAGGCTGCTAAGTATCAGTGGATGGAACCAACTGATGAATTCAAACACAGATTAACTTCCATGAACCTCTCTGAGTTAGTGCTAACACAGTGAATAGCTCAGTGTTTTGACAAATGCCTCAGATGTTCCTATAATACACAACTAGGAGGCAGTAAGTTTGTAGAGCTGTTAAATGTGAAGGAAATGGGACCTACTGTTGAAGTAGATGACTAAAAAAAAATTCCTTTGCAAGAGTGATTTCAAAAAAAAATTATTTCCCCTGATTTTTAAATGTGTAAGCGTAATTTTTATAATACATTTTTCTGACCTAGAAATAGAAATCATGAAAGCATTTCATTTATTTTAAACTGCAAAGTTTAACACAACTTTATACATGCATCCATGCTGTCAGTTTATGCCTACTGTTAACTTCAACTACTTCAGACATACACACATTTTTTTCCCCTGACAATTCTTATCATAATTTGTGGAGCTGTATCTGAAAGTGCTTCAGGTCAGAGATATTTCTAAGACACATGCCTTGCCTGTGCACACTTAACATTTGTACAGTTAAGGCATGCTGTACTTATTTGCAAGTCCTAAAGCACCATGCACGAAATTCTGTCCTCTACCTGGAGATAAAATCAACAGCAGTTATCTGGTTTATAGATTTGACAAATTCTTCTGGGCATCTGCCAACTTTGTAATCTACTTGAACTATAGCTTAAGAACCATATGAGATCACCAGGGTTTCTGCACAACTTCAAAGCTCCCTAAGCCAGAGCTGTGCAGTTCTCAGGCTGAACAAACATCGCCAGGCACTGTGCATAGCTTTGAGGCTCCTTGAACCACAGCCACTTGTTCCAGAGGGTTTACAAATTCTATTAGGCATATCTGGAGCACACATAAATTCTAATACACATCAGCTATGTTTCTGCACTAAAAGGAACTTCAACATTCAGAAATACATGGCTTTTAACTACCATTTTACTCTACCAAAACAAATTTCATTTGGTTGCCACTATAATAAAATCTGTAAATAGAAAAAAATTTCTATACCATATTTAACAAAAGGAGGCCCTGGGCGATAGTCCTTGCAGTGAAAGCTGTTACTTATAAAATCCTTTAGTAGGAAAAGCTCTTTGTCTAATTAAAATTCACACTGCCATTTGAAAAACTTCTCCATTAGCTGGAGAACACATATTAACATTTCAAGACACCTAATTTCCAGAAGCTTAGATGTAGTTTCTAATCTATTTTAATCTGGAAACAAGTTAGCATCTAAAATTTAATGCCTTCAATAGTATCAAGACAGCAGGAATGCTCATTTTCTCAAGCGCAGCATATGAACAGACCCAGGTGGACCAGTCAGCAATGCAAAGTGGGTTTTCTCTTACATAAGTAACTAGGTCACTGTCTGATGTCCCTTTGTTATCCTACAACACGAACTTCATCCTGTGACAGAGTTAAGAAGGGATAACAACCAACCTCCTTGACAAATGCCACAGAACAATCTCCATAGCCTTCTCTCCTGTCAAACAGTAATGACATTATTTTCACTTTTTTTTGAACAAATACTTGTTCATGCTGATCTCTTCTTTTTGTTTTACATATTTGTATATAATTAAATTCTGAGAATTTCCAGAAATAATTCAGCTTTACTTGAGAAAAATTGAGAACTATAATGAGTCTTCTCAAGCACTGTCAGCAGCATACAATTGGTACTATAAAAAAAGAAAAATAAAGTAATAATTATCTTTTATTTTATTTACATTCTCCTAGCTATTGTCTTTATGTGGAGAGGAACATAGAGTAGACCTCCTTCTTTCTTCCTCCTATTTCTGTCCTCTGTTGTTCTATTCATCCATCTTTAGTTCTAGTATTTCTCTCCCTTCATGCATTTCCCTTAAGGGATTTCTGTTCTCTTCTATTCTTGTCTTGGTAGCTTTCTCATTTCCATTATTACAGCTTTTGTTTCCTTCAGGTTTCAGCTGTTCTTCTGCCCTTTCCTCTTTCAGTTTGATGCTACAGAAAGCCAGACGTTCCTCACAGACTTCTGAAACTAACTCTGATCCTTCTGTTCTCAGGAAACATACTTGTCAATGAAGCCTTTAACGTAAAGCTAAAGACAAAATTGGTTGGTTTCAGTCTGACATAGTAACAGAAGAATACAAATACTGGCCTGATCACAGGAACAGTTATTCATTGAGGAAGGTCAGTCAGAAGTAACCTAACCTTTCTGGTTGTTTTAAAAGCACACTTCAAGGAACATTACTGAAGCAAGAGATATAGTCTAAAAGCAGCTTCTTCTCTGTTTATGGCTAAAAGAGAAGACTTTTACCAAAAGCAACCTCATTTTTTCCAAAATGCTAACAACCCTTTATACTGGCTTAAACTGGTGTATTCTGGCTGGCTAGAACTAAAATGCTGATGGGTGTTAGAAGTGTCATTGTTTTAGCAAAAACTTTAAAAGAATTATAAATTATCTTTTTGTGCAATTGACATAACTGATGTCAGATTTGCATTTCATGAAAGAAAACTAGCAAAAGAGTCCAAGATGGAAGACTTTTTCCCATTAATTTTCATTTGTCTCATCTGAAGCTACTGATTACAATTTTTTGATCAAAAGCAGGTTGGTCTACTCTATCTTCCCAAAAGAAATACTGGATACAGCCATGCCTGAAGCTTTACATCCTCCTGCCTCCTCTATTTCATGAACCATCATCCTGAAGATAGGCGATGGTTTGTTACACCCTGCTCTATAGCTCAGTTTCAATTTAGTCTTTCACAACCACAAGACTGGTTGCATGTGCTAATTCTTCAGGGAAAGTGGGAGGGAAAATTGAGTATATCTGGCAGGTGAACAGCAATATAAATCTTTGTTCTGATAACTAAGTGGACAGTACTAAAATAAATCCATCTACATTATGGACTGGGAATCGTACATATTTTGTCACTGAGCCTTTATTGCTAGCTATTGTAAACAGAACCTAGCAGGCTGCTTATGCAGCTTGTTGCCCAAGTGAGCACCTATGTCTGAGCAGAGGCTGCCTTCCATTTCCTGCTAACAAGAGCAGGGCTCTCAAAATGGAAGAATATTTTTATGAGCTTTCACTATTACAGACTGTAACTGACACTTCAAACAAAGTGATAAGTGACATGAAAACAATTGTATCCTGTACTTGTAATCTGCATACAAACTCTCATAAGTGGTGTTTTTCAATCTTCTGCTCAATGGATTACTGCTGAGTGGTTAAATTGTAACAGAGTTCCTAATTTTTATTTCATTAATTTACATCTGAGGAATAATTGCAGCCTGCTTACAATAACAGGTTGCTCTAAAATGGAAAGATTTTCTTGGATACAGTGTGATTGTACGAGTTTACCAGTTGTGTTTTTCGAGGTTAAAAAAAAGAATTGACTGAGGAAAGGGACCCTTCATGGTGAAACTGCAGGATTACATTAGTAACTGAAAAGTAAAAGCCTTGTAAATGTTTTTGTAACAACAGAAATAAGGTAGTGGTGGTGTACATGTCACCTGAAGTATTCTAAGTCCTCTACTGCCAGCTCTACTTAAGGCCACCTACCTCTCAAAGCCAGAAGTTGAATAGTGTTCAAACTCTACTCACACACGGCTTTACAAACTATAAATGCAAGCAACAGAAGTAACAATTTTGGAAAGAACCGGTGTTACTGAGAGGAAAGAGCAACCCTCCCGGAGGAAACAACTGCCATAGTAATGTCTTCAGAGGAACACACACATGGAAACAGCGTAGCAGAAGACTTATTTCTATACAGTGAAGAAAAGGCAGATCCTTGTATGCATAACAAGTATTTTTAACTACAGAAATCTTTTGGTTTGACCTAGAATATATCTGCTTGGGCTTCCATGTTATATCTTCAGTATAGAAACCAGTTAATACTATGCCAACCTGCATACATACCGAAAAGACTATATGCTTAAATGTAAGATATCACTGCACTTTTTGCCACAAACACTTGTTTGTTGAGCATGATTTCTGGAAAGATATAAAAGCCATTGGAAGAACAAATTCATCCTTGATTTAATTCTAAGGATTTTCAGCTTTTATGCTACGTGTTACCAAAAAGACAGCCATAACCTGAATGGGGGAATCTACTGCATTGACTGTGTAAGCTTAAACATAGATCTTAGACATTTAAAGTCACTACACTTGTCAGCCAAGGTGAAACTGATTTCAATCTTTGCTGCTCGCAAGAGCTGCTGCAGCGGCTACTTACAGTTTGCTTTGATTTTATAGTCAGTGGAATCAGACCCTGATATGTGAAGAACAGAAAAAGCCCCAAAAAACCCTTCCTTGGTATTTTCACAAGCAATCTCTCTGGGCAGTTATGGCCAGGTACTGACAGAGTCTACAGACAAGTTATTTCAATCTTCCTGAAAATAATTATAACTACTCTTACTTTTGCAGCAAGATTTTGTATCAGATTCTCAAGCTGTTTACAAACGTGTCTGCAACTGAAGTGTAGTTTCCTCCAAAAAGGAGTGATGTGCTCATTCTGCACCAGCTTTTCTGAGCATGTTTTTAGCTGATGCCCTGAAGTTACTATTTTTGGAAGGCAAAGCAACTAGACTTTGACCAGAATGATGAGACTAATAGTCTTACTTTGTGAATGGAGACTGGAAGCATAGGCAAACTAAATTTTGGTATTTTGCCTTTTCAATCCTCATGAAAAAGAGATCTTCATGACATTGTTAGAGTTTAACCTAACTGATGAAATCTGACAGTTATTCCTCACGTCTGACCCTGGCAGCTTCTAGTTTGAGCGATTCTCCAAAGGTTTTCTACTGCTTTACAGGAGTTAAGTAAGTATTTAACCTCATTTTGCTACCAGAAACACTGAGGCCCAGCAACAGCTTCCTTCCACGGAAACTTCTAGTTAAAAGTGAAAGATGCATGTGATCTGCAAAGAAACTACTGATATACCTAAGGCCACAGGAAGTGCTGATGTCAAATCCCGGAGCCGAGTTCAGGAGCTGCCACCTCCTTAAGTCTGGTTGTGAACCATAGTTCCTCGCCCTCTGGACCTGCAACCTTGAGCCCACCATCATGTTTGGCAGACTGGCTGGGTCTTTGGCAGCTCAGCGTGGCACCTCCTACCCATCCCTGGGATCTACATTACAGCCAGATTTCTGGAAAATCTGTTTTATGGTGGCTGTTTCATGCCGGGAGAGCTGTAGCTTTGTGCGAGACGATGAGGTGGAGAAGGCAAGAGAAATTCACCAGCAGCTCTGTTAAGAAAACCCAAATGCTTCCTGGTCTCGTGTGCCATTTGTTGGGCACTCCATACAAATGTCAATCAGAGTGAAACTACTTAATTTATAATCTTGAGACAAAAAAGGGAGAGGTAACATGGCTGCATTTCAAGGCACGATTAATGCTCTAAAAGACGGAGAAATACGAAGACCCTTGCCTTCCTCAAACAATGAGCAGAGATTATAAAACAATCTAAACGTACTACCCCAACTTATCTCCATTACGCAAACAGTAACTGGGAAAGCGTCCTGGGGGTGCCTTACATAACTCCTTGCTCTGAGCCCCCCTTGGCACCCGGGGAGTTGATCTTTCCTCTGAACCCCGAACGCAGCCCCGGCTCCGCGAGTGCCGTGCGGAGTTCCCCGGGCTGGGCGCAGCCGGCGGGCAGAGGCAGCGCAGCGGCAGCCGCGGAAACTTTGCGCCGCAGGGGCCGGGCAGCGGCCGCGGCAGCGCCGGGGGAACCGGGGGGGCTCGGCAGAGCCCCGAGCCCCCTCCCCGGCGCTGCGAGGGAGGCGGCCGATGGGAAAGTTGCACCGGCCGCCTCTTCCCGCCCGCCGGAGACGAGAGGGCGGCGGCCTCCGGGGGCAGAGGGGCGGCGGCAGGGGCTGCACAGCGCGGGGCTGGGGCGACTTACCCATGGTGCCGCCGCGGCCTCCTCCGCCTCCTGCTGCTGCTGCTGCTGCTCCTGCAGCCGCCGCCTCTCCGCCGGCGCGGAGGGAGGCGCGGGAGGCGTGTGCGGGGAGTGAGGCGCGGCGCGGAGCCTGCGTGCGGCGGGCTATGAGTCAGGGCAGCACATCCGGGCACGGCCGGGAGACACCCCGCCCGACAGCCCGCCCGCCCGGCCGCACCGAGCCGCCGCCGGGGAAGGGCGGGAGCCGTGCAGGGAGAGAGGAGGCGGCGCGGGGCCGGCAGCAGCGCCCCCGGCTGGGGAGGAGGCGGCGGCGGGGCGGGTCCGCTCGCAGCGCCGGCTGCCGCCCCTCGGGCCTCCTTTGTTACAGGAGCTGGGGTGGGGCCGTCCCGAGGGCGGCTGCCGGGGATGGAGGGATGGTGCACCCCGCACATCACCGCATCACCGTCGCTGTGCGCCGTTCCTCGGCCCGCAAGGAACGTGGTGTGCTTTAAACACGGCGCTCGCCGTTTTAAAGTTCATATTTAATGATACGGACTCAAAGGAGGAGTGTTTTCCAAGAAGGAGGGGATTACGCTAGATGGATAATGGGGTTTTTTTTGAGGTGGTCTGTGTGAGGAAAAGGATGAGTGGAGGAAGCGGCAGGTGATGTCCAAGTGCTGCACGTTTTGCTGAACCAACATGACAGGTTTTACACCCGAAACTGAGAGGCGCGAGGTAGTTCTGTGTGGAAGGCATTTTTAACAAGAAAACGAATGTCTGTGTTCAGTGGTCCCTATTCCTTTCTGCCCTCGAGTTCAGTATCTGTAAAGTAAGGAACAAAAAGGAACTGTTTGCTGTTGCAGTTCTCATAGCATTTTCAGAAGGAAACATTTGAGGGGGAAGGAGATGAATTGAGTAGTTTCTGTGGTATTTTCCAAATCTTCTCATGGTTATGTATCCGTGGTTTTACCTGAGTAAATCCTAAAGTATGGTTAAATAGAGTAGGACCACAGAGCATGATAAGAGGGGTTTGCTTGTTGTGTGGAAATGGATAGGCCAGGGACAATTCTGATGAGTGATGCAAAAAGAAGTTTTAGTTGAATCATCCCCCACAGTGGCTTCACAAGTGACACCAGTAGTCCCTCTCACCAGCAGTCAGCAGCTGCCAGGGATTTCCTCTCTGGAACACATCCCAGGAGCTTTCATGCCTGGGATGATGGGCAGTGTGATGTGACAAGCAAAGAATAATTCATCAGTCTTTCTGCAGAGTCCAGACTGAACATGTTGGGGTTTATCCATTTACTTTGCTGTAGCCCTATGTTTCACCACGTCTTTCCTTGGGACACAGTGGAATTTTGTAGTTGACTTCAGCAGGGTTAACCACTGTCCCAGTATGCAGAACTTGACACTGAAGATATGTAAATTTATGATCAACTGATGCTGAAAATTAGTATCTTTTATAATGTTAGACAGCACAACCAGTTTTGTTACTGTTTTCATTGCACTGAGACTGCAGGAAATTCAAACCAGAACATGTTGGATTTTTAACTGCAGGGTTTATCTAATTCAGTACTTTAAAAAACCACAGGTTTCTTAAATGAGCCTAAGTGGTGAAAAGCTGCATTTTTTTCTGCTTTCCTCTATTTTCAAACCTTTTTTTGAAATTAATCTTTGTTCTATGTTTATACCTCCTTATTTCTTTCAATCAGCAATAAATTTTGCTTTGGCTTTATATCTGTGTCCCAAATATCTCCTCTACTTTTCTGGGGAAAAGGGCAGTGATCTTACTGATCTGTCTTTGAGAGGTCATAGAAGACATATTCCACATATTATTTCTTGTGGGATAAATCCCACATAGGATACATTGGAGAAACTGTAAAATGCTCAGGTTTCTCTAGTTGACTTTACATGTCCTAACTGAAATGCACACGTGTACCTTTGCAAGACCCAGAAAGGTAGGACCATTACCTGCTTCAAGAAAGGATTTTGAGGGCAGTGACTTCTAAAGAATTCTGTATCAAAAACACTGCCAGAAAGAGGCCATAGAATGTCTTTGGTTTTAATTCATTTCAGTGTATCGAAAAGAACCATGCAAAACTAGGGAGACCTTTTGTTCTTTTGACCAAATACTTATTAATTCTAGAACAGAAAGAGAAAGCTCCAAACAAGCTGATGACTCGATTTTTGTCAATCTCTTAATTAGGTACAAGATTACAACAGGAAAAAAGGGTATTGTTAAAAAAACCTCCAAGTGCTGCCATTCTTACAGTTGAATGCAAGATCCTGCATGTATGGTTACACATGGAATAGTTCAAAAGGGAGAAGAATCTTCATGAGAGGAATGTCCATCCCCAAGAGACTATATAGAAGAATTTTGGGCCCTTAGGCTTAGATAACACATATATAGAAGATAATACACAAAATCAGTGTGTTGATTTTTTTTTAAGTGATCAGCCACCTGCAAAGTGTGGTCATGTGATACCTGCAAGAATGTCTCATTAAAAACAATGAAATTAGGATGGTCCTGATTCATGAAGGAAAAAAAATTAATTAAAACCCAGGTTTTTGAGAAAAACAGGCAATTAGAAACAATGCATTGTGTTACTGGTGAGGTTTGCAGTAGAAATTGGGAAGGAACCTGTACAAGTCTATTGTGTGGATTTCAGAAGTTGTTTCATTTCAGCAGTGGGGGAAAGACTGAAAAATTAGTTCATAAAAATATCCTTTAGAACAGCTTATCACTGCTTTTCTTTCTGCACTTCTAACGCAGCTGTGAAAATTGAGTTGTAGACTACAGAAATTAGGAAGTTATTAATAAGTGCTTTCTCTGCAATCCAAGACATCGACTGTGTCTGATGTCCTGCAAGGAAATGGAGAATTTTCTTTGACCAAGTGACTTTCAGTGCTTACCACTTCATGAATGTTCTTTCTCAGATCTTGCACCAATTTCAAATTCTCAGCACATCTCCTTGAAAATCTCCACACATAGGTTATACCATTTAATTTGGCACAAAGGCACATGTAAGGAATATATTTTAAATTGCCCCTGTACAGATACTAGAGGGCTACAGGAGCAACAGGAGCATGCTGGGATTCTCAAATGCATAAGGAAAAACTATATGCTACTGTAATTTAGTGGAAGTCACGTCATCCGATGGGAATGGGCTGTCACAACTTATTCATTATCGAAGGGCAAAGAAAGCAAAAGTGTGGGTAGCACTTTACCCCTGTTAGAGGCATAGACAACCTTTTGAATCCAGGCACCTTGATAGATAAATCTCAGTTCTTATAAAATTAGAGGTGAAAATGGTGCTTGCACATGGAAAATAGGACAAGCTACTTCTTGAGACCTTCCTGCAGTATGTGAATTGGGAGACAATAAAAGTGTGCAGAGGGATGGCTGGCTACTGGCTGGCAGCCTTCTCCCCGAAGGTAAGCTGCCTCAACATGGTCCATGGGATAAGAGCAGTTATTGATTGAGAAGTGAACACCTTAACTTTTTCTATGATAACTCATTCACATTCCCATACCAACTGTGTAAGTATTCATGATAAAGCCTTTCTTGAAAGCTAAAATTAGAAAAAGGTACCTGTAGGTACACAGTTTGTGGTAATTGGGGTCGGGCTGTGGCCAGCCTCATCCCCAGTGGGCTACAGCTGTGAAAAGCAGGTGAGCAGCATTGACAGCAATGAGCCATGGAGTGCCCAGGTGCACTGACCATCACCAAAGGGAACAGAGGGCACACAGGTGCCATGCATGGACATGAGGGTATAAAAGGTTGGGCTGAAGAAGAAGAAGGGCAGATATTGGAAGCCTTCTGCAGTGGTGTGGTGTTACTCTCTATGGGTTGAAGCCTTCTGAAATTGTACGGTGATAACTTCGTATGTGGTGGCCATCTCAACTGCAACATATGCTGCAACAGGTACCCTTTTGATCTGTAAGTGCAATTTAAATACTAGAATGGTTGACCTTAAAAAATCTGAGAAACTAATTGGTTTTTTCATCCTAAGCTTTCAAAAAAACAATGCTTAGATCTGTCTGAAGAAAAAACTCATTTGTGAGTTTATATGTGTTGTGTGTTATGCTGTAAGACTGTAGTAACCCTTTCTGGCCTAAAAATTTGGGGCTTTTTCAATGACCATGTGTATTGGGAACAGTAAAAATGGGATATGGTGTTTGGTGTATACATAACTCATGAAATTACAGTAGGTGTAGGCTTGATTCACACTTTAGAGCTGAAAGCAATTTCCTGCATAGTCAAAAAGAAATTTCTTCCTCTTTGCTCTCAAATGTAACTGGACAGTTGTATTACGTTTTATTTTCTTGCTAGGGTTTTATGTTTGTTATAGCTTTTCCCACAAACCTCAAAAGGAGCTAGGAGAGCAATTGGAGGGAAAATTGTTCTAAGATTATTTTGTCTGCTTGAAATATCTTTGAATGATCTAGTCATAAGATCTGGGCTTGGGAAGGACTTTGCTTCCAGGTGAGATTGGTAGGGGCCTTGCCAGTCTTTGCCTTTCTTTTCACTATGGAGGTGGTTTGCCAGCTGCGCTCCTACCTGTAAATCTCACCTAAACAGCATCCAGGTGTGCAGCTGTCTTGGGTAGGAGAATTTGGGCAGGTGATTGCTGTTTCTCGGTGATGGCACATAGCTGGATCTGACTAAATCCCCATAGGGTTCAGGTGAGTAAAGTCAGACTAATTATGAAACACCTAGGTTAAATTGTTGGCCCAATGGTCTCTGCTGGCATTGTGTTTGTGGAAGTTATTCACCACAGCTGTGAGACAAAGTTGAAAAGAATGAAGGAGAGATCTGGAGAGTTTATATTCCTTCTCAAGGCTGGTGAGAACTTGACTTCTCTCATCAAACTTAAATACCATAAAATGAAAGAGGTTAAAGTATTCACCAAAAATGAAGTTTGTTTGCAGATATCTCCAGCTTCTCTGTAAGTATATTCTTCCCCATATGGGCTGACTATCATCTCCTAATTTAAATAATTTTCCTACTTAAATCAGAGGCGTGCGAGATGAGTTGGAAAAATCCCTTTTATTGATTCACATTGCTGTTTCTGAGTAAGTGCTAATACACAAGCATATTCTTGTGTAAAGACTTATTTGGTGGTTGTTAGATGTACAAAGCAATTATACAGTGTTCTTTATTTTTAATTGTATACCTTTAGTACTTCTTCATTTGCAAATAGATGTTTTTAGACTTAATGTAGTGAAGGGAATACAGCTGCAGCAGAGTTTGTTTTGCTGAGTTTTATTTTAGTAGTATGAAGCATTTTATACTTAAATATGTAGTTCAGCACAAATAATACTCCTCCATTAGGATAATTATGTTTTTTTTGTTTCTCCGCTTCCATTAATTTCTCTAATTAAAGGCAATTAAAAGTAAGCTCTGTAAGTAACTTTTAATTTGTGAAAACTACTTTAGACATGATAATACCAGTGGAAGTAATTTGGATTCTACCTGAGCAACAATAATTATAATAGCAAAGGTGTTGTTAGGTAGTGCTGCTGTGTTCAACCCTTAGTGATGCCTAAACCATAAGGTTGCAATACAAGGAAAATAACATTTTAAAGTAGAGTTACAAAAAAATCTGGTTTGAAATATCACCTTTATACTTCCTAGGTGGTATAGGCAAATTACTTTGGTCTGTGATTGTGTGGCCATGAGCATGCCCATTTCAACAATTGGTGGGTAATGAGCGAACTGCCTGTATTTTGCTAGGACCAAATAGCCAAAGCCCCCAAAAGTCCAGGAAAAATCCTACCATCCCTCAGTGCCAGACAAAATACTGCAGTGTTTTAATAACATCACTAAGCTTTCAGAATTTAAATAAGACATTACAGATATTTTTACAGTGTTTTTTACTTAAATATTTCTGCCTTTTTTCAGCACTGCAATTCAATGAGCTTGGGCTTCCTTGGTGCTCTTTCCTTATTTTGACTCAATTTGCTTTGTCCCTGTTGGGAAATAATTTTGCCACATGTGATGACTGGTTTAATTCTGATTGAAGTTAGGAAATGAATAGTGTGTATTCAGATCACTCTCTTCAGTGGAATTTGCAACTCTGAGGCAGTGACTTGCCTTGTTATTGTCCACAACATTATTGGCAGTGTTAATCTGGAGAAACAAAGATCCACATTAACACAAGCAATCTTCTTATGCTTGGACTGTGTCCTTTTAAAACCTGTCTTCAGTTGAGGCAGGTAAAATAAAAACTCTGTAGTTTATTTTGGTTCCTTTGTATAGCAGTTCAGCCAAAGGTAGCAAAAATTCCTTAGTATGTTCATGTGTGAAGGACCCTGTATGTTCAGTGGTTCCTTAACTGTAAAACTGTCATAGATTTCATTGAATTTCATAACACTAACTTTCAATATATGCATCTATCTACCTATCTTCACAAATATTTAATGTATATGTCTATATGCATGCACACAAATATGCATTTGTATATAGCTATTTCTGGGATAACTTAAAAGTAGGAATTGCATATGAATGGGAAAAAAAAGGGTGGATGTGGGAGCCTGAAATAATAACTTTGAATACCACAGACAAAATCCTTAGGCTTACATTTTTCTATGCTACAGAATTAGTCATTTCCCCAAAGAAGCTAGTCTTCACATTCCTGTTGAAGACAGCATTTTGCTGCAGCTGCATGCCTTCCTTCTTTCTTCCTTCTTTCTGTTTTTTTGTGGGCTTTTTTTTTTTTTTCCTATGCCTTAAGCTGCTGCAAATCATATTTCTCTGACTGAATTCTAGAATGTAAATAATTAGTTGCATCTCATTTGTTCTGGGTCTTGGTGATAGAACCCCCTTTATAACCAGGCAACTATGCATACAACCTGGTGATCCAAGTAACTTTTTGAATTGTCATTTTTCCTGGGAAAGCTCTCAAAATCCATAATGTATTTGAGATACTGCAAGAAATGTAGCCTGCAATAGCATCTGTCATTTCTCTAGCTGAAATTGTGCAGTTGCGCAAATCTGAGAAGACTGAATTTTCAGATAGATGATGAGTTCTGGTCTGCACTGCTGGTTCTCAAGTTTCTTTTTAATTTTTTTTTCTTTAGTTTTCTTAGACCATACAGCTGAAGAAGTTGGGGTGGGAAGACACCTAATGCTGTGAAAGTGATTAATGTGCATTAGCAAAGGCAGGGGATGTGTCTATGTGTATGTAAAATGTGCATGATGGAGCTATAGCTGTAAAAGTGCTGCTTTAGGCAACTAAGATGCCTGGTCTCTATGAAGGGTTGGGTAAGTGCCTCATATTGTGAATTTTGAATTTGTTTTTTTAATGTTGAAATCTATGTACCATCAATGATATTACCAATAAATCCACAACCATTATAGCATTAAGAATAAACTGTAGCATTTCTAAAGTATGACAGTGTCTTCCAAAACTAGAATTAGGAAAAATCTGCACCTAGGCACCAGCAGTGAGGCCATTATCTTCTCTGAATATTTTAGCAAGTGCTTAGCAAGCTTGCCTGTTCACTGAGGTTGAGAATTTCAGAAGGGCAATATTGAGACATTCAAATGCCCACAAGAACTGCTCTCAAGATATTGAAGCATTTCACTGTTTTACTGCTTGAAAAGTTAAATCTAGAGGTCTGAATCTGCAGATTTCTTGGGATTTGCATCCACAGAGGGCTTTATATCTCAAAATGTTGGTATCAGTTTCTCCTTCCTTAATGCCTTTTGCTTTTCCCCAAAAGGGCATTAATCTACTTACACATATATAGTAATAGGACATCTCAAAAGTTTTCAAATGTGTTAAACCAACTTCATTGAGCCAGATTTATCACTTCTTGTCTTTCTAAGGTTTGGTCCATGTTAAAAATTAAGCATAAGGGATGTTCCAGTGTCAAAAAATATTCTTATTTTCCCCAGTGGGAGTAGAAATACAAACCCAGTATTGTTAAAAATCATGCCTATGGGAACAGGTTCAGTTGCCTCTAAGTTCCTCAGGTTGTACATAGGACTTTAGTCTTGGGAAAGACGGAAATTTTAATACAACAAGCTGAAGAATAATACAGGGCATCAGGATTGAAGATGAATGTGAAAGAGGTGTTGCTTAGTCTAGAATCTTTAAGATAGTACTTGAAAGGGCTGTGAGAATGGTTGAGCTTGATGGATGATGATTCCAAGTACATGACAGTGGCTTGATAGCTGATGCAGCAGTTGGATTCTGAAAGGACTAGAGAGTAAGACAGACCATGAAGAGTTTACAATTGTAGTGTAAACTTAAATTTGAGATCAAGAAAAAAGATTGTTATCTATTATACTCCAAGCTGTGGGAGAAAGCTGATCTGGCGCATCAGGATAAATTAATGTAATAGAGAAACGAAAAGAATCTGACGTTTATGAAGCAAGATGAAAAAGGATTTGTGGTCAGCAGTAGTGTTCTGACATGTGGGGAAAGCTACTAATCTAGAAGACATCTGGGATATAGCAGCATTAAGAGAGGATCAGATTATAGGCAGAAGTGAATGCCAGTGCAATTAGAAATGCAGAGACTCTTCAATATTTCCATTAATTGCTGCATTGTCTCCTGGACAAGCTACCCAAACAAAATAGAAAAAAAATCAATTACAATTTATTCAAATCCATACTGTTGACTCATTTAAATATTATTTTCATCAGTGTTGTAGGCCAAAGTCTGGCTGACTCATGTAGAAGCCTTAAAATTGACATAAGAAGGTGCAAGAATAGAAAGTTTCATTGTTCTTGTTGTTACTGAGGAGAATATTCTTTGACAGATTTGTATCCTGACTTCATGTGAAGGAACTTGGACCTTGTTTTCCAGGAACTGTATGGGTGTGCTTGGGACCACTTCTAGGCAATGCTGAGCACGACCCTCTAACAGTATAGATGTAAGCTATGTACAGCTACATTTGTCTTCACAGTCACAGCTTTATTTCTAAAAACTGCTAGATACATCCTTTTCCTAATAACAGGTATTAATGTACTGATTTTACTCATCAGGCTTTCTAATTTTAAAGCCTGTAGCTGATTTGAAGCTGCCCTATTTTAGTGCTGTGTATCTCTGATAGCATATTTTTCCCACCACTAGTGTTAATTTAGCCTGTCAGGCATTGTGACACACTGCAAGACCGTGCAGATACTTGTCATGCCTGAAAACACTATCCTGAGCACTGCAGTTGGGGGTGGAAGTTGCAGCAAGGGTAATTACCACATATCTTGATCTTCAGGCAGTGGAGATTGTGGTTAGGAGGGGTTTCCCCCTGGGGAGAAGGGGGAGGTAAGACTCAGCTGACTTGGTGTACTCTCAGTGGTTTTTGGCATAGTGAGGAGAGCTGCAGCAGCACAGGAGCTGCCATCTGGAAGAGGACATACAACCCATCAGCAACGAGGGGGGACACACTGATGCTGGAGGGGAGGTGATGGGGAAGAGCCTATAAAGAAGGAGATTTAAAAATGAAAAGTTTTATAAGAGGTGTGTTATATTTTAGCCTTTACAAAGAAAATTTTGATTTAAATGGCAGTTTCCCAGTGCTATCTACTACTGCCTTTCCTAGCTCTGCATTACAGCTCTGAGCTCCCAATAACCTCAAATGGTACTGTGATTTGCCTGATGATTATTACTGTATAAAAAAGTTTATTTGATCCTAGTCTGCATACAGGGACACCTGTATATGTACCTATGTCTGTGTATTTTTAGTTATAAGGACCTCTGGACTTGAAACAAAAACACTGTTGTCAACAACAAACTTGGAGGCCTTTGAAAAATTAGCTTTGAAGTCTTAAACTTCTTGCTGCAGGGCTGACTACAGCTGTGCTTCCTGCAGTTCTTGATGGCAAGAACTGCAAGAATGTTTAAGTGAAAGAAGGGGGTTTCAAGTAATGTTTTGTATTTGTATTTTGTATTTCTGCATTGTATTGCTGGATTTTGAATTTTTTGATATTTGAGGTTATGTCTTTTTTTCTTTGTGCATGAAGCTAGTAACTACCCAAGCTTTAAATTTTAAATTAGCTTTAAGGGCTCTTAATTAACAGCCCTTAAAACAATTTCTTTTTAAATAAACCTAGATACTAAATGAAAAATTAGCTGAAAAAAAAAATCATGAACCAGTGTAGTTAAAATGGCTGTTTGCTTCTCTGTTTACTTACTGATGCATTTATCCTGTATGAGTCTTTACTGACTGTTTTATTAGAGGAAGTTTTCTAAGCTCCTGTGAATGTTATCGTAAGTGGAGGCCCCAGTGAGACTGCTCCTTAGTGAAAGCATATTTCCCTCTTTTCTTGGGTTTGCATTAGTGATAATGAGTTTCTGGAGCTTTCAGAGCTCTTGCCTGAAAGATAAGGCTATCGTGTCTTTGCTGTTGTTGGTCATTATAGTCACTGCTGCTTGGTGATATGCCAGGAATAGTTCAGGGATTAGCTGGTGCTGGGCCTGTGGATACACCTGTGTGTTATGCTAATATTGTGAAAAGAGTGGACTTGGATGTGTAATTCACAAGTATATTCAAGGGAAGTATGTGCAAATAAAATGTTCAAATCTCACCTGCAAATTATATGGACATCTAGGTCTAAAAACTCCTCTGTTGTAAAACTCTTAAAATTGCATGGTTGGAGAGCTGTGCCTACTTCACTGTGTAGAGAGACAACCTGATCTTTTTGTTCCCTTTTTATTCCTGCCCACCTGGCCCCTTGTACTGTCTTGTATACCTTGTAGTTTTGCTAGTTCACCTCCTCTGCAGAGACAGTAGGGCTGTGTGTTGTGCAGGGAAGCCTCTTCTCTTCTTTGTGCTCTGACTCCAGGTGACCTCTTTGTCTCCTCTAGGACTAGAAGTGAGACCTGAGCCTTAATGGAAGCAGCTGTGTGTTCTGACAGCATCGACACTCACCTAAGTCTAAGCTGAGCCTCCTAGAGCCCACGTGGGCTTGTTCTCAGACTCCTGTGGGATCCAAGGCTATCAAAATTCAGCATCGCAAAATTCAGCGGCTTATCTACATAAAGGATCTGGAAGTGAGAGCAAACAATAACCAGTGAATGGCATAGCAATAGCTTATTACCCTGATAAATTGGAAAGCTTGCAAATAAAAAGTCCTTGGGTAATTTTACAGGAGGGAGCAAACATAAATAACTGTAGCCTTCAATAATTTTAACTCCTGCCTCAGGGTTTCAATGGAATATTTCATCTCCTTTCCCCTGATATCTTACTCTACCAAATCAGAAGCATTATTTATTAAGATGGTTGTCAGAGAGTCTAAAATAAGAGGGTAATGTACTGTAGTTCCTTGTAGGCTTTTGGACCCCTAAGTCTTTATTCTGACTGAAAAATTCTGCTGTTCCTGAGACTGCTTATTTTAATGGATTTTTTTTCTTGTGCAAGGCAGATAGGATACAATCACTTCAATATAAACAAAAAAAGTAATAGATAATATTTTAGTGGAAGTTAAACATTTCCAAAGCTTCAAACTTTGGAGAGCTGAAACTGCCTCTCCAACAGCCCAGCTCTTTTCCACAGGGTCAGGCTTTTGTTCTCAGAAAAGATGAGTCAAACCCTGTTAACTGGTTTTATAGACCTCTGAGCTCTAGGAATTCTGCTGTTGTAGACTTTTTTTGCAGATTTTTTATATCCCAGGCAAAAACTCATTTGCATATGGTATTGTTATATGTTTTCCTTTGGCTTTCTAAGATTGAGTGCTATTTTTTTACTTGCAAATCTGCGTTGCCCCAGGATATGAGAGGTTTGTTTGAGCTCTTTTAATTGGCCAGTGATGTAAAAAAATGATTGTTTTCTATATTGAAAATGAGCTCAAATAACCCCTTCATGGAGCCTTTGTAACCTACTCTAACTTTCTATGCATTTTTACTGACTCAGATTTATTTTGTCTGGAAGGAGAATGAACTCTTCTAATCTTTTCTGTGGTAGCAGCTATGATTTTTGGGTTTACAAGACATCATCATAAAATATAGAAAAAACAAAAGAAAATTAACCATGCTTTCTAGTGTTCTTATTTCAGTGAAAAAGATACAATTCCAATTAAATCAAAGGAGGTAATCTGAATAGATATGATATGCCTAAGAATAAAATGGAGTTTGCTTTTTAAGATTTCTTTCATGTTGGTTTATATTGTAATTTTGAAGAGCTTACTTTTTATTTGCACTGAGACTATATTTTATATGGTGCTTTTGGACAAGAAGAAAAAAAATTCCTTTTTATTCTTTGAGAAGCCTGAATGCAAGAATCTAACCTGTAGTGTATAAAACCTCCATGGCTGGTCTTAAAGAGGCTTTATGGAGGTATTTTTGTTAGCATTCATGGCATCTTAAAATTGCGTGTTGATTTTTAGAATCTTAGGAGGAAAGGAGAAGTGTATAAATTAAACTTGACATTTTCTACTGAAATTAGAAATACATTGAACTATGAACTGTTTCTTCTGTCAGCTTTATTAACACTTGTTGGTTCTCCTACCTTCTCTTTTTTCTTGCCCCACTGCAGAATCCTTGCCTGTGACATTTTACTTTGTTCACAATTGCCAAGCCCTACAGCCAGAGGTTGCACACATCCTTTGAGTCCTATTTAGAGGAACTTGTCCCTGCCTTGTAGGTGGGAGAGTGTTATCTTGAGATTGAGAAAAATATGGCAATTTACTTGGCTGCCATGCTGTTCAGAGTCATTAGCTCCAGCTTTTCTTTTTCTTCCCACTCGTTCTCCACTCTGAACTTAAACCATGTACCAGAAATAAGCTGGGTTATACACATATTATTTAAAAAAAAAAATCTTCAGGTATAGCTGCTCTATATGACCCTAAGTGGTTTAACCACTGTACTCAGGGAAGGCTGAATGCATAGGTTTGCTTTTGGGTCTTGTAGCAGTTATTTAAATGGAGTTACTGCAGACAAACTTGTAATTGCTGAGTGAGAGGAACATTATAATGATACAAGTAGCTGTGTGCATTATGGTATGCCTGCTATTTTGTTGTTTTTTTTTTTTGTGACTACTATGCCTTTGGAGTTGTGCTTGGTGTTGAAAATAATAGTTAATCTTACTTCCTACTCTTCAGTGCAGTTGCTGAATTATATTAGTTTTGTTCAGTTGGGTAAGAACTGTGATAATCTTTCATCATGTAGGCTTAAATTTCTGTAAGGCGCATTAAATGAGCAAAATGGTGATGAACAATTCTGAGGAAAAAACTTATTCTTAACTCCTGAATATGTAGGGAACTTATGCTATTTCTCTGTGTCGTGTAGAGCTAAATTAAGATGGATGGCCAATGTTTATTCTTCTAATTTTTGCCTTCTAAAACTTACCAAAGGAATGTCTGTGTATGTATTTGGTCAGTTGTAGGGCTTGGTGGCCTTGACTGCGTTCTGCCAGCAAGGTGTGGGTGCTGCCTGGATGCCCTGCCAAGGCACACATCAAAGATGTTATTTTTGAGGGCTTTGCAAAGCGTTCAGCAGACGCTCTGTATAGCAGAATTAACTTGTCATGCTTGGGCTTTCTAAAGTGAAATTCCAGATTGAAACTGAGACTGTCACTTGTGTCTCATCACAGATAGCGCAAGAAAATAATTAGGAAGGAAAAAGAGCAGACAGACTGCGTTCCAGGCATTTTATACTGTCTGTCTCTATTTTAGGGTGAATGTGCACCACAGATAGAAGTATCCAGACTAGGAGGGAATGTATGCAATGCCCTGTCTCCTTTTAATTTTCTTTGGAGGAAAAAATCCAGGCCTATAGATTTAGGTTATCAAATGATCATCTTTCATGTTGCACTTCTCAGAGTTTATTGAAGAAGTACTCCAGAAAGCAAGCACAAGAATTGTTGTGGTTTTGCTGGTTTTTCTTCTGTATTTGAAACAATCGAAAATAAATGGTTGCAAAAGATATATAGGAAGTTAGTCCTCAAGCTGTTCTAAGGATGGCCTCCTTGCAAATACTTGCAGCCTGTGAACTATCCTATATAGCCAGAAACAGATTCAGCAAACGTTTTGCATGTAATCCCCAGTAAAACTTCTCAGCCTTTCATTTTAATAAGAGATTTCTGTACTGCTATAAGCATCTTTAACACCATAGGTTATATGTTTCAATTAAGTGTATCTGTGTTTTCACTTCTTTTGGTGTTCTGAATCTATTGAGCTTTAATCTGAACATATTGTTTTATTTTTTTCTATGTAAGTACTATATTTCCCCCCAATGTACCATATATAGTACCCTGTTAAAATCCAGAGCTACACATAAATAAGACCTCAAATATGACTTCAAGTTGATAAAAACCAGAAAGATACTGATGGCTTTCATATTTCTCCTTTGTTAAAGAGGAAAAAGGATAAAAGAGCTACCACAGGATACCAGTTCAATGCAAGCTCCTGGTGTGGACAGGCTGCATTCACACCCTTGTGAGTTCTGGGATAGCTTCTCTTGGCAGGCAAACCCTCAGATCAGTTAGCAGGAATGATGTCTCATCAATGTACGTGTGCGTATCTTGATTAAGGGTGCACGTTGTTGGAGCTGACAGGAATGTCAGGCTCTTCAGATTCCCAGAAATTCTCTAAGCCTGACAGATATGAGGCTGGTGTTGGCTGAATACATTGAGATGATTTTTCACAAAAGATGAGTCATTCTTCTTCCTATATGAATTAATACCTCGTTCAGATCTGAATTTACCATTTCTCTGTGAGATGATTTTTTAAAAAAATTATTTACAATTCAGAGACAGAGCTGTATATATTATACTATCTAATAAACACTTAAATGCTAGAGTATGCCATACTTTTGAGGCATACAGAGAATTTTTTTCTTTTAGAAAAACCCTAGAAAAACTAAAGTCTTATTGAGTGTTACTGAGGACATATATTGAGATGCAAGTATATGCAGTGGAAGAAAGTCTGTTATTTTTCTGGGCAGAGACAGAAAAACTATCAAAGCATGACTAAACCTTGGAAAATGTTACGTGTTCTGTAGCTGAGGGAAAGGGTGTTTATCCTTGTCTTTCTAATTGCTTCATTTAAGTTATATCTTATCCAAAACTTTAAAGATAAGATCCAAATATTGTGTGGTACTATGAGTTTAGTAAATAAAGATATGATTTTTTTTACTTTAAATATAAAACTAACATACTGATAAAATCCTGAGTGTGGAAGCAATTTTATAAGGAAGGGATACTTAAAATATATATAATGAGCAGAAGCTGTTACCTTTATGCAGATATCTGTGTGTCAGTAAAATAGGTATTGTTTAACTATATCAACTGCATATTAGGATGTAAACACACTTTTCTTTCTCAAACTTGGTTCAAGTAGTCATTTAGGTCAGATTTGCACTACAAAGTTTTGCTGGCATAGCTGTTGTTACTTTTATTGAATGGTTGATAGCCACTGATTTCCTTTAATCTTCTAATTATCCTTTTCTTTGTATACAGTTGTCAATAAAATAACCTTTCAAGTAAAAGACCCTGGAAGTCTGAGATCTACCTGCTGGAGTGGAAATAGATGGTAATGAGCTTGGTGAGGGAAACAGACTTGTGCCTCATGAGAGACTGTCAGGGAATTTAAATGGACTGGGCACGAGGGTTTAGGCATGGGCTGAGCATAATTACGGCCCTCAGACAACACTGAGGAGAGGCTTTGACTACTGCATCTTGGACTGAGAAGGAAAGGGATTTAAAATATATCAAGTACTCTGGTACTGATGATAATGGAGGCAATTTTCATAGTACTTGGACAGTAATTGCTGAAATTCAGTATTTTGGTAGGAACAATGGTTGTAAGCTAAAGAGTTGTGCAATAGTTCAGTTGTGTCAGTACCAAGTAGAGTTTAATATTTACTAGTTCAGTGTAAATTTTCTGCCAATATTAATTTTGATTACAGGCATTAGAACTGGATGTTGCCCTGGCATAGATAGAATCCTTCTGTATGTCTGTTTTTGTATCTCTTTTGCTGCATCTGGTCCTTAATTAAAGCAGCACAAAAATCTGTGCGGACAAGCTAGAAAAGAAAAGTAAGTATAAACATCAACAAAAAAAGTATTTCAAAATGTAACTCGGTGTTCTTCCTGAGCCTACTTGCATTAACCTGATCCATGAGCAGCAAAGGGTTAAACACGCAGAAAGTGGCAAAACCCAGCTATTTTAGTTTTTTCAGACTCTCTATTTTAGTGAAACAAGGGAATAAATATGGGCTGCATCTTGCATTTCTTTCAGTCTAGCCTCTAATCAAGGATCTGCTTTTTCCTTTTGCAGTGGATAACATGGGGCTTAAGAGATTTCAGTTAAGAGAGACATGTTAATTAATCCAGGGCTTTATCTCCTCTTAGGTTGTCAAATATACAGATCCTTAATAATACCTCCTCTTTAGCATCTCACTGATGTCTTGATCTGTTTCCAGCATGAAACTTCAAGCTGTAAGTTGTCTCTTAGTGGTTAGATCTTATTTAGGATCTCTACATAACTATGATTGCCCATGTTCAGGAAAGGCAAATTTAAATTTGCTTTACAGGAGAATGGGGTCTCTGTATTAAAAGTGGAATATAACCTGCACTGTTGCAAATAGATGGCAACTGGCCAACACATCTTTTAATTTATTAGCATCAGGAAGGTGAGGTACTCAGTTTTTGAGTGATTTGGAGTTTGTAGTGTTATGGGAATGATAAGCAATTAGAATTCTATTAGTTCCTCCCAATGTCTGATATCTTGTGGCACTGATCCAGACAAGAGCTAGTCCTTAGACTAGTGCAATTTTTCTTTGTCTGGGCATACTTAGTCTGATGTCATGTGGTTGTGGTGTGTGGGGTTTTGTTATTGTTTGTTTTAAGATTTATCTGACACCAAACAGGAATCCTGCCCTGCAGATGAGCAGTCTCTGCTCTGTGCCAGACAGGAGGCAGACCTACAGGTGTTTAAGCAGCAGCATCACAGCCCAGGCAGGATGCAGAGCTTATGGAATGACTTCTACATTCTCCAGCTAGCAGAAGAGAGGGAATTGGCAGGTAGAGAAGGTGTGGCTGTATCCCAGTAACTTTAGGCTACTGGCTTTGCATGCTGATGCCCTCCACAGCCAGCCTGCTGCTCGGGTGCTGTGTTAGTGACAGACAGAAGCCAGGTATTTGGACAGGCAGATGGACTTGTCCACTTGGACAGTAGTGGGCCTTGCTCATCCTGTCCCTGTTCTTCAGTAACTTCTAAGGGCCATAAGATATAAGAAACAATGAAAGTGCTACCCAAGGCGTTCAACCTACACAAAGACATTAATTTTCTCCGTTAGAGGAAGGCTAAAAATTGGTGTGCTGAGGTCAAATTAAGACAGTTTCCAAGAACAAAGTTACTGAGCTGATAGTCTCAGTAAACCCCAACAGAACTGTTAGAGATGCTAAACGCACTGAAAGGTGCAAAAAAAAAAAAAAAAAAAACTTAAAGGAGTTCAAGAAATGAGCCAGGAGACTAGAGATTTTGAAAATTAATTAAAATATTCTTTCCCAGTCTCTTCTGGGATACTTCCAATGCCTTGTCAGGGGAGATAAAAACTCTGTTGACTCTGTAATTTCAAGTGTCTGAGAGAATGTGGAAGCCAAATCACAGAGCTCTGTCTGTAAGAGCAAGACATATCGATGAGGTGCTCAGTGACCTGGCTGTCATGGCCCAGAAATTTTTCCAGGAAATGAAGGAGACGTGGAAGCTGCTGGTCAGCTTGGAAAATGCTGAGATAAGATGCTGTAAGTAGTGCAGGCACTAAATAATTAGCTTGCAAACAAAGAAAAAGGTTTCAGCCTGCCTTCTGCATAAGATTTGCTGAACATCCGAAGGCTTAGGTAAGCAAGGGTGGAAGAGAGCAAGCTGGGAAAATATCCTATGTGCAGAAGGCAGAGCCAAGAAATTGGATTGCCTCAGTTTAAATGACTTTATCTTTAAAGAGAGAACACTTTGTGATGATTATTTTACTGTAGTGGATGAAAAGAGAATTTTGGTAGACAGCTGAAGTGACCCACCTCTGAGGATGCTGCAGAGTTTACCCGCAGGAAAAGAAACCTCATTATTCAAAGCTCAAACAAGTCTGTAATATGTGCCTTAGAACTACTCATCCATCACTGTTGGCCAAGAGACAGTTGAGAATTAGAAGGAAAGAAAAAAGAAATTCCATTTGAACCATTAAAGGTATGAAATGGTATTTGCTCCTTACCCAGCCAAAACCCTGTGAGGCATTCTAGAGTAAATTGGTAGCATGCCAGTTTCTTGTTCATTGGAATTTAAGGCTAAAGATGAAAAGCCCCAGCATAAAACAAAGCAAATGCTAGTGAGAATACTAAAGAGTGTTTTGTCTCTATGAATACTGATATGATATGGCCTTGCTTGTGAAAGTCTGAAAGTCAGCGTTCTCTAATATCTGGGCTAAAAGAGTAGTTTATAAAACAATTGGAAATTCTGCCATAAGGAGTCAAAAATATTGTTACACTACCTCAGGTGATCTTCACTGCACTTGAGATTCTGATTTACAAATATTTAGTTTAAGTAGGTAAAAACAAAAAAAAAAAAACTTTGGAATATCAGCCATCCTAGCTCTTTCCTCAAGTCAGCAGAGAAATAACAGGATGTGAATCTGTTAAGTACTGTTTCTATTGATGACATGCTCAACTGTCAGCAGTGTGGCAAACTATACTCTCTTGCACAGTCTGCTCTCACCTTCTGAGAGTAGCAAAGAAATAGTGTAACTTTGCAAATAAAAAAAGCCCTAGCTAATTCAGGTGTTGAAACACAGAGACCGAAGAATGTTGCAGAGATGGCCAAGAGCCAAAGCTTGAAATGTTGCCCAGGTTTCCTCTGGTTTCTCACCAGGAGCTGAGATGCATGAATATGACTTTCCTATTAATCAGATTTTAAAAAAGACCTGATAAACTTGGTTGCAGTGATGGATCTAAGGTGACTGCAGGCTTTTGCACTTCACTGCATATGTGAAGCCTTTGATACAGTATAGAGCCCCAAGGAATGGGCCACTTAAGCACATGGTAAGAAATTAGTCTGGAAAGAGCCAGATGTATGAGCTTTCATTCCATAATTGTTCTGCTGAATGCATGCCAACCTGGCAAAACACCTTCTCTAGAGTTCAGTTTCCATTTGGGAGCAGGCTGAAGACTGATTTCATTTCTCTGATGAGATGGTAGCTTGCACAAGGAAGTGCTGGAAGCTTGATCTCTTGTGGTGATTTGGAGAAGGGAGGAAGCTGGAAGGTGTTGCAGAGTGTGAGGACTCCCTGATTCACTCTGTGTAATGTCAAGGCCAAAGTAGCCTTTGGGTACTTGAGAGAATTCAGCAGCTAAAACTGCCCATGCAAGTTCTGGCTTGATATGATTACCACAGATATTGTCCACTGCTGATAGGGTGCCTGTCAGCCTCTGTGGTTTAGGGCACACAGTAAGTAGCATTTGATGAATTGTGACACAACATGCATGGTTAATACACCACCTTTCAATTTCTAGAGGCCTTGCAAAAGGCCCAGTGAATCTAAGCAGAATGTACTTTGCTAACTGAGTTAGTTGTGAGCTAGAATTGCCAAGTGGGGATGAAACTGCATTATGTGGGAGAAGGCACTAGGAAGCAATTGTGGACTTAAATTAAGATAAATTCAAGTGCGTGGACATCCTCCCTAAAAGCTAAATGGAAGAGACAGTCCACATTATTGAATAAGATGGCTAAAACCTCAAAAGTCTTTGCCTGGGATCCTCTGTCATGAATGCTTATGTGAGAGGAATAGAAACTTAGTTTGAGAAGAAGAAAACAGACTCCAGGACAGGCTAGCTGCCACTGTGCTTGTCCATGGTAAGTTAGGCACAGAAGGCAACCAGAAAGCAGAAAAAGTGAACAAGAAGTAGAGAAGAACTAAACATCAATGAATATTTAATCACTGGGATGATTGCCATGTTTAAAATTGCTCTATCTTATGCTTGAATTTGTAGAATTTTTATAAGTTTGGGGTTTTCAAAATATATATAATAAAGTGGAACCAAGTAGGATATGTTTCTGAAGAGAATTACATATATTTTGCTGAAAACTAAATAACTGAAACAAATCCAACTGCTGAAGCTAGGGTTTGAGATCAAAATTGGAAGTATTCAGAAAAGCTTTTATCATATGAAGTCAGCCACCTGGCAAAACATTTGTATTTTGTAAAAAACATCAATAATTCAGAAAATATTTGTAAAAGTTTGATCTCATGTCAGAGGAAATATTTACATAATTTCTTTTTCCAAGTATAACAGTAGGAGTGCACAATTGTAAAACAGGAATGGAGCTGTAGAGCCTATAGTGCTTGCTGTGTAAAATGCCTACATTGCTTGCTACTGAATTCACAATACAGTTCATGAAGCTGAGCATTTTGGGAATGATCTTTTACTTCTGTAAAGTGCGAATTGGACTTACCAGTTACTACTCAGATTTTATACTTGAACTGTCTTTATGAGTGTGTTTAAAACAAAAGAAATACTTATTTTCCATCTCATCAGTAACATTCAGGCATGTAGACTGGATCTTAAATTCTGTGCCACTGCTGTGTCTTTGTTTGTTTGCAAAGAAGGTATTTTAGCAGCATGTATAGACCTCAGCTAAGGTCTTTAATTCCCTGAAGAATTTACATTTTTAGAGATGTTAATATGGTGTGTCCTCCTTTCTGCGTACTTTTATGTAAATGTATCAGTAGAATAACAGCGTATATTATTTGGCAAGTGTTCTGTTAGATCTAGTGCATTACTTTTATTTCTAAATTTATTAATATTGAACTGAGATTTGCTTGGGAGAGATCTGACTTAAACTGAAAGATAAAGGGAGGATTTACACTTTATTTTCCAGAGTAAGGAAAAGGATGGAAGTAAATAAATGCAGGCAAGGCAAAACCTAGGAGCTCAGAAGGACAAAGTCAGCCTTTTGCCATCCCACTGGATTGATTCACCCTAATGCTGTTTCTGCTTTGCTGTAACAGACTCTTTTGCTGTTAGATGTGCATGTGGCTACTAGCTGGAGCACACTGAAAGACTTTTGAGCCTCACACGCCCTCGTCCACAGTGATCAGGCAAGTTTTGCTGACTTGCTGTTTCTTGTTACTTTTCCAGAAAGGTAATTTCTAATGTAACTTTTGCCTGTACTTAAGGGCTCAATTACCAAATGGTGCTGTGCATTCACAAATGGCAGTGAGAACCTCATTTACAGATGAGGTGGAGGGTGGCTTATGCACAGGAAAAGGAGTCTCCTAAAGTGCTGTTTGGGTATTAGGGGGGAGAGAGGGGGAGTTATGGAATGCAGAGCCTATAGTGCTTGCTGTGTAAAATGCCTACATTGCTTGCCTCTGAGTTCACAATACAGCTGGCATGCTATCAGATATCCCAAAGGGGATTAGCAGTGGGATTTTAGTAAAAGCCTCTCTGTAAAATAACTAGTGTTTTTTTTTGAAAATAAAAATGTGTCCAACACTAAGTCGAGGGGAAGAACCTAACAAAACCCCAATTGTGCAAGTCCTATTTCAGTTATGTACTTGTCTTTGCAGAACAAAGAACAAATATTGGATTTTGCTGATGCAAATGTTGCTTCTGGAGATGGGTCACAGCTCTCCACCTTATACTCCAATTAATTTTTCACTTTTGTGGTTTTAGTTTTTGATTTTTTTCCCTTCTTTTTCACCTTGTAATCACTTTTTGCTTAGCTTCGGCCCTTCTCCCTTTTCCCTTCACCCCTGACATGTTGATCTAACTTTGAAAGGCTTTGAGAAATATATATCCATGAAGTCCTTTCACCTTGACCCCTTGCTGCCTGCTGCTGGAAGTGCACTTCCACATGGAAATGGTGCATTCCACCTGGCTTTATGGTTACCATGGAAACAGGCCACAGGCTGCATAAAGCCACTGATGAGACAAGGAGGGAGGGAGAAGCCTTTTAGTTCCTAAAATAGAATAATAAGTGTAGGACTGAGAATAAATATCACTCTAATTGTCAAGGACACATAGAGAGCCAAGTATGAATTCTGGTGGTACTGTGAAGTAGAGTTTGATGGTGTTTTAATAAGGGAAAGTCTTGGTCTCTTTTGCATTTGTGCAGGCTTGTGCAAGGGTCTCTTTTGGCTTGGTGAAAAAGATTGAATTCAGCTTGCTTCAGTTCTGAGACAAAATCCAGTTTTTCCTTTGAAAGTGGGTGATCCTAAGTGTCCTGCAACTTTAGGGTATGGGTGATTGTTTTCAGCTGGGTGATGTGAATATTGAGCACAGGTATTTTGCACTGGTGGCAACTTGTAGAGGTGATGTGAGTGATCACATAACGTGTGAGTGGAAGACACAGGCTGAGAAAAGCTGCAGCCTGGCAAACCTGCAGCTGGGGAATGTAGCAGCAACTCAGATATCCAAGCTCAGGCTCAGCAATCCGTGCTGCTTCTAAATGTGGGTGGGATCTTGGGTGGCACTGAAGCAATAGCTCTGCGTGCCCAGAACACTGAGGAGATGGAAGCTTGAGTCATTTTCCTTCTGTCTCTTGTCTTGCTCTTGGGTTCCTGTTTCTTCAGTGGTATGAGGTTACTTGGAGAAGGCCCACTTTGGATTTATTAAAGGCTCAGTTTGGTAAATTCAGTATTTAGCAGGAGACAGGTTTAGTTAGTGATCTAACTTTAGTCCAGGATTTTGTGGATGCCCATTTAGCAGAAGGTTTAATGAACGAAATGCTTTACTTAACTGATTTATTGATGGAAGGAGATAAAGGGTGTTCTAGGGTGCCATGCACCATATACACCCACAGGTGTGTTACAGGCAGCCATGGGCAAGCACAGCTTGCTCTTAAAGCCAACCAGAAGTGATGTGACAGTACCTCTATGGTCCTGAGCTAAGGCTGATGTTGAGACTTTAGGAGGGCTAGTTAGTTCAGGGCTGTTGTGGGGCTTACTGCAGCCATATGGCTTTGGCCATTGCAAAATAAGGACAGAACTGCTGAGACTGCTGGTTTGTCTTGCTGACAGTGTGTGATGCTGCTTTTTTATCCAAGCCAGGCAGCTGTTCACTGGCAACTGGAGTAGGAACACTGTGCTCTCAGTTCCCACCGGCTGCTGAGCAGCTGTCAAGGGGCAGCTGGCTTCTATTGAGACTTGTGACTGCAGAGGAATCAGGAGTGGCTTTGGATCTCATTACCTGCTCTTTGTAACTGCTGGTGCTAGATCCTGGTCTCATTCATAGTTAAGAGTCTGAAATTGTGCACTGATTTCATCGTGCTTGCTTTTCATCTTGTGGCATTATGAATGAGACAAGACTGACTTTCCCCTCCTCCCTGTACTATTCAACCTTCTTAAAGCCTTCAATATCATATTTGTGTAGCCTCCATGCTATGCTTTAGTGGGTCTTACTCAACCTAATAAAGCTCATTAGTAGCTATATTTTCCAGAATAGGTTTATTTTTCTTTTGGAATTACTATGATTCTAACATAATAAAGAAAAATTGCAACATCCTGAATACAGTGTTTATTAAACCCCACCACTTCAATACAGTTTATCTCTTTTGTAAGACTATGGAACTTAACTTGAAGAATAAGTTTCTTAGCTATCGGGTGAAAAAATGCCACCAATTTATTAACAAAGGAAAGCTTACAGGTGAGATGAAATTACTCTGGTGACACATTTATAGTGTTATAATTGTCAGTGTTTGCTTTTCTGGTTCCTAATGAAAACAATAGAATGTACTAAATTCAACCAGCTGTGTAGATTATACTGTTTAAGCAGCTTTAATTAAAAAGTGTGGGCAATAAGCATCTTCTATTTGTTCTTCCTAATATGAATCCATTTCCAGTACTCCTTACGGGAAACTCCATGATTTATAGTAACAGATTTTTGATTCTATTAATGCTCATGTGATAAGAGAATAGCAAAACCCCCTGCAATTCTTTTTGACATGCATGGTTGAATACAAAGGGCATAGATACTTAGATCCACACATTGCATGTGTTAATGGACAATACTAAGTGGTCAAAGGCAACCTCCAAAGCATTTTATATGTAATAATCACCCCTTTCGAGAGAATTACAATATGTAATGTGTTTATATTGCATTGTGTGAAAGCTGACAACATCTCCTGAACCACAGCTGTAATATAATGCTTTTTGTTTATAACATCTTTTTCTTTCATAGAATCATTGATTGGGAAAACAATCTTTAAACCAAGCAAACAATGAAAACTCAAACCCCACTTCTTTAGCTTTTTCCCCTACTCTAGAAATTGAATATTCAGCTTTAGCAAGTAACACAACATGGGACCTTTCACACCCTCCACAGCATGTCTTGGATGTTGTGTAATTGTCATTGACATATTGTGGCAGCATGAAGTGCAAATCTGGGACTGCACTCATCAAAGCAACTTGGTTTTAAATTTTTTTTTTCTGGTGATGGCATTGACATTTTTCCATTTGCAGAAGTTTTTGTATTTTTCATGTATATGAACTGTACTTAACTGCATGGAGAATTTAATCCTGAGTTTGATGTTTTGGATGCAACCAAAATAAATATATATAAATGACAAATAGAAAAGCTGCATGAAAAAAATAGAAGACAGTATTGGAACTCAGGAAAACAATTGGAACAAGTATGTCTTTATACCAGACCTGTCCTCAACCAGAGCAGGAGCATCTTTTGTCCAGACAAACACTATGCATGCAATTTATCCATTCAGTAACCCAATAGGTAACATTGCTTTCAGCTGCAATGGGAAAAGAAAATGAATACAAAAAATGAGTCTCAGAGCAGATTGGAAGATGATAATGTGAGCAGAGCGAGGTCTGAGCTGCTGGAAGAATTCGGTGGAAAGCTATGTCTAGATATTTTCACATGACAAGCTTGAAAAATTAAACAGATGCTGAATTTGCAGCAGGATGTTGAAAGAAATGCTGGGGTAAGGAGAATCATCTCTTGGGAATATTCCCATCAATTAAAAAAAAATCTGGTCCAGGATTAGAAATCTGGAGTACTTCATCTGCAGTGTCTTGAAACATTTATAATTTATTCTCACAGTGATTTGATGATCTTCAGCTTCCCTGATCACTGTTCTTTTTGGAATAAGCCATTTTTCCTGTCTCCCTCCTCCCTTTTTTTAAAACTTTAAATGTACTCCTCTCTCACCGATACATTCTTTAATAAGCCTCTTTGTGTAGTAGATTAAATTAAAACTCTACATGATCTTGGGTGCATCAGAAATAGTAATGCAGCATTACTAAAGCACCTTTTCACACTGCTTGGGCATCTTTTAAAAATATATTTAGTGCTTTATTTTTTAAATTGTTATTTTAAAGTATTTATTTACATTATTTTATTTCTGCAAGTTTCATAAAACACTCTTATCTAGGAAACTTTCCTTCATGTCCAATGACTGTGTGTCTGATACTGAATTTGAAGTCTAGGACTTCTTGTGTAAACCAGCCAAAATACAACTACTTTTTATTTCTTTATTCTGATATTTTGGCAGACTTTTTATCTGTTAGTTTCATCCTGTGAAATTGGTTTTCTATGGGGATGTCTGTGTGAATTGTGTAAAACTTTCACTGGAGACACAAAAATACTTCTATTTTTACTGACTTACTGTCTTTATGAGATTTTTATATTACAGCAGTTTCTTCCCAGCTTCAGGTGGATATATATGGCTACATCCAACTCAAATAAGGGTGATAGCAGAAAAAGGGAGGAGCAGAAGTCTGCAGTTTCTGTTGCACAAAGCCTTCTCCAGAAATGATTAGAGGAGCAGAGGTTTCCATACCCTGAATGCAGTTATTGGCACAAGGGCCACTGGCTGTCCTGGATCAGAGGCCCACACTGGGTGAGCTCTGATCCACGTTTGAGACATTTTTCATGTGAGAGCTCCATTAGCATTTCACATATGTAACCCAAATAAAAATCACAAATACTTCACCTAAATGGGAAGAATATCACTTGGGAGAAGAGTTTCATTATTGAGTTCCACTTTTTAGAGTGATCCTTACTGTGTGTAGTTCTGGAACAGATGTTGATAGTGGGATTTCTTCAGGTGGGTGCCCTATGGATATGTTTATTCTTGGAGTTGCAGTAGCCTGAAGATACTATTTCTAAATCCCTTTTTCTTTTTTTCCTGGAGGCACTGGAAAGGGCAAAGCTTTCTGCTGAATCATGTTTGCAATGGTGGAGGGGGCAGAATTCAGTTTGCCCACGTAGCCTGAGAAAAATTGGGGAAACGCGCCATCTATAGCCACCTCTGCAGTACTTATTTTCCTCCGGTTGTGTGCTACTTTTTCAGTCTTTCCTACAAATCTGTTGTTGAAAACTTTGGCGATAAATTCTGCTTCTTAGTACCAATGAAGGGCAGTGAATATTTTTAACCCTTTTTTTTTTTTTTTTTTTTCAAAACCCCTCCAAGTCTAATGGTAAGGAAGAATAATTGTATGGAACATGAAATCCCTCTGAGTTTGAATTGAGTGTCAAAGGAGAAAATGTAGTCCTTTGTTTATCTTCCCCACATTTCTCTGTGGTTTGAAAAGATCTCCCCAGATGTGGTTTCAGGTGTCTTTAGGAAATAATCTGTACTCTTTAATGGCAGACCTTGTGCAAAAAAACAGCTCATCCAGCTGTTCCTAGGGTGCAAGCAGGAAGAGGTCATGTTTGAGTAGAGCACTACGTTTTGAGAGCAAGCACTGAGGCAGCTGTCAGCAACTGGAAATCAGTGCTGGGCAGGCCTGGAAGTGTCCATGTAGCTCAGCCACCGTGGTGTGGGAGCAGCAAATGACATGTAGTCAGCATTTGTCACTTCAGACTTCTTGGGAAACAAAGATGGAAGCAGAACATGTAATAATGGTAACTTATAACCAATTAGCAATAATCATTCCAGGTGATAGTTTAGCCTCTTTTGAGCTTTGTTGTATAGTGATAATTATCATAACGATCTATTTTTGTTGATCCCATTCACTTTTATTACTTTTAACATTTGGAAATAAAGTGACAAATTGACACTACAGCAGTTCTCACTGTTACGCAAGATAGTAACATGAGCACAACAAAATCTCAGCTGCAAATAAATTTGCAGTTAGGCATTGCTTTATTCAGAGAAACAGATTCAATCTTAAAATTATTCTCAGTATTTTTGATGATCTAACACTTTCTACTTATGGTGCCATATGTGATCAGTGATCCGAGTTTAACCTGTTGAAGTTCCCTTGCAGCTTCAGGGATAAACAATAGTGGGGAGTTGGAAATTTAAGGTTTGAAACCTTGTACTTAGAATGGCAAGAGTCATCAGCATTCTTATAACAGATTTGATTAGAATATCCTCTTCTTTCAAATAAGTTGGCCAACAATGGAAAGGATGTAGGAATGAACCGTTTGCTACAATTATTTCTCATATATCTTGTTTCCCTTGGTTTCTTTTATTTTTCTGTTGTAAGATTCTTATAATGCAGCCCCTGAAGGTGATTGCTATCTGATGTTTAAAAATCAGTTTTGCATTTGTTGTTTTTGATGGCTGTCATATTTCCTAAATGATTTTTTTGCTACTTATCTGAAGTTACAGATTTTGCTGTAGCTAAAAATGTCCTTGTAGCCCAATGAAGTAACAAGAGAACAGTTTCTAAAGAAAGAAGTTGTGCATTAGTTTTGTTAAATCCTTGTCTCTGAAAGAGAAGTGAATTCAAGTGCTGCTAAGAGACCTTTCCAAGGTACACAAGTTTTTACCACTTTATTTTATACATACCTCTTAAAAGTAATATTAACAATATAACAAAGAACTTACAACCTAATTGTTTTAATGAAACTCACTTATGAAACTACCGACTTGAGTAACTATGGTATGCAAATTGTTACAATTTAGTAACAGGAAACGAGATGAGGATGTGTATGACACACATTTTGGAAGATTTTTCTGACAGAAACAAGTAATTTTGATTTAATTAATCTATAAACACTTTCAAAAAGACTTTGGTGTTATCAAATGAGTTTAAAGAAATTAAAGTTCTATGTATCAAGGTTGTCAACAAAATAGAAAACTATGAGAAAAACTTCCTGACTTTACTGTGTAAGGGAGTCTCAAGAAATTTATTCTAGGTTCACTGTTATTTAATATTCCCATAAGTGATCTGGAAAGAGGTGATGACCAAGACTGTAAAGTTTGCCCTCTGCACTGCTTTATTCAAAGTAACAAAAATGAAAATGTAGTTGCAAAGAGCTGTAGAAAGACTTAATGATAATGCATGGTGGAGTGATAAAATGGCATGTGAGATTTAGTGCAGGTAAATGCACTTGGGATCCAACCTTAATTTTCTGCATTAAAACCAGTGACAGTGAATTAAATTTTGCTCAAGAATTTAAAATTTTAACACTGTTCTAAACAAATGCTACCCAAAGCACAGCAGCAGTAAAAAAAAAAAAAAAAGGCAAGTAGAAGCATTAAAAAGGAAGGGAAAACAAACCATAAAACCTTATGCCTTTGTATAAATGCCATAATTTGCCTGGAGATTCATTGTTACCTGAAGTTCTGGTTTACTTGTGTCCTGAAAGTGTATTTTAAAATTCAAATATGTACAAAGAAGGACATCAAGAAGGATTACAGATCTGAAATTACATTTTTTTTTAAGGATTCACTAGATAGGTTAGGTTTACTCATCTTGAAAAAGTTAGAACCAAGATGGAAGTTTGTAACATAGAACAGATTAGTGGAAGTCACTGTTTGCGATTTATTTTTTCTTCTCAATGCAAAAAGCAAGGGCTGTTGTGAGTTATCCAGTGAAATGTTCAGAACAAAAGAGTTCACAGTTATGTGATCAAAGACCAGAGAGAGTAGTGGCTAAAGCAGAAATTCTGGCTGCTGTGTGATGTTTTCCTCTCTCATGCCTTGGAGCCTGACCTGCCCAAGGCAATTTTAGGAGGTCTCACGGCTGAAGGGTCCCAGGTTGGTGCCACATGGACTTGTGGGTATTTTGGCTGGGAAGTGTGAAGTGGGGATCAGGTAGGGAAAAAAAAAATATAACCAGAGCAGGATGTGACTCCTGTGTAACCTGTGGAAAGAGATGCATTTTGAGTTCTTCTCCCTCCTTCATCCTTGCACCACAAAGTTCTGCAATTGTAGTCCTGCTCCTGGAAAACTGGAATAATTTATGTTGGAAAAGACCTTTAAGGTCACTGAGTCCAACCCCTAACCCCACACTGCCAAGTCCACCACTAAACCATGTCCCTAAGTGCCACATCTACATGTCTTTTAGGAACCTCTAGGGATGGTGCAGAAGTCTGATTTCCTCATGCTTTCTTGAGTGCTTCTAAGCATTGTGTGGATGGTTTTTTGACTCCTTTTATTCCCCTAGCTGCTAGCAAAGATATATATATGGGAACAGTGTCTCTTGCTACTGGGAGCTGAGCAGGGATGCTCTTTACCTCAGGCAGTACATCTTATTACTCCCAAAGAAGAGTGGTACTTATAACTTGAAGTGGAACCCATTTTAGATGTATAATTATGTTCTTCTGACAAGAAAAATGTGAATTCAGCTTTTGGAACTTTAATATGTAGGGTAAACATTACAGAACAAGAGCATAGCATGACTCTGAAGTAGCATCAGTGCCCATAGCTATAAAATGCATAAAACAATGAAACTACAGAAAGAATTAGACTGTCTAAAGCATGAAGCTAAATGACAATGGAAAATTCATGTTACAGTTGTGTATTTCATGTATTTTCTTAATTTACAATTGTTTATGACAAGCTGTTATCCACATTCCCAAGAAGGAAGAGGTAAATACGTTTACATTAAACTTTGTGCTAGAATGATAGAATCAGTCATAATGTATTATAACAATGATGATTAATGAAGATATTTTCTTTTTTTCCTGAATCCTCCTCTGCCTTAAATTACAACAGAAAAAGAACAAATAGCTCATTATTTAATGAGATTTTTCCCTCCCTTTAATCCCTTCATAAGAAAGGGAGTAACAGATAAAAACAAATTTACGTACAAGATTGTGTTTCGTATCTGTAATAAAGTCATGCAGTATGTTGACTTTTGGTGCTGCTTTCTAAGCTGCAGGGGGGCTGTTGCAGAGAACTCTTGAAGTTCTAGCATTTAATGCAAGAGTTCAATATGTGAGACCTGTTGAATCATAGGAATTCTTGAATTATTTAAATACATTTTTTCATAATTTGATTACTTTAGGAAAGTAATGACTTATAAAGTAATGTGCTTTGATAGTGCTGTTGTGTTTTCAGGATGTTAATATATTGTAATAATAGTTATTATTGTCAAAAGTGTCAGACATGACACTAATGCTTGGAAACTTTGATATTAAAAATACAAGTTCTAAAGCATCTTGCAAAGAAATATGCTTGCAGAATTGTCTGTACTACAATCAAAAAATCTATCAGTGATTGCTTTCTTGTTTAAAACCTTTATCTCTTCATAATTCTTGATATTTTCACCTTTAGTTCAAGTGCATCCTTGTAGGTCAGGGTTGTGTTATATTAATGTCTTTTTTCAGAAGGTATTGGGGTTTGTGTGACTCCTGCTGATAGAGTGGTTGGCAGGCCTATATCAGTCTGTAACAAAAGCTAATTTTCAAAGTTTTAAAATTTTTAGATTTTAAAATCACTTTTAGAGTTGGTATGCTACAAATCTTCTCTCAAATCTACACTAAAAATATTCTCATATTAAGAGAACTTTCACAGATTAGGAGTTCTATTTTAAAACAATTTTGAGATGTGACAGATTCAAATTCTGTTATCTCTGGGTAATAACTCTCATGTTCTGTTGTAAGACAGATTTTTACAGTGCTGTAATGAACTTTAATGGTTTGTCTCATCTTCTCAAATTACAGCTTAAGGGTCCCTTTGAAGGCCCTCAAGAGCTGCTGTTCACTGCTACTTCAGAGCCATCTGTAACAAGGAACAACATCAGCTGTAGATTGTCATAAATGCTAAGGGGATGCTTGAGTAGCAATAATTGCATGCAGTGAATGATAATGTATATATATAAAATATGGAAGAGATTTTATATATATATATAAAATATAGAAGAGATTTTATATATATATATAAAATATAGAAGAGAATAAGGAAATCCTTCTGTTTCTTTTTGGTTCCTCTTTTTCCCTGTAATCGTTCTTCCAAGAAATGCATTAGGGGGCAGCAGAGCCATGTGGAGACCAAAGTCACAACTGTATTCCACCTTTTTGTTAGGAATTGTGGTATTTTGTGGATGCTGTTGCCCATATACAAGGCATTGTGTTTTCTCAACACTGAATAAACAAAAGGAATAGTATAATCAGAGAAATTCTCATTATTGCTGAGCAGAGCTTGCACAGGGTCAAGGCCTTTTCTGACTCACTTAGCACTCTGCTACAGAGGAGGCTGGAAGGCACAAGGGATTGGGAGGGGACACAGCTGGGACATCCGACCAAGGGGATATTCCATCCCATATGGCATCATGCTTGGTGTATGCACCTTGGGGACATTTGCGCTGGTGGCATTTGTCTTCCCAAGCCCATGTGACACGAGATGGGGCCCTGCAGTCCCAGGGATGGCTGAGCACCTGCCTGCCCATGGGAAGTAGAGAATGGATTTCATGTTTTGCTTTGCTCATGTGGTGAATGTTGCTTTCCCTGCTAAACTACCTTCATCCCAGCCCATGAGTTTTCTCACTTTTCCAGTTCTCTCCCTGATCCTGCTGGTGGGGGAGTCAGTCAGTGGCTCTGTGGTACTTAGTTGACCCCTGGGGTTAAAACAATGAAATGCTGAAAATGTGGATGGGGATGTGAGAATTTCGATCTGCAGTAAGCTTTCCATTTCTAGATTAGAATGCTTTCAGGTGGTATTTTATCTACCTATATGCTTCATCTCTTAGGAAAGGAGATAGGAAATGTAAAGGGAACTCACAGAATATGCAACTGAATTTTTTTATTGCACATTTGTGTTTATTTTGCATAATTTATTAAAAAAGTTTTGAAATCTAGATTTAATGGATGATGTTGAAAGACTGCTTGGAGTAGTCTCTTCTGTATTCTGGTGTATGTGAGTGCATAATAATTTCAGTACTCTTTGGTGGAGAGTTCTGTATGAATGCAAATTACTTTGTAAATATTATTGTTATAGTAGAAACATTACCCAACATTGGTAGAGTGGAGCTTAAAACTGTAAGAGGAGCAGGAAACTTGTGTTGGATCTGTGGTCCTAGAGACTGTAAGGTATCTCAGTCTTGATGATGGTATTCTCGGTATCTTGGTCTCAGTCTTCCACCATGACAACTTTCAGTTAATTTATTTTCTAGAATGGTAGTATTTAAATAAGTTCTAAAGGCTACTTCTGAGGTAATTTTATCTGCTTAAAAGGATAAAAAAAAAAAGCTTTTTAAGGATTTTAATTTACCTACGATATTTATATCTTGTTTTTTTTTTTTTTTGAGTGAGACTTTTGAGGACAAAGAGGAGTTCTGTTTCTGTCTCTCTAGAGAAATATTGAACATCTTTGTGTGAAAAGATGGTCATCTTTCAAGGCTCTAATTATTAGTTTCTATTAATGGAACTGACTCATAACCAGACCAAAGTGTTTAAGTGGGCCACTACTTTTCTAAATGAAGTCCTTACTGTAGATTATCTCAGCAGTCATTGCCCTTTCTCTAACTACTTTCTTTCTCATGAATAAGTTATAGAAATTCTACAGCACAGTTTTGATTTGGCTGTGTTTCTTGTTCAGCTCCTCTTTTTTTCTGTTTGCGTGTTTGCTTTTTTTTTTTTTTTTTTCTTTTGGTATTTCAGATTCATTGCCCTGTTGTAGTCAGATTTCAGATAGAAATGCTGGTGTAATTTAAGATTTTACTTTAAGAGGCATAACTAAGGGTAGAAGGGAAACATTTAAATGATTCACTGGAGTCTAGTCAACCTTTTGTTCTGTATCTGTTGGTTTTAATAAGATATTTTATTTTTCTTAATATGTTTCTGATTCTACTGTGGGTAGAGCTAATCATGCCTGAGTCATGTCATCTTCCTGTTTCTCTTAGGACTAGACAATTTTTCATTACCTTCAAGGACTTGTTTGCAAGGTTATGTTTATCAGCAGAAAACATGCTGCAGATCCAAGTTTTTCTTAAAAATTATTGCAGAATCAATGGGCTCAGGTAATACTCTTTGTGAAACTGTTTATGAGCAATAATAGCCATCAAGTGTATTAGGACACAGAGAAGAAAAGCTTTATTGTCCTAGGAGAGAAAGAGCTTTCAAATAGTCTGAAATCAATTCTGTTTTCTGGGGGTTTTGACAGTGCTTTCTTGTAAGCAAAACACCCTATTTTATATTTTTGCTTACTGTAAATTCACTTAAATAAAAGCAGCAAGTAAGCTTTAATAATTTAAGGAATTTTCCTAGTTAAAATAGAATAGGACAGCAAGAAGAAACATGAAAAGCAGATGCAATAAATAAGCTCATAAGTGGATCATAAACTATGCTGAGTGTTTTTATAGCACTTGCAACAGCTGTTTTGGCCTTATCTTCTCCCTGGAGAAGTGACAGTACGTGATGTTGGTTGAATCTTTACTTTTATTTTACATAACCATTGCTTTTAGGCCAGAGCTCCTTTGTGCCTTCAAAGCCTAATCTACCTAGGTGTCCCCAGGTTGCTTTTTTTCTTACTGTGAATACATATTTTTGTTAAGTCATGAATGCCCAAAGCATGTTTTTACTATCAAACAAATGTAGGCCTAAGTCCAGCAAAACACTTAGATGTAAATAGTTAAATACACAGTTAGCTGTTGCATTTGACTGCCCTAGGACTGCTTACATATTTGAAGCTTTAGACATACAGAAGTGCTTTAGTGGATTGGTGCCCACATGCAATGCCAAGGAAAAGCTAAAATTTGCATTATGTTACTGAGCTAGGCACTCTGGTACAGAGAAATATCTGCAAAGCCTTAACATAAAAAAAAACCAAACACCTAAAATCTTATTTTTAAATAGGTAAAATATTTACATTACAACATATGCACTCTATAAATATTACAGAATTAGCTTAAAAAAAACCCAACAAAACAACTGTTCATTTTCACTTGCTCTTATGGGAATATTACTGTGCTTTGATAAGATTGGCAGTTGCTTTGAAAATGTGGAAGGACTGATGTATCTGGCTGGGATCAGGGAGCTCTGCAGATCTAGGGCTGCTTGCCCATAAAATGTGGTTTGGAAGGGAGAGCTTGATAGAGTGAATAATTCTGTGGCACAATGTGAGAAAATAGAATGTGTGAACAAAGCAGCAGCATTAAAAGGTCGGTGCTGAGAGGAACTGCCTTAGTTTGAATGTTATAACCCTTGATGGCATGATTGTGTTAGGGAGTTTGTGAGATATTGTCCTGGGAAACATGAACAACATGCAAATGAGGTTATTTTACCTGGTGTTTTATTAAAAGAAGTGTTAAAACCCAAACCAGTGACAATTGTTATGCTAGATGTTATTGAGGTGGCTGTAAAGGCTACATAATCACCATGTATCAGTAATACAGCTGCACACATCTTCAGGCAATGGCATCTCACTCCTGCTGTTTCACCAATAAACTTAAAGTTTTCACGGTGTTGTGAAAAATACATCCTTTTAAAACAGCATGTTTTAAATCAGCCTAAATCTACTTTACAAGGTTGGGTATTGAAGCTAAAAGGTGCTGCTGGAGTCTGACACTGATATATCAGCAAATGCTGGCAACATGCTGGGAACTACCTGTGTGCTGTAACACTGGAAGGCAGTCCATTAGTGCCTGAATTAATGCACTCAGGGACTTTTCATTCTTCACAGAATCTATTTCCATATTTAATTACGGGAAAGTCAGAGAAAAAAGTTACAAAGCACCTTCTTCATCCATTTCATTGTCAATGGGAGTGGTGATTAGTAATTCTTCTTCAAGTTATATTGCAGGGTTCACTTAAAATAATGCAGCTCCTTGCTGAGTTTGCTCCAATTAAACCATATTTTATTTGCTAATGACTTACCAAGTTGACAATGACCTTGAAGTTGGTATTGTCAACACTTCTTGGCATAAAGAGCTGGATGATTTACAGTTATTAAAAGTGCATCAATATATTCTTCAGTCTTTGTCAGTATTTTTAGAAAGATTTTTAATTCCATTACAGATAGGATACTGTACCTGAATAATGTACAGGGTAGTAAGTTAAGTAACAGTCAATTTATGTTGTTTTTACTGAAGATTTTAAAACAACACTTCCAGTGTTTTTGAGTTTGCAAAAGTATACTTTAATACTGAGTAGCTTTAATAACTAGAAATGCAATTTATCTCTGTCACATTTCTGTTGGCCATAACTGACTTATATAAATTTACAGATATTTAGCTACTGAATTTCCTGGTTTCAGAAGGTACACTTTATCATGGTCAAATTTATTTCACTGTGGTATCCTTGTACTGGCAGTAACATCACTAGTACTGTATCAATGCAGTAGCACCCCTAGTATTTCACTGCTACTATTTCACTCTGTCATTGAACAGAGTAAGGTATTATTTATAAATGCTTCTTGGCAATTTAAAATGAAGGGGAATAGTAAAATTACATTTATATACTTTAGAAATGCTTAGAGCATCATAGTTACAATTAAGTAATGTGTGTGCCTTTAGAAGGGATTTATGTGGACTAGCTTGAACATTTTAGATCAAACAGAATTTTGCACAACTGAGTGCACTAATTTACTGTTTTGTCACTAAAAGTATCACTGAACTTACCACTTTCCTGGTTTTTTGTCACGCTTGTCCTTCTGGAAGCTGGTGTTGTATGTTCTCTTAACCCAGATGCATACATAGTCACTCTACCAATTCATGAACATTATTTGCAGAGAACTATCATTAGTTCTTCCCATTTTCATATTGCACCATATCTCTCTTCAAGGAGAGGGGGGAAAGAACCTGGATGACTTTCTAAAGATGTCATTACTTTAAAAAATACTTTATCATAAATTTTGTGTTCTGATTTAATGCATTTAAATTGGATGGTGTTTTACTTGTTAAGAACATTTCATATGCAAAAATATAATTTACTGAGTGCCATTTAAAAAAATGATCAAACTGCCATCTTACCTCAAGCAGATATTTTAAGAACATCCTCTTTTTGTTTTGCTTTAAAGAATTGAGTGACTATGCCATAATATTTTACTTTAATGGAGTCGTCATTGTGTGCAAAACTGTAACTGAGAAATCACATGGTCTAATTGGTGCAACCTGTTTCTTTAGTCTGAAACTGCTCTCAGTTTCTGCATCATGCCTAATAAAGTATCATAGAGGCTTTGCACTGTTCAATCTAGAGATTGTGAGGTGTCTAGGATCTTTTGAATGGTTAAATGGTAAATAATAGATTGTGCATATGTATGTATATATATATATATATGGCTTCCTAGTGAGTAGCAAGCACAGATTTCAGTTTAAGTCACTCAGCTATACACAAAATATACACATTAAGTATATACAACATAAAGTATACACATTAAGTATATAAACGATTATCTCTATTAAAATGCTTTAAAAATATTTTTTTAAAATTATACAGTAAGTAGAGTAAATGTAGAGTGAGAACATTCTTCTTCTAATATCTCTTGGAACATGGCTAGAAATGCCTGTCACCTGAGTGGATGACATATTTTTATGGCAGGGTTTTCTCTCACAGTATTTTTATTTGGAAACATGCTCATTTGAATTAGCAAGAGATTCAAATAAATAAATTTCCTTAAGAATATGTAGTGTGACTGGTGTTTAAAAAGCAGACATGACTTCTGATGTTCAGCATTTCAGTCTTTAATCAGAAAAATCCTTATTCTTCAGTGCAGTCAGCTGTGATATTTGAAATTGCTCATAATTTCCAATTCTTTTTTCAGCCATGTAAGGTTTACTGCTCTGTAATAGGGTACATATACAAAAAAAGCAGCATATGCATAAAATGAGGGAATGACTGCTTTTTTTTTCCTACTTAAAAAGACTTTAGATTTGCAAATCATAGAAGGCTTTATACCTTGTGGAAAGATATGCTTTTCATTACTATGGAAGCAAATACTATGGTAATAGAAATGTTTAATGAATTTAAGATATATTTCGAAACGTTCTACTCTTGTTTTATGTAAAGTTCATTTACTTTTCAAGTGCTGCCCCCAGAAGAGAGAAGCAGAAAGTTCAAATATTGTGGGTATATAGACAAATCTCATACTAAAATGGCAATCTGCACATTTAATCTCCATAGAAGGCCTGTACATTTTTACAGTTTATTGTTAGCAATTTAATCTCATTCCTTTAAACACAAAAAAGACTTCTTTTTTTTCAGAGCTGATGCCCCTCTGGCTGGGGAGTCAGGTTGGTTTCATTTCACCTTTTTAGCTGCCAGAGCAATTAGGTCTATCTGATGTGAGGCTGCTTGGCCCAACATCTTCCCTGTCACAGAGGAGGTGCTGGAGATCAGGGCCCTTCAACCCTTGGAGACACCCATCAGTGTGGTTGGAATGTACAAGACTTTCCTGACCTGAGAAAACTTCTATTCCATTAATAATAATATTGTGCTCTTCCTTTATTAGTATTGTAATCAAATGTAAGTTATTCCACAGAATTAACCATATAAAAAATTCAATATGCTTATCCTTATTATAGACTTCACAATAAATTATATTTTTACAGGATCTAATCTGTCACAATTAAAGCTACTTTAAAAAAGAATCTTTTGTATGTAGCTGAACAACAATATTTTTTGTTCTACCATGTATTAAAGGAGTAATAAATAGTACCTTATAGAACCACTTGATGGTGCTGTCACCCTTTTGCTCCAAAAATTCAGTTTAACTCTCATGCTTCCTTTGTAACAATGATCATCTTAAATTTCTTTAAGTGGTGAAGGAGGAGGAATTGTATAAGCAAGAAATTATTTTTTATTTTCTTTTTTTCCTTCTTTTTTTTCTTACTAGGAAAAGGTGACATGTTAAGAAAGCAACATGTAAACCTGTGAGGTTTTTTTTGTTATGGTGAGGTTGTGAGAATGCATATACTGGAAAAAGAGATGCTACATATCAATAAAAAAAGCATCTAAACTGAGGAAGAACCTAGCTGTTATTTTCAGGATGCTGAAGTAATTTATGCATAATGAAGGAAAAGTAGGACTGAATTGCTTTATTGCTTTTCTGAAATGAGGCTGACTTTGATGCTAAAATTATTGAATTATAGAAATGTACATGCTGATCCTGGTAGCAAAGTGGTTTTGGCTACCTCCCACCCCCCCGCCCCCCCCAAATACTAGAAAGATTATATTCTTTCCTAGCCTGTCATTCCCAGCATGTAACTGAGAATGTTCTCTCTGTAGTCAATGTATCCGATTTTTTAGAAATCATGTAAATCTTGCTGTGAATAGTTTTGATGTATTTAGAATTAGTGAGTGAAATTTTTGATACATATTGAATTTACTGAATTATCTGTTTTCTGATGTTTAAAGACACACTCTGTCTACAGGCCACTGAATTTCAAATGTGTCTGTAGAGTTGAACATGGATCTGAAAAGCTTGTAATGAAGGTAAGGGAAATATTTGCACAGATCTTTGTGATGGGTTCAAGGTAGATGCATTCTATCCTGCTTAGTGCGTTTTATCCAGCTATTTCCAACCCATGACTACTATTAAATTGATTCATGTGGAAACCAGAAATTTAGGCTCCCACTTGGGGAGGGGAAAGTATGACACAAGCACACGAGAACAAAATGATGCTATATGAACATAAAACTTGTGCATTTTTGATATACCTCACACTACTGGAGTGGTTTCTGCTGCTCCAACTTCTGTTGAATGGACCACAGCTGGATGTGTGGTTGACAGCTGGAAATGCCACAATGCAGATGCGTGCAGAAAGTGTAATTGGACTAATGAGTGGTCCATTCATTGAGCATGCTTGCAGTGCTGAGGTCTGACTGCTTGATGTGTACAGTGATAACCTGAATTTTGTTACTCTTGCCATCTTTATGCATTCTGATCCAGCTAGTTTAAAACTAAATTATTAATCAGTACTGACTTTCTATGACAATCCCTGCTGCATCTCTGGGAGCTATAGCTGTGCTCTACTTGATGTGTTGTGTATGACTTAAGAAGCAGCTCTGAATAAGAATTGAAATGAGGACTCTAACTTGATTAAATAAGAAAATGTTTTTTAAAAAGTGAATATCCTGTCTGGAATCACAAGCTGCTTCCCTGCTGGACAGCCACCATAGCTGTGAATCCTCAAAGACCTCTTAGCTAATAACTAGAGTCACTTTTCTCTGTGGTTTCAGCATTACCCCTCACAATGCTGTTAGTGGAATGAACTCGTTACTATTAGAGAACTATTAGCTTAACAATTGCTATTTGTTTGCAGAGAATAGGGAGACTGAGGGTGGGTTGAGGGTAGAGATGTGTGAGTGAGAAAACTGGGGGAAAACCTGCCTGAAGACCTTTGGAATGGAGTAAAATTAAACTGCAGTGTGGTTTATATGGTAATTATGGTATAACTAGCAAAGAAATGCCCTAACAAACAGCTCTATGAATAAGATTCACTACAAGCATTGAAGTGATATTTATACAATAATTTTGGCTGGCAGCTATTATATATTTTACCTGTGCTTTGTAGATGGCCGAGAAACAGCTGAGATGGCCCCAACATGGCCGAGAAACTGAAAAAATTCTTTGACTAATTGAATTTTTCCTTCCTGCTTCTCTCTGTTACTTATTCTGCCCTGCAATATAAGGGATGCATTTCAATCATTTAACTGGAAAAAGGTGTGAATTTAAACCTCAAGACGGGTCAGGTCTGAACAATATAATGTAACTTAGTAAATAACAAGAAGCCAGGGTATTTTTTTAAAAAAACATTTTTATTCAAAAAGCAGGTATTTATTCTTTAGAATCAATTTGGTACTTTTTTTGTTTTATTTGTATTGTACTTATATATGTTGATTGTCTTCTGCTTTTTAGCCTTTGGGTTTGTAGCAGTCAGGCTCATTTGCTGCTCCTGAGCTCTTATACTTCATGAAGACCTTCTTTTCATATGTGCAATCGTTGATCCTTATTTCACTGGAAATCTAATCCTTACAGTTATTAATTTTGCTGTGGCTTCAGCGCAGGGAACACATTTTTAAAGGTTTCCTTTATTGAAAGCCAATTTACTTTATACTTGACGGCTTGTAAAAAATATGATCTTTCAGTAACTTGGTTGAGGTTTTGACTCATCTAGGTTGGTCTTCTGCCACACTTCATAGCCTTTTTGCACATTGGAATGTGCTCTGAGGAGAGTGCTCCTGAATATCAATCAGCTCAGCTCTCCATTCAGCCCTGTGGGACAGAGTCAAACAGATCCCCAGTGAGTCAGAGCTGGGAGAGATGCCCTGTTGGGCTTGTTACTGGTGGAAAAGGACAAATTCTTAAGGGATGTGGAGGTCAAAGTGATGGTGAGATCCTGAGAGAAGCAGAAGTAGTAAAATTAATCCTCATTTAACTAATCCTTAATTTAGGCCCTTCTCTTGACTGCCAAATGGGTCATTGTTAAATAGGATGTAAGGAAGTATTTTTCCTCATTGAGCTTATAGCCTTGTGTTAAGAGGAAGGCATCTCATTTATGTGTGTAACTTCCTGTGGAGGTGCTCATTAAGATACTCCAGAATATAGATATTTCTACTGCTGGATGAGTGGTCATTAAGAAACTAGAAAATATGTGTATGACCATTGCTTCCTCCTCTGTGTGTCCTGCAAGTAAAAACGACCAGCTCAAATTCCTTTTAAAAGCAACGACGACAGAAAAAGTTTGATTGTTCATCCTACTCCTAAACCAAAAGTAAAAAAGGAAGTTAGTGTGAAAAGTTCGGGACAAACAAGATTGTAGAAACTCATTCAGTGACCCTGCTGGTTGGTTTAAGCAGCACAATGATCAATATGCTGCCTGGTGTTGGTTGTGCTTGCAGGTAAGCAACGCCCCTGTGTTTATTATAAATGGCACTTTGGCATAAATTCCAAGCATTGCAAGATTTCATTTGTGTGATTCTGACCTTCAGTGCCTAAGTTGTCTATTCCTCTAGTAGGGTCTTACAACATTGTTGGTGTTTTTCAAAAATGTAATGTTAATTAAATGTTGATGTTTGCTTGATAAGTTTTCTACACATATTTTGGAGGCCTGGGTCTGTGGAACTTTCAAATAAAATTAAAAAGAAGGATTAATTATATCTGCATATTTAATCACTAAGCAGCTGATTTGACATAAGTTTTCAGGCTGTAACTCTAAATTCATTAGAAGTTGGAAAGAGAAATTTTAAAAATAAACTTTAGTTTGCATTATCTGTAGGCTGGTTGGTCTTAATTTGCTGTGCAAGCATCTGTCATGGTTTTAATCCTTTCCAGTGTCTTGGCCAGATTTATTTGAATGTCATTTGAAGTGGTCATAAAAACTACTTGAGTATTTAAAGTGATTTCCTTTGAAGATTTTTTCCCCTAAAATTAGTAATAGAAGGGCTCTCTAGAGAATTGTTTCAACCAAGAGAGTTTTAAAAATATGTAATGTAACTAGACCTGTTTTAGCTAATTGCAGTGCTAAATCTCATAATTTGAATTAGAGAATCATAACTCGCTTAAAGCTTTGTTTGAGGTGTGCTAGAGTAACAGCTGAAAAATTGCATGCTTTCTTTAAGCTTTATTTTTCTCCATTGAGTGGTGGTTAGAATCATCCTGTGATAACTACATGATTTTGCCCTTTTTGGAACAAGGCTTATGTTGCTTCTTTGAGTTTGCTGCATATTTGTACAGCAGTATTGTGGAGCCCCTCCCTTTAGTGAGTAATCTTGGCTTTCATTAGTTATTGCAAAGAGCAGCTGTTTGTAATAGAATAGGCTCCCACTAAATGTATTTAGATAAGCATTTAAAAATGAAGACCCATAAATCTTTCCTTTTAACTTTCTAAAGGGAAGCTACACTGCATTATGAAAAAGTCAACAGCAAGAAAAAAATGAGACAAGAAAAAATATGACCTCTTCATCCCACAGTAATAGAATTACAGGAAGAAAAGGAGGTAATGGCACTTCAGCTTTTTCCTACTATTTGAAAACTAATTTATACCCAGATTCCAGGTGTAAGGCTTTTATAAGAGGATGCAGAAACCCCTGCAATTTATATTGAAAATGAAAAAAAAACCCTCCAACTAGTTAAGAATGAAACTCCATAAGCTTTCCCCTGTTCTTTCCCCCCCTCCCCCCTTCCCTGCTTTGGTATAAATTCTGTGAAATAATTTAAGAGCATAACCTTTTCATATTTAGAAGTGGTGAGGCTGGAACAAACTGTCCAGAGAGGAGGTGACACTTCCAGGATATCCAAGAACTGTCTGGATGCAATGTGATCTGGGGTGGCCCTGCTTGAGCAGGGAGGTTGGACCAGGTGACCCAAAGTCGCTCACCCACTGTGGTCCCTTCCAACCTTATTCAGTGTGTGATTCTGTATTTTCACACTCTTTTGGAATATGTCAAAATTATAGTCAAATGACTCGTGACACCTATGAGAATTTATTAAAGTTTGATAAATATACATTAAAAATGTATTCAGAATAAATTGCCTGTGCTGTTGTTCTGCTTTGTTTTTAACTGAACAAATGAAATATTTGGGAGGGTTTACCTTGTTTTGGCAGAATTTTGGAGCCTTTAGGCATGCATGCAGGGAGAAGACTTGAGCTACAGGCAGCAGCTTAACTTCTCTATATTATCTCTTTAAAAATATTTTATTATAAATTTTTAAAATATATTTCTATTTTTAGAGATTACAGTTAGAAAAATTAAAAAAAAAAATCAATACTTCACTGCATTCACCTGTATTGTCTTTTTTGACCGAATTTTCTGCAAAATGTGTTTTGGGTGTAAAACTTCTTGTCATTGTACACTTAGTTTTTTTACTTTCACCTAGTGTGACTGTAAAGAATTGTAAGGTAAATTGAACAGATACTGCCAGCTTACAGTGAGAAGTGATAGAACACCAAGCATGGTTTTTGAAATTTGAGCACTAGAAGTAACTTATAGGGTTTCATTAAACAATAACAGATATTACTGATGCAAAGGGCAGAACTGTTGATAGTTTTGAGAAAAGTATGCAAATAACTTTTCACATGCATAGACTTATTTTTTCTTAAAATCCAGTTAACTTTATCTGTGAGACTTGTCAGTTCTGAAAATCTGTGTATGTGGATGCAAAACTCAGGAAAAATCACTATTTCTGGCACACAAACCTTACAACTGAAGGCTAATAATGCCTCAGGTTTTAGCTGTTATATTTTTCAGCTTCTGTGCTGCTTTAGTGTTTAGTTCTGAACTTCATATTAATGGGGTGGTAAGCTCTCTTCACAGAATAGGTAGAAAAAACAATTTCTTCTCTGAGGACTGAGGACAAATGATCCAAATCTCAGGCCCAAAAGCATAAACAGTGGACTGAACACAATAAAACAAGAAGGATGGGACTTCATGGGCTTAAATGGTAACTGGGCAATTAACTCCAATATGCTAATGGGCAGAACTTATAAAAGTGTGAGACCCCCTGACTGGTTGTCCATTTTGTGACCATTTTGGGTCCATCTTGGGTGCGGCCCTGGCTGGGCTCTTGTGCTGCCCAAGGTGTATCCATTGAGGCCTTCTAATAAATACCTACATTATTCCTTAACTCCATCTAGCCTCTGTTCTAGGTCAGCCTTCACAAGGCACCAATATAATGAAGATTATTATGTTGCTATACAGAGAATCCTGAAAGTACTTGTATTAATATGGCATAAACTTGCAAAAGCTGTCTGAGATCTCTTGAAATGACAAGGATGTCTTTCAAATATGCACTCTGAGCCACAGTTTCTTATTTGGAATATTCTCAAGTGATAATTAACGAGGAATTTACTACCTTGTCTCACTAAAAAAAAAGACTAAAGGGCTGAACAGTGATGTAGATGGAGGAACTGCGCTGGTGGGAGGCAGCTGTTCTCTTGGCATGTGATGAGATGTGTACCATGCTAAGGGCTTTAAATGTAAGATTTTACCTTCTTGGCTCCCTCATGCCGCATTCTTTAACTCCAGGTAAAGTAGTTCAGTCTTCCTTGGGTGTATAAACCTGCCTGTGACATAAGAGGGAAACAAGGAGTGATGTAAAGGAATACACAGAGATGAGATAGCCTAGAACTCCTCTTACTATGGAAGAAGCGAAGCAGGAAACCAGATAGTTTTGGGAGGGAGGGGAAAACTGGATTTTGTAGGCAGGAACTGATTAAAAAATGAGGTGTCTTTTACAGCATGTTAGGAGTGGAAGAGAATATGGTTTTTTCTCCCTATCTTACTTTAAAGTTCAATAAAGAATTGATGAATAAATGTTGCCTCATGTTTTCAAATTACACAAAATGTCTGATTAAGATATTCTTTTCAGGTTTCTGTTATGTGCTAAGGTATACAAATTTATTATAAAAAAATTATGAGGAAAAGACATGTTAAGTGAGAATTAAAGCCAAGAGTACATCCTAGTAATTGAAGCTGATAAACAGGGTGTTGTAATTAGCTTAAAGAGGTCTCAGGTCTTCATGATATGGAAAGCACAACTGCCCAGGTAAAAAACAGCTTTTTGTCCTCAGCTGAAATGAGACCCACAGTTCAAATGAGTGTGTGGGAAATAGTCATGGGAACACTTAGCTGAAATCAGCCTTTTGCTCTGGGATTGAAGGCAGGAACTGGAAACCTCATTCTTGGAACTGAACTTACCCCTGAGCTTTGGGACTGGATTTGCTGGTGCCCAGGAAAGGCCACATACTAATTTAGGCTTTTTTGTATTCTAAAGGCATTCATAGCGCTTTGCTGCAGATCCACAGATTTATGCTAAGACTTGAGCTTACAGTGCAGCCCATTAATCAGAGCAGTATCTTTTTGCAGTCTTTTCTCAAAACTTTAATTTAATGTCAACAAGTCTCCAACTTCTTAGTCAAATTTGGTTAAGACTGACTAATAGGTTAAATATTATCAAGAAAGGATGAATTGACTCCTGAACCTGAATGCATATTAATTTTTTTCTCTAAAGACTCGGCTGCAAATTGCAGTGTTTTAATCATCAGTTCATTCTAATTTAGGTTCACATATGTTTAAATTTACAGCTGTAACTGTCTATTTGTCATAGTGTCCTGTCTGGAAAAGACAAGGGTTTCCCAAATTACCTTATTGAGGTTTTGATGTCTTGAAATATTTGGATTTATTTTTTTCTTTAAACTGGGCTTGAATTAGGATTTCCAGAAGTTACAGTGTTTAGTTTTGCCGTAATGTCTGTATAATGAATTTTAAGTGCTGTATTTTTTTAAATGCTCAATAAAAATTTTCACCTTCTTTTTGATGACTAAATTTCGAAATACATCTTAATGAATAAAAAAAAAATGGTGGAAGTGCAGTTTGCTGGATTTCCCTGATTTTAGGATGTGATTTCTACCAACTAACTTTGCATGAAACTTTGTTTCATTATGAACTGCTTCTCTGCCCCTGTTCCCCTACTCCCAAAGGTTTCTTATGGGGAAAAAAATGGTAAAATTCTGTAAGAAACTGTAGCTTTTTGATAAAGCAGCTGAAAAATATGTAGTACAGTTGGGAAGGTACAACAGTCTTGCTGACAGTGCTGGAAAAAAAAAAAAATCTCTCAAACTATGGATGGACTTGCAAATTTCATTTTGCTTATATTGAAAGTGAAAGGATAATAAAATCAGGCAAACACAAACTAAAGAACACTTTACAGTGACTTCTGTCCATTCATTTTCTTTTGTGCATTCATTTGTCATAGCTCTCTGTGCTCACAATAACATCCTGAAAGGCAGATCTATTTAAAAAGAGCAGACAAAAGATACCTTCTCTAATACATTTACAATACAAAAAAAACCACCCTTTTTAAGATGTAAAAAGACTTCGAATTTTTAAAGAATGGTTTAGGCATGTACATTAGTATATTTTGCACTTTAAAAAATATAAACACTAAAACTATGTGAAGGGTTGAGAGAATAGAGGCATCTAATCTGGCCATGCCACTGAATTTCCATGCAGAGTTTTGCAAAATAGATGTTTTAATATATATATATACACACAGAATCTAAATCAAACTTCAATAGATAACTAATGTTGCCATTTTATGAGGTATAACTGATTCCCTTGCAGTACAAGAAAATAATAATTATGCAGTGAGAAAGTTATGTACATGTTTATTGTGAGGACTTAAATCAGTCTGTAAATAGTTTGTTGGTCCTAAAGTATTTATAGCCAATTTTTTGTATTTTTAAATGTGTGCTTAATATAAAGTACTATCACCTTGGAATGAATGAAATGGCTTATAAATTAAAAAACATGTGTAGGCTGTTTCCCTGCTAAGAAGTAGAAAAGAAAGGGGCTTATACCATCTCAGAAAAAAAGAGTTGAACTAAAAATGTGAAGCATTCACCTGGATACTTAAAAAACATTGACACTATCCCATTTTGTGGTGAAAAGTTCATAGAACTGGGTTCTTTCTTCATTTATAATAGTATCAGTATGATACTTTATCTTAAGGAAATTGGTCTCTTAAAGACACTTCATGTAATAACTTTCACTGAGCAAATGTGAAATAGTATTTTCTTGAATAATTTCAGAGAAAGGACTGGAGACCCAGGTTTCAGTTGGTAGTGAATCTGATATAGTAAAAAGAAAAATGCATGCAGCTTGGAGAAATGCTGTCAGTATCTCATTTTTTCCTTAATACAGATGACCTTATAGGTAGCTTTGCTCCAAATACCTTGAAGAAAGCCAAGAAACAACAATATCTAAACTATCGGTGTGCAAAAATTGTATGATGTTGTGAAAAAGGGAAAGTGGCCAGATGCTGTGTTAGGATGTGTACAGAAAAGTCTGGCCTGCAATGAATGTGGAATAATTCTTGTGAGCTGTGCTACAAAAAGCAAACTTTACCTGTAGTGTGGTGGCACCTCTAGCATATTTCAATTATAAAATGCGGAGGCCAATCAGAGCCAGTTTAGAGGAGAATTATAAGAGTAATGAGACACTTAGAGAAGGTTCCTAGACAGAAAAAATGAATGAGCTGTATTCATTACTGTAAAGAATAAAGAGGAACTTCTTAGTAGTAATCTTATTACTAGTCATCTTCACCTATACAAAAGTTTTCCAAAAAGAAGCAGAAAATAATGTGATTTCTAAATCCATCTATAATCAGGATTGGAAGAGAAAAGCTTTGCCCTAGCACAGATTCATGCACCTTTTGAAAGTTCTCACTGAAGACTTGTACATTTAATCAACTTCCTTCTTCCATGCAGCTTTTGGCTGGATTTTTTTTTTACTCAAATTTTTACTCAGATTCTTTTTATTCTTTGAGAAAAGGCAGATGGGATATGATAAAAATTTGTCCGCTTACTTGCAGTTTTATTCCTGTGTTTCAAGCCCATAGGATTGTCTTCTCTGTGTGGACTGTACGCTTTTAAAGCTATTGTAAAATTTCCTTTAAATGTATAATTACAATTGACAAAGTAGATATACTGGAGAAAAATAGACCACAGGTTAATGTGCACCTAACAGCCAGATTTTACTGGAATTGCAAGTTTTTCTCATTAATAAATTACATGTCTTCATATGGCAAGTGAGATAAGTGGCAAGCACCAGTTCTCTTCAGACTATTCTGCACACATGCTATTATGATGATATTAACACTTGGCTTTTTTCTAGACTGTGGTAGCCTTTGTTTGCCAGTGAAATTGTGAATAAGGCCATGAATAGATAATTGCTGGTTTTACCATAATTCACCTATGTTTGATGCCCCTTGTTCACTTGTTTTGGTGGGGTTTTTTCTCTATTTATCTGACTACTTTTCGTTTTATTTCATAGGATAAACCAGTGAAATCACCTATCATAAATGAATTCATCATATAGTGTTAGTTTTACCTTGTATGTAACATTAGTAGCTTCTTGCAAAACAGAATTCTCATGTTTGTGTATATTGGCGTTACTGAATCTTGAAGAGCTTCTGTTGCTTCAGGCAAAATTCTGAGGCTGCTTAATCATTCATCTTCTGGGAACTACAGAAAATCATCTGTGAATTTAAGTCTGTTTGAAAAGGTAACTTACACTGGAGTCACTCTTGGCATATATTAGGCAAAACTGTAATTTATACCCTCACAGAGTATGCATAAATTTCCTTATATTTACTAGAAATCATTGCTTATATGCAAGGTAAGTTTTTGAGTGTCATCAACTCATTAGTTTTATGTGGGTGTAAAAACAAGCCTCAACATAGACCAGATTTACAACTATGTCTGATTCTGTAAAAAAAATTGAAATGGCTTTTTTTTTTTTTCCTTATTATGGCAGTTAAAGGTTGTTCAGTGCTAGCTTTTGTTTATTGAAACTTAGAATTTCTACTAGGTTATGACCCAGATAAACATTACATGACTCCTATCAAGTCATAACTTGACTTTTATTTTTAGCCTAGGATAAGGATGTAATAATTCCCTTTACTTCTGAAATAATGTTTTTCCTAAAATGCCAAAATCTCTCCTCCTCTTAAGAATGTATTGAGCCATGTAAAATGAAAGTGCTGGGATCTTGATGTTCAATTTACAGGTAAGAGTGCAGGTGAGGTTACTGGGTGTATAAAAGATTATTCAACAGATGAGCATGGCAAGAAATAAAATGTTGTTTTCTGGTAAGGATGTCTTCTGCCTTTTGTTAAGACCAGCTATCTATTGATGCAATGTATTATTTGGTTTTATGTTGCTATGGGATTGTGTTTTAATATACCATTACTTCCCAGCCATCCCATCTTTCTGGATGTTTTGCAGCCCTTGGTAAATTTGTACTTCCTATCTACAGGTAGTAGAGTTACATACAAAATTAAATGAGTAGACTTTTGTGCGGTGTTCTGAATAGAAATTAAGTAATTCTGAAAGCAAGACAGCCACTTCTCTCCAAAAGCTCTTACATAAAAATACTTCCTTCTTGTTTTATGAAACTTTATGAATAATTTTATTATCTCTCTGGACTTGTGGATAGTGCTGTGTCTTTGTTGCAACTGGCTATTAACAAAATCCTGGTGTATCCTGGCAGATGGCAATGTGCTCTCTAGATTTCACCCCACACTAGCTCAAAGTCATAACATTATTCACAACAGGCTGGTTTTGATGTTGTGTGTATTTTTTTTTTTTTGTTTTTACTGTGGGGTTCTTTTTCTTCCCTCACCCTCCTTTCCTTTATCTCTAGAGAACTTCACTCTCTGGAGTTTCCCCATCGTAACTCTTCCTGACATTTGCTCACTTCCTGAATTGATGAATGGCAGGATCTACAGCAATATTTTGTCACAACTATCTGGCTTTTGTGGTGCCATAACCTTGATGGTAGAAACTGACAGAATGAGTCAAATCCTCACTTGCTTCTTTTGTAACTGCTATTAAAAAAAAAAGGCATTAACTTGAGGTCTGTGTGAGTAGAGTTCACTGTAAGAGGCTCTTCCATGTGCTACTGTTGGATTGTAGTGTTTAAAAAGGATGAATAGGTGTAGGGTTTTGCAACTAGTAGCTATTTCCTGTAAGCTTTTTGGTTTTACTGTTAATATCAGAGGTCATGTTTATAAATTCCTATGAATATTGGCAACTTTTATTTCTCTGGATAATAACAGCTGTGAATCTTTCATGAGATCTATTGCTGAGCTTTTCAGGTTACTTTATGTTGTCTAAAGTAAAATAATAAAAGCTTTTTTTTTTTTTAATGGGAGAAGACAACATTAAAGTAAGTATGTGTGTGTATTAGGCAGTGAGAGATATCCTAGTAAGACTAATGATTACCTGAAATACTTGTCTGTGCTTTTGAAGCTTAACCCTTTTGCTCATCAATCAGTCAGCAGAGGCAGGTAGTGACCATTAGGTGGATTCATTAGCACCCTGCAGCCTTCTTGTACAGGGTGACCCACATCTGTCTTCATTAGAAGTTTGCCACTTGCCAGTAGTGAACAGATGGGTCATTATAGCCTACATTGCCCTCTGGGCATACCTGGAGGACAGACAAAGTCATCTGGTACAGGACACACATGTGTTTTCTTCATAGGAACAGGGCAAGTTGTTTGTGATAAGTCTAATACTATTAGGGCTTTAGACAAGCTAGCTTGTATTTTGTGGAGTTATTTGTATTATTTATTCTGTCTGATACCAGCTTTGAGAACATGAAAGGGCTAAAACAGAGACTTGAATTATTCATGACCATTTCTTAAAAAATATTGAGTATAACATACAGTGATGCTGAACTGTTAATCAGTATTTTCATTTGAACTCCAGGTGTGATTTCAGCATCTCATTTTCTTTTCCTAGAACTGGAATATTTTCTGTACAGACTAAATTAAGATTTTTTTTTCTTTTTTTTGGAAAGAATTCTATGAGCTAAGGCTGAAGATAAAATACATTCATAATCCTGTTGCCAGGAGAGGAAGGTGAAAGCCTTGTTTCCTCATTGCTTCATGCTGTTCTAACAGCATGGTTAAAGACATCTTTGAAAAAAATCCATGTTCTCTGTGTTGGTTATTTACTATGGGTTGCCTTCTTTCAAAATTTTGGAGCTGTTAAACATGAATTTTCAGTGTTAGCAGCATTATAACTGACATTCCACTTCAGTGTCTTTTGGAGAAGATCCCTTATGTCACTTTGCTTATGTAAAACACTCTTAAATGTGAGGCAAACTGATTAGAGCTGGAAAGCCACTGGCTTTTCCCCAGGAATGCTCCTCCAAGTGAAACAGGAGCTACCTTTACTGGTGAAGAAAAGCTCCCTTTCCCACTTTAAGAAAGTGTTGCTGTATTAGAAGAAATACCCAAGGTGTCATGCTCTCCTCTACTGGACAAACCTTATCCTCCACTTAATCATATCTACCATGAAGGGACTTTAAAGAAAAAAAAGTGCTGTGATAAGAATTAATTTTTTGTAATAAGTTGTTTTCTAGTGGGCAGATGTTTGCTGTATTTAATAAGTATATTGTTTCTCTCTTGGTAGTCTGGAATAGACACTAGTTTTCTACAGTTTGTTTTTGTGTTAAAAGAATATTCTTTTATAAACAATATTTCTCTTACTAAACTTTTGTGAAAAATTGTTCCTGTAAGAAAATGTTCATTCCATGTTGCTGTGTGTGAGTTTCTGCTTTCTTTTCTGGCACTTAAAATAGAATTTAAAGGCAAAAGTATTCTTGGAGCTTGTGCCTGTTGTAACAGAGACCATTTTCTTTAGGAAGGTATGACATTGTCCTACTATTATATTTCCTGCAAGAATAAGGATTGACTATTTTGTTTATATTAAAAAAAATAAACATCATGTGGTCATCTTCTTTGGTTAAAAACTAGAAACCATTTTTGTTGAATAGATTTAAAAATAAAATAGATGCTATATATTTAGTGAAAAATACCATTAGCAAGGTTGTCATAAGTAACAGACTTGAATGAAAAAACGTTTTTTGAAGTTTAATGTGTAACAGATGAATTGGACACCAAACAAAGATATGCTTTCTACTTGCAGAAGAGATGATTAATTCCTCTTGATGCATGGAAGGGAGCGTTAATAGCTGCTTGTGAGAAGTGCCGTGTCTTGCTGCTGTAGCTGTTTTCTACGAAGTTTATTTCACGTGTATGTTATGCGCAATAAAAAGGTGGCAAAAGAGCTTGCTGCTGTAACTTACGGAAAATACTCAAATTTATTTATCCTTTCAGATTTGGAGAAATAGCATCCTGTGTTAGCATGTTCTTTGTATTTATGATCTCTGATTACCCAGCAGTAAAGATGACATTCAGCATCCATCTGGAATGTTTGCATGTATTTACTCTGTTTGCAAAAGCCATTACAATGATCGGAGAGGCTCTGATTTAAGATGATGCAGGTAACCTCGGTAGGGCTGTGGTGTACGTGTAGTTGGTGATACAATCTTTAATTACATGATGACACCATGTTTTCCAGAGAATCTAGCCTTAGGGTGTACAGAATAGTCTTCACTGAGTGAAGTGCTTTTGCTTTATTTCCTTTTTATCTTCCTTGATCTGTGTGAACTCCATGCTATATATAGCACATCCTCTTTACTGTGTTCTGAAATGCAGGTGATTAATTTCCTTTCTAGTATTCCTCTGCTGCTTGTTGTAGAGGTTTTTTAACCTCCTTTACAAGCATAAAATGTGCCATCTTTCAGTGACTCCTAGTCAATTTTCATTGCTACTGTCCTCTGTTTTTTTGGTAACTAGCATCAGATCTTTCATTCTTACACTCATCCTTTTTGCATCTCTGATTCTCTCTTCCATCATTAAAAACGACTTTTTTTGCCCCTGTAACACCCAGCTTTCCTGATAATAGTTGGAAATTACATGAATAGTTTTCATTCTGCTGTTTAATTTTGAATATGTGAAAAGGGATATAGTCTCTTGAAATTTTATCATGATTAAAACCGCTGACTCTGTTACAATGTGTTAATATTGCTGGAAAGAATGGCACTGTTTTACTTCTGTGTTGACACGAATATATTATTTATATATCAGTTTATATAAATATATATTGTTTATATATAAATATAAAAGTGCTCGTTCTCAAAACATGAGCACTTTTATATTTGGAATGGCAATTCATAGTTAGGGAATAGTGGAATGATAAATACATTTGAGTGGCTTCATAATTGCACGTACCAATGCAGAGGTACCTTTCAGTGTTTGAAAAAAGGAAGAATTGCATATTCTGTATAGCTATCTGTATTTGATAAACATTGGTTTTAAATAATGCTGCTTTGAAATCATTCATTATAGCTGCTTCATCTTTTTTCCAATGGGTTATCTTTCAGAATTTCAACAGGTAGTGGAGTGAATTGTTAAGACAGCTATTTATTGGACGGCTATTATCTATGTGAACTAGCACTCATAAATTCTAGAGCATGCTAGTTCATTATGAGAATTAGTACTTGGCAGTTACTGGTGTTGATCGGTGCAGTGTGAGATTGTTATATTGTGGGCACAGATACATGATGGCATCAAGTTAGCCATTAATAAAAATATGAGGAAGCAACCTGATGTTACCAGTTTTAAAGCTGTTCTCTGTTGTGTGCCTACATAGATCCTGGTGGGGAGACAGGAACTTCTCTCAAGCTTCATGGAAGAAAATGGGGAGTTCTGCTCAGAGCAATAAGAAGAGAGGTACAACACTGCAATTCAGTTCTAATCCTCTGCTGGGTGGCTTGATTAAACATTAGAAAAATTGTGGAAGGAAATAATTTTCTTAAGTGGGACCTTTCAGAATTAATGTTACTTCAAAACCAATTCATTTTCATGCCTGATGTTTATAGTTTAAATGCAGATCGACAAATTTGACCCTTTTAAAAAGATTGCTGTAATTTAGCATCATTAACTATTTTCAGCATGATATTAATTAGAATATGCAAGTTGAGCTTTCTGGAGATTAATTTAATGGAGACAGTATTGATACAAGGTAATACTTGTATAATATTATTTGGTGTTATTTCTCAAGAAAAGATTGGGTTTTGATATGGAGAAATCTTAATAGAAGTAGCTTTTGATACCTACAGCTATGTTGTAATTTGTGTCAACACATCTCAAGAAATGGAATATCAGAGGCTGAGGAAAATTTAGGTTATGTAATGCTAACATAGCAAATTTTTGTCATTTCTAAACTTTCAGTCTGGTTTGAGAGGCAGAGAGGTTCTGGCCAATTTGTCTTTAAGCATTATGTCTTTTACCAGCTGCTGGAGTGACCTTCCAAAGAACATAGACATAACTTTTGTTGTTCTTGGGCAGGGCAGATAGCTGAGAGAAATTACACTTTTAGCTATAAAAGTATTTTAGTGCTGCAATGGTTTCATTTACATTAATATGGCAAAAGCATGGAAAGTTCTCCAGAGAGTAAAGTTTGACAGTTTAAGTTGTGGTTTTTAAGGTCCTGAGAAACTGCTCAGTTGTTTAGAACTTGGAATTCATACAGGCAATCTAAATATTCATCCAATCCTTATTGACTCAGTAGGAAGAATTTAATTACTTAATGGCATTTAGACTACTTTGTCTTTATTTGGTAATAATGTGTGTCTTAACCACAGACAGAACAAATCACTTGAATATTCTAATAGCATAGACTTACAAAGTGCATTTGTAAGCATTTGGTTTATAGAGATTAGTATACTACCTGGAAAAAAATAGAAATAATCTGTCTCATTCAAAGAGGAATATAGATTGAAGGAGAGAAAGCTCTAGGAGAACCTTCTTTTCAGTTTTGGAAAATGCATTGAATAAAGACACTTTAAACTCGAGCTTTTCCCTATTCAGTGCTTAAAATAAATGTTAGGGGATAAGGATTTGCAAAAAACTTCTTGTTTGTGCGTGTTATGTTTAGTGACGTATCCAGGAGCCAGAAAGTGCTGGAACTTTTACATATAAAACTGCTGTCACTTTCAGGCTCTGTGCTTTGTTGTATCAGGCAGTAAATGAAAAACAACAAAAAAATAGACTGTGATATAGGCTGCTCCAACCATCTGTAAGTTTTAGGCTCACTGCTGCTGTGCAGGTTCCCTCCATCCTGTGCACAGTGAATCTCCTTTTGGCCAGTACAGGTGGATGTGGTGTGAATCTATAGCAGTTCACATGGGGTTTTTTGGATCAGGATTTTGTTTTAGTATATTTCCTAATACTTAAGGACAATTATTTCAATAGTACTTTAGACCTTCAAAAACACTTTTACAGTCAGCAGAGCTCCAACAGACTTTTTGAAGTGAGCTTAAGATAGTTTCCTTTTGTCTACATTTGCATTTTTACCCTTCTCAGCAATGCTTCAGCTCTATGTGGCAATGACATTGTCTTGAGCTGATTTACATTTCCTAGGACAGAAAAATATTAAAGGCTCAGAGAGGAATGCAAAATCCATTAATACCAAAACTGACATCTGGAAGGTCTTACAGCAAAAATTCAAATTCTGGTTCTATTCTGTCACTTTGGGAACTATCAGTTTGGAGAGAAAACTTTAAAATTTTGTAGGACAACAAAATGCTACTGATGTACCAAAAAAAAAAAAAAAAAGGAATTTACATCATCATAGAGTGGAACATGATTATTTTTGCAGTAGGTAGTATTTACTCATGCGGGAAAAGTAATTTTCAAAATATAGTGTGACATTGTAATAATTTATATCTCTAGTAACATTCTTTTTTAAATGATTGCCTCCTGTTAAACCTACAGATGTAAAAAATAGATTCTATAGTTGCCAGAATAAAGACTTCTGTGTTTTAAAAGTAAAAACAACCTATTAAAACCTCCATGGCTACTCAGATTTTTTTTTTTTTTTTTTTGCCTCTGAATCTCAGCATGTACTTTTATAGCTTTGGAAGTCATCATTCCATCTTTACCTTAATCACTTTATTTTTCATCTAGTTTTTACAAAACTGTTGTTCCATATTCCCTGTAACAAGCATTTCAGGAAATACTATCTAGGTGACTCAACAACTTCCTGCTCTAATACTTTATGGACTACTTGACCTATAAACACTGCATTTATTTGTATTGACAAAATGAATTGTTATCCTGAAAATTGTCACTTATATCTGATATGATCTGTTAGCATTATAAGGTGAGTTTTTTCATTTCAGTATCTTTCAGCTTAACTTTTGAAAGAATCATATTGTGACTATAAATAAACTTGGATTTGTGTGACTGCAGTTTTTATATAATATGAATTTTTTTTTAACTTATTGCTTGGCTGAAATTTTGCATTCTTAGTTTCTACCCGTGGCTGAAAGAAGATTTTTGAGAAATGTGATAAAAGCTGTCATGGTTTGTTGTGTGTGGTTTTGGTTTTTTTGTGGATTTTTGGTTGCTATTCTTTTGGTATGCCTGTTTTTTTTTTTTTTTTTGTGGTTTTTTTTTTTTTTTTTGTGGTTTTTTTTTTGTTTTGGTTTGGTTTGGTTTTTTTTGTTTTGTTTTTGTAGGGTTGTTATATTTTTTTTTCTTATACCACAGCATGGCTTTTTAAGCATTGCTAAGTCCAGGATTGGTAGTCAGGAGTAAGTTCTCTGGCAGCAACTTTCTAAACTATGTGACAATGGAGAAGGTTTGATTGAAATAATTAGTTTCACCAAGAAATCTCACAAATTATTGTAGCCTCCCAGCTCACACCTGATCTCAGAGTTTCATATAACAGATATCCTCTGTTGCATTCTGATCTACCCCATCTATTATTTTTAGGTGTATGCTTCTGTCTTACTCAGGTTGTCAGCTGATTTTTATCCAGGGGCCAAACTCCTGAGGGAGATTTTATGCCCCTGTATTTAATTGAGTCTCGTATTGGGTATTTGTGGCAAGGTTTGGACAGCAGGGTGGGGAGGCTGCAGGTGTGTCCTCTGCAGGAAGGGGTCAGGGATTGTCCCCTGCTTGGCACAGCCTTTGTCAGCCCTGCAATGGACCCACCACACACAGAGCTGGGCCCATCAGCCAAGCTGCTACCTCTGTGGAAATGTACTTAGGAAAATGCAAAAAAAAAAAAAAAAAAAAAAAAAAAAAAAGTCAGACAGACAAAGGAGGAGGAAATAAAAAGAATGAGAAACAGCAGAGAAAGAAGAGATGCTCCAGGCATCAGCACATTTTTCCCTTGTGGCATGTGGAGAATCCATGATTGCCATGATTGGATTCCAGAAGGAAAGCAGCCAATGCAGAGTCCATGCTGGAGCAGCTTTTCCTTGATAGGAGCTGTAGGCTGTGGAGAGCCCATGCTGGAGGGAGTTCTCTGAAGGACTGCAGCCTGTGGGGCAGCCATGCTGAAGTGGAGTAGAACTGTGAGAAGGAAGGAAAGGAGTATAAAAAAAACAATGTGTACTGACTGCAACTCACATCCCTTTGTGCCACATTGGGATGGGTAGAAGGGTCTAGAGTGACAAAATGAAGTTGAACCTGGGAAATGCAGGAAGGAAAAGTGTTCTTTTAACATTTGTCTCCTTGTTTCTCCAAAGTGAAGTTAACTTTCCCTAGGATGAGTCTGCTTTGTCCATGGTGGTAATTGCTAAGTAACCTCCCTGTTTTTATCTTGGTCTAAAAGCTTTTTCTTTGTTTCCTTCTCCTTTCCCTTTAAACAAAAATAAAGGTTCAGCTTATGAAAATCGCTTGTTTTCTTGGTTTAGTTTAAAATTATGTATATAAAGAATGCTGACCCAGAAAATTGAGTTAATGGGAAGAATGGTGCTCTTCAATTTAATTCTGTGCTGTTTCCTGCCCAAGAGTCTTTCTTCCATGCAGATCCTCAGTGGAACTTTGTTTGTGTTCCTTGTGCATGGTTACTGATAAATAGACTGAAGCTCAGGATATTGTAGGTAAAAGAAGACAAAAATTGTCACTATGTTGTCTTGCTTAGGATGTAGCTGTATGCTAATCTGTTAGGGCTCCTGTTTCTTCAGTTAAATAGGGATGAAAAGGCTTTCCAATATAAGGGAAGTTATTATGAGTGATTTTAATATCCATGTGTAGCAGTCCATATTTTTATATTCAAGATGGTATAAGTGTAAAATAGATTTTTCTGCTAGACAAAATAAATCTATTTTAATTCATGGTTGAAGTAGTTCAGGATTTTTATATTCTGAAATATTCAATGACACTTTTTGTCAGGTAAAAAAAAATCATTCAAGTTAGAGTACTAATGTCACTCTGATTTTGTATTTCCACCACTGGTTATAATTCTGTTCATAGTTATATGTGAATCACAAGCAATATTTGCAGTTCTGCACATTTTACGCGTCCTACAGCATAGAATAAAAGTGGTTTCTGAACTCTCACAAAGTCTATAGCTGGTAGCAAGTGTAATTGTGTGTTTAAATAGCCTTAAATTTGCTTGTCTGATGTGTTCCCACTCCCTTGTGGCTCCAGAATAATCTGATGTTAATATAACTATTCTTTCATCATAAATGATTCAATAGGACAGCTTGTATTGGAGTGATAGCAGTTTAATGAAAGGGTAAACATGGGAATGACTGACTGATTTTAATCATCAAAATTAATTCTACTATCTTTTTATAGCAGAGTTACTCAGAACAAAGTCAATTATTGCTTACTATTGTGATTAACTTGTACACAGCAGTTTTTCTATATTCTTTGTAAAAAAAAATCCTACTTGTAGCATAAACAGATCTTGCTAGATTGAGTAAAATCTTAGTAAGAACTTCTTTTGCTTCTAGTCAGATTCACAACATTTAGTTGAAGGTTATCTTTTCCTAGATTTGAAAACTTTTCCCACATACTCTTGCAATTTATAATACAATTGTGATTTAGTTTTGCTCTGATGGGCCTTTTTTAATTCTTTAATCAAGATACATAATTTTAAGGAGAGCATTTTTCACTTCACTATCTCAGGTCAATTCTACAGTTGTTTTCCTATCTTCTTTAGTCATGATATCTTTATAGTTGACTCGCTTGATCTAAAGCTCTTTGATTTAAAAAGATAGGCTGTGTTTTGACCACGTAGGACAGTTTTTTTTCCAAAAAGCAAAATCCATGATAACTCAGGTTAATGTAATTTATGTTGCAATTCCATGAAGAAGTTCTGCAGATGTAAAATCCCTGTAGCTGTGTAAACTAAAAAGAATATACTATGAATTAGGCAATCAATCACCAGTTACAGGTCACAAAAAACCCTCATTACAGTGTTGTATTCTAATATAAATCTTTCCTATTATTAAGCATACAATACTCTAGTAATTTAGGAAAATGTTGAGTTGGTATAAGATTTATACCAGCAGTAATATAAACAACATTTCTCTAAAACTCCACTTAAAGAAAATTGATTGTACTTTTCTCATGAGAGGAAACATTTTTATGAGTGAAACACCTCTGAGAAGGAAATTATGATCTCAGTAAACTCAAGAACTCAAGAGATGATAACAGCAATGTTTCAGGACTGTCTTAATGTGCCAATACTTTGACAGTGTGCAAGACAGACACTGGTTGGTAAATGTGAAATAATTTTGGATTAATTTATTCTACCTGCACTGCACCATTTTTTCCCTCACAAAAGCACCTCACAAAACACAACTTGGAATGGCAGGACTTTGTAATGTCATGTTGCATGAGGTGTTTAGAAAAATCACCCTTTTATATGATGTTCAAACACAGAGATCTATTGTTAATTAGTGTTTCATTATGTTTAATTTATGTGTCACAGGTTTGGATCTAGTTTTCTCCAAAGTAAAAGAGATTCATATGAGCTATATGTAGTCTGTGATACAAATCTTGCATGAGCAAAAATTTCCAATTAGAATTGCGTAGTATGTTTCTGTCTGCGCTGCAAGCAATATAATTTGAGTGTTTTGAACTATACACAGCCTTAGAACTTTCCACTGATCTTTGGTTTTGCAGTAAAGTGTTCAAACAGGGGAGTCAAATTCCAAACTGAAAAACTGCAATAAGTAAAAGTTGAATTGTGGTTTTGTGGTTATATCTGTAAATAATGAAATCAAAAAGGGATTTACTTGGTAACACATTTAAAGCCTTTTGGGTGTTGTGGATGTGATTATTGCCTGTGGCAAAGGTACTGATCCCCTTAAGAAGTTATATGGTCACAGGACATGCTTTTGCTTAAGTGAGTACATGAGTATGAATTATACTTTCACTCTACTGGCCAGTTTGTTTCTAACACCAACTTAGTAGTGGCATGTAGATGGGAGGGCAAATGGTTGAATGATTCTCTAAACATGTTTATTTTTTTGCCAATACCTTCAATAGTGATTGTTCACTCAGCTCAATCATTCCCTTGTGGTGGTATCCTGATAATGAAATCCCTATAGTATTGAAAATGAAAGTTTTAAAAAAAGTATATTTGGTGTATGTCAGGACAGCAGTGTTTTGATCTTCATCTCCTCAATGTTTGCCTTTTTTTGAAAAGTAAGATTTTTGTACTCCTGATTCTGCTGATTATCAAACAGCTTTAAAAACTGTCTTTGAAAAGAAAGTAAAAAGAGGAAAATGTGCAAGAATTTAGAAGGGCTTTTTTTTTTCTTTTTTTTTTCCCCCAAATGAGCAGCATGGTTTTAAGAATTGTTTGTACTTAGAAAGAGCTAACCAATCAGAGGAGAGCTAGGTACTAAGTAAATCATGCCTACACTTTTGTTCACAAATGTATATTTTTCCTGTTTTGTAAAATTGATTCTGCCTTGTAAAAGACAGAACCAATCAGTTTTGACACTTCTTGTCATTTAAAGTAAAACATATTTTACTCAGTGGTGTGAAATCTAGGGTTTTCTGTGAAGTTTAAAGGACAACTTATAATTATGAAGCTGTGTAATGCTAGAGAAGAAATGACAGAAGTATGGTGATGAATCAGACATGTTACTTACTCTTTTTGAAATAACGCATTCTTTGACTCTTAGATTTTCTGCTTTTATGTGTTTGTTGCATATTCTTTTTCTTCTTTGTCACAACTTCCCTTCTACTTCAAAATTATGATTTTTTAAAATATTATTATTTAAATATATTTTTTAAAATATATTCTTCCCTGCTTGCATCAGGTTTCATAGAATTTTGTAACATATTGCAACCTGTTACTTTATAAATCATCTTTTACTGAAGGGAAGCATTTAAAAACATGATTAATTAAATGCATTTTAGCATTCTATTGCCATGTTTCTGTTGCTGAGAGCAAATTATCTTCTGTCTATACTCAAAGATGAATAGCCTATTTTTTTGAAGATATATAAACTAAAATTGGTACTCCTGCCCTAAGAGAATCATGCTCATTCACCATTGTTGTTATTTTAATATTTAAATCTAATTTGATTCAAATATGGAATACAAAAACACAGTTTAACAGGCCAAAATATGAGTCTGTGTTATCACTTCTCATTGATACATTATTCTTTATTACGTTATTTTGTGGAGGGATGGATATACAAAGAATGAGCAATTATATTTCAGAATGCTATTTCACTCTGTCATTATTAGTGTGCATATACAAGAAGAAATTATGAAAAGATTGTTGTTCTTTTGAATTGTCAATGGAGCAAATACCACCAAATATGCTTTAAATAACATGCAAAATTGCTTTGTGTTATATCAAAATATTCCTTAAATCTCCTTTTTAATTCAGCATATCTACTTCAGCCATGATACTTGTGTTTTGCTGAAAAAACTCCTAAAATTGGGTTATCTCCTACATTACGCATTCTTATATAATTATGAAAATATTTAACCCTCTATATGCTGATAGCCTTTTAGGATGACACTTGTTCGTGTTATTTCTCATTTTCAGCTAAATACTGTAAATTGCAGGAATGAGTGTTCAAGTTTTAGGATTTGTGTTGCAGGGCCTTGCTCAGTAAATAGGATCTGCATTGTAGTAGTTATGCTCATCTGGGATTACACATGAGACCATGTCTGTTGGAAGAGGAAAATTATTTTTGTTAGAACAGTGGCTATAAAGTAGGTATGTGTGTGAGGAGATATGAGAGAGGGAACAAATACCTCTGTGAGCTTGACTGCTTCTTCAGGTGATTAAAGTAATATTTTTCCAGGATGATCACATTGGGAAGGACTTTTGTACCTGTAAAATCACCTCATTTCTCCAGTAAAAGGGGCACTTTGTGTGAGTTTTGTGGCCACAACAGGATGCTGAGCCAGTTGAGCACGTGGGACGTTAAAATGAATAGGATTAGCTGCAAAGCAAAGCACAATGAAGGCCTCCTTGGGCCAGAACTTCAGAAAATGTATGCGAATATTTGTCAATACTCCTAACTTTCATCAATCACAATTTTTTATTTTTTTGTGAATGATTTTGCCGTGTGAAGCAGAATCCATATCATTCCTGGTTGTGTCAGGGGAGTGCTTGCATCCACTATTTGACAAGGATGAATTAGATAATTCTGGTCAAGCTTAGAACTGGAGATAGCTTGTAGGAAGAGAATGGATCTGGGGCTGTTTAATGCGTAATATACACCTGTGTCCATGGCAACATGTGTGCTTATTCTCTCTGTGTCCATTTTGGAACTGTTTAGAAGGGACAGTTCCCTTCGCCATGCTTTCAGCAAACTAAAAATTAATCCAGTTATTGAAATCTACCATGGAAAAGAAGAAAGCTTCTGTAAAGTAGGAACTATAAAAAGAAGTTGGCAGGTTTAATCCCTTCTGAAGCTGTAATCTTGCAAACTGCTGGTAGGCTGCCATTAAGCTATTCATAGTCTGCAGGACATATAGGGAGTACTTAATTAAATATAGTCTTTTATGGCCACCAATACACCAGGACAGTGTATTGCTGGTTTTACCCTTTACCTGCTCTTTCCATTTCCATGCACCTGAGATTGGTTAACATAACTTGCTTGAATTAGAAAAGAAGTAAAATAAATTCTTCAGAAAGTGTTTAAAAGATGTACCTCCATTAAGTTATTTTTGTTCCAATGACAGGGATAAACTTTATTGTTTGTGTCTAAATGTCCGTCAAGTCTACATAACTCAGTATGAGGATCTATTAGTAGTCTGAAGATATTTATTTACATTTTTTTGTGTTTTATAAGTAGTTGATACTTTAGGACATATTCATATTTCCAGAAGGTAGAGAACACGTCTCTCTCTCATCTTTTACAGTATTCTCCATTATTCCTTTTATTTGAAAACAACCAAAAAAAAAAAATTCAAGCTCAAATCCATTGTCTCTGTCCTGAAAGTCTACAGCTTAAAGGAAATGGAAAAAAAGTAAAAGAATTAATGCTGACTTTTTATATATGTTTTGGATAGTAAAATTAGTAAGCATTAAAATTATTTATAAGCTGTTCTACCTACTTAAAAGCTTCTTAATTTTAGAAGGCCCTATAAACTGAATGATAAAATCTGCTTTGTGTATTGTCCCCTAAAAATAAATACCTTGTGTGATATTCATACTTTAACAACACATAATTTTATGTTTTCATCAACACTGAAAACTTTATCATATTGTAATCAACTGTTGCATCTCTCAGTACTGGACATCCTCAGGGAACTGTGAAATAAAAATCCAAATGATCTAACTGTAATAAGGGGTATGGTTAGATTGGTCACAATCAAATGTGTACATCAGTCCTAAAAGAGCTTTTCTTAAATGCTAAGATCTTTAATAGAGAGAGCCAACTCTAAATCCAGATAATTGAAGTTGGGATCGCAGCTGCTCAGAAGTGTCTTGAAGCTTTGTTTTCTCTTTTTGAGAAATTATTTTGTAAGATTTCCGGTATCTTTATCTTAGAATTACTTTAGTTAGAAACCTCCACAAGATTATTTATGAAAGTGAATGATGTAAGAACAAATTTAATTAGTATTTGAAAGTCCTCTCAACATACTTTTTTTAAGGCCGTGGACAAATAACTTTCTGGATACCACTTTATGAAGCTAGGAAAGCTTTTTAATTAGTTAACAGTAGAAACAGGGGCACTCTAGAGACTATTCTCTGAATTACTAGCATAGTTGAAGTCCATGAAAATGTAAAACATAGATCTGCAGAACTGTGATTTTAGCATGCTTCTTGATTTAATAAGGCACTCTAAATCCTATAGCATATAAATAAGGAACTGAAAAAAGCTAGAACATTTTAAATGTATTGTCAGAATTATATAGACTTCATACTGAATCACTAACAGAACCACTTAGGAGCTGTACTAAAACTAGTGCACACCACATGCCCCAGTTAATGGGAGAGCCAAGACTTGGTGAATTGTTGTGTGGAATTTAGGGTTGCTGCCCAAAATTGTGAATTTAGACTGTAGATCCATAATGCAAAGATCCAGCTCAGTGTTTTCTAGGACATCTCTGCCTCAAAATAGGTTACTGGATGTTTGCATTTCTTCAAGTGGCCTGTTATACTGTGAAAAGTAAAAAGTTTCTTGTAGTTCACAGTAACAAGTCTCCCATCTTTTGCTTCTGTTTAAGCATTTTCTTAGTGTATATTGAATTTTCACTCTATTTCCTGTTTTTACAGAGCAATTTTTTAAATTGAAAAACACACAACACTTTGGCCTAAGATAAGAAAACATCTGTAACTTATTAACTGAATTAATTTAACTGAATAAATTTATAATTATTAAACTACTGGTTTGTACTATTTATTTAACCCAATAAATTTATAATTATTAAAGTACTGGTTTGAAAAGCAGCAATTATAATGCATGCTTCAAATCAATACACAGTGATTTGTTCACTGAATGTTTGCTCATTTTTATAAACATTTTATTTAATGTGTGCATACTTTATACCAATTTAGTAGTAAGAATTGAAATGTCAGGGGTGATTATTAAAAGAAAAGGCAGCACAGTGGCTAAAAAAATTGTTTTTAGGCAACTAGTTTGTTGGTAGCTGAAATGGATATAACATAAAGAATAGTTGAGGTGTTGTACCCTATATATGGCATAACATGCTGCTCTTGGACTTATTTCTGGAACGTGCAAAGGAGTGCTTTTTCTCTCTGGTCCAGAGAAATTTGTAGATTTGTTGTAGTAAATTAGGGAACTCAGAGAGTCTGCTAAGGAAAAACACTCATCTGATTTCCTTTGAAGGCCACAGCTGCAGAGAAACTAGGGATGCTGAATGAAATACCTGTTACTTAAAGAAAACAAAGTTGGAGGTAGACAGGGGTTTAGGGCTGACAGATGAGAAAATTTCCTTGGAGATGTCCATTCACACAGAAAATTTTAATACAAATGTCTCCAGCTGAAGCAGCTGCAGGTAGAGCTAGAATGGAGAAGAACCCCCGCTAACTGAATTATGACCCTGGGGCTGTTCAGGGTAAATACAGCACTACAACTGACCTACATCACAAGATGTGCTAAAAGTGGTGTGTTTGCCACCTAAACATGGAGCAGGGACTGAAAAGCAGCATCTTTGTCAAGCAGAAGATAGGCCATTCCTTTCAGGCATTTCCTTCCCTCGCTTTCTGAAAAGACCAGGTTCTAGGAAAGAAGTCTCTCCAGTTCAGGCTGAATTATGTGTGTAGGTTACTTATTTTCTTCTTTCTTCTGCTTTTCTTAGCTATCACTTTTCACTTGGAAGCAAGTACTCCACCAGGTTGGTGTGCTGTGCTTCGGGGAGTATTCTGGGTTCACAGCCACGTGCTTTGCCATCACAGGAGTGCATGGTTCAGCTTCATTATCAACTCTACCTCTCTTATTTTGTATTAGGGCTATATCCCTGCCTGCTTCAAGGGAAGCAGTCCCATTTAAACCTTTAAACTGTCTGTTGGAAGTTTATAACTTTGTTAGGTAGGGTTAATAAAATTTTCCATTGTCTAGCATTTATGACACTGGTAATTTTTTGAGACTACAGTGCGTTGAAAACACATGGCATATAAAAACTAAAACAAAAGCCAAGTGCAATGGAGATTTTCTGCTTACTAAGGTGTTTAGCTATAGGAAAGTTTTGCATGATTTCATGTGGGATTTGAAAATTCATTTTATGAGATGAATTACTCCATTAACTTTACAATAGGTAGCTATTATTTTATGCTCATCTAATGCTGTGATACCATATGGCAGTGGAAATCTGTATGCCTCTAAATGCTTTACATCTATTTTTGTCATTTTTTAGTAAATTGTATTTCTGGAAACGAGTGCTTTTTGTGTAGCTACTATGATGGTATTTAGATATTGCCATTACTTTCCAAAGTTGGTTTTTGAAAAATCCGTTGTCAGTTTTTGTTTGGAAAATTGAGTATGTTAACCCTGCAATTCAGAAATTGTCTGTTCTCCCAGGCAGGCAGGTTCCATGAACAAAGAATGTTCTTAGGGTTTTTGGTGGCTTAATTTTTTTTACATGCTAACTTTAGGATAGAAGTTTTAGAAGGGTTGCTTTTTATTTTGTCTTCCTTCTTACAGTAGCATCTTTGGTGATGGTCCTCTGCAAAAATACAGTCTTTATATGCATTAAGGATTAAAAAAGACAAGCTCTGGATTTGAGTATATCTATGAAATGAATTCGTGACCAAGGTCCTGTTCAGTTTAAATTTGTGTTTAAGACAAATTTTGTCTTACAAAGTTGACTTATGAGGTGTAGAAGTTAACTTGTTAGATTTAGAATGTGACTTTTTTTAACTTGAAGGGATGTAATCCTTATTGAAATTTTTTTTTTTTTTAACCTCTGTATTATTTTAGTAACAAATACACTTTATTGTGACTGACACATTCAATCAAGAGTGTTCCCAAATACCCTGGCTGTCTTTATGTTGCAATCCTCAGAAAATTAACCTACGGTCTCGATGACGAGCTATGAATGCCAGCTTTATAATTCTCATATATACCTACTGTTTAAAGGTTAACTTTAGTAGCATAAAATGTTTTGTGTCATGCTGATTAATTGAAAGATAGCAACTGATGGAATCACTGCACTGAAGTCAGAAATTCCACACCTTCTGTATTGCCTGACAAAAAATTCTTAAGAAATAGTGTGATACAGCAGTTTCTACTTGCCAATTATTCTTTTAAGTACAAGAAATTGGATGGAATTATGGATAAAATTAGAATTTAAGGTGGTTGTAATCTAATTATGTATACGAGAAAATAAAAAAGCAATCTTCATTATTGCAATAATAAGGACACTAAAAAACCCCACCCTGTGCTTTATGCTCACATCAGCAATCATGAGTGTGTCAACTGTTAGCTTTAAGCCATCTTTTTTCCATATCAAGCTGGGAAGCCAAGTCCTGGCAGCATGGACTTATTGAGGGCTATAAAGAAGAAATGTTCATTACTGGCTATGATAGCTGTGAAAATTGGGATCATTCTTTATAGATGGACTGTGATAAAAAATTAGTAATCAATTATATTACCCTTTTCCAGTGTTTTTAAAATGTTCAGGTGTCATATTTTTATTTTTGGACAATACTCTGAGATCTGATTTTGCTCTGTCTTTATAAAGAATGTTTTAATCTGAATATCAGTACATGAAGAGGAAGTGAAAAATAATGATCAATTTCTGTACTTAAACACATACTAGTCATTCTGAAAAAAATCCACTTCAACATTTTAGCATTGAGATTTTGGCATGTGTCTCTAGCATCCAGCTGCTTAAGTTCCTCACATCTTGCTGTTTAGGAAGTCAATTTATTCTTTACAGAACTTATGTTGTACAGATAAATTTGAGACTATCATGAAATAAGACATAGTAATCAATTTCAACTCAGCAGTTGCCTGCTATTAATTGCCATTTACACACATTTAAATGCAAAGTTCATGATAGCGCCGATTCATAAAATGTTAAAGATATTTTTAATATGGAGAAAAGTATTGTACTCTGTATGTGGCAGTAAGAATTTGCATTCCTGCTCAGGTAGGCATCTCACAATCCTTTACAGATTTCCCCTCAACACAGGCTCATTACTGTGTTTTTGAAATCTGACTGAGAAGATATTTCTGGATTTGTAGCTAGTGTGTATATTTAATACAAAATATAGAGCAATAAATTGCAATAAAATAAGCTAATTTGACCAAGACATGATCTTTAATGTGTTTTCACTTATGTTTATCCTTTGATAATGTTAGCTGATAATCATAATAATAATGATAGCTTTTGTGGCTTTTTGAGTTCTTGTTTTGTGCTGCCATCATCCACAGAAAGTCCATTCAGTTCCTACCTGTATGATCTCATATTTGGAGATGCCACTGAGATGTACTGATTTATTTCTGCAGTTAACACCTTTTCTGGAATTAGCACATGGAATACTCGTGCATTTTGTTAGCACAAAGAAAGAATTCCAGAAAATGTGATAAATGGAAAGCCCCAACTGTTTAATTGCTTGTTATCAAGGTAGGATATTATCTCCATGAATATACACATATGATCCCATACAGATAATTAACAAATAATAATGTTGCCAAGGTAAAAGCATTGTAGGATAAGACCTTTTCAGACAAGACAGTCTGAGAGAGGTTGTTACATCTTCACTATAATTGATCCAAGGATAAGTGCAATTACAGGTGAACTCAGGAAACTTATTTCGACCAAAGAAGCAAAATTCTAGCACTTGGACTCTATAATCTTTCTGGCGTTTATATATTGACATTTATTGCCACTCAACGGCAGATCAGTATAGAGCTAGGATTCAGAACAAATTTATAGTATCAACTAATATTTACTTTAGTTACTTCATTTTGAATAAGTAGAATTTTTCAGTTTGTTTTTAGTGTGACCTATCAAAACTTTTCCTTTTTTTTTTTTTGTCTCTTGACTGTCTTTTCTCTTGATTGTAGCAGGTGGTCTAGGAAGAGATGAGATGTTACCTCTTTCTAAAAATCTTTCATCATCTCCTTCAACCACAAGAGCGTAACTTTGGTTTTGTTGTTAGCATTTAAATAGGTTCAAAGGAAAAATTGCGGAAAATCTTTAAAAGCAAATCCTTGGTGAAATGTTCCTTAATATGAAAGATCCAAATCCCCGAGGAATGCTTTCTACCTCTTGTTTCTATTACTTCCAAGCCTGCTGCATTCCTCCTCAGCCTCTGTGTGAACATGGGACCACCTGGGTGAATGTTTCATTCAGCACTGGGCTAAAGCTCCAGAAATTCTGTGTCAATGTCTTGAGGTTCCACAAAGCCCAAGTGCAAGGTGCTGCCCCTGGGTGGAGTGATCTTGCTAAATCAAAATAATATATCCAAAAAGTCAATACAATATATGTTCCAGGTGGTTGCATGTAGCTTTTGAATTTAATAAATTTTTTCTTCTTATTTATTTTTAGATGAACAAGGACTATAGTGAGGGTAAACTTATGTATTTCTATTATCTTCTGTAGATGCAAATCTAATTAGTACCTTCATAAGCCTCCTTTAAATTGTTTTGTTTGCAAGTTGCATCTTGAAGGAAATCTGTTACGTATTAATCCTTGCTTGTTACTATGTGCTGCAATGAATTAAACAAGTAGGCCTAATCTTGAATTATTTTCAAAAAGCTTCTAAACAATGGGGTGCCTAAAACTTGCTGTAATAAAAATAATTTTTTATTATTTGAATTTGGGGAGTTTGTCCTTATGAACTGCTTTGCAGCAAGGGCTTACAGAGGCTTCAATGGTTTTATATCTGCTGTTACTTTTTAAAAACTCATTTTAGTAATTTGTAACTTGAAGCCTCAGAAATGCCATCTAAGTTTGATACCTAAATATCAAAAGACAATAGTTTCTCAAACAAATAAAGTTACATTCATGCTCAAATGGCTTTAAGAAGTTGAATTAAACAAAGAGGCAGGATGATTATCAGTGACCAAAGGTGTTGTCTAGATACTGCATTTCCCAATAAAATTATACAGCTTTACTTAGGCTGGCCTCAGTTCCCTGAGTACTGTTAGGACTAGAAAGTCACAGTGGCTGCTCCTGTCTAGTCACAATTCAAATCTGATGAAAGATTCACCATGCAAATTCGTAGAGGTTTTTAATTACTGAAATGCATTTCAGCAGATTAGATGAACAATGCTGGGTATTCAGGTATGTTTCTACCATGAAATTAAGAAATAAATTGTTTGTTCTAGAGCCATTCTTTGGATGCTTTCATGCTTTGAAAATTATTTGTAGTTGTCTGTTCTTTACATACATCCAGCCTCTGCCAGTTTTTTAATGATCTTGGGGATGCTGGACCTTCAACATGCTTCTCATAAAAGCAGGGTTTCTCCTGAATCTTTTTTCTTCCCTTTGCAAGGATTTCTTTCTTTATAATGCGATGTATCTCAAGATCTGAAGTAGCCCAGACGGATCTGTAGGGCCAGCTGATAAGTCGATTTTTCTTTGTAAGCACAGACCAATTTTGAAGCATCTCAACTAGGAATTTTTTAATGAGCCAAGGCCATTTTTTGAATGTGCAGGTGGCCAAAGAAAAGGGACTAAAATGCTGATGATTTATCTGACTTCTTAGATTAAAGGCTATATAAAAGTAACTAATTCTAAATTAGTCAATAATGCTTTGAATGAAGTAAAAGACAACTGTAGGTCCTCATAAGAAATTCGGTATATGGCTTGAAACTTTAGGTGATTCTAAAACCCTGGGTATTTTCAAAACTATTTTCACAGTGCAGATGATCTGACAGTAGAGCAATAGGAGTGTATGTGGTGTTGTGATGCTTTGACTTGTCAGACTTTTTGCATGTATTAAATTGCTACAGCAGCACTTCCTTTTCCAATTAGAGCCCCAATACAGGCACCTTCCCTATCACTTAAATACATGCATGCAGAATTTTTTGTAATAAAAACTATGATGTCTGGATTTCCTTTTTACCATTAAGTTCATTGAAAAAGAAACATTTTTTCTTTATAAATACTTCTAAGAAGCACATCATTCTCCAATTTATATATATATAAATACTTTCTTATTTACATGCATGTATGTATACATTAAGGATGTATCTAGTTTATATATAAACTACTGTTCTATAAAGTTGCTATTGAAAAATCAATTTTGTTTCTAAGTCATTAAAAGGCAAAGATAATTTTGAAATTTGTAAATTCGCGATAATGGTGTTAGATCTTTAGATATCAGAAGACAAGGATTACTAGGTGTCTCTTTTGTTTTAAAAGCCATTCTTAAGTAGCTTTATTGCTAATTTTAAATTATTTTAAATTTAATTTTAAAGGAAGATTGTTTATTTTTTCACCAATATATAAGGCTAAAAAAATTGTAGTTTTGAAGAAAGCCTGACAGAACCTTAAATATAGCAGGAGTTAGCAGGTGTCACCAAAAAAAATTACTGATTGAGAAGAATGACTATAAATAGATGAGCCATTTTAGTCATTTGCCTTTGAAAGCTGTTTAATAATTCCATGCTGAGTCCCCTTTCAACAAATTTAATGAAAATCAGCATGATGTTGTGGCATGTCCTATTGGATTCTTTTACCATCTTCTTGTGTTTCATGGCGTGAGAGATTAAAATAGCATCTAATAAACTACATTAGCAGCTCTACATTCCTCATCTGAGGCACAATTGCATACAATTCCTCTTCCTCTGGAGGGTGCCCCTGTGTTTCAGTTCATTGACACCATGCCTAGGAACTAAGAATTGCTAAATAGCAATTTTGTGCCTTTATTCCCTATTCATTATGATTGTCAGTGTTGAGCTACTCTGAGGCATTCTGAGCAGGAAGTAATGATTTGATTTGCAGCCTACTGTGAAAATTTATTGATTTGAATGGACCTTTCTGAAATTCTACTTGATGAACAGGAGAAAAATAGATGCCTGTATCAATGTTATTGTCTATTGGTTTCCACAGATATAAGACAAAGCAGTATTTTAGATTAGAAAACATTCTTAACCAAATATGAATAATTTAAAAGTATTTTTCCTCTTTTTTTTTTTTTTTTTTTGTCTTCGCATTTAGGATCAAGAATTCTAAATGTGTTTCTTACAGTGCTTGAGGAGCTATGCAGTTTCAAGGGAGTTCAATATAGGGTCAGCTGCTGGGGACTTTCTAAAACTTAATTATTTTTACACTTTTTGGTTCCCAGCAATCTTGCAGAATATAATATAAAAAAGCACAAAGAATGGTAACTGCATTTTTTAAGCTGTTTTAGGGGTAGAGTTTGTGGTTTGTTTTGAAGTCTGAGTATACTGTTAGGCCACTGAGAGAGACTTCAATTCTTCTTGGCAGTGTGTCTATATAGTGCTCTCATGTTCTCAGTCCTTTTAAGTTTGGGAACTCCTGTCTCTGGTTAAAAAAAATATTGGCTGTAGAGGAAGGTGATTTAGTTGAAAATTTAAACTATCTGTGTATAAAATACATAGACAATATATTTTTAAATTAGATGTTCCTTCTCTAGCAAATAATTGAAGTTTTAAACTAACCTGAGACTTCTATGCCTCAGACCTTTACCAGGAGAGATGTCTGGAATGAACACAGACTTTCAGAAACACAATATAGACAACTGAAAAATAATTCAGTACTGTTTACTTCCTAAGCACAGGGAGACCAGTTTCTTGTATTATGTATTTTACATTTCAGTCCATTATTTCTGCTCAGCAGTTTGGTCATATCTTCCAGCCTGTCTCAAAACTTTCCTGGGCCTCTGGATTCTGATGCTGAGACTCTGATTTCTTAAAAATCCTGTCCTGTGCTTTCAGCCAGGTCTGCAGAATAGTCTCAGGTCCTGCAGGTGCTGCGTTAACAGCTCTGTTAATTTTGCTGACTTTGGGACTGAAGTGCAACAGATGTTTCATGGCAGTCCCTTACAACCAATGGGTCTTTACAGAATCTTCAGCTGTAAAATTAATCCAGCCAGAGGTTTTCCTTACCAAAATATGTACATAAAATGACATTGATTAACCGTATTTCCTTTACTTTTCTACCTTGTATCAGTCTCCAGTTTCTTTCTCTTCTCCCCTATCCCAGCACAGCCTTCTCACTTTCTTATCTGTGGTGTACTTATTGTTAATTTTTGCAAGCATGAAGGACTATGGGAAAGATTGTGTGAAAGACTCGACATTTTAAATTTTAATCAGCTCATTAATTCTAGTTTACCTTTATAAGACATGGATTTGTGGGGGGGTGGGGGCTGATGCTGCTTTGTAAAAGATATATACTTTTTTTTTAGAGTGAGGATTCAGTGCAAGAAATTCCCATAAGTGGGTGCTACAGTGCAGGATGTGCAAATGCATTTACGACAGTAACAATCCCTGAATGGCCATTGATTCTATATGGTCTTCCTCTCATAGCCTATCAAAATAGAAGCTCTATTTCTAGAAAATTGCCTTTAATTTCTTTGCCCCTTAGACACTAGAGAAAATGCTTAATACTTTTTTATGAAATTCCTTGTTCACATATGCCGGTTGTTGCATTTTTGAGAAATACTGTCCTGATTAATTCATTTGAAATGAATGTGAAAATGTATTGAATTAGGCAAAAAATGATAAACTGTAAAATATTTTATGAAACTGAATCATGGTTTTAGTGAAGAAAATTATTTGAACTTGCAAACAAAATAAACCAGCCTTTTCCCTCTCCCCAAGAATTGTAGAGGATAAGAAAGAGGAATGGGGGAATAGCAAAGATTTTAAAAAGCAAAATGCAGCATACTTATAGCTGTCTTTGCTTTTTGCAGATGGTTTTATTTCAAATATAGTCTTGTTGTGTTTTTTCTTTTGCTTGATTGGATTTTTTTTTCCTCCAGTAAGGCTTTACATGTCTGTTATTGAAATTGGATGTATTTTTTTAGTTCAGGTAAGGAGATTGCTAGCATTAACATGGAATGGCTGTGTTTTCAGTGAGCAGGGACCATGTGCTGGACAACTGATGTGATTTAATGATTGTCAAGTATAAGCTGAACGAAACAAAAAGAGAAACATGGTGATGCTGACAACAAATTTTGTTAGCAGTTTTAATTATCAACTGTCTTTTGTATTAGGGTAATGGTGAAACTTCTACTGATGTCAGAAGCTAGTAAGGATTTTATTTTTTTAACAAAGCCATCAGCCTTTCTGAGGGTTTTACATTTCTTTCTAATCAAAGTATTTATTTCATCATATAATAGCTTTGAAATATTGCAGATGCAGATTTACTCTCAAGTGAGTGTTTCTATAACACAATTTCAGAGGGAAGCTGCCAAGGACTCATTGCAGCCCCTCAGTCCCAACACCCTTCACTGCTTGGAGTGGAGGCACTGTAGAGGACATGGGAGTGAAGGAGGGAAGTAGAGCCTGGGAAAAGGAATCGAGGGAAATAATTGTTGTAATCTGGTCTTTGTTTCTTGCTACCAAAGTCTATTTTAATAGGCAATAAATTAAATTTTCCACATAACAAGTCTACTTTGCTTGTGACAGTAATTGGCAAATTATCTCTCCCTGGCTTTATCTCAGCCAATGAGGTGGTTTTTTTTTTTTTTTTTTTTTTTTTTTTTTTTTTTTTTTCCCCATCTTATTTCTCCCTCTGTCTTGTTGAGGAAGGGGGAATGTGAGAGAAGCTGGAAGCTGGGTGGGTGTCTGGCAGCTGGCCAACATCAGACCTCCACACAGTTATTACTGAAGGTAATCCTTACCTGCAGAGAGCTTCATTCTCTTGTCTCTAAACTTAAGATGAGTAGTAATTCATCAAATAATGAGACCTTAAAATATTGTATTATCACTTCTTCCAGAATATCTTTTATAGTATTGAGAAATGTGCTAGCTAGTTGCTGGTGTCTCTATACTTTAACATTTTTTGAATGTCAAAATTCTGAATTTTGACTAGTTCTGATCCTGTATGGCTTAAAATTGTATTTTAAAACCTGTTGAAGTCAATGGAATTTATTGCATTGATTTGAATAATTTTCATGTCCATGAGTGAGATATTTACTTAGTGTTGTATAAGAAACTTTCACAAGTACTTTTTAAAACACATGATTTGCTACAATTCTCTGAATAATTACTTTATATTTGTAAAAGATTTTTGGGTTTTGGATCAATATCATAGTAAGGTTATTGTATCTATAATTATTAATTTGCAGTAATTATTCATTGCTGATAAATAATGAATGCTATTATTATTAAAAATAATTACTTTGACCAAATAAATTTCATTACAGCCTTTTAAATTTTTACAGAAATTAATGGTTTTTTTCTTGGAAACTGAAATTAGCAACCAGGGTTCTTCAGTATCTTAAACCTGTTGATATGGTTATATATATATATTTTGTTATACACCTATGAACGAGTTAGATTCCCTTTTACCTGAACCTGCATCTACATCCTGATTTTGACTGATTACTAAATCACTTTTTAATGTCTTGCCTAAGAAACAGGAGGAAAAGGGTATGATACCATAAAATACTCTTCAGTTTAAAAGCTCACATTGCAAGTGAGTAATTGTTTTAGTTTTACAATTTGGTTTGTAGCAAAAGAAGTAATAACTTAAGAGTTAACACAATGTACTATCAATACAAGAAATATAAAAAGAAAATCTTTGCACTTAGGTGACTACAAAAAAGATAAAGTAGATATAGAAACCGACTTTTTTGAGATAGTTATCTTAAAAATAAGATTATATATTTGAAACAGAAATGTCAGTTTTTCAATGAAGTCATAACATTTGAATAAAAGTACATACTGAGCTGTAAAACCACAATAGAATTGCTTTTTTAGGACCATGCAAAGGCAAATAATTTTATTTTCTTGCATGAAAAAGATCAAGTCCTCCTAATAAGTTTACTTTTGGCCTTTGCATTTTCACTGTGTATGTTATGACTCAAAATATTCTAAAGTAGCTTCTTTTTGAGTATATTTTTCACAACTACTTTTCATAGTTTGCATTTTTAAATTAATGACATTTTTATTTCTTTGTTTCAATTCAATGCATTTTGAACAGTAAAGCTTACTAAGACTCTGTGATAATTGCAACACTTCTCCCTGTTCACAGCCCCATGCCCTGATACTGGTGCTGATTCCTTCTAAAAGCAGAGATGCCTAATATCTAATGTCTTAGAGGGAAAAAATAACAGCAAATAACATTTTTTATCAAGCTCAAGAAAACCTTTCCTTTCAGAAATGTTCTTAAACCCTATAAAGCAGCAGAACACATTAATGAAAAAGTCTAAATGCATCTCTGTGATATGATATTTGAGGATTTTTAGCAAAACACAGTTAGAAGAATAAGGGTAGATACGTATTTTGATAATACATGACTTCTATAAAGAGTTTTCAAAGACTATCATATGCTATTTATTAAATAGCCCAAACTGTACTGAAAACTTTCACATTTTTAAAAAGTGCATATATCAGCTGCCTACCCATGTGTACCAGTACTTTAATCTGTATAATGACATTCAGAGTTCTATTAAATTACGTTATGGTTCTATAACTTATGTAGGAATTGAGCCACTGAGATATAATATTTTCTTGCACCTTTGCAATATTAAAATATTACTTTTATAGATTTTGAAATTAAGTAGTCATTCTTTGATGGACTCTGAATGGTTGATAGAATTGACAATATTTGTACTTTTTACTTATATGTCCTAAATACTATACCTAGTTTTTTCCCATTTCTCTTTGATGTATGAAGCTATACATTCACAATGAATGTGATAGAGACATTCAAAAATTATGCAATAAATAATGCAAAAGACAATTTAGTTTCATCCCTCAAAAGACATGGTAAAATTCAGAAGTAACTTTTTAGTAAGACAGTTCCTCAATAATATTAATGAATGGTCCACTCCTTTGTAAGGTACCTCATCTTTTTATGTCTTATATAGACATTACTAAAATTGCATTATATCCTGAATCAAATTGAATTACAATTACATGACAGTCCTTATGCATTTAGATATTTGAAATTGATTTGAAAACTACATGGGAATATAATTATATTTCTAAAGAATCTTTCACTGAAGAATTTCTCTCCCTTAATAGTTATTGCACTTCATGAATATTCCAATCAACCTATTGTGACTATTGCCCAGTGGAAATGGGCTGCAAAATCAAAATATGGAAGGTAACTAGGAACAATCAGCCACCTATAGCATGAATGGGAAATGTCTTTTTTGTTATACAAATAATGAAGCATGAAGTGCTTGGTATTGAGACGAATAAAGATGATAGCATCTATTGGATTTGTCAACTTTCAGCTCTGCTGTGTATGAAGCAAAAAATGAGAATAAAATGGTGAAACATATGGGACTGAGATAAAAGAGCCGTTTAACTTATGTGCTTTGATGCTTTCTTGACTTGGTCTTCCTGGCATGTGGTGTGTTTACAGATGGTTCAAAGCCAGTGCACCAAAAGGCAGGGCGTAGGGACTGAGGATGCTTCATTTTTTATTGTAATGTAGTCACTTAGGAGCTCATCACTTCATCTGTATGGTCTGTGCACAGAGTCCTCGGTGGGGAGCATTCCATTTCCATTGTCAAAAACTGTTAGTCATCTTGGTTTTCAAGCTCTAGGGAAATGGGAAGTGCTGTGTTAGTGTACAACCTTGATTTAAGGACTTTGAAGGTTGCAAAAATGACAGAGTCTGAGTACTATGTGTTTCTGAGTTGAAGTGGTAGGATTTGAAATACAGGTCAGCAACCTTTAACCACATTTTACAAAGCATTATTTGACCATATACAGTAATTGTAAATGTGCACTGACAGTGCACATTTTTTTCCTATGTAGAAGCATTAAAGTTGTCTATGTAATCTTAGTCCCAGGTCCACCACAATGAAGCAAATTAACTGCTTGATAGGAGGTTGGGCTTCACTTGCACTTTTTTATCCCCCATTTATTTATGGTATCAATGTTGCTACTTTATACTGGTTTTGATGTCTCATTCACTATGCCATTTTGAAAACTTACACTGTTAGCTCTTTTCCCCAGACACTGCTTTGCTTTTTATGTGAGGCTGTGTGTCCCAGCCTCCAAAGCTGGTGCTGTGATTTCCAGGCTTAACATGCATCCATTAATTGAACAGAGATAAGCTCTGCAGCCTCTCTGCATGGGTCAGTAGGGATGAGTGTGACACACCCAAGGCTGGCTGTGTAGTTATGGAAAGTAGAAGTCTGTGACCCAGAAAGGCCCAACAGAAGCTCAGTGCCTCCTCAAAACTATAAAAGGGCAGCAACCAGCACAAATACTGGAATTTGTTTGAGCTGAAGCTTACAGACCCTGCCTGAAAAAGTCTCTAATGCCAAAGGACCACTCAGACAGCAGATCTGGGACTTATGTAGGTAGGGAGAAAGTGCTTTGCGTAAAAACTAAATCACCTTCTTGTACCTGAATGGTCACTAAAATCTGTATTTTGAACAGTGCTGAGAGGCAATTTGAGATCAGCTCCTTACCAGAATAATTTATAGCTTATGACTTGCAGGAAAATACAACATCAGATTCTTCTCTGGCAACCAACAATGTCCTAAGCACAGAACGTTGAGTAAACAGGAAAGGAGGTAGACAGTGAGAGCTGTAGAACTCTGGCTCTTTGTTTCCTTATGTTTTGTAAAAACTTTTTAAAGTCAAAACAGAACACATCAAGCAGGATAAAACACCTTCTTAGAAGCTTTGCTCTGGTACTGATTCTTCCAAGCTTGCCATATATGAACTCAGGAAAGAAGGAATTGCTTGGTTGCCTCATTTGGAACACAGGAATGCCTGCCTAAATACTGTAATTGGATCTGAGCATGATTTTGATGGAAACCATGATTCTAAAATTGGTGAAATTAGTAGAAAATATGGTTTCTAAATGTTCTCTGTAGATTATTGTCATGACATTTGGAGATGCTTTTTAAAATGTCTTTAAATTTTTTTTCCCCCGGAAGGAAGTCTGAATGAATGTCTGAAATTCTACTGAAGAATGAATCCCTAGTTTGCACCAGCTGCCTTTCTTTTGCTCCCCAGGATTTTTTCAGGCCATCGTTTTCCTCCACAGCCTTTGGAGAGAGAGCATAGGTAATATAAACTCAAAGTAACTACAATTCAATTGTCAGCATCACACGGGAAGAGAAGATCTAAGTGCTTCTAGCTCTGTTCATTCAAAGTCGGGAGCTTTTATATTAGCAGAACATCCAGATGGCACATCCACAGATGAAATGCCATCTCTGACATTAGAGCTTTTTCTGGAACAAAAGCATTGATACTTGCTTGAAGAGATAAAAATCAGTTCTGCTGAAGCTCACTGCATCTTCTAATACAAAGCATAACATGCCATTAGTTGGAGTGGGCAGAAGTACTTTTACTTGAAGTAAAAAAGACTGACCTGTTTGCTATTTCTGTTATGCACCTTTTGTTGCACCTCTGTAATTAGGATAATAATAATAGAAATAGAATTTCACAGACTTAAAAAAATTAACAAACTGTTCCATGATGTATATAGCAGACATTTCTGTACAATGGTTTCTAGATGTGCTTGAATGTCTCCATGAGATAAGGTTATTGGATGGTTAGGTGGAATATTCAATTTGATAAAGTTCAAGTTGATAAAGTTGGTACAGTTCCCATCAGAGAAGGAATTTTCAGTGTAAGTTGGGTGGAGTTGGTGAAGAAAAATTTATGGTGAGTCAGTTGCAGTTGAGATTGTTAATGTTTTTCAATCAAGTGAATGTCTTGCAATCAAGTTTTTTCTCATTGCTAACCAAGTTTGTTAAGAAAGAAGCATTGTTCAGGCAATTTCTGCTCTCATATTCTCCCTCTCTTTATTTCCTCCAAACAATATACAGTTTTTAGTAATGATGGGAAAAGCAACTTCAAGATAAGAGTTTCCAAGCTTGTCTTTTGGTATTTGTGTTTGTTTTTTTTTTTTTTTTTGTTTGTTTTTTTTTTTTTTTTTTGGCCTTGAAAAATCTGATACCCACTATAATAAAAATTCTTAAGCAGGAAAAAAAAATCACAGGTGTAAACCAGATTTGTTCAAATATTAAAATTCTTGCTTTTAGTAGGGGAAAACCACAGCATGCTTATTTGGAACTACAAATTAGAAGCTCTGTACTTTTTTTCCTTTTTTCCCTTTAAAGCAAATTAAATACTACATGTGTGATAGAGCTTCTAACTCTGAATGGAAGTCAGAAAAATGAAGCTTTTTAGATACTTATAACTTTGCAAATAAGGTGGTGAATAAAGCTTTAATTCCACTACTAGCTGAATTTTAGTAACAATTTAATCCAATCTGGCCCAGCACAGTATTTCTAACTGGTTTAAAGACAGCTTTCAAGTGACAGATTAAGTAAAGGAAATTTGGGATATAGTTTAAGTGACTGCTATACAACAGAACATTTATGATTTTCAGTTTCTTGTTCCTTAGAGAAGTGTAAAATTAAACACAAGTCTAGTCTAGCAGCCTTTATGATTAGGCTGTTGTATACCCAGTGTGACTGGGTGTCATCATCCTGATGGACATATGGTTTCAGCTTTTATGATTATTTTCTCCCATATCTGTGATGTTTCACTTAGTGAAACATGAATGATGCAAATAACAAAGGCTTTAAAGCCATTGACTTTCCAATGTGCCAGTAACATAATGGCAATTTCTTTGCTTTATTTGTATAACAGGCATTTTCATGTAACACAGATGAGATTGTGACTTCAGATCTCATCTGCTTGGAAATGAGTTGGATATATAAAGAATTATTTATATAGCAAATGAGGGGAGAAGTTGTGAAGGTTGAAAGGGATGCAAGACTGTGTAGTCCACTCTTTGTATTTCATCTTATGTACAACTTCGTGAAATTTAGAAAAGAGGCTTTTGAAACAAGTGTCTCTGAGAATGAGCAAACCAACTCAAAAAAACCCCCCAACCAACAAGCGAGCAAACAAACCTCCTGGGAAATAAAAACCACAGAAAAAAAAAACTTTTTGAAATGCTCAAAGTTGTTCCTCATTCTCTTACATATCCTATTTCACTCTGATGGTAATATTTAAGGAAAAACTCATGGAGAAGGTTTTGATTAGATCTGTTATAAACTGAAAGTACAGAAATTTCCAGAAACAAAACTGATTATGTTCTTAAAAATGTGCACTGTCTGGATAACTATCAAATTTAATATGCTTTGTCAGTTGCTGTGCCTAAATGCAAGACATAAAAATTGCACTCCATGAGAAGTGAACTTGGTTTTGCAACACTTGGGATATGTGTAATTTACTTCTAAGATTTTTTTTTTTAAATGTGGTATTGATTAATATATTTTTAAACCTCTGTATTGAACTTATACACATAAATGGTAGCAAAACCACCCAAATTAGAAACCCTCCCAAAATTTTGTCTAAGGTAATAATGGTGAAATATCATGCTGGAGCACAACAATTAATGGACTTATTTTTTTGGGTTATGTTGTTGGCTGGTGTATTCTGAACTAAGAAATTTTAAATTCTCATATACAGAGGTTACCATGGAATTCTAGAGGAGATAGTGAAAATATTTCATTTATTCATTTACAGAGTGTTTGTTATATAAATAATGATTTCCCTCTTTTTGCCAGCCTGCTGCAACCAATGCTTGTTTGCAGGGAAATAGTATTTCCCAAACCAGGGGCTCTATGCTTGTTGCTTTGCTAAGCATCTGTGCTTTGGGATGAAAGCCTTGCTTATATTATATGGCATCCAACTAGGAATCTGTTTGCCCTCCTGCACTGCTTGGTGCATATTGCACTTGGCAGGAAAAGAGGCCGTTCTGTGCGGGGAGTGCAGTAGCATGGAGCAGTTGTCTCAGGAATCAGGAGTGCCTCTTTCTTAATGAGATCTGCAAAGAGAACAGGTAAAAGTGTGTCAGACCATGCAGTAAATTACCTTTTCTCTAAAGTTCTAATCTTGGAACTGATCTAGGAAACGGCCACTTCCACCTCTAGAAACAAGTCATATTTGCAGCTTAAAGCACACTTTTATATGTAGACTTTCTAGAAGCTGGCAAACCCATTATGTTTTGCTTTGAGCAGGCTAAGCAATATAAATCTGGGTGTTGAAAAACATGGACATTTTTAATATATATTTTATTGTATATTTTGCTTCTGAGTATTCTTTGGTTTCTTTAGAGGCTTCCCTTACTATGTATGTGTTTTTAATCAGAAATGGAGAATATTTTTTTTTCTGCCATCTTCTTTTTAGCTGAAATTTCTTCTTATGTCTTCTGTTCTATTAACTCCTGATTTTTTCTATAGTAGTCTTTTTGAATTGGTTATGGCACTCTGTCCTGCTTTTGAGAGTGTAGTTTGTAAATTTGTCTGGGGTGATACTGAGAGGGTTTAAGCTGATAACAGTCTTTTACCTTTTATTAGAGATTGTGTATTATGTAGTTGGCTGCATCAACTGAAAATTCAGTTGATTTCATGTTTTTGTTTCTATTTAATTTCCCATTTATTGGACTCTCTGTGGCCTCATGATTGCCAGCACTAGTGAAAAGCTAGAAACAAGTATTATCAGGGAACAATGTGGAGAAAAGAACAGCTTTCTTTATACCAGTGATGATCTCTGTATACCAATGGTGATTATCCACCGTGGATAACACTCAAGGAATTGTTCAGTGTAAAATGTGATCAGTGTAGCTGTTCTCATGGAGGGATGCTTTATGTAGCTGCTCTTTTGCAGAAGCACTGAGGAAGGAAGGCACCTCTGGAGGTCAACTTGTGCAACCCTCCTCTGTTCAAACTTGGGTCAACTGCATCAGGTTGTGCAGGGCCATCTACAATTGTGTGTTAAATTTGTCCAAGAATGGAGACTTCTCAACCTCTTTGGGCAGCCTCTGTTTGACCACCCTCACAAAAAACCCTGTTTGACCACCCTCACAAAAAACAACCCAAAGTGGAAAGCAAAACAACCAAGCAAAAGCACCCCTGAAAAACCAAGTACCTCTCCCATTCCCCCCCACCGCCATTTCTTCTATTTAAATGGAATTTCCTGTATTTTAACACAGGTCTAATGCCTCCTTTCTGTCTCTTTACATCACTGAAAAGGGTTTGGTGCTATTTCTTTATTCCCCAACATCAGATATTTATACACAGTGAGAAGTGCCCCTAGAGTCTTTTATTCCCTAGGCTGAACAACCCTGGCTCTCAGCCTCTCCTGGATTGCCAGGTGCCAGTCAGCCTCCAGCCTGCACTGACCTCATGCGCAGGACTTCGCATTTCTTGCTGTTGAACTTCAGCTGGTTCCTGTCAGAACTTCTCCCCAGCCAGTCCAGGCTCCTCTGAGTGGCAGCATGGCTGCCAGATACATCACCTGCTCCCCTGATTGTGTGTTATCTGTAGACTTGCTGAAGGTGCACTCTGCCCCATCCTCTGTGTCATTAATGAAAGATGTTAAACGCTGCTGGCCCTGAATTTATCCTGAGGAATCCCACCAGTGGCTGTGCTCTAGCCAGTCGTCAAGCTGCTGATCACAGCCCTTTGAGCCTGGCACTACAGCTTTCAGTGTTTGGTGATCATAGATGTGAAAGCACTACGTCCTGACTTACTGTAAAAAAGGAAGCCTGGCAGTACACAGGTGTGCAGAGATCATTAGGCAAGTGATCCATTTACTGACATGAGCATTGCACATTTCATGTGAAAATATTGATGGGAGTTTCCTTTGCATCATAGGTTTTTTGAGGAGTACTGCAATTGGTGTGCCCTTTAGGTTTTGCATTCTTTTATTATTTCTCTGATTGATCTCTGTCATTAAGTGCTCAGATGCTGAAATATCTGTACTGTGAGACAACTGTCATCTAGTCAGAGAAGGATTATGTCATTTCAGAGAACATCTGCTCCCAGAAAGGATATATAGACAGAGAATTATTGTACCCACAGAGTAAATTTCTAACTTGTTCCTGTAGATTGAGTAAAAATACACAATTTCCTTTGTGAGAGTACATTAGGTTGATAACAGTGTTATAGCTACTGTGACACACAGGGAGGAGAAGGACAGATAACTTTTCCTCCTTGAAGCTCTAAAGAGGTTCTGCAGCTGTAGAGTCCAGATTAAACTTGTTAATTATTTGTTTCTTCCCCTTTTTAGTTGCTCAAAATTGTTATTGTCAGAAACATGGAGTTATGCCTTTGTGTAGATTAAGAGTCAATGCAAACTCAAAAGGGGGCAGGTTCATCTTGTAAAATAAATACAACTCCCAAAGAAGAATGAAATTAACTGTTTAGGTAAATGCTCTGAAATCAGTAGAGAAAGTGTATTTACTCCTGAATTGTATGGAAGTTATAGAGCTTTTAAAAAGGCATACTTGGAAAAGTAAGGATGATTCTAATGGCAGTCTTTCACAACATGCCTGTGCTGGCTGTGCCAGGTGGAGCGGCACTGGGCCACTGTGACTTGCCCAGACAGTCTTTGAAGATTCCTCTTTACAAATGGGGGGATGTGTGTGTCTGTGTACCTTCCTGCCCCTGCACACAAGTGTGTTTCAGGAAGCACATGAGTTACTGCTTCATGTTAGGTGATTAGTCTGAAGAATGAATGTGTCACCCCTTAAAATCTTGCCAGTAGCAGCACTTAAATCTGGCATTTTTTTTTAATAGACACTGCATGTAAAGTAGGAAGCTGTTGCTGCCAGCCAGTGTTACAAGGTAATTCTGACACCAGGTAGAAGCATGTCAGAATGATCAAGCTTGTTTTCCTGCTTTCTTTATTTCAACAGTGTACATCAAGTCATAAACTCTGTCTATTTTGAGTGTATATGTGCAGATCTCGCTATGCTAACTCATTCTGGGTCCCAGGTTAGCTGCTTTATTAGGCATAAGAGGAAAAGAGATGCACTTACTCATCAGGTCTGTGGCTCTTTGTCTCATCTGTCAAACCTTATTGTCTTCTAGGTCACTGCAAAATATGTTTTCTGTCATGGCCTTGTCCTTCAGCATGGTTCAAGATGCACAATCCTGTTCTGTTTCTAGGAATTTCTGTTTGCCTGTAATTAACTACTTTGAACTCTGCCTCAAGGGAGAAATTTACCAAGTTGTCTCATCTCTTAGTGTTTGGAGTCGGCTTCACCACACTTCTAAAATAAAATGAGACCAGAGAGCTGTCTATAAAAGCAGCTGGCTTTTTTCCATTATTTACTCATATCACTTGCCTAAGACTTTCCTTCAAATGGAAGTCAGAAGCTCTCTAGAGTCATCCTTGAAAATGGTCCTCCATGCTTTGTCTCCCATCTTGCCTGTTAATATTTGTGAACTGTTTTGACAAGCTTAAATGTGGATTTGGTTGACAAAACTCAGAGCCTGGAAATAGATGGTAAGAACCAAATATTGGTCTAGAGCATTATTTTTAATGTCACCTTTCTTGGCATCACAAAAGAGGAACTTGAAATTGCTCTTAGAATGACAGGCCCTCTTCTGACAATTTATTGATGCTAGTTAGGCCAAGTTTACTTTATTCCAGGATAATGAGCATTTTATGTTTGTCTTCTTCTCGGGGAAGATCCTACTTTTTATGCTTGTTACAGTAATTGTTGAGAAAAATGGGAGTGTGTGCTTAGCAGATTTCATAATGAAAAGTGATATCAAGTAAGCCTAGTGAATTTTCCATTATAGCTTTGAGAATGATTTTACATGAATGATTTGAAAGTCATTGCATTATTAATCTATTATGAGAAGTATTTTATCTTTTGTTCTGTACATGTCTTGTACAGCACAGAGCATGTGGCAGATACAGAGTGGAACAGACAAAAAGAAGTACTGCACCACACCAAAGTCTCCCTTTGTTATAGAGGAAAAAAAAATTGAATCTTCAGCAAAATGTTTGAGACAGTCTTAGAATAAATTAATTTGGGTAACAGAATTTATCTTTAAAATTAATTGAACATATCACACGGAGGTAGTTTAGTCCACTTTTTTTAATGACTACAAGCAGCAACTTTGATATCAAAGTCAGTATTCTGAGAAAACTAATTATTTTTTCTTGCTGCTGGTTGGATTGCTATAGTGCTCACCCAGAAACATTGAAAAGTTTTTAAAACAGTTCAGTTCTTTGATTATTACATTGTATGCATACAAAAGTTTTTACCAGTATTTTCAGTGAGCTAATTAGAATTGGCCTTTTGCTAAGAAAAATTCCGTAGGTACTGAAGTATAGTCTTATTTTAAATCACATTGCTGTCCTTTTTCTGCTATTCTGTATTTATAGTACTGGAAAAAAAAAAAAAAAAAACAAAAACCCCAATCAGTTTTGGGGTATTTTTAACCCCAGCTGTTGACTAAGCAGCACACAGCTGCTCCCTCACTCCCCTGCAGTGGGATGGGGAACAAATTGGAAGAGGTAAAAGTGGATAAAGTCATGGGTTGAAGTATAGACAGCTTGATAGATAAAGCAAAACAGCATGCACAAGCAAGCAAAGGCAGGAATTAATTCTCCACTTTTCATGGGCAGGCAGGTGTTCACCCATCCTCAGGAGAGCAGGGCTCCATCACGTGTGACAGTTACTTGGGAAGACAAAATGCTATTTCTCTGAATGTGCCCCCTTCTTTCTTCCTCCTCCCTCTTTAATGTTGACCTTGACATTCTACGGTATGGAATATCCCTTATATCCTTAGGATTTATCTGTACACAACAACTGTTATGTTCCCTGTAATACAAACCCACTTGTTACAACTGCTGATTTGTTATTTCTGTAGGGTCTGTGATATGAGAGAAACCAATTTAAAACTAAGCAGTATTCAAATATTTAAAAAAAAATTACTCTTTAAAAATCAGATTTTAGTGCAAAATTTATTAAGGGAATATGAATCATACAAAAAAGCCAGAGAGAATGCATAACTTCATAATTCAGTTTGTGATATTTTTGACATGAAATGAAACTCTGGAAAAATCTGTGCTGTCAATTGCAAAAAAAAAGACTGGGGATGTTAACAGAAAATCTTTATCTCTAACTTACACTTACTCTAAAATACTGTATTAAAATTACTTGAAAAATAACATCTTTCCAATAAAATATTTTTTTTTCCTTTAGCATAGCTTAAGACCTTTGGTTTAGTTTGTGTGTGTTCTGTGTTAATGTGCTCCCTCTACTTCCTTCATATGTTTTGTTCAACTTAAAAAAGTGTTACTCTCAAAATACATTGCTACTGTGAATATTGGCAGCCAGATAGACAAAGACTCCTGGTCCCTCACCGTAGTATGAGATACAACACAAATTCACCTCTTTTTAGAGGAAAAATCAACAAAGTAGAGAGGTTTTATTAATTCCTAGGCACAGAAATAACTTCTATTGGAGTGCTTATTAGACATCAAATAAGTCAACCATGAAACATGAAGCTATAGGAAGTAGAGTATCATTAATTCTGTTGCTTATGGAACAATCTGTCTTTATAATATATTGAAATAATTTGTCCATGAAGTATTAAAATAGGAAATGGAAGAATATAAATTAGGGAAAATAGAAGAGAAGGAAAATTTGTCAAAATCATATGCAAAAGGAACATATATGTAAGAATTATGTTTACTTTCAAAAAGTTTTATTTGTTTTTGAATTATTACTTATTTCTATCTTTGGGTATAAAGATAATGCAATGAAAATGAATTTGAGGTTATGGGCCTGTTCTCCAAGAGCATGAAGTCCAAAAATATTTCATTTTAAGTTTGGTGTATTTAACTATTCTCAGTCTTTCCTTTTGATATATAGTGATCTGCATCCATTTCCAGTGGCATCACATCTACTGAATACCCTCAATGTTTCCTGTTGCACTGCAGTTTGGAAATATTTCAAGAACACAACATTTTTGAGGTGAATCTGCTGACCATCCCTAGTTTCTTCACTTTGGTTCAGAGCACAGTAGATTATTAGAGTGCTGCAATATCTTGCATGTTTTTTGAAAGAAACCTTGAACTCCAAGTGTTCTCTAGGCAACAATGAATAATCTGTTCACAGTCCTGAGTTAGAACAAGAGATATTATTGCGCTAAGTCGTGAGAAGAAGGCCTTTGTTTGTGGCACGTCAGCAATTTCTTTTCTTATTAGAAAAGTCTCTGAAACATTTCTGCATTCTTAAGTAAACATCAAGGTTGGTCTGTTATTTTACCTGTGCTTGGGCAGTTGTATAAGAAAAGTTATAGAGCTTTTATTTCTGAGACTGTAAAAAAAAGCAGAAAATACTTTGTGTTGTTTAATTGTTCAATAACTGATAGAGAAAGATTGCTTTGACATTTTTCTCAGCAGTGGATTGGAAATAGAGAGAGATAAGTGAACAGTTTTTATTGCACCTTGAAAGAATGTTATAGGTTTTCACAGTGGACAGGTTCCATGTCTTGCTGCTTTTAACAGGAGCAGTGGCTTTTTAATCGTAACTGTAGGAATCTGCTCAGTAAAAGTCATGCAAACTCAACCCAGATAAATGGCTTTGGAAGTCCCTTGAGTTGAGGATATTATAGGAAGCCATGACCTTCCTGTCTTGAGCTCTAGGTTGATTCAGAGAGGCTTGGCTGCATAGAGAAGGTGTTAGTGGCTGGTTTGAAGGAGCAAATGGTGTAGGGTAAGTGGGTCAAGGGCCAGGCTGGATGTGGACTCTAAGAAAGGCAGTGAATTACTGTGATGTTGCCTAAAGAGAAATGGGGCTGTAGAAGCTTGAGGGTGTGTGTCAGGCAACTGTTGGGCTCCTTAACCTGTGAGAAGGTAGGGATGAGAAGGAGACAGGGAATTATCAGCATAGTTGAAGGAGGGTCTAGTTCTCAGGCTCAGGTCACCACCTGTGCTGCTTGGGTTGAGCACAAACACTGTTTTCTCTGCTGAGCCTCAGGCCCCAGCAGAATTTTAATGGATTGGGATCCACACATGCAAATCAGCTGCTGCAGCAAACTGCAGTGGAGGAAGAAAAGCTTTTAAATTCAGCCCGATGCTCTGTCTCCCAGCTGTTGACTAAGAAGATAAGGCTACAGAATTTCCAATAACTAAAGAGTACAGAAATATTCCTGCACTGTTAACACTAGGTCAGATTGTTGACAGTGGTTCAGAAGGCAGATTTGCATGTAAAACATGACAGAACTGTCACTGCAGATGCTCTTCGTCATTGGAAATGCTTCATTCAAATATTGACTCAGTCCTTTTCTATTTACTTGCTGAACTCTAATTAGAAAACAGCATGGAGTGATATGGCTGTAGTGTACTCTGGTCTTTGTTTGTACATTGTTTAAAGAATGTACTAACGAAGTTAAGTAGCACATTAAGAATGAAAAAGAAAATAAACCTTTATACTTGGGAAGATATTTTACCAGATGAAGTACTTTACCTGTTTCTTTCAGATGAGGAAGCTTTTATCTACCTCTCCCAAATTTGTAGATTTTGGGAGTCTGTAGAGTTAAGTGAACAAAATATAGTTAAGGAGTGTGATGATAATCTTGTAAGAACAGGCTTATGAGATTGTCCCCAAAGTAATCTAAAAGTGATCAGTTGATGATAAAACATTTTGAAATAATGGGGCTTTTGAGTGCAGTAATGTAATCAGGAATTCTAAGAGTCGCAGGCTGCTAAAGTGCCAGCAATGTATTGTAGAATGAACCATTCCAACAAGACAAATAAAGCTGGAGTTTGATAACAAGATTACCATTGTAGTCTATTGTCTAATATTTATGACAGTAATTCTGTGCTTGAGCTCTTCAAAGTGCATTAGAACTTCTAAAATAGCTGCAATGTAAACAATCTGCTTAAAAATGTTAAATTTTCCCAATATTATGGAAATGGCAGTGTTATTTACCTTTTACATGTATGGAGCACATTTTAGGCTGTAAAAGGATTGTTTTGTCTTCATGGTAATACAGAAATCACCACAATTTTCACATCATAAACTGGTATATAGACTCTTAGAGATATATATATATATAGATATATATAGATATAGATATATATATATATATTGTCTTGAGCTTTAGAAAATACGTTTTGCTAGATTCTTGGATTTTGTTTTCACTTAGAATCTGCTTGAAGGACCTAAAAATGTGGCTGACTCTCTCCTTTGTGTGAAACTGAGTAGCACTGAGAAAGGATAATTCTTGACCATGGGCGCTGTCAGAAATATAATGGAGCAGAGTTTCTCCCACAGTGCTCCAAAGATTTCAGCCGCCACCTTCTTCCTTTTGCATCATATTAGTTCTTAGAAGAGTTTTAAGGTTTTTTTAAGATATGTAGAAAAAATGTAAAGAAGGAGTAAAGGCCTTCCACAAATATCATTATAGAAAAATTTAAGTTGGAAGGGACCTACTATTCCCACCTCTGTCTCCAAGCAGAGCTGCCTTCACAGTTGCACAGTCCTTTTCCTGGTGCTGAATATACAGTTAACCTTCATTGCTAGAAGGGTATATTCTTGACAAAAAGTACTTTATTTTCTATCCACCTTGCCAAATCCACTGCCAGGGTGAGAGTCCCTGATTTTAGTCATTGCCTTTAGGGTATGACCCTAAGAATCATCTAAGAAAGATATCATTGTAGAGAAGAGTGAAGTAATGTTTAGGAAATGGAAAGGCTCCAATGAAGTAGAGAGGTGTTAGGAAATGCATAAGAGTTTGTGGGTATAAGTGAGGGAAATTCTTTAAGGGGAAAAAAAGTGAAAATTATGAGAGTTTTGTTTAAGTGAGTGGAATAACAGGGACAATTTTTGCAATGAAATAATGCAATTTTCAGTAAGCTTTGCCATATTATCCCATTCTTTAGAGAGCAGTGGCCCTTCATGTGTCTTTTAAAATACAGCATCACTTTAAAATTAGGTTACAGGATATCATCTAAAACATACAAGATTTATTTGTGTAAGTGAAAAAAATACAGATAAAATCAAACATGATGACAGGGTAAATGCAAGTTACAGAGACATTTACATACAATCAGGTAAGTATTTTAAACAAATCAGTCATCTCATAGGGATACTTTTTATTTCAAGGTTGTATTGTGCAAATATTCTGCATTCATTTTGCATTAAGCATGTCACAGTTTCCTGTTTTTATCCTTAATGAAATAGTTTTAGAGCCATTAGCATGGCACTGACTTGGCATAACTACTACAGGTGTTCACTTTTTAGGTATCAAAATGAATATGCTGTGCAATATCATGTAAATTTTCAGCGTGCATTATGCGTATCTCTATAGCATTTTTCTTTTGAAGCGTTCTGCAGAAATAACAGGGACGGAAAAATCTGAATTTAACTGCTAGAAGTTTTAAATTTTATATCTGGTGCAAGGTGATCTAATCCTATGTAAGTCTGTTCTAAAAAAAAAAATCACCAATTCTAATATTTTTTAATACCAGAAAAAAATTTAACACACTCTCAGCACAACAATATTTTGGTCTTGCTTTTTTACATCAGGCACTATCAATTGCCTCAGCCTGGCTATTATGTGCTTATATTGTTTTTCTCTTCCTTTTCCTTGTTTATAGATGAGTCTTTTTTTTTTTTTTCCCTCCTCATTTTACATACTCTACAGTAACCTTATATTGGATAAATAGGCCTTGCTGCTCTTCTTTTAGGCTGGCCTTGAGTTTATCATCCCTGAATGTCAAATGCCACTGCTGTTTTTTGGGAAAATGTCTACTCTGACATTTTGAAAGACAAAGAAATGGAAAAGAGCAATATGTCAAAAGGCAGCTGCTGTTTCCACTAATTCAGGGCAGTTCTTTTATTGGATGTGTTTTTTTAAACCTGCTGCTTGGTGTTGCTGCTCCTGCTTGTCTTTGCTGCTGCAGCCACCAGCAAACAAAACTCTAGCTGCTTTTGCTGTTGCTGGGTCGGAATGCTCCAAAATGTCGTAGGATACAGTCTCAGTATGTCTGAACAGCTTTAGGACTGATATTGATCTGCAGCTGTGCTGAAATCTAGATATTAATTCTAGCTGTATCAATTTTAAGTAGATATTTTGGTCTTTATTGATAACTTTCTGCAGGGAGGTGTTACGAAGCAAAGTAATTTGCAAACTTTGAACTGACAGATACTTCTGGTATGTACAGCTGCTGCTGTGGCCCCTGCCAAAGAGCTTTTGAAATCTGCTGCCTTTAGTGATGATAACTTGACACATTTGTTGGCAATGAATTCCCTCTGTGTTCCCCAGTGAAATATAATTCATAGCATTAAGGATGTTGGTGTAGCTCAAGTGAAAGACTAATTTCAAGTCTTGAGTGTGTAATGCAGTAATGGGAATGGATATGAGGTACTTTGGGTTTCTAGAATCTGGATGAGAGTTATTCTGAGTACCACTAAAAAAGAAGGCTGTGCCATTGCTTTTGGAAAGTCTCACTGATGAGGGGATACTAATTATTAGCTCTTCAGAAATTTCAGTTAGCAACTATGTAAGAAAGAATTCCATCTGGAAAGTAAAGGTTGTTTTCCAGTTATAAAGGTAGTAATAACTTGTGAAAATATAATTTTCAAATCTAGTCAACAGCAAAGACCCAAATAAGGAACAAAAGTTGATTCATATAATATAAAATGGTGTGAGATTAATTTTTGTATTGAATTTATTAGCTCTTTCCATACTTCTGTATGTCTTTCAAAAGTAATTTCTGTCAAAAAGAATTCATATGAAAGGAAATTTAAGAACTGCACATTTGTCTGTAATATAGGAACTGGAGGGAAGCAGTGCTTGGAAGGTATTCCTGTTTAGGTTTTTTTTATATGGTTGGATAATAATGATCATAACAGTTTTCATTAAGTGCATTAAAAGGACACCATAAAGCCTAAAGATTAGATTATTTTTTCTCTAACAGCTTTTGTGCTATACTGAAGTTGTAAATGTTTTTCCTTAGGGCTTTGAATGTGTCAGTAGAAACAATTTATTTTTTAAAGTAAAAGGAGCAGAGAAGGGGATAATTAAGGAGTCCAGGAAAGGAAGTGAAGATCCTACATTTCACTAAACTGAAGCCAAATAATAGCTATTACAGAGCAGGTTTGGGAGCCTCAACTCCTTTTATTCAATCAACCTAAAATTATCCATGGGATGGTTTTCAAAATTGCTGAAGAGACTTTAAAAAAACAGCATTAGAATGGGACAGATCATGGAATACCAGCATAGTGTGAATGTGTAGAACCTGTTTTTCCAGTAGGTATCTTCAGAGTGCTACCACTTGTCAGTAAATCTAATTTTAATACCGTCTCAAATATTCCTAAAGTAACAGGGCAGTCATTCTTAGGAACATAAAAATGTTTGCTAGTACATTAATAATGAGGGTTAAACAAGAGGAAATTGTTCCAAGTTACTGTGCCTGGCATTAAAATACTGACATTTACCTGCAATTAGTGTTGCTGCAGTACTTATGGCCCAACTCATATTCAGCAGCAGTGTTAGTTTCTTGTATATGGCAAGGATCAATATTTGAATGCTGTACTTCATGATTTAATTTCATTTTTAAAAGGTAGAAAATGGAAAAGATTTCCCTGGTTTATCCTGACCTAAGGAAGACATTGAAATAGTTCTACTGATACTCCCAAAGAGACAGTGCAGAAGTATATATTAGATGTTCATGATGCAAATTAGAAACACAAATTGCTAAAATAGGCACATAGTACTGCTGTTGTTTTTTGCTGAATCTGAAGGATTGAGATTATTTTTTGAATAATCTAAAATTTACAGCTCAGGTTCTCCCCTATGCCCCTTTTCCCCAAACATTTTTCTTTCAGAATTTTTTTTTCTGCAAGAATACTTTCGTTTCTTTTCTTGCAGGATGGGGATGAAACCAGTTCAAGAGTTGCCCCTCGTAATTTTCAGCTGCTAAGAACTCAATTTAAACTGCTGTTCAGCAGTAGCTGTAGTTAGCACAAAACCCTTCATACTGAAATATCTGGCCAGTGTTACTCTTTTCATGAAAATTATGGCAAAATAAAAAGCACTGTGATTGTGGTTATAATTTAAATAGCATAAGCATTTATACTTCTATAGGATGTCCCTTAGGTTTATTCTGATATCAGTAACTTCTTTTGAAGTTTGATTGCTGGCTACTCTTCCATCAGCTTCAAAGTTTTCCTGACACCTTGGCTGCATTAAGAAACTTTAAGTAATGTTGCAGTTTGAAAAATTCTAACTTGGAATAGTTGTCCTATTTGAATCAAACAAAATGAATGCTAAACAGCCTATGCTGTCTGATACTTCCTACCAAATGCTTCATGCACATCATGAAACCATAATGTATGGTTAATTCAGAATAAGGTGATATCTGGAGACCTAAACAATAAAATTAGTGTTGATCGACTGTTGCTTATTGATGTTGTATAAATGTGTTACAAAAATACAAAAATTAAGGGGGAAGAAATTGGAAGTGACAAGTGTTATTCAAATTCTTGAGCCATTTTCTCATGTGCATGACCTTTCTCCTCACGGCTCTATTGAGAGGAACAATCTTATTCCTTAATATGCATCCTGAATTGCAGATGCTTGCTCTATTTCTAAAGCACAGCCCTTTTATTTAGTCTTCTAAAAGTGGAAATACTATCCATCTTTGAAAATACCATACATCTATTCTGTATGGTATGTTGTGAATGCAAGCTATGCCAGTAGATCTTTAGATGTAAAATCTTTCATTCCAGGAAACAGTGCTCATGTTTTCCCTCTTGGAGCTGCTGCACCTACTGCTGCCCTGAGAGGGAAGGTGGACACAGAAGAGGCTGTGCATCCACAGCCTGGCTCTCCAGATGTACCTCCTGACCCCAGCCTAGAGCTGTGCCAGCCAGGAGAAGTAGCTCTGTTTGTTGTTTGTGTAGTGGAAAAACCAATAGACCTTTGTTACAATATTTGTTGTTGTTTAGGTGGTTCCAAAGAAAGCATCTAAAACAAGGGAAGGGGGGAAAAGTAAGATTTTATGTATTTTCAGCAAAAATTCTTTCAGAATTAAGTGTACTATTGGAGTTGCAGGTAATGATCCTACTCTTATCTCCTTCCCTGACCTACAGCCAGAGACCCCATCTAATGCTTTTCCTACATTTTGCAGCTGTTGGTTAGTACATTGAAGGTTAGCTCTTTCATTGCACTGTGTTTTATTTGTAATACAATTTTAACATAATACTGTGATTTTTTTTTTTTTACTCAGATTAAAAGTAATGGGGCAAAACAGATATGAAAAGCCATTATCCAGCTCCAGTGGCTTAAAAAATTAGTTTTTCTCCAACATAATACAAGGCAATTGTGAAATATAGGTATGTAGATTCATATATTAGTAATGGACATATGCATGTGCTTATTTTTAATTTGCTTTCCTATTTCAGCACATTCTTTATGAAAGGAGAAAATTCTAAATGTGCATCATTAACAGTTTGCCACTCAGGGTCCTTATAGGGTTTTGCAGTAATGCTAAGCAGGATTTGTTCAGGCTAAAAGACCACAGAAATCTTATCTTGATGCAGTGATTATTGCTGAAGGGTTTTCTCAAGTTTCCATCTCACAACTACTTATTCAAATATTTCCAAACACTGCAGTTTCTGGCACCTGTATTAGAGCTGTCTCATTAAAAGAATTGGCTTAACTTCTATTTTTCATTTAGTATTGGGTGTTTAAACCAGATTTTAAAAATGCTGTAGAAAGGAACTGAGGACAATTTTTAAATTTGGAGCATAATCTTCACAAGTATTACTTATCCATTAAAAAAAAATACAATGCTCTGTTCTGACTGCCACCCAAAACCTTTCTAAGTTCAATGATTTCTGAAGATATTCAACGCCTAATGCGTTTTTGTCTTGGTGGACAATGGCAACTCCAGTTGTATAACAGAAAGAGTCTATTCTGCAAATGAAGATATTTGACCAACACCTGGATAGGAATGAATATTCTTGAATAAATGAGCCAGAGTTTTTGAATGTGTCAACTCAATTTATAGACCATGCAACCTAAAAGTATAAATACTGAGAGGACAAATCAAGGAATCAGAATATACAAGGAAAGTCATTAGGCTGATTATTAACATCTATTTGTTAGTAAATTATAATTACTTATTATTACCACTCTATTATAATGAAAAATGTTATTCATTTCCCATCTTTGTGACTTAACAAGAATTTTTATTGTTAGAAGGCACTTTGCAACTGTTGGTGCTGTAGAGATTAAATTTTTATCCTAATTCCTCCTAATTTGAATTGAAAAGATGATTAGTGTAGATGTTGTAAGTGTAATAAGCATTGCTGAAGGTTAGTCTATTCTGAACTGTTAAAGTTCTTAGGAAGTTTGATTACCTTAGTAGCCTTAAAATGGCAAGAAATGTTATTATATTACAATATTCCTTATGATAATTTGCCCTGTGCAACATCTTCAACACTGATGGTCAGCAAATTGAAATTACGTTTCAGATACAATTTTTTTAAATAAATTGTATTCACCTTTGATGAAAGGAAATGTTAAATAATCAGCTCAAGGAAATAACATTCAATAAAATTGGTACCAAAAAATCTAATACTTTTATTCTGGTCTCATAATTCTTGAATAGATATGAGATCAGATCTCAAAATCATATTGCAATCAGCTTATTCACAGGAAGGCAAACTAATATCTGAATGAGATGTTGTACGTAGGTTTACACTGGCAAAGGACAACACAAATCCTGAATATTCTGGATTGTGAGTTCTTGCTATATTTTGTCTTGCTTCATAATAAAAGCTTCTACAATTATTTTGATGCATTTTATGTAAAATGAAACTTGTATTCCAATGAAATAACATCAGACAAGGTAATAGGAAAATGTGATTCTCTGGTTTTGCTTTTTTCCCAAATTTCAGGAGAAAATAGGTACAAAAGAATAAAATACATATAAAGCTGCTCTGACATACCATCCTTTTATTTTGTGTTGTTAGATACTTTCAGCTGCAAAAAACCCAAAGAGACATAACAAATACCAGGCAAAAAAAAACAATAAAATACTCCTTTTCTAAGCAGCATTATTTTTATTCCCTGAGAACCCTACATAAATGGTGAACTGCTTCGTTTGCTTCTGATATCTTTCTATGTGAATACAAGTTTATAGAATGATACTTAGCTGACATTTAGAATTTGGTTTCTAATAGGTAGCATCTGGTATCTGATGAATAAAGTAAATGGTTCTCACTTATGAGTGAACTTTGGAGTGGATCCTCACGTTGAACGTGTGTGGGCTTTCTTCCTTCTCTTCTTCCTTTATTGTTGGAAGATACTGGGAACACTTTGAAATGAGATTATAAAAATATTTTTGATTATTTTCATACTTGTTACTTAACTGTATGGAGTCTTTGACAATAAGATAAACCAGTTTAGCTAGAGGTAGTGCAAATGGCAGCTTCCCTAGCAGGACAGTTCATTATTTCTCTTTCTTACTTATTTTAGAAAAACATCTGAATATGAAACTTTCAAACTACCTATGTAAACCAGAGATTATTTTTTGGGTTATGGTGGAGTTTCTCTTTTTGAGGGAGCTTAGCTTCTAGGAAAATAGGTTGAGCATTCATTGATGCTGAGGTGTGTGACAATGCTGAATGTGTAAAACTCCCAGTCATAAGTGATATGGTTGGATATACTTCTTAAGGCAATAAAAAAAGTAGGGTTTGAATTCCAGCACGGATATGCTTTCACAAAGCTTTGTCTTTAAGGGGTTTCAGAGGAAGTTAATCTATTGTTTACAGCACTATATTGCTGGTTGTTATAATTCACTTGTGGGGTATTTTGGAAAGAATTTGAGATGGGACTTTTGAGTTGTTTTTGATGATGCAGTTTACTTTCTTCTACACAGGTAGGAAGGGCAAGTTCAGCTCACATGTTACAGCATGGTTCAGAAAGTTACAAGACCTTTTAAGGAGCTATTGGCCAATAAAACACTGCCAATGAGGATATTTATGTTTTTGATTCAGTTCCAAATATTTCATCTTATTGACCCATGCTGCAGTGTAAGCTTTCTTAGCCAATCATGTTATGACACACAAACCTACACTACTGGGTTTTAAACTCTTTGTTTATTTCTGTAACTACTTTTACTTTTTCTACATTTTCAACTCTAAAACTCTAAACGTTACTTAGCTTAACATGTCTCTGCTTTAAACTAAAATCCACATTCTCACTTCTAGCACCTAAGTTTGGAAGCCTTTTCCAAGGTCTCAGATCAAATCCTGTGTTTAATTCTAAGTTTTCGCTTACTAGCCCAAAGTTCTGAGAGTTCCTTGCATTTTGGATTCCAACAGCTGGCGTCCTCTGGTTCAGAAGGTAACATTTGTCAGTTCACCCTGGTATTTGTAACTTATATGTATCCATTGTAACTAAGATGTATCTATTTGTAATGAATGTATCTATTTATTTTCCTAGTTATGTGTTCTGTTTGAGCTATGATGGAACTTCATGAATGTTTCACAGCGAAGTAAATCTTTCCTGAGTGGCTTGGTGTACTTCTGTTCTGGCTGCAGGTGGCTCAGGCTTTGATTATTCAGGTCGGAAAGCTGACTAGGGAGGGCTTCTAGTTCCTTCCCCTTTGTACAATTGGCTTAATGTTCCTTGAAAACCAGTGAAGTGGCTGATACTGCACTCATCCTCAAACATGTCCCTGGATTGAATGAAGACATTTTCAGGGTATTTTCAGCTGAAAAATACTTCCATGTCCTGCCTTTTATGCATACACTTCATTTCTTGTTCTTTCTGATATTACTTCACCACAGCAGACTACTCGCAAGATTTTCCATTCTGAGTCTACCCTATAGTTTCCTCAAATTAGTAGAGGCCCTTCTTCAATTACTTTTGACCATCCTTCTCTCGGGTAGCTATGTTCACATATGATGAAAATATCTTTTTCCATACTCTTGTGAGAAATTCTGGTACTTTGTTGCTAATAATTTTTTTAGTTTTTTTTTTTTTTCCTGCTGAATTAAAATTTATTGTACCTTTATTTTAATATGTAGTGGAACAAGTTTTCTTTTGCCATGTAAAGAATTAGTATTCCTTGTAAAACTTTCCTCTAGTTATTAATGTACTTGTCTTATTTCTGTACTGCTTTAAAATATTTTTCTGTATAACTTTGAAAGAATCATTGATTCCATGTGTTGTTTTCTAAAACTGTTTTGCTTGCACTCTTGGGGACTGAACCATTGATGGGGATCTTCATTGGACTCATTAGCTCCATGTCTTGACAGTGCCTGAAATTTGTTTCCATCTCCTTTAGGATACATTCAGGCTTATGAAAAGGCTTAATTCTATGTTCTGAAGTTCATGGGAAAAATCAAGGCATGAATGGTGATAATTCTTTAATTCTTTCTCATTTTAAACTCAGGAAAAGACCATCTGCAGTAGATGAGTAGCTGTATTTCAAATGGAAATTTAGGTAAATATGGGTGTTGTAAATGTTAAGATTGGAAATGTTTTGTCCTGATGCTTCTAGTGATGCCCTGTCATCTGCAGTAATTCCTGTAAGTAGTGCAATTGGAGCTATTCATGGTGAAATTTGTTTGAAATTATGATTAAAGCTGGAAGCTTGTGACCCAGCATAATATTTTTTATAATTATGTTTCCATGTCCTTCGTTTTAATCATCTGTTATTCAATATCTGAATGTACATTCAAAGCTATACAGCATTCAGTTACTCAAAAGCAAATTCTTTACTTTTTTAATCCCTTAAGGAGGCCTTATTACTGAATTTATATGAGACAATAATTCTCTTATGTCTGTGTTTGTGGTGGAAAAAATCTCTGTATTTCTCTATCATATGTTATTTGTGAGTACAGGATTGCTCTATGGGGATCTCTGCAATGCATTTAATGTTTTTACAGAAGCCCTCAATGTCAACATTTCATTTTTCTCCAGGCTTCTGGGACCTGGAGGCTTCCAAATCTTTGTTAGATGGGTTATCAAATACTCCTGTGTTGAAATCCATTTCCATTGGTATGTGAGTATACTGGTGGCTTGGAACTCTGTAAATGTTTACTTTGTGTTTTTTCTGACTCAGATGCAGAAGAAAGTCTGAATCTGTAGTCAATTTTAATCACGGAAATAATGTAAGAGTGGACTTATCTGACATCATCAGATTTTTGTCTTGAAAGCTTTGCACATGAGGGTAACAAAGGATCATCTTTTCAGACTGGTTTTAACTAACCTCATATTTGTGCCCTGTTGGGCTGTGCAATCCCATTGACTAGGATAAAAAGAAGACAAAGACGGAAAAAAAACACAAACAAATCTGTGTGTCTTCCCAGCTGTAGTATCTATCATTAATTCCTTTTTTTTTTTTTTTTTTTTTTTGCATTTATTTGGCTTCCAAGTCATTGCATGAGTGATGACTGAAGCTACCAGTAGGATGCCGTCTTGGGTCCTTGCTTGTCTTCATTTCAACATTAGCATTATCTTTTAAAACAAATGGCAGCTCCCTAACATGGTTGTTTTTTGGATACATATAAAAAAAATCTGCACGCTGTTCTTCCATATGCCTTCTTCAATAAGAGATACAGTGCTATGTTTTTGACACACAGTCTTTATTTAGTTGAAGGTGTATTTAATGCAGATCTAGTGTGAACCACCAAGATTTCTTGGTGTGTGTTTGTGGGGCTTTGTCTGTCTGTTGTGGATTTATTGGTGTGGCTTGTTGTTATTTGTTTGTTTTACCAGAGTATGTGGCTGTAGAATGTTTTCCACTGGCCACATGATGCCCAGGGGATTCCTGTGTAATGTGAAGTTTGTTTACAGGGGTGCACTGAATTGCACCTGTCTAGATTCTAGGACTACTTATCTTTCTAACCCTGAAAAAAATATAATCTGTTAGAGCTATTAAGAAAGTGGAGAATTACTTCAACCAAAATATGTGGCTTTTGGAATATGCTTAAAACTTACAACTAAGACTGTTTTATTATTTTCAGAAATAGCTTTCCTCATTTTGTCTTCTCCATTTTCCATTTTTCAATTTAGAAAGGGACACCAGCCAATTGCTTGTTGGGGGCTTCCACTGGGGACTCATAGTCCCCTGTGTGTTTGTTTTTTAAAGAAGGAATCACAAAGATGGATTTTATAATATAGTTTTTTTTGTAAACCCTTTAGATTTTTTGAAGTGATGAGCAAAGTTTTCAACACAATGTAATTTAAAAATAGGTGGAGATTCTGGAAAGGCAACTGTGTATTCAGTGGATCTTAGTAGTGATCCTGCTGCATAGAGCTACACATGAATTTCACTGGGTTGCTCTGCCTTGCAAATTTTAGCTAAGGGGCAAATTTTAGTTAAGGGGCAATTTTTTTTTTTTTTTACATTTGAATAGAGTAATGAAATCTGAGGTAATCTTGAATGGGAACTAAACCACTAGCGAAATAAACTTCTGGGAGGAAGTAAATGCTGATCTTTCATTACATAATGTGTTATTCAACAACTCTGTATAAGTTGCTATTGTCCATTATTCTGGAATCTTTCTGTGTTTACTTCATGATAAGATGAACATTTCCCTCTCTAAAGAAGCCAGGCAAACTCAAAACTTGGGTTTATTTCTCAGTATGCATAGTATCTGTCAAGGGTTTATACATATCTCAAGTTAATCTAAATAATTTTTGACAAGTCAAAAATTGTATTCACTACAAGGAGAGAAAATGGCACTACATAAAATCATAACATCACAGTAGAGTGTGAGGAGAACTTATAGCTGTACAGTAAATAATTTTATTTCTCTGTAAATGAAACTCACAGTACACTATCTCTTTCTGAACTGTGTTTTCCACTCAAGTTATTTTGTAAGGATTAAATTAAATTCATTTCAGGGTACATGCCTTCAGAGATTGTAACAGTTCCTGGTTGTTTGAAATATACCATGACTTTCTTAACAGTGAAAGAAAAAGTTCAAAAGACAGTTTTCCACCTCATTGCTTCTTTTCATAGAAGTGCTCGTTCTTCAAGTGCAGGATTTTATTGAATACAAATTGAAGCAAACGTATGTCAGAATGAAAATTGCAAAATCGAGTGGTGCTGTGCTTTGCTCTTTGCAAGTGGGGAGAAATGTTGTCACCCCTGCGATTACTGAGAACTCAGGCAGAAGGCTTGTGAGATTTGAATAATAGTTGTATTTAAAGTAATATGAATGAGTAGTCCTTCCTCTGCAAAAATCCTTTTCGGCGTATGAGTTTTACTTACTTCAGAAGTAGCAGACTCAATTGTGACAAATCTGTCTGACCTTTCACAGGAAAATTGGGAAGCTTTGGGAAGATGCAAATGTCTAGCTCTCTGTTCCTAGAGATGACCAGATGAACACATTGATAAGAGAAGTGAAAATAAATATAAATACTGTGGTAGGCCATCTAAGGATACTTAGATGTAGTGGGTTTCTGTTTCCTTCTCTTATATAACATACTTCAGAGAGTAATAGGATCTTTTAACCTGAATTTCATTTTAGTGCTTTAATTCAAGAGCTATCTCACATCTAAACAGCATAGAATGCAATATTGTATTGACTGGTTGGCTGAAGGCACAGGACTTGAGATGTCTGCGGGAATTTTCCCAGCATTTTGAAGACATCTGTTCCTGTGTAGAGTGGAAGGAATATCAAAATGAATCATAATCTTTCCTATCTGAAAGTACAGAGCAGAGCTTAGGAAAGTGTTTGAAAAGGTACTCAAACCAACTGTAAAGGACTTTAATATTTGTTTGTAAAAGTAGTGTGCACCATAAAAAAAAAACCAAACAAAAAAACCCCACAACCCTTTCACAATGCTTTTACGAAACACAGTAAACAGTATTTTGGAAGAAAAGACAAAAGATCCATGCTGTGAGTACTTCTGATATTACAATTTTGTTAAAAAAAAATAAGGTCCAAGACTGCATGTGTATGTGCATATTTTTAGTTTAAAAAATTACTCTCATTTTGCTAAACTCCAGTAGGAAAATACTAGAGACAAAGTTTTTGAATCTCAGGACCTTTATTCCTGTCTTTGGGAGATCCCAGAGAAACTTGCACTTTAGACTGAAATTTCTTGTGTATATGTGTCTTAAGGTCATGTTTGCTTCTTTTTTACTTTTCCATGTGATATTAATCGCAGTGATTGATGGAAAGAGTCATGGATTTCATTCCTGGAAAAGCACAGAATTAATAAACTATCTGATAGGCTTTTTATATTTTGAGGCCTGTCCTTTTTTGAGTGTGAGACAGCTCTTCACTCAAAATAGTTTCCTGAAAATTGATCTGGTCATTAGATTCTCTTCAGGTTTGGCCAAATGTTACCTAGGTTTTTGGAATGTAGAGTTGAAGTAGCTGCATGATCACAGGACTTTTTCATCTTTGATTCTGTGGGTTTTAATGCTCCTCTAAAGATTGTCTTTCACCTTGCAAATAATTTCTGGCAAACTTATATAATAGACTTTCCTTTTCTTACAGTGGATAAAAGTGTATGAAGCAGTAACAGATAATATTAGCTGGGATTCAGTAGAGTTTTTATCTTTAAAAGATTTTTAATCTTGTTAACCTCTCCCAGGCCCTAAAATGGTATCTAGGGAGAGCACTGAACCTTTAAAACCCATTGAATACGTGTGTTTTTTTACGGCATTTGCCACTGGTTTGCGTGATGTTGGTAGTGTTGGGCCAGTTAAGCCTTCCTTATCTGCTTCCTTTCCTCTTTTCCTTTTCCCTCTTTGTTTATAAATATAAGAAACTTTAGAACTAAAAATCTCTGGTTATATCATATTGAACATAAGTTAACTTTCAAATAAGTGGTCTATGAGGTCTGCAGAGTTTGTCTGAGTCTCACAGTCTTTTCTCGTATGTATCTCTTGCCCTACATATTTAGATAGATATGGAGGCAACTGCCCTTGAGAATGTCTTAGAAAATACTAGTTTCAGGATTGACCTCTTTTTCCTCATATGGAAAATAATGTTTAATTTGGCTTCAAAATTTCCCACCAAACTGATCTCTTTTTTTCAGGTGCTCAGGTGCTGATTCTGCTGGAGAGATTTATCTTAACATATATGGTGATTTATATAAAACCTCATAGGAAAAAGTGTGGCTGTGGCTTCAGCTTTTCCTGCTGCTCTGGCTATAGAAGGGCTGGAAAAACCACACTGAAACTTCAGTTCCAGATCAGGCTGGAAATTCCTTTGTCATTGCATCTCAGCATTGATGGCTTCTTTGCACACCACAGAAGGTTTTCTTGGTCTCCTTTTGTATTCAGTCATGCCTGGAAATAATTTTTCTGATGTAATTTTTCTAGAGACCTCAGCCATATTAATGATCAAGGGTATCACTTAACAAATTTTGTGGTTCCTTTGGATCTAGTTTCAATTCACAGGAGTAGCTAAATTCCAGCTGCTATAAATAAAAGACAACTTAAAGCCCATGATGAGATAGAACTCATGTTTTGAAATTCCTAGACTGTATGAAAAACTTCTAATGTTGTTTTCCTAATTAATATTGCACGGATCCACAGGTTAATTTAATCAGCCTTTGCTATGAATCCAGATTCTATATTTGTAACTGGAATTGCTTGTAATGGCATTTAGTTAGAGAAATCAGCAAACCTTTTACATCAACAGATTCTTTATCCTGTGGTCAATTATTTTTCCTAATTCTATATAATTAAGCAAAAAAAGTGATGATTTTTCTCTTTAAACAATTCTACACATTTTTTATTCCAGTGGAAAGTGGATTTTGTTTTTCCTTAGAGAAAAGTTTATTACACATTGATGTAACTTTGTAATGCTCATCTATTTCTTCTTTGAAAAAAATCTTTTAATCTAACATGAGGCAAAAACTCAGAGCAGCCTCTGAGCTCTTGAAAAGCATGACTATAAATCTACAAGAGCATAATTTGCAGAAACCTTTTTCTTTATCAAGAGAACAAAAGGAAAAATGAATTAGGAAAGTATATTCTCTGAAATTGCAAATGTTATGCATGGATGACTTAGATGTATTTTCCTTTTTGTTGGTTAGTGATGCTATTTACAACAATAAGAAAAAAAAGAATCAGAAAGGTTATTTGTGTTTCTTTAATGGTGTACTCATAGCTGATTACATGAAATGACAGAATAAAGAGAACAATTTCCCTCCCCTAAGGAGCTCTTATTGTTTTTTTAACAAGATTAATGACAGATTTGCTATCAGCTAAGTAATTAAAGTTTCTTTCAGAAGTTTGTAGAAATGAAAAAATACTGTGAGCATTTAAGAAAGATAATTCTGTATTTAACTTGGAAAAAAGCTACATCAGTGAATAGCTTCCAATCAACAGGAGATAAAGTACCTTTAACAGAACTAAGGAACTAAGTTGTTGCCATACTTTTTCTGAAAGTATGGTTTTACTGATTTTTTTTTTTTTACTAAATCAGGCTAATTAAGCAGGATAAAATGCACATTTAATTTACATGCAAGGCAATGCACAATTTGTGTGTAATTTCTAATTAATATAAAGTATGATTGGTTAAGTTTTTAAGACAGTAGCATATACATTTCACTCATCAACACAGTATGATATATATTATATAATAGTATATGCTATTATATATATTACATAACATGGTATATGTTATAAGCATACTGTATGTAATTATATGTAAACATTTTCTGCAAGAATTTTGTTGATAAAGTACTAAGTCTCTGCTTTTTAGATACTCAGCCTAACATGTCTTTATAGTGGAGTTGCTGATTTCTTTCAAAAAGTTATTTCCACTTATATTAGAGTGAAATAAAAAAAGGATCTAACTGTAGAAAATTGTGTTTTCATTTGCAGAAAGAGGTTCATTTTTTGTGTGCAAAACTTTGGGAGGGGTAGGTTCGGAACAAAAGAAGAATTTAGAAGCTTTTTTTTATTGTCTTTGGGTAACTATTTAGAAAGTTTGGAATAATTTGTGTCAAAGCTCTATTATATGTAGTACTATTTAGTATTTTTATATGAGCATAAAATTAATATTTCAGCATGTCTTTGTATTATCCATTGTTCTATCATATAATATGCAGTCTTTAAGTTTCCCATGCAACATTGAAAATTAATGAATGATTAAACAAACAAATTGATATTGTGGATCACTTTTTGTTTTCCATAGTTCCTGACCAGGAAATCACAGTCAAAAAAACCTGATAGCTTGCTGGCTCCATTGACATTCCCTGTTATTCACTCATTCTGGAGCTGTCTCCACATATGACACTTTAATATCTCTACTACACTTGTTTTGGAATCTAGAAAAAGACATGAAGTAACAAATTGTAGTTTTGCCCTCTAAGTTTTCTCAACTTTCAACTTTTTTTTTCCAAACATACAGATTCTGTGGATTTATACTGATGTGGATTGGAAGTTAGACCTTTCCTGGTATTACCCCTCTTTCAAAATCCAGTTTAGATTTGCCATTGTGTGTCCACAGTCTGTCACTGGTTTCTGGACTGTTCTTCTCTGAACATTCTATCATACAGAACAAACTTCCTTACCATCTGAATTTCAGCTCCTCATAAATTTTATGAACAGCTAAAATGCATTTATTTCACCTTTTCTTATTTCTCTGTTACTTATTTGACTTTGTGTCAGTTATACTGTGCCAAAGAAAATATTATATTTGTGTCCTATGCTTATCAACCTATTTAGCATAGAAGTCTTTGCTTTGAAAATTCTGTACTGCTACATGTAGATAAGATACTGTCTGTGGGTATTCAGCTTTCCCACTCTGTTCTCCATCCTTGCTTAGACTAATGGTGAAAGTATTTACAAGTAAATGTTAGAAAAAACATCAAAATCCATTTGCATTGTCAGATCAAATAAGGAGTTCATTAAATGTGCAGCTTTTCTTCCTGTAATCTAATTGCTGCTGCAGCAAGGCTCCATGCTCTCTGTGGTCTGAGAAAAGCAAGATGGCACTATTTCAGATGAATTTAAATGTGAGATCAAAGCTAAGAAACAAAGAATACATATAAGTGATCTTTATTTTCTTTGTATAAAAATAACACTGAGCTTATTTAATACATTAGGAGGAAAAGTAGGAGTTATGAACATGAGTTTCCATATTGTATCCAAAGGATATTGTGACTTACTGAAGAGAGAGAAATGTTAACATCATTTAGATCAGAAAGATGTTTCTCATGTGGCATTATATGTCGGAAAAGCTTTAATTTGAAAAAAAAAAACTTGAAAGAAACTCTTAAAGATATTTCCCCATGTTTTAAAGCTTATTTTCTTTACATAATCCATATCAAACAGTTTGTCATTTCACTCTACAGAAAAACAAATCGTATACATATATTACTTCTGATTGATAAGGAGCATTTAGAATCTAGCAGGAAATTTTGTTTAACAGGATTAGATGGGCCCTTTGTGATTGGATTCCAAAATTGCTAAATAAATTTGCAATAGAAAATGTTTGTCAGTATTGTGAAAAATGTAGTATCACTGTAAAAGTCTTATTTTATTCATATGAAATACAGTAAGATCAATAGAAGAAAGATTTTACCAACTTCTGAAAATCATTGCCATAATTATTTTGTCATTGCAATTAATTTCATGTGACAGTGTCGCAGACAACAGTGTTTCCTGGAATTATTTTTCTGTTTCTGATTCTACTATTTGTGTTAATGTAGATCCTGTTCTTAGGGAAAACTCTACTGATGAGAATTTCAAGTGATTTATTTTGAATTCAAGAATTTATTTCAGGAATCCTTTGTATTTACTGTCACACTCATCTCTTTAGTCTGAATGTGTCTCACTTAAGTGGTTTTTCACCTTTTGTGGGTTTCTTTGGTCCTGTCCCTGCCCCTTTCCATGTTTATATCTCTGTGGGATATGATACAGTAATCTCTACTAACCCATCTAAGGAAGCTAGCAGAGTTCATAGCATGCCATCATGTCATAATTCAACTCTCTCTTTCTTATATTAATCCCTTTAGGTTTTGGCATAATATTTATTTTTCAGTCCTTCAACTCTTCTCCAACCTGTCCCCTGAACCTGCTCCAAGCTGCTGTCAGCATCTGTTGAATTCCAGAATGACAGAACCTAGCTAGGGAGAATTCCCACATCTAATGTGAATGCAACAGGACTTCTGTACTCCTGCTTCACCTTTGTCTGCTAGACATACCTAGGGGCTTGCAATGGAATTCTCAGGTTGTCCAATATGTGCAGCTATAGAGCACATACCTACGCTCTTTAAAATCCACAAAGGGAGTCCAAGCTCTGTGAACTTAATAGTGAGACTCCACTGATCTGAAGTGCTGGCAGGTAAAACAGAAAGCTGGGAAGGAGTAATTTCTAAGTATAGTCAGAGAAAAGTAAAAGTGTCAAGAAAATGTGAACAAAGATTCTGCTTTCATTTTAAAAGCAGTGTTGGAAGTTCAATTTTTTCTTTTTTAAGGAATCTTCCTTTAATAAGAAACACTTCTGCTTTGAATAGAATTAAAATGTTACCAAGGACAGAATTATGGAATAAAGATGACAGTGTCCCAAACACCTCAAATTTAAATTCTAGTCTTCATTTTTAAAATAATGAGCGGAACATACTGTTATCTTCTTTAACAGATAAGATCTATTTCTAATTTTGCTGCTGAAAGAACCCTGCTGTAAGTGGATGCATGTTTTATTCCACTAAGGCCTCTTTAACATCAACAGCTGTGAAGGAAATATGAAAATCTAATGCTGCCTTGGAATTTTTCCGGGGTCGTGTGTATGTATGGAAAATTCTATAGCATACAAACCTGAAACTGAGATTGGTAGTTGTGAGGGGGGAAACCACTCTGATTTAATAACAGAGAATAACAAATAAGAAAATACTACATTTTTTCTGTGTGAGAATCATGTCATAGCAAGCATCGAATAAACATTGTGTCTCATGTCCAAAGAAGATAACTTTTCTGAATCTCTAAATAATTTGAGTATCTCTTACTGATAGAAGATTATTGTCTTGGAAAGCTCTAAGAACCTGTTTCATTACCTTCTGGTATTTTCTTTTGCTTTGTTCATAAAAGAGGAAATCCACCTGTGCCAAATACTAGGCTGAAGAAAGTCACCTGTGTAAGAACCACTGATAGCATGAGAGTGCTTGATCTACCTAAAAACTTCATAAAGAAGCAGCAAATCAAAACAGCTCAAAACTCTTATTTTTATAGAGCTTTGCTTTCCCTTCACCTGCTAATTTTCTGTAAGCTGGCACACTGAGGAATTTTTAAAAACGTGCAGTGTAATAGTTGATCAAAAGTAATTCAAATGTCTTTTGGCTTCTTGATCTCACAGTGACTCTTTCTGAATAATACAGTGGCCTTCTATATGTTTTTTTTTTAGTGCTGAATACAGCCTAGCACATTATTTTTTCTGCTTTAAAGACTGCTCTTAGTACTTTGTTAGATGTAATAATTGGGATCATGTTCCTGGTGTGTCAGCCTTATCAAAAATTTCTGAGGCCTAGTGCTCTCAGCACAGATAAGATTTGCTAGGTGAGGGATAATGGGCTGGAATTTAGTTTGTCAGCTGTTGGATGCTGAGGTACCTTAATTTTTACATGAATTTGGGATATACATAATTCTTGTGCTTGCATGTTCTTCTGGTTTGAGAATGACAACACAAAATTTGTTAACCTTACTCTAAAAGCTTAAAATTTTAGTTTGATTTTGTTGTTTGTTGTTTTCAAGTGTTGCTGGAAGTGATTGTCATCCCATGCTTGGAAATTAAATGTACACAAAACACCATGAGAGTAATAAGGCATTATTGCTATTTCCTAAATTTGCATCATTTCATAGACTAAAACCCAAAAATGTATCCTTGTTCTATGAAAATGAAAAAAAAATTTGTTGCAGAAAGAACATTCAACTCTTTTGTGATGAATAAAAATGTATTTAATAAGAAAAAAAATAAAGAAAATGCCTAAAAAGTCATCTGCTAAAGTATGAATGACATAATTTGCCTTGAAAATACAGACATTAGTGCTAAAATGATAAATTTATATGTTTAAGGATAAAGTATTGACGATCCTCCCTGTTGAAGACATTTATTTCTCCCAGTCATTTTTCTGTCATAATATTTCCTGGAATAAATTTAGCCTTTGTGGGTAGTAGAGGGAATATTATGGTTTCATACTTTAGTGCAGTAACGTTTACTACCTTTCTGAAGTACAGTTCTTAAATCACCATGCATGCAAACAATTGTGCTGTAATAAAAGCTCTATCACAGTGCCTTAAATAGTCTCAAATTTAATATTATGAATTATAAATGTTTAGCTATTATGAATTATAAATGTTTAACCACCTATAGCTACTATATAAATATAGCAACATTTTTTCATATGGACAAAACAATTCTACCTGTCTGAAGAATAATTGTTTTAATTCTTTTTAGTGGATTTGGACTAGTTTGCATCAGCTATTCTTGCAATAATGTCCATTTTTTTTACCTGTAGGCTTATCTGTTATGTGTTTAAATAGCTATAATGGGTCAGCCATGTTCCTTAACAGTAACAGAAGAGGTTACTGTTCTGTTTTCTGCCAGAAATATGCAAGAGACATCCTTCTTAAAACATACTGTTAAACAGTGTTGCCTAAAAGGTGAAAGCAACTTAGCTGACCTTTGATTTAGGTGAAGACGTGGAATGAAAAGACCCCAGAAGAAAATATCTGGGTTGGTACTAAATGGATATAAAGTCATTGTCTGCATTTGTAGAATCTTGAAAATAGTCAATTGTTACATTAAAAAAACCCTTTTATAAGAGAATAAGTACTGAAATAGCATGTAGTTTTTGAAATATTGATTGCTTTTGACCAAAAAAATGGCAAGGAATGTCAATGAAATTAATATGCTATGTCATGTAGGAAAAGGGGGGTTGCTTCATCCATGTCCATGTGATTTAGGAATGGTACTCCCCAGTTTAGTGCTTCCACTGAGACTCTCCAAAGCATGCTGCTGCTTGCTTATTCCTTCCCCTCCTGCTGTGGCAGACTGGAAAGAACTTGGGGTACAGAAGGTGAAAATCATGGGCTAAGTTTAGAACAATTGACTGGAAACAATGAGAGCAAATGATTCACACGTGGTTGATCAGCATTACCCCACTGCTCCCTTCCAGTATCTGAAGGGGGTTTGCAGGGAAGCTGGAGAGGAACACTTCATCACAAACTGCCGTGACAGCACAAGGTGTACTGGTACAAATTGAAAGAGGGGAAATTTAGGTTAGATATTAGGAAGAAATTATTTATTGTGAGGGTGGTGAGGCTCTGGAACAAGTTGCCCAGGGAGGCTGAGGATACCCCAACACTGGAAGTGTTCAGGGCCAGGATGGATGTTGCTCTGAGCAGCCTGGTCCTAGTGGAAGGAGCCCTGCCCATGGCAGAGGGGTTGACCTTTAAGGTGATCTTTGACTAGGTGACCTTTAAGGTCCATTCCAATCTCTAAACATTCTATGATTCTGTGATTTTTCAGGAGAACTAGCAGGATTACTATAATATAAAAAGGAAGCTCTGTGAGAATAGTATTTGGCCTGGAGGACTGAGTATTTACATACTGTGAACAGATAAAATAAGCAGTTTTTTCTGAAATGTTTGAGCAGTATTTTATGAAATAAATTTACTATTGCACATCCCAAACTCCTGCTCTGATAGAGTGCTTTTCAGGAAAGGAAATAAGGTTTATCTCCATCTTCAAGTATGCCTACAAATTCAAGGCACACAAGGAAAATCATGCAGCTCTTGCTATTGGTACATTTGTCAGTGCTGTGTGTGATGTAGTGACTGCCGATGATCTTGAATTCTATATAAAGTGATTCTATAATTTAAAAAGAATCTATTCTGTAATACCAGTCCTATGTGATAATCACATAGGAAATTTATATTTTTTTTCATTCATTTTTGAACTGGTTATCTTACACTGCAGGTAACTCGAGTAAACATATTCAAGGACATTTTGTAATTTCAGAGGCACACAGGTTTTCTGAAGTACAGTTTGTATACATAAAATATAATTCTTACTTTCCTGGGCACATTGTGAATCTTCTTTTTTTTCCCCCAGCTGTTTAATTTTATGAGGATTGCTAATATTTTGGGACCACTAAAAAAGGTGTGGTGTTTAATTTTCTTTCTATTAAGAAGTGTGTTTTGATAGATAGTAAAGGTCCCCAGAGTGTCCATTATCCACTCATTATACACCAAAGTGAAATTTAAACTGTTAATTTTCTTCCACATAAACCAGAGTTGTCTTTCACAATTTTTAATTTTCTTCTGCTTTCATATAGCAGTCCCATTAAATTCACAGAAATGTGACTATTTTGCCCTAAGGTAAAGACATAGCTCTAGTACTTTTTTTTTTTTTATCACTTTGAAAAATATTGCAGAACTTGAAAATAAAACAGCACTCACAGAAACAAGCAAGAAAGAGGACCTGGAAAGTACTCTTGACTTTGACAATAATGTTTCTAATCTGGGGTCAATTTGAGAAAATCCATTTCAAGTTTTCTCAAATTGTCTGAGAGTCTTCAAATGCCACATCTGACAAAAAGCAGAATATGTCAGGAGGTTACTCAGATTATTTTGATAAAGTTTATATAACAGAAGACTTTGCTAACCTAATAATAATTCAATAATAGAGTGGAAAATGTTTTAGAAAAAGTTTTAAAATGAATTGTGATGGTGATTGTCCCTTTTCCATACCAAGTGTTTTTTCACTTATTTCACAAAAATAACTTGCATGCCTCTTTTTCACTGGGTATAATAGTCTCATTCCCATGTGCAAAATGAGCATTCAAATGAGAAAATTACACTCAGAAGACTCTGTATCAGGTCTTCACCTCTGCTGAGAGTAACACAAAGCTTAGTTTTGATCTGGTCATGTTGCTTAGGAATAACTGGCTAGACAGAAGCAAAACTTGCTGAAGTGTAGTTTGTTTCCCCTATCTCAAGTACAAATTGTACAAGTAGTTGTAGTCCTTTTCCACTTGTTATGGTGTTTTGACTCTTCCAGTGGTTTCTCATCTGTATGAAAGGACAGATGGCTGTAGCAGTGCTTCCAGCAAACCTCTTCAGTCTGTCTCAACTGTCCTGTTTCACTTCTTCCTTTCTCCCTTATCTTTCTTTTTAGTCTTTTTTTTTTCCATCTATCCAGAGGATTTAAGTCTTGAATAAGAAATGGAATATGCTGTATTTTAAATTGTTGACTGTTCTGTGGTTCTGACATTGAAATGTAAGAGAAAGGACCTGTGTCCAGCAGTCATTCTCAGGTCTGAGAGAAGCACCAAATTTAAATGCAGAAGACAAGGTATGGACCATTGCTTTGGATGTAATTGAATGTGCATCAGATCATCCCAAAGGAAAGATAGCTGTCACCTGTCATGAAGATAATTTTGCCGAGAGAAAGAGACAGATAAAAGGGGTATGAGTGTTATTTGCTAGGGAAAAAGAAGACAGGTTATAAATTAATGGAGGGGGGTGAAAGTTGTGTCCTAACAGGAGTTCCTCTATGAATTTTTGGTATTTAGTGTACAATAAAGCTATCATTTTTTCTTTCTAGCTTAATTTTTGGAAGACTGATCTACAACGATATCCCCCCATGCATTACTGGATTTTTTTAAGTTTTATGGATTATTTGAATTTGATTTGTGGAATTTTATTTTTGTCTGCTTAGCTATAGGTTAGTACAGCATTAAGTCAACTACTTTTGAGGAAATGCAAGAATAAAAAATCAAATTTTTAAGTGTTTATCACAAAATTTTGGAAGCATAATAGCAGATCTACATTTCTAACAAAAAATTAATTTCACAATTAATTTTATTTGGTGCTTTCCAGACTTTGGGGAATTTGCATTTAATGATGAGTTTAGTTAATCTGGGTAACATTTGAATGCTAGGAGGCATCATTCTGATATGATTTTTCTGCCAGTGTAGATCAAAATAATTAATGATTTATTATATAAATGTCTTGGTAGGGTAGTATGTTACAACAGGTATTACATGGCTTCTATTTTGTAGTGAATAAAATTAATTAATTGCTATTGATAGTTTAGAAAAAATTTCCTAGTATAATAACTTTTTTGAATAAAGGGCTGTTTAGGTGGGTCTCATATGTATTCATCCTGAAGAAAATATGGTGATATAAGAGCACCTAGCTGTGTGTTGCAGTTTGTTTGAGACTGATTTGGATAGTGACTGGTTCAATGGAATAAATTGTGTTTTTAGATTTTCTGTATGTGACAATATTGAAGTTGACGCCCTAGATATTCATTACAGTATCTATGAAAGTTATAAAGGTGTAGGCATATATCAGCCTGAGAGAAGTATAATACTTAGCTGATGGAGCAAATCAGTGATAAAATACAGGCTTATGGTGTAAATGTTGGAAATGTGTCCCACAGGCTTAGCAAAGGTTTGGTGATCTGGCTGTTTTAAATATCTTCTTTGTATATTTTGGGATTGTGTCAGTATAGTATGTGTTGATTCTTAAGAAGTTAATTCTTAAAGGATTGTGGTGGGTTAGGTAGAAACCTGTGTATCTGGACTTAAGACATTTTGCCTTGTACTCATGAGCACTCCTGGTGCATCACGATGCCATCGTTGTCTGGGAGTCTGGTGCACATGCTGGTGGTTGTATTCTTGCTGCCTTGAGGGGTGAAAAGATGGGTTATAATGCATAACTTTTCAGAAGAAATTGGATGTACCTTGGAGAAAATTTACTCTTTGGTTTATGAGAGAATGTCTTTAAGGATGGTTTTGATGATCTAATAATTTCATAAAGGGGTTCCCGTAGTGACGTGTTAGTGGGCCTGTTAGTCTAGGTATCTAGACTATAGGAATAGTCTATAAAAACTCTTCTTAATATGAGAAGATGAGAAGGATTCCTTTTTCTTTTTGTCCCCCTGAACTTTATGGAGAAGTAATTAAACTCTGATTGTGAAGTTAAATAATGATGAAGATCTTCTTTGAAGCAAGTTTGTAGTAGGAACTGTCAGAGTAGCATGTCAGCCTTGTTAATGCAGTCTTAGTGGTTCAGTTACTATACCTTGTACTCTATCTGCGGGTTTAATGTCTGTGTTTTGGGTGTTAAAACCTGCATAGATATCTTTTGGGTAAGAGACAAATAGGAGATGAGTGGCTGTGAATTTTGTTGAACATTTTACTGTTAATTTCCTAATGTAAAGGGCACAGATATGATTACTTTGTCTATTGTATGTCCACTATTTTTTTTTGGAGGCGATTGTCATGTTGGACAGACAGTTCTACTTAATTGAAGATGAAATGATTAAAAAAAAAAGCCTAGTCAATGAAAAAAAATCGAATTCATCTATATGTTGTTTGCTTCTTAGAACCCCCTTTGCAGAGGCAGAGTTCTTATACAGTGGTAATTTAGTTAAGCTGATAAGGGAAAACTTAAATAGTACCTCCATCCAATTGTGGAACAGAGATAGTTTTGTTAGCTTTGTTAGTGTTTCTCCTCACCCAGCCATCTTAGTGTCGAGATTGTCATTGCCATTGATGTCTGGTGCTGAATGGTTGATACTGCATAATTCTGGTATTGGCTAAACTGAAGTGTTTCCACAAGTCTTGGGATTGCTTGCTCTCTGTGAATTTGTTGGAATTTGTATTTCTTCTTCTACTTGAAATAGTCTAGAAGTAGTTATGTTAAGGAGGTATTGCTGAGTGTTTTCTAATTTTTATTGATATTTGCATATTGATATACATGGTTTTAACATGTCAATTTCTATTAGATGCTAAGATAGAAAGCAGTAGGCCTGACATATACCAATGTGAATTTTAAGTAAAAGTCATCATTCCTTTCAAGAAATGCTGGAATAGTCAGAAAGGCTTTGTTTCTACCCTTCTCTTCACCTTATAGTTGAAGCTTAAAATTAGCACTGAAAAAGTAATTGGTATTGAGCAGCCTGTAGGTTCTAAGGAATTGACAGGTATGACATTAGTTTGAGGCATAAAGAGACCACAGTCTTTGAAAAATGCATCCTTTTAGTAATGTTATGAATGCAATTGTTGGCAGATTTTGACAGCAGCAAGTTAAATAGCTATGCCCTTTCTAATAGTGTCACTGTAGCCAAAAGGTTTTAAGGGAATATGATACAATTTGATCAATGAAAAGGTCAAAGAAGAGGTGCATTGGGTGGAAAATTTTAGGCTGTTTTTTTAGTATCACTTGGATGAAAATTAACACATAATTTTAGGGATTGACTTGAGTGGTAAGAGTGCTTTGAAGTTAAATATGCTGTAATTGCTTCTTACTGGTGTAATTTTGATTTATTATACCCATTAAGGAAATATTCTTGTTCTTCTGCTCTTTATATTCTTTTTTGTACCGCTGGTATGGGAACCAGAGGTTGAGATAGTTCAAAATTTGAGTGAAATCACTATTGGCAAATGCCCCATTTTGAATGTGCTGCTATGAATTCTAAGTCTTAAAAGTGAAAACCATGTTTCTTACAGCGCTTCTTAAAGCAGTCGCTAGTGAGTTGCCTGTCCTCTGCTAGAACTAATCTCTAATTTGGAATAAGGTCATGACTGGAATTTTTAATTCAGGAAGATCTAGAAGAATCTCAGTGACAATGTGTGCTAAATATTAAATTTTACTTAGGAAATGAAGGATTGAAACAGAGAAAAATATATGCTTAAATAACATTATGAAATTGAACTGTCTTTGTGTAGCTTACTTTAAAAACCCACAGTTTTTTATAGTTTCACAAGAAATAACATAGACATTCAGATTTTCTAGTTTCTGTATGAGTAGTAATTTTCAATAATTTCACTTTTTAGGTATCATTCCCCATATTTGAGTGCGCTGTTGCAAGTGAATATTTGTATATAAGCTGAGGAGTGCAAAGTTGTTGTGGTGGGCATCTTTGGAAGGTGGATAAATCAGGACAGTTTTAAATTTCAGAGTACCCCTTCAGTTGGCTGATGATCATTAGCCATACAATTTGTACTAATGGTTAGCTGTTGCTCATTTTCAATCATTATCACTAAGAAGTATTCCAGCACATGGTCCTTAATGAGCATCCCACATGAGATGTGGGGGTCCAGCCTCACCAGTGGGTGTTGGGTCCTCAGTGCTGGTGGATGTGGTTTGCCTCAGCTGATGGGGCTGAAAGTAGTGGAGGGGAGAGTTTTCTGCTTCTGCTGAATGAGGTTCACAAAGTACTTGACAGAATTCCACAGAAATAAGATTTATGTGATATAGTATATTCAGAGAATGAATGGGTTTTGGGCTGGTTGGCTGAAAACATGGAATAATGAAAAAGGTATTTTGTCTTTCCAAAGACATCACAATGTGGTGTCAAAATTTTCATGCCTATCTTCACTTTAGTATAGTTCATACAAGCTCAAATTCTGGGAAGAAAAATAACTATGTACTCAGAGGAGTAAGAAGAGATGGTATTTAGGGTTTTGACATCTGGTCTTGCCTTCAGCTATTCAAAGCTCTTAATGTAAGGGATTGGCATTAAACTATTTCCTGCTTTTCTTTGTTGTATTCACTGAATGCTTAACTTGAGTTATCCAACACTTTTTCTTTCAGAGAATCAGATTTTAGATTATTGGCATCTTCTTTATAGCAGGAAAGGGTTTGTTTTTTGTTGTTTTGTTCACTTTTTTCTTGTTGTTTTTTAACATAAAAATCAGGCACCAGATTAAAGTTGGGATTTTCAGCCATGAAATCAAGTTTTCTAAAAGGAGGCCTTAATCTCTGAAAATTTACAATCTTAGAATAAAAATTTACAATCTTGATATTTTCCTATCATCTGGTGTCCATAATTTAAAAATATAATGAAATAATTTCAAATTTTCAGTAGTCAAATGAGCATAAAATTACTTTGTAGCATGAGAATACACTTATTTAAAAGGAAGCAATACATTTACAATTATCAACTTGTTTCTACACAAGGATATAAATGCATTTTATATAATAAATTGGCACGGGAAGTAACGTGGCATCAGTTCTCATCTAAGGTCAGAACACGCCAATTGCCTCCTAGGCTTGAACAAATATTACATGAATGAGGGCTCTTGTAAAATGTTATGCTTTGAAATAGATTTCATTAAGGGTTTCTAGTGAAAATTTATTTTTTTCCTTTATGCTTATGTCTTTCCTCAAACTAATAATGGATAGCTTATTTGCATATAAATAGATTTCACTATTTGCTGAGGCAGAGACCTAATGCGTTTCCCTTTTTTTTCATGGCCGTAGTTAAATAAGGTAGAATATTACAGTGATCAGCAGCCATGAATTGTAATAATTTTCTTGGCCAAAATGCCTTACAGTGCTTCACTTCTGTGAAGACCTCAGAGTTTAGATATCACTTACACCACCAAAACCATGATACATCTGTTGCTTCTATAAAGGTGTTTTTCATGCTGTCTCAGAAATACTTACTGATAGATGCTTGGATACCTGTTCTTAATTAACACCTTGATATCTTTTCTTGCCATTTCTAACCTAGTAGTATGTGGATATTTTTATAAGGGAAACATCACACTGTGAATGAATATTTTGTAGTGTTTTTTTTTTTTTTTTTTTTTTTTTTTTCTTCTGGATTGTAGTGATCTCATGATTTTAGCCAGTTTTCTTTAAATTAGAGAGTTGTGTTAAACAGAAACCTTTCATGGTACCATTCTGATATGCATCAAAATAAATAAATTTTAATTATACTCCATTATGGATGTATGAAACCAGAGATAACTCTAAGACTGGCTTTTATTTACTAAAAAATAATGGTCAAGTAAGGCTTGATTAAATCAGCTCACCAATTCTAAATCCCTTTCAAAATATAAAAGATGCATATTTGTATATTCAGATGTATCTTCCAGAAAATGAGTGGAAGAAACTATTCTGTACCATAGTATAACCCCAGACCTACATGTAAGAATAAACTCCAGGTTTATTCATATGCCACTACTTGTTCAGTAGCTGCTGCTTCAAAATGCTGCCTCTAAATGAAATACTAGCTGTACAGTTCTTTAAAAGACTCTAAGAAAAAGATAAACTGAGTGACTCAACAAAACTACTCATTGCTTTTTGGACAGTAATTTCCTGAGCATGCAAATGTTTTAATTTTCGGTGTCATCTATCTCTCACCAAGAAAAATCAGTGAGTTCTGTATGTGTGTGTTCATTCTTGATGTAACCACGAAGGTGCTTTTAGTGGTTTTAACCTGTGTGCCTGGAAGGTATTTTGCCAGCAGAGGTCACTCAGGGTAAAGTGAACAATTGCTTCATCTTTTAAGGAAGACAGGAACTTCATTATGAGCCGTGAGATGTATGTTAAAAAGCACATGTTTTCAAAAGCACCCAGGCAACCTACACTTGCTGTTCCTTTTCTTCAAATCTTTGTTGCATCATACACTGAGAATTAAAGATCAAGCATATAAAAAACTTGTAGTCTGTCAGTGATGCATCTGGAAATGTAGTCGGTGAAATGTTGGGCTGTGTAAGGGTAGTGATATTTTATTAAGCTTTATAAGTCAACACAATAAGTATGCAAACTTTATTTCGTGTATTGCTTTACCACAAAGAAGTACCTTTCTGTGGGTTATACTAGTTTTTTGAACAAAGTCTGATCAATCACTATTAATTATCAGTTTTGTTAAAGGCTAATAAGTACTGGTTACCTAGAATTTATCATATCACATGCTTTTTTTTCTCCCCCTGCCTGATGACTCTGTAAATGCTGTTCTTGTAACAAGATTTTCTTGTTGTGTATATTTAATGATAGCTAGCACTTATAGTTACAAATGTATTTTAAAATAGATTTTATCCCTGTCACTTGTTTTGAGGCAGTTTTTTGACAAGGAGGGTCTATTCCCCATGTAATTTGAATACGGTGAGTAGTGCAGTGAGACTGAGAATGCAGTGTAGCTTGCTGTGACAAAAGGGTACATGGCAGGATCTGTTTTTATTTGATAATGATGAGCAAGCAGAAAATGCCTATCATGCTGTCAGAGCTCAGGGACTCTGATATTTTTGAACTGAACAAAAGTAGTTGGAAGGTGATAAAAGTAGACACTGATGTTGCTGTTGCATTCACTTTTCTAAATGGAATTTTTCTTTAAAGGCATTATCAAAATAAAAATGAAGAATCAGAGTTGTAATATATTGCAGTTGTCATGAATGTTTTAAATATGGCATGTCTTTCCTGGACACCAATCAGAAAATGTGTCCAGTTCTCAGTCCACCAACAACAGCTCCATTATCATCTAACTTTAAGAAAAAATGGGTAGGGTTTTTAATATAATAGTATGACTGGTTAGATGATTAAGTAATTTTGAAGGGGCTTCTCAAGCCATTTGTCAGCAGAATATTGTATGGTCTCTAGGTGAAATATAAGAAAAATTATTTTAGTGTTTTTAATGCTACTTTTTGTGTTCTCTTTTCTTTAAATACAAATGCTTGGAGGCTAAAATCTATGCGATTCCTTTGGGACATTCAAAGGAGTCCACAGATTTTTAAGCTCATACACAGTTCAGTTGAAAAAGTAAGGAGGCAAGGAATAAAACTAATAAGCTTTTATCTATGTGTCTTGTTTTTCTATAACTTGAATCTTTACCCAATGTAAACAACTTCTGAATGCTAAAGAAGCATCTGGCATTAAAAGTTACTTTCTATTTCATTTAAACTTTAAGGAAAAGCCATAAGAGGTTTGTGAAAGAGCTTGCTACAGGTGGGAGAACTTTTTTTGTCCTATTGCTGCTTTTGCTTGGATGTCTTAGTTATAGTGTTCAAAATTTTTAAAGTTGCAACCAGTCATAAGGGATGAAATGTTAAGAAACAAAACAGTAGATCTTTGTACTCTTCTGTATCTGGTGAATGTATCTGGTATTCAAAGAAAAAGAAGTGGTGTAATTTTCAAGTTGTTCAATGGGAAATACTGGATTTAATTCCTACTTGAGACTAGATAAATGCAAATATATGCATGTATCAACAACAGTTTAGGTACTCCAGAGAAGAGTGAAAAGAAAGGGATTAAAGATTTGGAAGTTAGACTGTGAATGGGCTAGAATTGTATTCAGAAATATAATACTGTAGTTACTGGTAAACCTGCATCTTTTGCATTTTTAAGTAGATGATAGTAAGAATGTTTCTGGTTTTTGCTATAGAAACAATTTATTCCTTTTCTTTTATATGTGACTCTCTGTCCTTTTTTTCTTGTATCCTCTTTGTTCTTGGTGAACATAAAAATAATTTACATTGAACATGCAAAATAGTTTCAGTCAGACTAGGTCCATAAAACTATTTTGATTAATGTATATGTTTAATTGTATCCAGCTACACTTCCACACACTGGAAGAACTAACTCAATAAGATGCTTTTACATGCTTCAGACCCTAAAATTAAAACAATTAAGTATTTTATTTTCTTTAAGTGTTTTCCACCAGGGATTCAAGAGCCTCTTAGATTTATAAGTCTGGTTTTTATTTCTCTCTCCTTTCACACTCTGGATACAGAGGGACTGTAATGGCACCCCTAACTGTTCCAGTGCTTAAGTAGTCAATGAGGTTAACTTGCTTACAGAAAGAGTATTGTGGTTAAGTGGATATCACCTTTCAGCTTCTGGAATCTTTCTTCCACTGCTTGCAAAACCTTGCTGTGACGAAAAATGATCTTGCTACTATGTTTCTAGAAAAGAGGGTGTAAAACCCCTTTCCTACTGCTGTTTAGAAGCCTATACCATAAAAGTGTATTTTTATTTCTACCTTTCTCCGGTATTTTTGTCTGCATTCATCTAGAATTTAAGCATGCCTCTCCTGTGCTTTTATAATTGCGACATAATTGGAATAATCAGAGACCATATATGTATCTATTTACTTTCACAGCCTAAGCAGAGAATTATAAAAGATGGGCTTTGCAGCATGTTTAGAGGTTTGACAAGTCAAGGCTCTAGTGAAAAATGGTTCTTCAGCATCTTGTTCTTGTTGTATGCCTCAGATCTTCCTAACTTAGGCTATTATCTCCTAAGCTACAGAAGGATCTCTTAGATGAGCATCAAAATCTTTAACCTTGAAATGAGGAAGATTACTGGTATAGTCACAGGTTACAGAATTATCCTTTGTAAAACAGAACAGCTCATTTATAGCCTTCAGCTTCTCATCAGTACAAAAATCTTATAAAAATATTAACCTTGACATGACAGTCATGCAAATAATTGTTGTAGAGTCCTTGCCCAGATGGGGAAGGAAAACTTGCATTCATTTTCTGCATACTGTACCTACCCATATTCATGGGCAGATAAAAGTTTCCCAGCCTTCATCTTTCCCCTGAGCATCTCATAATCTCACAGGTGTGGGAGAGGAAGGGACCCTCTTTGCTGGTGTGTTTGACCCTACATTGCGCCCTCTCAGAAGGGGGCACTTGGTAAAGACCAGAGGGAGAGAATGCTGGAGTAGAAGACAATTTGCTATACACATTGTTAAAGAAAGGATTTATAACACTGAGTGCAGCAAGAATTTACCAAATTACATGTTGGAAAAGATGATGTGTACAGATATAAGTTCTAAGGCAGCCTCTAAGCAGAGAGGGTCAGCCCAAATTCCTCATGTTTACTTAACTGAAGCAGTTAATATCATTATTGTCCACTTAAGTTTTTTTAACAAATTATCTACCTTGTTGAAGGGATGATTGTAGCCCCAACTACATCCTGAAAAAAAAAGGCTTCCACTTGAAATATTTAAAATGAGTTTTTGTGCTTTGTTTTCCTGGTAAGACAACATGTTGACGTACTTTTTTATTTTTGTAAAGAGTTTGGAGTGGTTTGATATTCATTTTACTTAAAATATTCAGCAGTTTTTCCTGTTATGCTTTTTTTAGAGTTCTGAAAAGATTATTGTTGTTTTCTCATCATAAAGAAAAATCAGATGATACTAGTTCAGTAAGGTTCTGTATATGTTCCTATGCAATATTGTACTTTACTACTTCATGTTTTATTAAAATATAGATTAGCTAGTAATAAGTCTTTGTTATTTGGAATTTTGTTTTTATCCAATACATTAGTGACAGAAGTATTAGAAGAATACTTGCCTCTTAGATGTGAATATATTATTTCCATTGTACATTCATTCTCACATTTCTTGCTGCTGCATCAGAGTTTGGGGAAAGGAAGGTGAGAATATATCCAAAAAACACTTTTCAAAACTCCCCTATTAAATTGCACTTTATTGTATTTCCTCCAATATGCTTTTTTTTATGCCTCAGAATTCATTCACATCAGATTTTGGTATAAAAATGTTGTAAAAGTACAACTACCAGTAATGTAGTTGAGCAAGTGAAGAGCAAGTTCTTTTCTCGTTGCAAAGAAAAATTCATGCTTCTGAGCTACTTTGTATGTTAAATCTCTTATTTGCAAAAGTAATAATTCTTCAGACCTCTTCTAATGTATTAGAATGCTCCGAGTGTGAAACAAGAAACAGATTTTCATTTGAAATTACCCATTTCTTGTGTTCTCTGCTTTTCTTTTTTTTTTTGCCCTGTAGCATTGGTTGACATTTCATGGAGAGTCAGCTACCATAGGGCTGGAAATTATATAATTACAAGGATCACCCACTTCTCTGATTTTTTCCATTACATACCAATCGTAATGCAGACATTTTTTTCATAGGTATTTAATTTCTAATGAGAAGTTTTTATTCTTCATTGACCTGTGATTAAAGTGTGGCATTTTAATAAATAAATGGAAGATACTTTTGACATAATTCAGCTCAGAAGTAATGCTTGATAAGCTATGCAAGTGTTTGACCTGTGTCATGTGAGTCACAACATAATTTAGAATATATTTTATGATAAAAAACTGTGTTGTACAGGAAATGCTTAATGTTTTTAAACAGGTATAATATAGGAATAGAAAAAAGATTACATGAAGCAGCATGTCAAATTCTGTCTTTTTTAGTTATTCAAACAGTGGTAGTGGTTTAAAAATAATAAAGTTAATGAATAAAGTAGACAAAATATTTTTATAGTATTAAAACTTATACGCAAGCTTTGGAAAAGGTGGTTTGTTCTTGGGTTTTGTGGGTTTGTTTGCTTGTTTTAGGTTTCCAGAGTAAGGTCACGACAAATTATAAGAGCAGAATACTTGTCAGGTATCAAAACATGGATGATTGATATTCAAAACTAGAAAATGTGCTCATGTTCTATGAACCTAAGCGGATCTTGATCATAAGATAGTTTATATTTTTCTTTCTATTTAGATTAACCATGATCCTGACACACAGTTCTGGAAAAATGGGATTTTGATCCTTTTGTAATAGACTTCATAGTTTAATGGAACCCTACACGCAGTCATTTCCTGACAGTCACTTAGAAACAGTCACTTAATATTTATCCCAGCAATGCCTGGGAGCCCTGATCAAGGCTCTGTTGTGCAAGTTGCTGTACAAATATATGAGGTAAAGATCACTGAGAAGATAAATGTTACATGCATGGGCTTGGGTGTAGATCTGAGAATAAAATGGAAAATAAATTCACAGTGAAATTCCAGACTGATACTGACAAATTGACAATTATAAAGGGACGATTTCCTATCTAGTCATCCTTGTGTAGTCATCTCCTACTTTTATGGTTAAAATTAAATTAATCATGAAGCTTCTGTCCTTCATTAACTACACACTGTAAGAAAAAAATACCTATTCCACATTAAAGATAGAAACAGTTGCTTGGTAATGTAGCATGAAGTGTTTTGCAATTATGCAAAGCAACATAGTATTTGAATTAGAAAAGGATGGTATGACTCAAAATTTATCCAGGTGTTATCATAAACTTAGTTAATATTTCTCAGAAGCTGAAAGGCAGCAGAGTACCTGCAATAAAGTAGATCTGAAGAGAAAAAGGGCCTGTGAAAAGGGCTATTGTTTAGCTACCAGATAAAGAGAAATTATGATATATTTATAACCTCATTGACATACTCTTTGCATTTCATGCACACTATAACTACTCCTTTGCTTGTGGGTTAAATAATAAGTAGATGATTTGTGATTCCAATGGACATTTTAGGCTTTTTAGTGTGGATTCCCATGTATATTTTTTGTATATGTTCAGCAATGCTTGGTCTTGAAAGTCACGCTTACCTTGGTACCCTCCTCTTTTCCCAGCTTGTACTTTCTCTCTGCAGGGCTTTGCATCGTCCCACGTGTCCACAGACTCAGGTTCTTGCTGTGTTTGCACAAGTGATATTTAAGACAGACTGACAGTCATAACAGTCAGTGTAGCAGCTCCTTAACTGAGGACATTTAAGAGTGAAAACTTGTGTAGACTGCTAAGAGAAGTAGAATGTTTCAGTTTATTTAAGGAAAAGAAATTTGTTTGTTTATATGGTGCAGCAAAAAGCAGCTAAGGGATGAATTTTAGGGTAAACGACTGCTTCAGTGCTGAATGTGGCAATCCATTTAATGTCTTTGATCATGCTGGGTTCCAGGCAGGACAAGCATTTTGTGTGTTCCAGGGTTTTTCTAGTATACAATGGATAAATATTATTTTTCAGATGCACAAAGGTTTTCTGCTGATGGAAAAGAACATAATCAGGAAAACACAATTTCTTTTTTCCTTTGAAGAGTGCTGGACAGAAGGTAATGAATAGCTTTTGATTGCAAATCAATCCTGTAGTACTGCTGACCTCAGAAAAGCTATCTTTTATTCTAACTGGGTGCCTGATGTTTGTGTTTTAAACTTTTTTGAAGATAGGAAAAAACTGATTTGCGTCTGATTTTAGTTTTTAATCTGAGTGATCCTCCATTGCTGTGTCAAAATAAATGGTTACAGAACGCACACATATTTCAACAATTTTTAATCACAATTTGTAAGCATTTTATCTTTTGTTAGAAATAGCTTTCATAACTTTTTATGGTAATTTAAATTAAGTAGTTCCTATGTCTAAGTTACTGAATGATTTGCCTTAGTGTGTTCATGTTATTTACCAGTCTAGTGAAATTCATCAAGATGTTCTGCTTGATTCTTCTTCACTGATTGGCCAGCATCACTGACTTGGAGGAAATGTAATGGTGTGTTGTAGTGTAAACCAAACCAGTCATTTTTCATTCTCTGTTCATCATTTGTTTCAGATACTGTAGACAATTATCAAAGTGATAGCTTAGTAGTAATCGCAATACAGATGTAAAAGAACATAAAGAATAAAGCAGAATTCATGTTCCCCCTTGAAATTTCATCAATAATTTCCTAGTCTTTCCCCTTGTAATTTTAAAAGTCAATAACCTGAGCCAGAGGAACATATTAAGCACTCTTGGAATAGGAGGATTTTCTTTTTTGAACATTTTAAAGATGGCCTTCTCACAAGAAGGTGATACTCTTTTATAAAGTAAGCAAATAAAGTAGAAGTATCTATTTTTAAAAGAAGGAACAAGGGGCAGTTCCTCTTGGACGTTTGGTATTTTTTTTTGTTGACCTGAGGGAAAAGTATATTTATCCTAATTATGCCCCATAGAAACCATTAATGCTCTTTCTACTAATCAGAGGAGTCTTAAAATTTACAACAGCATTCATAAAATTTAGGGAGCTAACCAACAACAATAATTCAATCACTTTGCATATGTTTGTATTTTGAGAACAAAGAGTGCTTTCCTTTTATTTAAGGGGTGGGGTGGGGGGGAAAGTTGGTGTGAGTTTTCCCCCCTTTAAGGGAAGAATAATTGAGTAAGTTTACAGGAGGTTGGGAGTTTGCCTTAATGGAAGTATCGTAGTTAGAATTTCCACTTGATTTATAGTGTACACAATATTTTTATCCTGTTCGAAGAAATGTATGGGTTTGTATAGTGTCCTTAGTGACTAAATTTGTGTTCGTGCATAAGTTCTGAAAGAAAACATACTTATAGGTATTTTGATTTTTCAAGCTGTGTTTAAAGAAAGCAACCAGAAGTACCCCAAACAAAATAGCAAACTGTAGCAAAAGAGCAAACTGTATTGCGTGCACTCTTTTCCCATTATTAACTATTTTACATGATATTTGTAAATAATACAATTGAATCTGCTTGACAAGCCTGAACTTAAGTATTCTAGTGATGCTTACCATTGGGCTAGCCTTTAGTACCAGCTTATAAGAATACTTTTGGAGAGCAATCATTTTCTTTACAAATGCATGCAATTTGGTTAAATAGTGAGGTATAGTAAATCTGATTCTAGTGCATTATTGTTCATCTCATTGGAGCCATAAACTACGTGGTTTATCTCTCAGTACTGTGCTATAGCTCTACTTCAGGCTGAATCAGAAGGAGACAGAAAACTGATCTGAAATATATTTTTCTGCAGCAACTGGGTGAAAGACTTCAGCTCAGCTTTGAAGTCCTGCATAATGGCATTACAAAGTTATCTGCAGCTATCAGAAAGTATATTTTGAAAACTTTTGTTTCCCCAACAGATAAATTGCTTGAACTGGTGGCATTTTAGATTTTTTTACTGCTGCAAAATTAGGTTGCTTCAGTGAAGGGCTGTGATTTTTTTTCCTTTCTATGGAAATTTTGTAATCATGGACCATTGATTTTGGCTTCAAATTAGTTTCAGTAAGGATTATAACAATATAACTGATGATATTGCTCTGTATGCAGACTTAAAATATGAGTACATGGGGTGGTTGCTTAGAGTGAGGAAAATAATTTGACTGGCAGATCATACAGACCACCTGAGAGTCCATGTGTTGTGCTATTCATGAAACTGAAACTACAATGAGCTTCTGCTAATATCTGCACTTTCATATGCCCTCTAAGAATAGTTGTGCTGGGTTAGGCCAAAGGTTTGTAGCTCAGAATCCCTTCTCCAGCAGTAGTTAAAAGCAGGAAATCTAAGGAAGCATGTGAAATTGGGACAAGTAAAGAGCAGTACTTGTATGAATCTCCCAATCTCTCCAATAAGTTACTTCTCAAGGAGATTCAACACATATTTCTATGTAATTTTTCTCCTACATTAGGCTCCTTGCTTTGGAACCTCTATGAACTTCTTGCAGCTACAACTATCTGGCAGAAGGGGGTTCTGCAGCATAATGATGTTATATGAACAATTCCCTTCTTTAATAGTTTTCTAATTCCTTAGCTCCAGTTACTACTCCTCAGGCCCTTTGTTGGAAGAAGCAATAAGCTTCTGCTCCTTACCCAGTCTCTGCATGCCTCTCATGACTTTATAGAACTCTATTATAGCAGTGGTCGCACTTGATTATTTTTTTCGCCTTATTCCTTTCCTTCCTTCCTTCTCCCTCTTTATGGAGAAGAGTCCTAGAATGTTTAGTGATGGCTGTTACACACCTTGGGTCACCCTTGCTGCCTTTCTCTGAAATTCTTCCAGTATTGTGTGCCAGTAGTGCTGAAAAATAATGAGAAATAAACCAGAATTTCTCAGCATATTTTCTCAGCAATTCTCAGAATTTCCAGAATTCCTCTTTCTGCTAAGTGTGGTCATAAATTTTATTTAGTGTTTTAGGCTGTGTGCTATTGCTGTTGGCAAGTTGTGCTTAGAATTTTTTCTGGATGTATTCTCTACAGCATTAACCACTTCCAGCACTAGATTCAGACAACTGTGTGTAACTTTCAGGGTTGAGACTATCTTAGCAAGGCTTTCATAGATCTGCTACTGCAAAAGCAGGAAAAGGTCTGCTTTGCTAATTTGTGCTTTTCCCATGTGTTGTACTGGGACATGCAGCTGTTGCTGTTGGTGAGGTGATAAGGAAACCTTTATACAAAATTCACTTGGTTTCTAATCCTGAATATAACAAGACAAAAGAGAAACAGTGTCATCGAGGTTCTGGAGAAATGTTTGCAGAGTACAGCTGGGGGTTTGTTTAGTATTTTTTGGTTTGGAATACTTAATTATCTCATTTTCCCTTTTTTTTTTTTTTTTTTTTTTTTTTTTTTTTTTTTTTTTTTTTTTTGTGGCAAAAGCATTGCCTGTAACAATCCTGGAGGATTACTCTGTTGAAATGATACTGTAACTTATAAACAGGACAAAATCAACCACTAGTATTATAATCAAACTATCATTTGTTGTTTTCTGTAATTAAATTGGTCTCATAACTATAACTGGTTCTGCATCATCTCCTAAGAAAACAGTAGAGTTATTAAAAAACAATAAAATCCTTGTCACTTTGTCCAATAATTTAACACATTGAACTATTTATGTTTTAAACTATGTTGGTAGGAAATCTCATTCTTCAGGTTTTTTTTTTTTTTTTTTAAGTAACCTCCAGTGACTAGATGTTTAGACAACTTCCCTAGTCAAAATGAAAAGCATTACTTGGGAAATAGGTGACTCCCCCTGGATTTGTAGTGGGGTGATACAGTAAAATGATAAATGTGCTGTCTTTATCATTAATTATTGAATGTTGATTTTCTTTTTTCTTTTGTTGTAGTAAATCTTTGCATCTACAGTTCTAAAAGGAAATCCTCAGTCTGCTGCATATTAAATTACCAGATGCTATAATACTATTTTTTGCAGTCTAGTCTTTGACTTTCTGACGTTTTGTACTGTCAGAACTGCTGCAATGATCCACTGGTTTATTTTGTCTGGTCTTGTGACTGCAGAGTACCAAACATGAGCATTAATAAGAATCCTTGTATAAAAGTTTTGAGGGCCCTCAAAAATTAATAAATACTTAATAATTTTGAGCATTTTTTGGCAGTGTGAGTGGATTCTATCCAGTCCACCAATGCTAACACTTACACCTGTGTACTGGTTTTCCTAATAATCTCGTAAAAAGATTCAAATCTCATTATATTTTCTAATGATCTCATTAAAAACTTTTGAAAGATCCAGATAGAAGTGTCCACTGGTTCTCCTATGTCCATGATTTGGCATCCTCAAAATATTCTAGTAGTAAAACCAGCACCTGATACAATTAGAGAACTGATGTTACTTTGTTCCTGTTTTATCCTTTTTCTCTGTGAATTTTTAAACTGTTTTAACCTTGCTGACCCAGGATACCTAATGCTGAAGTAGAAGCATTTACAGTCTCCAATTCTCAGGTTATTTTCAGTGCCTTAAAAAACCCAAAACAAACAAAGAAAGCCTGAAGGAAAGAGATCCATCTATTTCTCTGGAAGAAGCAAAACCTTTTGCATGTGTTTTATCACAGCATATCCTATGCATTAAAGTGAGGGCAGCAAAACAAGCAAATGAAAAAAAGCTTGAAAAAAAAGCATTTAGCTGTCAGTAAATCTGTGCTTTAGTACTTTATTTGGATTAACGTATAGCACAAATTTTCTGTGTTTTGCATGTTTTTAAAGGGTGTAAAATCATGCATATGAAAAGACTTTAGGGAATATAGTAAGAATGGAAGTGAAATATCTGACTCTTTCAGAGGTCCATAAGAAAGTTCCTATGGATTTCAAAAGGAGTGATGTATTTCCATTTCCATACATCCATCATTCCTTCCAAAGGCAGTCAAACCTAGTTCCATCCAACTTGACTTCTCTGTTTGACTTCAAAGACTTTCTATAGAGTCAGCAGAGATGTAGACATATCTAAGAGGCAAATCTATCCCATATATGCATTTATTTCAGCTGGCATAAGACATTCTTTGCAGGGGCACAAGTGTCTCTACTGACTGCAGAACTAGTGTGGTGACATCCAATTTATAATTGCACAGGTAAGGTTAGATTAGATAGTCACACTCTGTGTTCCTGAGTGATTTCAGTAGAATATTATTTTTAGTATAAAATTTGTCAGCTACTCCTATCTCCATAGACTCTAGGACCTCCAATATGATTAAAATTAAATGCTATATATATGTGTATTGTACTTTTGTATACATATGTATGCACATATCCAACTAAATATTGGGCTTGACAAAAATAAGAGGCTGAAGAGTAGGTTTGTGGTTTTGTATGGAATGTGGGGAGTGCCTGCATGTGAATAAATCTCAGGTCACTTCAACAGAGATTTCCCTGTGCACAAGTTTAAGACCTAAACCTGAATTCTTTACATCTGTAATCACTGTCCTTTATAAAATGTGGAAGTTGGACAACCACTACATATGTCCTTATGGAAGTAATTTGTGACCCACAGAGTCAGCAGTTTTTAACTTGCTACCATTGCTGGATATGCAAATGTAAAGATTCATTGCAAACTTGAGTGAGCAGGTTGGACTTGAGAAATGGCATAACAGCTTTGAGGGTACCCTCAATGTGCTTTTTATCTACACATTGGCCCAGGCTGTCTGAAGATCAGGAATTTCCTTCAAAAGTTAAAACTCTTATTTTTCAAGTAACTGCCTTGCTCTCATGTAGTTTAATCTAGTAGATTTGTTCTGTATTGTTAGAAAACAGCCTGTTAGGTTACAGCTGAAGTTTGCAAGGAATATGAGAAATATGATGACAGTATGTTTTAGGTAAGGAGCTTCAATGGATTTAGAAAAGGAAATGATCTGCTTAAAAATCAATTTTTTGCAAAATACAGCTCTATGAAGTAATTTCCCTATTAAAATGGAAACAGCAGAAAAATGCACTACTGTTCACATTTTACCTTGGCTATTTGACTCTTGGCAGATTAAAACATCTTCTGGGGTATGAACAATGAACCTCTGTTCTTCTAGAAATGTTTGTTTATTTGGCTTATAGATTCACATTTTGATGCAAAATTAACTGCTTCAAGCCCAGGTTGCTTCCCACATGATGTAGTGGTTACATACCCTATATTGAAAATTGGAAATGTAAATGATCCCTGAAGGGACTAAAATATATACCAGTGCAACTGCAAGACTTAATTAAAATATGCCTTCAACCACTCATAAACGCTATTAGATTAGATTTAGACAGATGGGACAGATTATTATTATCATTATGGGGAAAATACACTATCATGACAATGAACATTCTCCCTCATCTCATCTCCCTTTGTAAGCCTCATACCAATAGGAATCCCCAAGCTAAACTTTGCTGTAATAAATAACTTGTCCGTAAAATTTTGTGGGATTGCAAAAGCACAACAAAAGACATATAGTTTTAAAAAAAATCAATGGAGGAGTATATTTTCCAAATCTTGTCAAATTTATCATACCACTCACATTGCAATAATTGCTGCAAAGATATCTCAAAATTACAGGAAAACTTAGCAACAGCCTGTTAAAAAAAGAATACAGATGGAGGTATTGCCTCCTTTCTTATCAAAGAAAAAAAGGATTAAGACCCAGATTTTTCAGCTGATTGTGACTCTTTTAAGCGTTTTCAGCCCAAGGTAGATCTGGTTATTTTGCTTCAGTATTTTTGGACAGTGATGTCACATGAGAACAGAAAGCTTTCATGATTCTGCTTCATTTTAGATACAGACAAAGTGAAATGACACAATCCTGAAAATCTGCTTACAGTCTTTGGCAGAAAACAGGTACAAATAGCTTTTAACTGCAGTAGTTCCATGAATACCATGAAATTTAAAATAATGTGAGGAACCTCCTTTTTGCCACAGTAATTTTTGGCCATATTAGTTATGAGGGTTATTATCAACAAGAGTTGTCCTGCTACTGTGAATTACCACAAGAGTTTAAGATTACAAACATTTGCAAAACTATTGTGGAAGTGCAAATGTATTCTATATACATTTACATATATATACACCTACATAGCTGGCAAAATGAGTTTTAAGATGCTTTAGTTTTTCCTTAGAGACATTCAGTAGACTGTGAATTTAGCATCATAACAAAGAAACCTGTATGTGGCTGGAGGCCAGAGGTAGTTTGTTGCTCTCCTTTAGTCATTATTTGCAGTCAAGGTGCCTTTCAGGAAGAATGGATGACAGATTGGTAATGTCCCTGCTATCAGATCCACCGTCAGGGGACAGTGGGAGATAAAGTGAAGAGGGATACAGGTGGAGCTTTTCCAGCATTGTAGCAAGATGGATGCACCTATTGTCACTGCTCCTCTGCTTTTCTGTAGCCATTAGTATGACAGTGCTGTAAATGATTGCCTGACATAAGACCTGTTTTGAAATTTTTCTCTTTCTTGAACTTGTCCTTTGAGCTTTTCAACAGGATATAGTTGTCTACTGCCTCAATACATTGGTCTTTCTGCTATCCTTGTACTGGCAGAAAATTTGATGTACTTGTAAGAGAAGAAGGTAATACTCAGGTTAAACAGCTGTGTTAATGGCTGTGCATGACAATGGTCTGTTACGTAATAGTGGTGTAGGTCAGGAAGATATTTATCAGGGTGAGGAGAATTGTCAATATAATTTAACACGTCAATTTACTGTAGCAACATACTTTGCATGCTAAAGCTCTTTATTTTGCTTATATGTTTCCCTCTGGATGCACTACTCAAAATGAAAAAAAGAAAGAGTTCACTAGTTCTGCTTGAGATGATGCTACATATCATAGATCATCACTATGCATTACACAAATTAAGTGCGTTGGAATTGAGAGCAATCCATAACAGAAGGGCCAGATTATGAAAAACTCATTGTGCTTCCATTCTAATAACTGCTTGAAAAATATTGAGTCCTTCAGAAATACTTTTGAATTTAATTATGTTTCCAGGCTTTACCTTATAGCAGCTCATCATCTCATCAATAGAGCACATTTGGGAATATTCCAAGAGAAATATTGTAAATTGTTAGTGTCCACGGAATGTTGTCATATTTCCAACAGAAACTGTCCTCTTCACTCAACAAAATATTCTCCTACCTTGGCAGGTGTTACTGGCAGCTACAAGTATTTATGAAAATGTATTTGGCTTTTGATTTGATATTTATTATATTTACTATTTTTTTTTCAATGTGATGATGTTTGCTTTCTTAGGTCAAGCTGAAAAAGAAATGCTCTCTTAGCTCACTAGCTTATTAGTAGCCATGTCTTTTTTGGGGAAAGGTGGCCATTTAACCCATGCTGAGACTTGTTCACAAGCTTATACTCAGCAAATGAGTCTCTAAATATATAAGGAATTTTCTATATTCTGATTCTTGGGACATGCTCTACCAAATTTACATATGAGATAGTATGGATTTAGCTCTAAGAGTTTTGCTTCTGGTTTAAACCAGACTAATAAAAGAAAATCTTACATCAGTGTAGAAGGCAGACTTTTTAATGGGTGTGGACAGAAGAATCTGTGGACTCTCAAAGTTTGAATCTGTATTTCTGATTTTAGAAAAAATTTCATATGCTAAATTTACTCAAAATTTTTCAACCATGTTTTGCTATTCCTTAAAGAATATGGAGAGAAAAATATCTTTAAGAAACAGAAAACTACTATCACAAAAAATTGTATTAGTTGATGTGAGAAACTGGATGTTGTAATGTGTAGATGGAATGTTTCCACAAAGCTAATAATGCTACTATAATTTCCTATATTCAAAAATAACTACAAACAGAGAAGTATTAGAAATATTATTATTGTTATTATATATTATGTATTTATAATATGTTATAATTAGAAATATTTTCGTTGTTTTTTGGTTTTTTGGGTTTCTTTTTGCTTTTACTCTTACAAGCATGGTAGTTGATTAAATTTTCAGAGCTAGACAGAATTTATAATTGTGTACTTAATGGAATTCCTAATATTGCTAATGATACTTTCTTTTTATCTTTTTCCAAGGAGCTGCATGAACTCAGGTCATGGATAGCTTTGATTTATGACAGCAGTCATATTTATAGTGCTTGTTAGTCATTCGGAATTGTTTACTTGGGCAAATAGTTAATGTCAAACTAATATAATTTTATTGATGTAATTATTTCTTTCATCATAGCAGTGCCTGCAAGCATATCTATAGTTAGTTATATTAGCATTCTGTTCTAAAACTCATATTTCAAAGATTTATAAATTAGCATTAGAAACTTGCTCCAAACTAAGTCTCCATATATAAAACAGAAGCAACATATACAGTTGGGAGAAGTTTTAAAAGACTTAATCTAGCTGCTTTTTCTTTCTTTTTTTCCCTCTTTTCTTCCCCCAATTATTTATTAAAGGTGAGCAGAAAGCCTGGAAGAAAACTGCCAACAAAAGTGGGCTTGGATGTATGGAGTTGAAAAAAAAAATTCTGCTTTGAAAGGAGGAAATATTATTATCTTAATGTAAATCCTTAAGTTATACATTTCAGGATAGTCAATCAGAAAGGGCCATGGCAGGCTCAGGGTTGTGGAATCTAAGCTTCCTCCATGTAATGCCATCTGAAAAACTGAATCCAAAGGCCTGAAAGTATATTGGCATTTAAAAAGTTCAGCATCTGAGCAGACATTGTTAATGAAAAGTGTGGGAAGAAATGTGTGTGAATAGAGAACAGCAAAAAAAACCTGAAATATGATGCCACATTTGAAAGAAATAATCCATACTGAGTTTTGTATGATAAAGAAATGAGTAAATATCCAATTATGCCAATTGCTGCAACTTTTTTTTAGTTAAATCCTAGAACAGAAACTTGTTACATACCTCAGGGGATATTAATTCAGGAAACACAGTGAATGAATTCACAGATTCCACATATATGTGTAATTTTGTGAAATCATATGTGCAAATTTTGAAATCAGATTGACACTTCATAGTATCTTTTGCATCAATTAGCCATTATGAATAATATGAAGAAGTCACTGTGTTTGGGATCATTTTGCAAAATAAAGGAGAACTCTGCATAGTTTCTAGATGCAAGATACTCTTCATGGATGTGGCACCCATGACACATAGCCTTTTTTGGTGTCTGTTATTTTGTTCCAGATATCTGTTGATTAGTTACATTTTGAAAAATTGAAAGTGATTGACAGTAGCATTGTGAAGGCCTATGTTGTCTATTTCTCAGTCATTTCCAGAGTGAGTATGCTAAACTTCATTTAAGAACAGGTGATGGAAATTCTGCAGGTCAGGTCTCACCTTGATTTTCTCTCCTCCTGTTCTGTGGGTGAAACAGTCTCATTATTTCTTGCAGAACAATCTCATTATTGCTTGTGTCCTTAACATCACCCAAAAAGGTGAGGTAGCACACAGATGTGCATCAACTCTTCTGGCAAACATGCTCTGTAAAGTCCAGTGTCATTCCTGATTTTGCTTCTAGTTTGATCCAAGCCTTGCAATACCTCTTTGGAGGCTCATACATTTTACTGTGAGCAGCCTTTTTGGGTTTTTGCTGGATCAGGTCCCAGTTCCCACAACTGCCTTGTGTTATTTCCTTGTCTCTTTCAGCTGTGAAACAGTTTCAGTGTTTTAAAATGTCATGTTTTGGCTGCTCTGGGTAAAATTGGGAAAACTGTGTTAAAGTTTTCCTTATTTTGTCACTGAGAGTGGCAACTGCTGATTTTGCTGGAAAGGGTGATCAGTATGGGTGACTCAGAGTAACTGTGTCCTGAGTTATCTTCCTCTGCAAGTCTGAATTTATGTACATTTATATCCTAATGTTAGGACGAACCTGGTGTTTGCTAAGAGCTTTCTGGGGCCATTGCTATAGCTGGCTGGTTTAGGGTCTGGAAAACATCAAGACCCTACTGCGTGTGTGGTTGGGAAGAAAAGTGTCTTAAAGCTGTTTTCCACTTTCACACAAAAACCTGCTTCTGCCCTCTTCTGTCAGAGCTGAGGGTGGACCAGAACCACTGGTATCCCCTCTGGAACTGGAGTCAATGGCTCTAATATGTGTGGTGGTTTTGTTAAATGGTTCTTTGTTTGCCCCATCAAAAGGCAATAGCAGCTCCTGAGAACAAAGACACACACCATGTTGAGAAAGTTTCTTTTCTCTTTTGTTATTGTCTATTCTGCCTGCTGTTTGGAATGTGTAAAATGATTCTGACAAGCTTGATATGTGCCAAAACCCAGCATGCCCACTGCTGGGAAGATTATCATCACCCAGATATAATAAAAAGCTTCTAGAAAAGTGCCTCTAATGATGGGCTGCTTTGCTGGCACTCACAGGGTTTTCTATTTGTTTTAGCAACACCCACTAGCACAACTGTAGCTAAAGGCCTGTTAGCATTTTCATTTGAAATTCATTCCAGGACCTCATAACTCAGCTGGAAAATTTGCTTTGAACTCAAAAGCCACACAGAAGACTTTTTTAGGGTCTCCTTTTTATTTTCTTGTATTTCTGCATTGAACAGAATTAAGCTATTTAGTCAATAATAAATATGTTAGCTACTAAGAACCTCCATTAGGAAAACATACAATATGTATTTGATATCATCATCTGAAAACTAAAACTGTGTGTAATTACTTGTTGAGTCTGAGCTGAGTGTCACCGTGTTTAGCCCTATGGAATACTATTCTTCATGAGCAGTAAAAATGTGCTATTAGGCTCAAATGTGTGTCACTTGCCTACTTTGCAACCTCAAAGGCACACTTGTGAGTTTTGCAGTTATAATTCTGATTTTGGATGTTATAATCACTGTTCAGAAGTAATAATCAGATTTTATTTCAGACCCTGACTGACTCCTTTGTTCTCAGCAGTTAAATATGCTAGCTAAAGTGACTTGAATTTATTTATTTTTATTTTTTACGTTCAGTGGGAAGTAAACAGACAATTGCTTTTGAAAACCTTAATATCACATTTAATTTCACAACCTTACTATTATACTTATTTAAAATTTAAAAATAATATTCAGATACCTGTCATTACTAAAACCAATTTAAATAGATACCATTTTCTTGACACTATGGCAGAAGAATATTATAAATGAATATGGATTTTTTTACTATGTACCCTAGATCTTTTTGGATGTGGACAGTAAACTCAAATGATAATCACAAAATTAGTTGTGTAATTAATGAATTAGTGAAAAATGAATTTGTACTTAACATAAGGATAAAGTTAGCAAAAAAAATTCCAACTGAATGCATAGCTGTTAATAAACAGAACACTGAGACTTCATCATACTGAATAGCTGTCATTTTTTATGTTTTTTGATTATTGCAACCTCAGATTAATATTTTAAATTTCTTTAAAATACAAACATTTTATTTGTCTTGCCACCAAAGCTGCTTACCAATGTGTAGAATTTGGCTGAGCGTATTTTTGATAGAAATCTTATATGATGCTTGCAGTGTAAAAAGCCATATCAAAATCTGTCTAGAATGGGCTAAGACCAAACATATTTGTTGTTGATGCTGATGGCACTGACAAAAACAATTCCCATGCCCCTGTTTAAAAGCTGTAATCGTTGTATATATGTAATCACAAACATGTCAGATGAGATCATCTCGGTATTGCAGGGGAGATACTGAAAAGGCTTCTTCCTTCAGAGGTGTCACCATGGGGAAGCTGCAGCCAGCTTAGTGTGGGACATCAGCCCCTGGTTGCCAAGAGGGCAAATGGCATCCTGGGCTGCAAGAATCACAGCAGCAGCATCTGCTCCAAACTGGTGATTATCCAGTGTTGGTGAGTGCTGGGTGCAGTTTAAGAAGGGTGTGAAGGTTCTTGAAGGCCTCTAGAGGAGGGCAAGTGAGCTGGAAGCCTGTCCTGTGAGGAGAGCAGCTGAGTGCTCTGGGTTTGTCTTAGTTTGAAGAGGAGGAGTCTGAGGGGTGACCTCAGACCTGGAGGGGACCCGGAGATGGTGGTTCCGGACTCTTCTCTCTGGTGCCCAGTGCAGGATGCATGGGGATGACTCAAAACTTCACCAGCAAAGGTTTAGACTGGACATTAGAGGAAGCATTCATTTCTTTATGGAGAGGGTAGTCAAACTTGGCAACAGGCTTCCCAGAGAGATGGTTGATGCCCAACAATTCTGTCTGTTTAAATTGCATTTGGATAGTGCCCATAATAATCTGCTTTCACTTTTGGTCATCCCTGAAGAGGTCAGGAAGTAGGATTAGATGACCACTGCAGGTCCCTTCCAACTGAAATAGTTCTAGTCTATTCTATCCCTCTGTGTTTCACTGTGCAAGAGCACAGCATGTGTTATATTCATGCTCATGAATGGATTTCTTTTGATTTCTGCCAAAACTGTGTCTGCAAGCACATGGCATTCTCACAGTGTCCAAGAGCAAGTTAAGCACTGTGTGTGCTGATGTGGGACCCTCTTCTGGGACTGTAAGAGCTCTTGAACAATGAGCTTGTGCATTTGCAGAGTGATAGATTACAAATAAAATCAATATTGGTCATTAAATCCCCCCAGCTACTTTTCAAGGTGGTGTTGCTGATGCATTAGCAAAGCTATTTCAGTTGATGGAAAAGACAGCTACATAAAGAGGATTTTAGTAAATACTTTTTCATACACACTTACTGCATTAAGAGAGATTTATTTATACACTGCTGAAATTTGCAATAACATAAATAGCTCAAAATCTAATATTAAAATCATGCATCTCTCCAGCTTCTTGAAATCTTATCCATTAAAACCTTTCACCTGATAGAAAAAACATTGCCATCCTGTTGTCATTGTGTAATCACAGCAAAAATAATTTTAAAATAAAGGTCATGCACAGAAACAAAAGAATTTACAAACAATTTAGGAGAATTTGAGTTTTGAAAATGTTTAAAAATTTTAATGTCTAAGCAGATGTGTCTCTTAAGTTAGAATCAAATTAATTAGAAGTGGTTGTCATTGTCAAGAAGAGATTATTCTCCAAAGATTTTAGCAGTGTTGTTCAGCCTGCACTGGAACAGTCACAAATTGATGGGTCCCACAGTGCCAGAAGCTTTCTTAGTTTGTACATCTTTTAAAATTTACTGATAAGTCCAGTGCATTCCTGTTTTTTTCCAGTAGATCTTGGAAAATGGTTGCCACTTCTGACATTGTGGTTTCTTTTCTTTTGGGGGTCTTGTGCTTTCTTGTATTAGGAAGTAATGACTACTGTTTTTGTAAGAAAGTATTTATTATGGACACGCTGTGGGGGTTAAAAATTCCCATGTGGAGCTGGTGCTTGCTCTTTTTGGATGCTTTTCTCCCCTACACACTGATCTTTAAGGAGAGTTATGGTTTTCACACTTTCTGAGGAATGGGGACACTTAATGTGTTTCAGTAGCACAGCCATCAAGGCAGGTTCCTGGAAGGCATATCCTTTAGCTTTCTTTAAAGTGTAGAGAGATTGTTTTCAGGAGAAACCAATATAATGATGCTCACTGACCTCTTCTACAACTCAGGCCACAGAGCTCTGCAATAATTCTTACATCCTGCTCTTAACTTCTGGCAAAGGAAAATGAGCCTTTCAATTTGAAGTCTGTGATGATGAACAGTTCAAGTACATATATAGATAAACTATTCTCATTGTTCATTATCACCACTGTTAATTCATTTTCATTCTAATTTGTTTAGTTTATTTCTGGCCTTTAGACCTTATAATTTCTTCCCTATTTCAATCAGAAATCTCATCCCTACCAAATGAAGTACTTTCACATGCTGACCAAATCACCTCTACATCTCATCTTTGGTGATTGAAATGCAAATTGCTGTTTGCCACTGAGAGATATATAAATATAACCTATAGATTTTAATTTTTTATTTGGATTGTGATTTGATAAAACTAAACTGAGATTCTTTGGATAACTAAAGTATTATTGTCTGACATGTGTGAAATCTAAAATTCATAGTGTTTTACATATTTAAAATAGAATTTGTTTTCCTAACCGTTGATTATATTTTCTCTGGAAGCTCATGTGTTTGTGAAAGAAAACAAATACCATATAGTGTCTGTTGTAATGTTTCTTTTAAAAAAATTCTCTCTTTTGAAGAGATTTTTCCATCTCTCTTTTGAAACTTAGGACTATAATTTCATAAATGCTGCACTATACTTTAAGAGAGGAAGTGAAGAAGGGCATGGAGCTGAGTTCCATGTAAGAAGTAAGGAGTAGTAAGAAGCAAGGCTATAGGGTAGCAGCTTGGGGTTGTAATCACTTTTCAGATTACAAATTTAAGCAAAGCAAACAGCACAAAAAGAACATCCCCTTGAATGGTTTACTGGGATAATCAGCTTTAATATATTTGTTTTCTGATTCTTTCATCTCCTTTCACTCCAATCAGTTTTAATGTGGAAACTGAAACCTACAAAAGCTGTTACAGTCAATTACAGTGCATGTACCAAAAATATACTTGCCAGTCCTCCTAGATGGGACACCAATAGGCAGCAGTAACTGGCAGTAGGCAGAAGATAACATTGCTCTTCTTCTGATAGGGGCTGCTAGGAACTTTAGTCATCAAAATTAATGTTTTTGACTCTTCTTACAAGAATAGCTGTTTTTCTCAGCCTCTGTCTTTCATCTCAGTTGAAAGACAGATGCAACAATAATTTTTATTTGCTTTTTTTTTTTTTTTTTTTGAGTTAGTAATATTTCTTTCTTTGGGAAAATGGTTTTGATTATAATTTTAAACACTGAGTAAATCCATGTCTTAGTGACTTATAACATTTGATACGTGTTAGGATGAAAGCCCTGGTCAGGCACTGGCTGCAGTACTTTCCAATATTGAGCCTGAAAATTTTGTGTCCCAGGAAAAAAAGATGTCTCTCTTCATGAGTTCAGTAAATAAAAATTTCACTTGAAATCACTCTCTGAAGCAGGAACAAAGAGCACAGAGCAGGAATTTAAGAACACAGAAGTCAAATATGGCTAAATAAAATTTGCTTAATTTTACCAAAACAACCAGTTTTTTTCTTGCTAAGGTCCATTCATTTTATTAAAGAAAAAAGGCAAAGGAATTTCTCTTAGATCTTGAGAAAATGGATATTTCTATAGATACCTCCTAATGCTTAAAAGAATTCAAATTTTAAAAATGCACTGAGCTGTATGGTTGTTACATCTTTTGTCAGTTTTCATGCCCACAGTTGTCCTACTGAAATAGCTGTGCATGAGCAGGTTTGGTTTGAATTTCTGTATCAAGACTCTGTTCTTACTGCTTTGTATTTGATAGGGTAGGTAATATTCTCTACATGTTTATGTGTAATGCTTTTATTTATCACATAAGTAAAAAAGCCTTTGCTATTCCCTGTCATGACCTCTTTGATCTGTCTTCAAAGCATAATTCATGCAAATAATGTCTAGCAAAATTTCATTTACAAAAGCTATTTCTTAATACACGTTTTAACATAATGCATTTCACTTATGTATCAGCTAAATATGCTAGAAACTACTGAACCAAAGAAGTATGATTTCAGCCTCAGAAGTCTCTGCTTCAAACATTAATATGTTAAGAAATGCAAATAGGTGATGCATGAAAAGGAGAAAACAGAAGGTGAGAAACAGCCAACTCATAATTCTGTTGAATAACTCAGCAGGCTGTATCATACCTACGTATTTTTACGAGGAAATAGCAGATTATTTTCTTGTAAGACCTTATCGCTCTCCTCTAATAATGAGGCAGTCGCTGTTCCACTGGGGAAAACTCACCTAAGAAAAGGTTGCTGTTCCAATGTTGCCACCACATTAAATCTCAGAGTAAACTGAATTCAGAGAAACTTTCAACTGCTACTGAGCATTAACTTACGTATTTATTCTTTAAAACATGTAAAGTAAGATTCACAAGATTTTCACTCTTGAGAACAACAGTATGCATATTTATTGATGCACAAGATGAAGTAGACTACAATTTGCCTAGTCTTGATTTTGATGCACCTATTAAAAAGTGAGAGCAAATTATTTTTGTCAGTAAAAGAATCAGATAGAACCATAAAATAGGTTAAGTTGAAAAAGACCTTGAAGATCATTTAGTCTAATCATTAACCTAACTCTGCCAAGTCCACCACTAAACCATGTCCATAAGCACCATCTCTACACATCTTTTAAATACTTCTTGGGTTGTTCCAGCTTGATAGCCTCTTTTAGAATTTTTTTAATTTTAACATAGTGGAAATCAGAGTACTTGTACCTGCTATGACGTTTGAAAAAGAAGCGAGCAACTTTGTCTCACATTCTGAAATGTTTCAACTTTCTTTTCATTCAACATTCAGTATTATTTCAGCTTTTAAAAGAACAGAAATCATTATAAAATGATTATCACTTGAAATAATATGTTCAAATCATCTTCATCTCTATCTTAGTCTGCTTCTATCACTGCTAGAACTGTTTTCTCTCAATGAAGGTTGCTCTTTGTGTTATATTATGTTCATCTTCTAAAGCAGAAATATTTCATCAAAGGATGTTCAATAAAAAATACTCTCACTAACTTTTTGGGATCCTTTTTGCACTGGATTCTAGAACTGCTTGTTATAGAATCTTGATGTGTTCTTCATTTAATCAAAAATTATTTTTTATTATATGAGCTTGTATTTATCATTATGCAGCAGTCATGTCAATGCCTTTTTGTCACAAATATAGATAAGCTCCAGGGAGCTCTCTAGCTGAACTTACGCCTTGGCTAATGAGGTCATCATCAGAACCTTCTGCCAGTTTAGATGCCAGAAATCTCTCTTGCCACTGTGCAGCCCAGCCACACTCTACTGCAATTTCTCTGCTGCAGCTGGCCACAAATTCTGCACTGAGTTTGAAGGCTTCAGGACTGAGGCATGTCAGACTTGCTTTCTATAAACTTTTCTTGACCTCCTTGTACTTAGCTGTACTTCGTTTGGCTGTGGCAGCTATTTCTCTAGTTGACCAGGTGTCTGTCAGGCTAATTTGTTTATTAAAAAAAATAAAACTATAGAGTATAGCAATAGTTTCTTATAGATATCTGTAACAAGGAACCATTTTAAGTGAAACGGGATATTTCTTATCTTACATAATGATGTAGTGTAGAGAAGTACTGTCCTGGAATGGTAGCAGATGTCTGGGGAAGAATAAACTCTTGAAGTGTCCGAAGTGCACTGTAGGGGAGTGTTGCTGTGGGATGATTAGAGATGGGGCCCAGGCAGGCAGTGCAGACCCCTCAGAAATGAATTACTTATGGTCAATTAAAGAAATGATGACCTGGAACTGGACAAAACTGAGTTTAGGCTAACAAAGAACACAAAATATATCTCAACTACATAAACCCCACCACCTATGTAAATTCAGTGTCCTATATTGCTGCTGGCCAATGAAGAGAAAGCAAGGTGTAAAAGCAAATGTACCAAATGGATAGAAATGACTTTGAGTGAGTTTTAGACAGAAGAAGCCATGACAGATGATGATGGGTAACTGTAGCTTCCTCCACTGCCAACACCGGAACGACAGCACTTGCTTTTCAACCCATAGGAAATGTGAGCTTAATATCAGGAAAAGATATTAAGAATTTTTCTCTTTTCCTGGTAGTAATTACGTATGTACTCACAATGAATCTTGGATCAGGCTCAAGATTTCAATAATAATGACAAATTAGGTTATTATACTAATGTTAAATTGTTGGCTTTTTTTCTCTCCCTATAAACAAGATTTTGACCATAATGCTCTGCAGTAGTCAACATCCATTTGTGTCTCAGACTTTGACTGATTCCAGAAACCTCCATCTTCTAAGTATGGAAAGACAAGACTGTATATCTGGCTTACCAAAGAGATTTAATCAGAGTGAATAAATGACTCAGATGAGAATTTAAGGAGGAAAAGTTAATCAGCTCTTCTTCATTGTTTATTCTTCTTGGGCTTTAGTCATTAACCTACTGATGTTGTTTTTGAATTCACCCATTAAGTCATGGCTTCAAATTCCCTAAAGAATCTGAAGATTAAATAGTCCAGTCTATTCACATACTTAAATATGAACTTTATAAGTATCTCTTCTGGGTGTATTTGTTTCCTCATCAGCAGCCAGTCTTTTCTGTGAAGACAAGTAGTACTGTTCTGATATTTAGATAATGGCACGATGACTTGACAAGCAACACTTTAACTTAGCTTTACTTGTCCTGAAGCAATATTATGAAGCTGTTGGATCAGCTTGTATCTGTAGTTAAAAATTGTTCATGGAGCTTCAGCAGGTGTCTGATCATATCTCACTTTGGATAGTATGTACTCCCAAAAGATGAAAAGTATTTTTATCCAAAGAAGTAGCTTCCAGCTAGGGCTGATGGAGTTACTTTAGGAAAGGATGATCATTGAGTTTGCACAACTGAAGCCCACTTCTCAAAGTCTTACTTTGACAGGGAAATGCTCCCGGGTATTGTTTAGACTGTCTTGTTCTACACCAATATGAAAGACTGCAGCAAAAGTTTTCAAAAATGAAATCTAAAGTAAGCTGAGATGATATTTTATGCCAGTTAAGTAGTCTGAAATTCTCCATCTGTTTTTGCTTGTAAGTTCCTATTAACTGGGACAAGAGATTCTTGACTGCTAAAGCTGCAGCTTAGGTGATATGCAGACTTTCCATCTGCAGACATGTACTCAATCAATTTGGTGAAATAAATGACTTATTTTCTAACTTTGCTTCTTGTTTATAGTTGGTGGGGGCTTCTGTGACTACTTTCAACTGTGGGATCTTCTTGCATGGAATTACTAGGAATTGAAATAAATCCCTGTGCAAGACACCTGGGAAAATGTGCAATAATTTTCTCTTAATGCCTGTGTTTCTGTTAAAAGTTTTTAGTGAAAACACTTTGCACTAGAGAAACTAAATTTCTTTCTGGTATGCAGGGTGTGGATTACAGAGAATTTGAAGTGGATAAAGAGCTCCTACCAAAGATCCAGAGAGGTTAAAAAACCTAAGAGTTTTGCTCTATTGAGCAATACTAGACATATTCTGTATCACTAAGGTGTCAATTTACTTAACATTTGTGATGCTCTAGAGATGGGGAAGGTGCAGAACTCTATCACTCAGGACCTCTGTGAAGGGTTCAGGTTCTTATATTGTCTTTAGAGGGTGGAATAAATACCACAGGACTGACTCAAGTGTTTGGATTTATGTGCCCTTGGCCTTGTGGTGCTGTTCACAGAGAGAAAATAGATTGCATCTGCCCCATGTCCTCAAGCAAGGAGAATTTAAACACTTTATATATAAAAGTACCAGGTTTATAGCACATAATGTGTCCTTGTTTTTTAGAGCACTTTGCTAAGTAAAGAAAAGTGTAACATAGTGCTTCAGACTATTTGCATCAATTACTTTTTTCCTCATAAGAGACAGATTAATTTTTTTAAAAAATAGCAAATCAAGCCTGCTAAAAGTGGAAATAATAATTTGTTGGTTTTGTCATTGTTGAATTCATGCTAATGCCTGCTATGGTAGCTGTGTGACACTGACTTTGCTCTTACTCAAAGATCCTTTCTCTACATTCATGCTTAGAAAATCAAGTTGTTGGCATGGTAGGGATGGAAAATTTGTCTTTCCTCAGGCTGGCCCATCTGAACATAAAGCTCTTTATGGAGGCTTAACCTTTAAACAACATCTTTCCATCTAAATCCAGTAATAGATTTTAGAGGACTTGGTAAAGGGGGGTAAACATGGTGTCTGTCTTTAATGGCTGAATAATTGCAGTCTTTGCTGATGAAGTCAAAGATCTGGTCAGATTCTCTCTGAGCAATCTCCAAATTAATGGTGACTTCAAGCATCCTTATGTATTCTGCTAAGAATGAGAAGAAGAAGTTCAAGAACTGTGCCTGAAAAGAGACTGAAAATAGGAACAGGATTCTGTGATCACAGCACTTACCTAGAAAAGAGAAGTCCTGCAATTAATTTCCTGGGCTCAGGGTTGTTAATGAGTATTGCACTGTGACTGCTTAATGTAAAGGATAACTGCTAAGCTGTGCTGTCAGCAGTACCTGACAGAGCTCATTTTGGATTACCTGTGATGTTACATTGATAGAGTTGTGTTTTACAAATGAGACATACCCACAACTTATTAAAGCCCTGTCTTTTCACCAGTGAAATGGTAGAGTTGCTGGAGCTGGTAGCAGTTTGCCTTCCCAGGATACCAATAATGGTGCAGTCACTGTTGGGAGATAGCCTTAGTTAAGGTAGTGTGTCATGCTACCGTTGCTGCACCACTTGCTATAGCTTTGCTGGGTTTTGGGCAGACAATGGGTTTTATTGGCCTCTCAGAGCTGTACCCCTTGGGGTGCACCCTCACAAGGAACTAGACCTTCTTAGAGCAAAGGCTCTCGTTCTTTATTAACTCCAGCCTAAGTTGAGTGTGGGTTTAATGTGCATGGGAGTCAGATGAGAATAATTTAAACAACCTGTTCCTGATTTTTCTCAATTAGAATGTTTCCTGAAACACTTCGGTTTGTTTTACTGCTGAACTCTTCTTTTTAACAAATGTATTTTTCCTAGACTAAAAGTCCAAAGGAGGGTACAATATTTTCATGTAGAGGTAAAATGTAGTCTCCTTAACTTATCACTAGAAAATAGCTGAAAATTCTAGAGTCTGAAGGAAGTTAATGGATAAAAAATAGATTTTTTCCCCTTACAATTATTCAAAAACTTATTTTATTAGTTTGTAAATAAAAAAGCAAGTCTGAAAGTGGAAAGCAAATAGTTTTCTTTCATTTTGAGTTCCTGCTTCTTTGTAATGGAAGATAAAACCAAGTCACTTTCATATTTTATTATTTTTAATTTTTGAGGATGGAAGTAGATATATTTCATTGTTTAGATCTGAATCAAGTGAGGAGAAAATAAATGAGGGAAGGAATGGTGTATCATCTGGTGAACTTAATAATTTCTTTGAAAGAAAGGGAGTCTGCAGCTTCTCAGTACCATGCCAGCTTTCATATTTTGATGAAAATGAACCATGAAACAAAAGGATAAAGGAGAGCTTCATTCAATATTCGTAACTTGTTCCTTGAAAAACATTTTTCCACCCCTATTAAATTGTAGAGGGGAATGTAGAAGAAAAAAGGCAATTGCTTTCAGATTGAAAGACTTCAGAGATTTTTACCTCTTTGATACAACATAGCATTATATACAAAGCACTCAGGAAAATGCACTTTGCTTTTGTGCCTCATTTTAAGATGCCTTGTTGAAGGATATTTAATCTTTTGAAAGCTGACTTTCATTTGTTTGCAATATTAATCTGCTGACTTTTCCCATGATCAGTTACATCCCAAAACACAAAAGGTCATGTAGTCAAAGGGATAATGAAGTGGAAAAAGATAAGAATGCTTTAAACTCTTTCCTTAGAAGGAAGATGTAAGGCACTTGGGTGAAACTCAAGTCTGTAAGGAGGAAAACAGTGTGATAGCTTTGATGTAGTATTTTCCCTTTATATTTGCTGCTTGTATGGGTCAATACGGAATAATAAAATTCAGATAGAACATGGTTACCTCTGTCAGTTTGTAGAAAAATGGCACGGTATGGAGTGATTTAAAATACAATGGATTTCCAGCTAGCTCTAGTTCCACCTCATGGGAGCAAAAGTGTTTTCAAAATATCCATGAGATGTAGATGCTCTTTCACTTTAGTCTGTGTTGGTGCCCTTTATTCATTTTTTCTCTCTTTCTCTTTTTTAAGTACAAATCATATTTGCATGAAAGTATTTTGTAGCTTCTGCAACTCAGTCCTGTCTGAAGATCTTTGGCTCTGCGATGCCATTTTATCATTCTAAAAGGATACTGTTTAAATTTCCATAGCAGTAATTTGTAGCGTTGAGAGAAAAAGCATCTTATTAATTTGAGGGATACTCAGGACAGATGTGTTCATAAGAAGGTGCTGTTAAATTTCTCCTCCACAATTCTTTTCCCAAAAAAGCTTTCAGATTCCTATGTCCTCCATTTTCCACCAGAAAGCCATTGATTTGAAGCTAAAATAATTTAAAATCACAATTTGACTCAAAAAAGGACTCTTCTAGATATCAAGCTTCCACTACAAAGCTTTTATTTATGTTGCCCTGCTTTCTGTTTTCATAAAATGTATAGATCATTTTAAGTCATAGGTTTGTCCTGCTCCTCCTACATAACCCATGTGTTTTGTTTCTCCTAAGAGCCATGATTCTGCAAGTGATTGCTCTTGAAGTCTTTGCCAGAATTTATTACTTTGTGCATGATAATATAGTAGTGTTCTAAATCATGTTTCTGAACTAGGAAGACTAATGTGTTTTTTGTTTCAGACAGTTTGTTACTTTTTTGCAGATTAAAGGGCTGTAAGAATCTTTTGCAGCCAGTCAATCCAAGAACACTTCTTGAAAAAAATAAGGTCCCATTTTCATAGAGACAAAAGCAAAAACAAGTGTTGCATAATGCAATAAACAAGCATGTTAAATACAGTCTTTAGAGAAACACTGAGGACAGAAAAATACTACCTGCTGAATTTCTCAATGCAAAAAGCCTCTTTTGGGTTAATATCTGATAGTTAGTTGCTTGTGGAAAAGTCAACTACATTGTATTTTGCAAAAAGATGTTGGGGACATTTTTAATCATGTCTGGTAAATTCTCTCTGCAATAATCATGGATTAATTTAAATATAAGTACTATTTTTAATTCTAGGGTTTAAAATGGATGGCATTTTAAACTACAGTACAGACTCGCTTCCAATTTTGGATAATTTTTGAGGCAGTTACATTTTCTAGACAGGCTCATGTAGACAGCCTTATGGATAAGGCTATATTAATGGTTTTATCTTTGTCAGAATTAGTCTTGAAAAAATCAGACTCATCTTTTGTATAGTCAGATGCTCATCTGGAAAAAGGAACCATCTTTTTTCAGGATTTAAATAAGACTAAGTTACAATATTAATAGATAGAGAATATGTGATTCCTAAGATACAATACTGTGGACTTTTGCATTACTCAAAAAGGGACCAATGTTGTAAGTTTTGTCTACAAGAAAGAATGCCTAGGCATTCTTGTGGTATCTTTTCCTGAGCAATTTGTTTTTTCATTATACCACAGAGAGATAGGGAAGACATTCCTGTTCAAAGACTGGATTAAGGTTCAGAATCTTTTTTTCTAAATTTTTTTACCAATTTTTGCCCCCTTTTATTTCTAAAGTGCTTTTGTTTGCTTACCTCTCCAAGAATATTATGGTGATGTAGACAATTAAGGATAGTAAGGCCTGCATTCGCCTTAAAATGCTAATACGTGAGTCCCAGAGTAATCTGATAGTGTTTTGGAAGATGCTCTGGTTGAGATACAGAAAGAAATCGTAACAATTCTCCATTTCTTTCTGCACCTAGGCTAGATTCCTGTTTTTAAGGATAAAATAAAAATGAGATGTATTTTTAAATCCTCTGGTGTGAAATATATTTCAGTTTCAAAACTGTGTGAAGTACTAAAATTAAATGAAAGCAGTCTGATTATATGGGTTTCAATGCCAGACAGGCTCCAGATTTATTCCACAAGAGATATGACAGATTTGAATGTGCAAGATTGAATTAATGATTTCTGTAAAGCACTTAGAGTGCTTCATGTTTTTTATACAGTAGTATTTTTGAGGTACAGAATGTAGTTGCAGGCTCATACACTTAGGGAAAGCAGGTTTGCTGTAAAAATCTTAATTGCTTCCTAGAATGGGGTTCTGTCTTAAGTAAATTTATTTTCACATCTGTGCTTTCCACGATCTTCAGTGAACTGTGTGGTTGCATTCAAATGACTGCCCATACACTCATTCCACTGCTGGTGCAAGAGTGCAGCTCACTCTTTGAGCCCAGAGTTTCTGCACACCAAACCTGAGTCTGGAGATTGCTAGCGCTTTGAAAAGCAAAGTCCAGCAGATGTACTTAACATTTCTCTCAACTATTTCTTGTCTCAAAATGTAATTTATTATTGCCTACGTTTTTGAAACCTATATTTCTTTGCCATTTTAGTAAATTATCACTAGTTACTGTTTTGATCTGGAAATCTCTTGATTTTCACAACTGCCTCACAACTAAGTGTACTTGTCAGAGTGTTTGTCTCCCGCAATCAAAGCCTCATGAACAAGAACCTAAGGAAATTCCGTGTCCCTGGGTTTGCTGTGTCTGTGAAGCCCAGTCTCAGATTCATCTCCAGGGTGTATCCTTGTGGGAAGGCTAAGGTCAAAGGTCCATGTTCAGTCCTCCAAACCTCAAAGCACACGAGCTCTTCAGTGGTGTTTTGCAGAGCAGCAGCTTGTGCTCTGGATGTGGCTACCCAACCTGCTTTGACAAGGTGGGGAGCAGGGGCTACTCCCGAAACATCCCTCCTTGTGGGTTGTGTTGACTGTAAGGACTGACTTGGGTGATGTGAGACCCTTTCCCCTTCTCTGTTCTCCGTTCCATAAAGCTTCTTGCAGGCCTTCTGAATGCCTGGAGCTCACAAGCTGGATGTTCAGAAGGTGTTGTGGCCTTCATCAAAGCTATGGTATCCATCTGACTGATGAAAATGCAGCTTTACTTGAATGCAACTCAACTCCAATGCAGAATACCCATCTTGTATTCTGAAGTTGTGCTGGACACACAGCAGTATTTGACCCTTTATTCTTTCATGTGCTTCTCCTGGCCACCACCCATTCAATCTGTTGGGTTGTAACAGGGGAATCCATGTTTTTTCAAAGGGTTGATAGATCAAATAATGAGTTTGCACACCCTCTTATTCCTGTACGGTCTAGTTACTCCATCAAAGATTTTCAGTATTTGGAGTGACTACTGCTCTCCCTTCTAAGACTGCTGTTTCTGCTCACTGAATTGCAGTGACTTGGCTCACTACCTGTCATCACAGTAACAGACCACAGTAACTGAGCCACACAATCTTTATATTGCCCTTTCCTAAGGTGCTATTTATGACAGTACCTATTGTTTGCTGTTTTATTTCTATTTCATTTCAAATATATTGCTCCACGGGATTAGACTCTTCAAGGAGTTTGGGAGAATAAAATGCAGTATTGCTATCTATGTGCTATGAACTGTCTAAATTTTTTTTCACTGTGTATCTCCCTGTTTCTTGGCATGTATTAACTGTAAAATAATTGTAAAAAACTTGTAGAAGTGGTTTTGTGTTTTCAGTAAGACCAAGTATTCTTAAGGAGGAACTGCTGGAATTTATAATGCCAACACGAGAGCCTAACATAACGATTGAGTATTGCATTATGTATACTGATTATAATTTAATAATGTTGCATTCCTTTTTCTCTTTCTGGTCACTTAAAGTTAGTTTGAGAGAAAAATAAATCAAATTCGAAGTATGGGATTTGTAATTTGTTGTTCATAAAATGTCAATTTATGGAAGATTAGTTATGGTGTTCCACATTTTAAGATTGCTTACTTTAATTTTGAATATAACTTCCTTTTCTATATGTTATTGGGAATATATTTGCATATATTCTGAAGGCATGGGTCTCTTTATTTGAGCTCTTACATTTTTGAGAGCTGCAAAAAAGCTGTTTTGTCCTTTTTTTTTTTTATTTTTCTTAGACCATTGCATCTTTTTCTTAGTTCTATTACTACCTGAGAGGAAGGAAGTCACAAGATACATATTCTGCTTTTCTCACAGTGCACAGCCTTGCACTGTCAAAAAAGTCACAGGTTAATGGTACAACTGAGCCCCATTTATCTTATTCTGACAGCTTCTCCAGTGTTGTACATCTAGCAATGGCATCTCTCCTGAAGTAAGTGACAGTTTTAGCCTTTGTTCTTTTCATATGGGCCTATTAGAAGGATTTACAGTAATTCTAGACTGTGTTTGTAATATGTTGCTTCTTGTTGTGTGGAAGTACAATGGAGATTTTAGGCTAATTTTGTTCCACAGAATAATTAACTCACAGCTGAAAATTAAAGTCTCACCTTAGAAATCTGAAATTATAGAAAAGGATTTTATTAGATAGAAAAATTATGGTATGTATTTTTAATTTTACAACCTTTCTATTGCACTTTTAAAATTATTTATGAAAGCTAAAAAAGGCCAGCATGTGGTGGACAGCAACTTAATTTTATCCTTAAAAAAATGTGAGTCCTAACCAGTGATTACTTATTGATGACTTACAAAATGCATCAAATTTTTTTTCTAATTGAGTTTTATACCAGGGCTAAATAAAATCTGAATATTCCTGGTTAAAGAAACTATGTTTTTTCATTAAATGTTTTAAAATTGATCATTGTGTCTCTATAGGAAATAGCTGTATGAAAACAAACTGAAAGCCCCCAAAGAAATGGTCACATTTTTGGAGATGCTTGATTAAATTAAATTTTACAGACTTAGATGTCATTTTAACTTGAATGGTAAAAATGGTTGGTATTTTTACCCTTGACTTAGAAGAAGCAGCAATTTAAATCAGGTGGTGTTTCAAATGCTCTTTTCTTAGTCTGGATACAAAGAGGGATATTTATCTTTTATGGTCTGGTCACAGTGCAGCTTTATTGAATTCTTTGAAGAGTAGAAGAGTATGGAATATTTCAGTAGGAAAAGATCTACAAGGATCATCTACCCCAACTCAAAGTAGTCTTTTGAGTATGCCTGGGCAAGAATTCTGAAGCTTCTGTGTTTTGGGCAAGTCCATTCCCTTATTGAAAATTAAATTCTTACTTTATAGATTTGGAATAACAGGTATTTTCTTTATGAAATATCTGAAATCTTCTCAAAAAAGGCATATCTGGTTATGTATTTCTTTTTTCTTCCCTTATTTTTTAAAAAAGCAGACCACATAACCATTCCAAGATGATTTTCTAACAAATCTGAAAACTGTAAGATTATTCTCCGCCTCATATTTACACTACCTGAACCAAGTTCTGTATGAAGTCCTCTGAATCAATTTTTATTCAAAAATACTTATCATTAATTTACAATAATTAGTCTTAATGTTTCCACATTATTTCCTAATACTTCAGTACTATTTCATAGAAATAATTAATGATATTTCTTTGTCATTTAAAAATTTCATGGAATTATTTGCATTTTATAAGGTGCCATACATATTTCAGCACAGCTGATTTATGCATCCGGGAACAAAGGATGAAAGTAAGGGATGCTGTTTTCAGAAAGACAGCTCACTGCAAAGGAAAACAACCATAGCCCATGATTACAGAGAACATCATCCATCTCTCCCAAAACCCAGCCTCCAGCCAACAAACACCTCTTCCTTAAGGTTAATTTGTAACTTTTACAGAAATATTATGGTTAAAAAGGCTAATGAGAGTGGTGGTTTTTTTTTTTTTTTTTTTTAATGAAGAAGTTAGATCTAAAATTTGATGTGGTAATTAGATCCTCTCTGTGCACTCTGCATTAATAAGCTTGAACTCAAACTTTAATAGTCTTAATACTGGATATGAGTTTGATGACCCATTTCAAGAAGAATGAGAGCATACTGGGATGGATCCAGGGTCTATTGACATCATGCAGAAACTTGTGAAAAACAAGCTTTGTGACTCTTGAAGAAGAACAGCCTTTGAGCTCACTGAGTAGTCAGATAGACAATAAAGGTATAGTAATGTAAAAAAAAAGGCCAACCAAAACTGTAATATGCAGTCCTGATAGTGTATGAGAGCTGGATAATGTCCTTTCATCCATGTTTACCCAATGACAGTCTTTCTCAGTCTTTCAGATAAAGGCCACAAAGTATCCAAGGTATGATTTGCCCAAATATAACTTTTTTTTTCCCCTAGCATACATCAAAAGAAGTTTTGGAAAAGACTATCAGATACCATTACTTGTTGACTTGAAAATCAGGCCAGTTACATTAAAAAACCATGATTTTTCTGCAAAACTGAATGCAACTAAGAATAATTTGAGAATGGGGGGGAGAGGAGAGGGATGGAAGAAATGCAGGTTATGTCAGAAGTCAGGAGATGTTAGTTTCTCACTTTCCCAGATTGCACATCCATCCTCTGATGAAAAGAGTTAAAAAATACACAGTAGCCATATAAGTGTAAGTATATATAAAACACTAGCTTTGCTTGGCTGGAGTTTATTTCCTATAATCATCTATGACAAGTGAAGGAAAACAACACCAGTCTTTAAGGTGATGTCATATTTTCAATATACTTTAAAGTAAATTATGTTGTTTGCTAAAAATTGAGCCACTTTTCTTCAGTCAATCACTGCTAATAAATTTCTAACATAATGGAAGTTTTATGACAATGACTTGAGTTTCTCCAGGTACAATATTTTAGGTCAACATATGGGAATAATAACCCAAATTATTTTATTTCAGCATTAGTAGTAGTTCTAAGAGGTTAATAAACCAAATAGGCACTTTGAGTTTTGCATTTTACATAAAAGTAAGTAGTGCAAATAGTGGGGCTGTATCATCTATGTCTTTTACTGGAAGTTATTTTGTATGCGCTGAAAATATTTGATATTATTTTCTGAATTATGGGGTCCTGCCAACTATAGTTAATATAAGAGTAATTAGAGTAAAGTTCACATTCACCAGAAATATAAACAGAGTTCATTTTTATAAAACGACTGGATAACATTAGTGTTTAAAGTAATGAGCCTATGCACCAATAAATATATTTTTTTCAGTAGCATTTATAGATTTTTTTTCCTTCCCAGATACTTTTTTCCTTTTCTATCCTAATCACACACTCGTCTATCAAGATCATATCATGAACATTGTGTTTTTATTTCAATTGTTTGAATGGCATCACCTGTAACAAACTGTCAAACTGAACAAGTAGATTCCTTCCAGAGTGAGTATTTATGCTCTGTCAGTGTCAAGAAGCCCTAGGTAGACTCTTATAATTTAGAATCAGAAGGAGCTTGACTACATTGCTATCCAAATTTCACTGGCATGTAAATAGTTTAAATATTATTGATTATTTTAATGATGAGTTTTCAGTCAGAGGTTGATTTAACAATATCTGACATGAACCAATATATAATAATGATGAAAATAACATTGGAACGAAACTAATTCAACTACAATTTATCTGGAAATGGTTAAAAACTATGAATGTATAAACATGTCTACTGTATTTCAGAGAATCACAAAACATCTCAAGCTGGAAGGAACCCACAAGGATTGTTGATTCCAATTGCTGCTCACAGCACTACCTAAAATAAACCATACGACTGAGAGCATCAGCCGCATGTTCCTTGTGTTAGCTACTGCTGCTAATTAGACAATTTGAGGAGAACCTTCAGTTGTTTGAATGGCCGATTCTCATGTTTTACATATTTGGTCATGCCATGCTATTACTGATTTGTGTGTTTTCCTGCAGTCATCAGTAAATACTGTTACAGCATTTAAAGGCACTTCACTTAACATGGGTTTTTCTCTGAAGCTCAGTTTTGCTTGCAACAGCTGGTGACCTGGAAAGTGAATAGAACAAACACCTGAGAAGTTCAGCAAAGCAATTTGCAAATCCTTTGTTTTTTGCAATGCCCAATCAAAATATCCCTTTTTCAAGGGCAGGCAAATCACCTTAAAATCTTTGCCTGCCCTTGATAATAATCTTGATCTGGCTCTGATTTTGATTTGAGCTGTCATTTCTAACATTGTAAGGATTGTTTTTGGAGATCTGTAAGGCAAAAAAACCCACTCTAGTGTCAGTAAAGGATGTTTTTTCAAAGTATCCCATTGAAATATGAGATCATACAACTGCATGTTTTCTCCTAGCACTGCAAGGAAAAAGGGTAGAGATATTGAACTTGGGCAGGTGGAAGTCTGATGGTTTTGAATAATCATTGCAATAATTTGCTAGTTTCTTTAACATGAAAACCTCTTTGCTGTTTTAAATGGTACTGTGTCTACCTCTTGATCCCCCCTACTGCAAGAGACATGAACGTAATAGAGGGAGTCCAACTAAGGGTCAGAGAGATGGCCATGACAGCAGCAACTCTCGTATAAGGAAAGGCTGGGAGAGCTGGGACTGTTTATTTCAGAAGAGAGAAGGCTTGTGGGGGGATCTCATCCATGTGTACAAACACCTGCAGGAAGGGTGCAAAGAGAAGCTCCTTTCTGTGGTGCCTGGTGTCAGGACAGAGGCAGTGAGCACCCTCTGAAATGCAGGAGAGTCTACCTGAACATTGAGAAAAAACACTTTCTCTCTGTGGGTGTCACTGAGCACTGGTGCAAGTTGCCTGGGGAAGTAACAGAGCTTCCATTTTTGGAGATATCTAAAAGCCTTCTGGACATTGCTCTGGGCAGCTGGCTCTAGGTGACCCTGCTTGAGCAGATGGGTTGGACCAGCTGAGTTCCAGAAGTCCCTACAAACCTCAATCACCCTGTGATTTCTTATAGACACAAAATGGGCTATTTAATACACTGAATATCAAATTAGAGGGTCTGGTTTTAACCTGATACAAATGCACCTAAAATACTGAGGTATTCTAAGTTTACTTCAGTATGACTGAGACTATGTCCAGATATCTGGTGGGCCAGTGGCACAGCATAAATAAAACCAAGGTCCTTGCATAGCTCCAAATCTGCTTTCTTCATAAAAAGTGTCATTAAGAGATGTGCATCAAATATTCTGGTATTTTCCTTGACAACAGACACATTCTCCAGAATTATATATTCCTTCTCAGACTTTGGAATTTGTTTTCTAAGTGGGTTTTCTTGGCTTTTTTTTTTTTTTTTCTCGTATGTCTTGAGGTCACCACAGTTTCTTCCCTCGGCTCCAGTCTTTGTGGATTTATTCTGCAACAGGAACATATTTTGTAGGGCAAAGTAACTCGGAAAAGGAGTGAAGGGCAGTAGGTGTGAGGTAGATCTATGGTCCTTTCAGAAATGCTGCACTGAATAATTGCTCTATGTGAAAGTTTTACAGAACCTGATTAATTTCTCTACATAATATATATGGTAGAGGAAGCAGATTTCAGGTATTAAAATGCAGACATTTCTCACTCAGTGGTAGGACAGACTACCTCAGGCATTACAGAAGAATTTTAAAATTGTGGAGGACAACACTGTCACTATCAAAAGCTGGAGTATGGCCAAGAAAACAGAATAGACATCTATCCCTGGAAAGAACCCATATATCTGACTACTCAGAAAAATTCTGAGTACTTCGCTTTCAAAGTACTTCAAGTTCTTTAATTCTTATAAGCATGGTAATCCCAGCATATGGACAGTCAGTTTGGTACTACCTGAGCAAAAGGAGTATTTCTGAAGTGAATTTTAGTTTATATTAATCTTTCTTGGCTACATAAGATGAAATTTTCAAGGATATTTTTAGTGTTTTTTCTTGCAGAATGGGTGAGTTTGATTGTTCGTATGGTAAGTCATTCAATTACAGAATTCTTTTTTCCCCTTATGTTTCTCATTTTCCTGCTGAACTTTAATCTATGATTTCAGAATATAAATCTGCACAGAAACTTCCCATGTGTTTTTATCTTGTTTTGTAGAGTTGACTTTTTGTTGTGTCATCATGTCACAAATAACCATTTTTACTAGTATTTGGGCTATCCATTAAAATCTCAGTATTCTGCTAGTCCACATTTCATCTTACTCTGAGAAGCAGAGGGATTGTACTGCTCTGTGAAGGCCAGGGGAAGTACAAATTTGAGCTCCCCTGTTTGATAATGTTCCATTTTAAAGCACCCATTGAAAATACATTTTGCAGGTCAATCCACCCAGTCCTGTTGCCTTCTGAAGTGATTGATGTTGCCTCTGTGTCTGATCTTAATCGGCTGAGCCAGTCATCCATCATGGCACAGCAACAGAAATCTCTCATAGATATTGATACAAAATTAGTTTATTAATGTATGCAAGTGCTGTCAGTTTTCTCAGCTTTTATGGAGACGAGGCAATTGAGAGGCATTTTAAAAGATTTTATTCCATTATTAGTCTTGATGAAGAGTGAGATATAAGAGATGTAAAACTCAATGCCATTCCATCAGAAGCCAACCTATTTCCTGGTTACAATACCTTATAAATGTATTTCAGCTTTGCTGAAAAATTAACCTTTGCCACACACTGCTACTACTACTTCTAACACAAATGACCTATATTTTTACCCCACATAGTTCTACTACAATGCATCTTTCACAGTTCTAATTCTCTCAAATATCTAGTCTTTTTTTGCGAGGCCGTATTTTGAAACTTGTTAAAACTTGTTTCTAGTTCAATCTCTCCCTCAACAATGTCATCTCTATTCCAAAACCTTCCTAAGTCAACACATCTTATCTCAGTGTTTACATATACATGTACAAGACTGTGTGAGCTTTCTATTAAGTTTTAAGCATTCTGTACAAATCCATTTCTCACAAGTATAAATTCACATGAAGTGTAGGTGAATGGAGGTGTTCAGGTCGAGGCGTTGGCCAGTTGGTGAGGGGCTTGCCCAGTGAAGCTCAGCCAAGCAGGGAAGGTTATGGAATAGAGATGACATTCTCATAATCATTGACCATTGTCACTGGTCATGATGGAGCTATTTCAGCTCCAAAGAAGGGTGGGTGAGAAGTAGGGAGGTCAGAAACTTTTCCTGAATGTATTTGAGGTAAGTAGGTTGGTGGAGAGAGAGACTGAGACCTGCTGGGATTTCTGGAGGATTTTCCCAAACATTATAACTTTAAATCTTGTTCATTAGATCAGTGTTTCATCTGTGGTATCAACCACAGAGATGTAGCACAAGCAGGAGAGAGGGTTTTTAGGGGATGCGGGGAACAAAAAAAGATCAAAACAATTGAATACAGGCAGGTGTTTCTAATCTGCATTCTAGTTCCAATCTTAATGTAAATAATTTAACCCTATTTTTTCATACATTTCTTCAATTCTCTCTTTTATAAAAGATTTTAAAATTTTCAGTCTTTTTTGGATGTTGAAAGTGAATATATTTATTTTAATCTGATTTTAGATTAGATTAGTAAAGGGTCAGGACATAAGAATGCAGCCTGGTGGAAGGAAATCCTGCTTTTGTAATCCCTACTTCAAAATTATTTGTAGGATTTTTATTTGCTCTTTTTTTTTTTTTTTTTTAACCCAATTGCCCCACTCTGGGGACAGGGATAGGAAATCCATTACCACTTTCTGATCAACTTCTTTATTTAAATAGTCTAATATATTTGTGGGCAACCTTACCACTTCTTGTCAGCATCTCTTGCTCCTTCTCTCCTCATCAAAGTTTTTCACTGCAAAAGCATGCTTCAGGCACTAAATTACTGGAAATACTGTTGCCCTCTGGTGTGTGCCTAATTTGTGGCCTTTAACTTCCTATAAGCTGACTTTTAGTGCTTTTTCCCCTGCCAGTGGCCTATGCTGAATGCCATAATAAAATGTGCAGCTTTCCTCATTTATTGCACTGACTGCATATTTGTCAAGTCTCTGTTTGTACCTCTCATTCTGGACCTTCTCCTAGCACTGGGAATCTGGGTGTGGTGGCACTTAGTGTTAATTGAATGTGCTAGGAGAGTTAACATCAGCAAAGTTCATGTCTCTCTAATGTTCCTTGAAAGACCATTATTGTTATTGATTATGATTAAATGTCCCATTGTCGCTGCTGAAAAATTATTGTATTTTACAGCTGATGAATATATATGAGGTAAAAAAAAAGTTCGTAGTTATTCCCTCAGGAAGACAGTACAGTGATTGCCTAATAACATTTTTTCCCTCTCTGTAACAGTGCTAAAACATAATTTCAATGAGTGGACTCAATGTCAAAAGCTATGATTTGTCAAGGCAATGAAGTGTGGACATAAATAAATGAAATTTTGCAGTCATTTTTGCAGTTACTGGTTGAACAAGTTTCTGTTCTATATGAATCCTTTGCACAACTGTGCAGAACTCTAATTTTTCTCCACAAGGATTACTTAAGCCTTTTTGGTGTTTGTGTGTGTTTGTATTTTTTAAAAAGTGTATTCAAAAGTTTTGGGATTATTCTTAGAAGAAATTAAAATTCTATTCAGACTTGAATGAGTTGATGTCATTTTACAACCTAAAAATTGTCTCTTTGGGAAATATAGACTATCTAAAAATATTTTTAGGATCTGAAATAAATTGTGAAATAATTTAACTAAGAGCAAAATAGCTTGATTTTTAAAATATGTAATAATGATTTAAATCATGTAATAATGATTTTTACATATGTAGGCTATGAGGACTAAGGAATAGTCTTCACAATTTTTGATGGTTTTATTAGACTGAAAATAAAATTAGCTGCTGGGTGATACAGAAGTGTATTTTCTTTTTATTATGTGGCTCTTTCAGCACTGTCCATAAAACAAGGTAACTGCTGAGGGTAATGTATTGTCACTTCAAGTCTGACCTGCAGTTTTGTTTCCTTGCTGATAATTCCTGTATGTACATTAAAATCATAAAATAACTGTTTCTTGCTAGACTAGGGGGATGTATACAAAGACGAGGAAGTGCACAATGTGGAATGTCCTTGGGATGGCTACTGAATGTCTCCTATAGAATCTTGACTTTTCTCAAATTCCAAGTTAATGAAGCTAAACTTGTAGTAATTGCTTTCATAACATGATTAATGGTGGCACGTTTGGCCAGTTGGGCTGTGACCCTGCAAAACACTTAAGCGCGTGCTTATCTTTAAACATGTGAGTAGTTTTGAGGAAATCAATAGTTGTTTTACTGCTAGGCTCCATTTTTGCCTTGTAGCATTTTGTTGAATTGGGATTTTGAGAAACAAAGAAGTTAAATTCTTGAAAATGTTCTAGTCTTAATTACAAAATGTGTTTTTGTCACGCATTTGACAAGTCTTAATTAAAGTAGTTTTATATAAATTATATGACACTTGATATATGTACCCAGTATACATTTATGCACTTAGAATTTATCACAATGTCTTCTCAGTATATAAATGTTTTTGTATTTATGTTCTATAAAAGCAATGAAGTCATAATATTATCTCCCATAATAACATTTCATTTTGATGTTAAGTCTTTGCTGAAAAGTGTAGAGAAGTATTCAGGGCTCTTGCTGAAGTACCACAAAACTGGAAATCAGGTTTATGTTTTCTGCATACGTAACGGAAGTCTGGGCATTTTGCCTGGGTTAATATCCTACAGAATTAGTTCCTCATTCTGATGTAGAATTAAATGAATGCTCAGTATTAGAAATATAATAAGAATCAATATGGGGAAGCTGAGTTAGTATCAAGCTCTGCTGAACCAGAACGTACTGTTTCATGAATGGGTTTGTCCCATCTTGTTGAAAAAGTGCTATGTTCCTGCAGGAAGTGTTGTTTATTTTTTCTGAAATCTAAGTATTTGGTGTGTGTGTATTCCAATGACAAACCAAACACAGAGAAATTGGTGTTTTAGGCTGTGAAAATACTTCATGAATTTGATAATGAGGAATTATTTTGAGTTAAGCTGACTACTGGAAGAAATTTTTTAAAGAGCTAGGACCGTAGCCAGAGGTGAATGTTGTTCTCTTAGCATGGAGATATTGACATCAGGCACTTCTTTGGAAATGCAGATATTTGGATCAGCAGTGAGAGTCATTCAGGGAGACTAAACTGGATACTTGCATTTTTGAAAGGAAATTTCAATTGTGATATTTACTTCAGCATAATGTAACATGGAAAATTATTCACATAATTCATTCAAAAAGCCAACAACTATATATAAACTCTCATGCGAAATATAACAGAGTTCTATATTGTATGTATGCTGTTTTATACCAGCATTTAAGGGATAATAAATCAATAACTAGGAAGATTACAGAAACAATAGGAAATTAAAGGATTTGTAAGAATTATGAACTTATCTGTCCTACTGAGGTGCACTCGTAAGTCAGGCAGCTGTAGAAATGTCCATGACCAATAATGCACTTGGAGAATGTGCTATGAACTAAAAACTCATAATAGATGAGTGTTTTATATATTGAAAAAGATGTGGACGCCCACTTCTTAGCAGAGGAATTTCTTCAGTTAAAAATGGGGCTGCTTTTGTGTGATTTTAATTTTTAGTCAGATTCTATTTAGAAAGGCTTGATGAGGTTTTGATTGGAACTGAAACTGTGTTGTGCACTTGATGCTCCCATTTGCAAGGGATCACTGTGGCATTGAATTTGTGGTTTAGAATGATGGTATTTGTGTTCTCATATACATCTTAGCTCAGAGACACACTGGCCTTCAGACTCTTTTTGATCTGCTGTTTGGTTTCTGGAAATTTCAAGAGGAAAGGTACAGAAGAATAGAAACCCTTTTTTTTTCTTTTTTTTTTTTTTTTCTTGTCAATAACTGGGTATTTCTATATGCATTTTTCCTTGTAGAGATATTCAAATCACTTAAAACATTTCCTGCCAGAATTGCATGGAAAGCATTTCAGCATATACATGTTTAAACTGCTTGCATCGATATTAATGCTGCAGATGAAAGAAGTTTCAAATTGTTATAGTTAATATGGGTAGTCAAAGAAATTTTTTATACAGATGGAGTGCAACAATGAACTGGTTGAAAATGAAATTATAACAATATGGCTTGAACTTCAGGATGACCTGATGCTTTTTTAGCGCAATTTGCCTGAAACACAGAGAAAAACTTCAGCTTTTACATTCAGGAAAAGATATAGTAGACTTTCCCCAATGACTTCTTGGGCCATATATTCAAATTAGCTGTACTTACATAATAGAAGAATAAGATTGTTTAAATTCTATGCTTGAACATAATTATGACTAGGGGAAACAACTAAAGTTGATACAGTTTAGACACCAAGTAGTCTACACCTCAAAAAATTTATAAAGGCTAAACTGCTTCAGTAACATTGTAAGAGATACACTAGTTATGAATTTGACATTATATAGTTGATATACAACTGGTATTTGATATTTTGCTCAGCATTGGTATTTCTATACTATTGGTATAATGGAAAAGATAACAAGGTGCAGCTGTCTCCAATGCTATATACTATAGCATTTAGTCTTCTGTTTGACTGTACTTGTCTAAGAGAGATTTTGCAATAATATGCTCCTCATAAGATGTAAAAGTCCAAGTAATTTGTCCTTAGAATTTTGAAGCCCAAAACCTCTGACTGTGATTTAAAACAATTGGTAGTGTATTTGCATAAATAAGATATATCTCTCCCCTGGTTACCTTTGACTAAACACTTCCCTCCAACGCATATTAATTTTTGAATCCGTGAGATTTGAAAATAAAATTCTTGTCCTCGTTCTGTGTGCTGTGATTTTGCACTGTACTTCGATAAAAACTCTTTCAGTTGCAGGAGTTGAAGGTTGCAAATTTAACAACGTGCAGGTCACAAGCTGTTGGAGGCATTCCCCAGCTCACTGGAAATATCTGTGCCTGAGGTTTTCCAGTATATGGTCTGAGAAGTCTGTAGATATTCTGTAGACCTTAGGAGTTTTGAACCAGGACAACCTGCTGAGAACACCATAGGAAAGGAATTTATGACACAGCAGACTTGAGGCATCCATCATCTTTTAGAGTTGTATTTGTGGTCCTTCGCTGCAGCCCGTACTGTTTTACACTTGGGCATGCAGTAGATGCCAGATTTTTTAATATATATTTTATATTATGTAATCTACCCCAGCTTTAACAACTCAGCAAAGTTTGACCCTTAGGCATCTTAAAGTGTTGAAGGAGACTTTTACTTTTGGAAGGAGGATATTGCACATGCAGGAAATATTTTTTATTAGAGGGAAATAGCCATAATTAGTGCTTTAGCTACCTTGTTAATTCCCTTTTAAAACTTGGAGAGATTAATGTGGCAATTTCTAGATATTTAAAATGTAAATGAAAGTGTTTAAATACATATTTTATAAGAGTTTTTAAAAAAATCAATATAAAAATTAATGGCCAAAGTAAAAGTAAAATTGTTCAGGAAAAGATGCATGCAGACAAACAAAAAATTGCGTGCCAATTTCGTCTTGGGTTTGTAAAAATAAATTGCAATGTCAAACTCATTTTCACAAAGTTGCTTTCCTTGCTATTTTTTTGTTAAATGTGTTTTTACCTCAAAATTCTGCACATTTTCTGTGCTGTTGCTACCTTACTAAATGTGCTATCATAAAATTTGTTCTCTTACTCATACACAGTAAAACACATCAAATATTACATTTATTTTAAACTTTGACTGTCTTTTTAAGATCTTGAGTTTTCAAGTTTTAATTTGATCTCAAATTTAATATTGGTTGTACCAGACTTCTTGGATGGAACATCTTGTAATGGCTACTTTACATTTTCACCTTCAGTAGTTAGAAGTATGAGATAGGGAGGAACAATGATGTAATTTGACTTTTGTTGTGTAAAGATTTTATAGTAAATGTTTCATGGATTGCTACTGATATCACTAATTGCTATAGCAACATAAAGTTGTATTAGTCACACTTTTTCTTACTATTTTCCTGTATTTCTACAAAGATGCTACTTAAGGAAGCTTGGAATGACTAAGCTACTTTCAGCAGCTCCACTGTTTTTTGACATAAATCTGACATAAAATCTCACGTGACTTTGGTGTGTATGTTCTCTGCTGTATCACACTGTTAGAATGCTTGCCATGTGTAATCAGGGATGTATTATAGCTGCACACTTAGGACACTTTATTTTCATTCCACAGTTTTTGTACAAGTTTTCCAAATCCCTGGAGAGATTCACCAATTACATGGGATCCAGATCCTGTATAACAGAGAGGAATCTAACTGTGGAAATGTTGCTATCCAGGAAAATGTGAAGTCTGCAATATTTCTTTGTTACCTTTGTTGCCCAACATAGTGTGATTTAGTAACTGAGTTTTTTTTCCTAAGCAGGGCTTAGTTTAGGAAGAAAAAGGAGTTCAGTGGCCTCTATTTTCTCCTGATATATAGAATTATGTTAGGCAATTTTGCCTTGTTCTTTTCGGTACCGACCTTTTCTAGAGTTCTGTAAATCCCTAGCATATCTGTTTTTTTTAGCTGAGATACAGCTACTTTAGTGTTTTTGAATTTTTCTGACATTCCAAAGATCTTTACGGTCATAGAAAGAGGGAAAATAGTAATTGCAGTGTAAGTAAATGTTATAAAAGTTATCTGTAAAAAATTTCATGTTCATAGTCTTGAGATATTAATTAGCAATTTGGCTCCACTCCATTTTGACCAAATATTGTCAGATAAAAACAAAACTCACACAATTTTTGCTTTCTGGAACTTCTACAATTTAAAAAGTGTGATTACTGTAACAGATTGTTATTAGCATGGTAGCTTATGTTGATGTGACCTTAATTCCTGTTGCTGTATAGAGTAGATTCTGAATTCAGCATTTATTTGAAGTTTTTATAGCTAAACTTGTCCATTGTCGCATTTAACAAGTTAAACCCCACAAATTTTATGCTGCAAAATCAGCAAAACAAGGGAAGAGAAAAAGATGATAAAATAATAAAACAATTTATTTTTGCTAATGCAATTAATAAAAATGTACTTTTTTCTAAAGCAATTAATAGAAGAAAACTGTTCATTTTGCTACTCGTGTAATCCTTGCATTCCTGGAAATATCTTTTGCCCCTCCATGATTATTGAACAAGAACTCTTTCCTGGCCTTGAGAAAAAGAATATAATTTTAAGATAGAAAGCCGGTAAATTAGATACTACAGATCACAGGTTTATATAAAATGTAAATCATAAGCCTTCTGAATTTCTAATTTCTTGACCTTAAAACAGAGTTTACTTTTCAGTAGTTTAAATATCTTAAAGACTGCTTGGATTGTGTAAAACTGTTCACGGTGACTTCTATATTAATAGATGTTTTTTTTAAATTGAGTAATTACTTTTCTACAGAATGAAAAGATCTGTTAGTAGAAGCCTTTTTGGTAGATCTCCAAAGACTGCCTTCTGGGGAAAAAAATTTTTTTTTTTTTTGAAGGTTTTACCATTTTTTTAACTGCATCTGCTTGAATTTCTGAAAATAATATGTTGATATAAATATTTTCTAGTATTTTGGAGTGGATGGTAGTTGACTCAATTACATTTAGGCATATCATGAAAACAACAGACAAATAACAAAAATGCTAATGATCTCTGAATGGTGATCCACATATGTGTTCTACTTTTGAAAAAAATTGACGTTGGTTCATTATGCCAGTCTTTTGTTTGCTTTGGAAATAAACCAAACCAAGGTGGGAGGTGAGTCCTCCACCTCAGGTGCCAAAGTGTGAGGAGAAACCAAAAGCATTGTCTTGCTCGTGCAGATTTAGAGGGACTTAACACATTTTTTCAGTTTAATTCACAGAGTATTGTTTCTGGTTCTCTGCTTTACTAAGGCCCTTTACCACTTAGAGACAATCAATGTAATGCAGATTGTGTGAATTCAGGTGCGGAGATTTTTTAAATAGCCTGCAAATCATAAAATGCAATTTTCTCATTTAGTTCCTAGTTCATAATAGTAAATGGTTTAGAAAATTGTATTAGGTAATTTTCTCTAGTGCATTTGATGTAAATTGCCCTAATATTGTGAAGCACTTTTGTTTAACAAATTCTTTGCAAGTTAGATAAATTAAGGTTTCTGAAGAATAGAATTAGATGAAGCTCATTAGGATGAACAAGATCTCATTCAATATGGTTAATTTTTTGTCCTTGTGGCACTAAGCCACGTAACTTCACCGTTCCTTATTGCGACACGTAACACGATTATTCCTTGAACCTCCTCAAATTGTTATCATTAGCTAGTGATGGTTTTTCCCTGAGCATAATGATGCTCTTGTGTGTTTTGTAGTTTTGAAGAATTAGACACCAGAGAGCAGGACCTTAAAGGAAAACATTCACAGGCTTTGTGACTTCTACATTAATGATCTCTAGCTGTGGGCACTAAATTTGCTGTGTGGTCTGAAGTGCAGCCCATGTCCACCTTTTGGCCACTTTGAGTGAGAAAAAAAAAAAGTACTTTTTTGTTTATCAGTCCTTCTGAATAGTAAATGATAGAGGAACTACTATTAATTGGTGACTTAAACTGGGTGCAGGCATTACCAGTTCTAATGCTTACAGCATCTGAAGGCGCAGAAAGAAGGGGAAGAAATGGGCTTTTATAATTTTTAATTTAACTCCCTCGTTCATTTCTTAACTGAGTGGATTCAGTAGATATTAAGCACACTGAGAACATACACAAAAATTGTTCATAGTAATGAGTTTCCTTTAATGATGAACTTGAAATTTAGTATTCCCACAGTTACCAAAGCGGTCACTCATTTATAAAAAAATCTGTTGTTCTCTTTGTGTGATCCCTGCAGTAAAGGATTGCTGTAATTTAATGGGAATATAGATTATTAGAACAAGGCAGATCACATAATTTGCTGCACTTGAGAAGTGTTTGAAGTCCAGCACTATTTGCCAATTGGTAACTGTGACCAGATTAACAAACAGTAAGTTTCTGATTTTTTAAAAAAAAATTTTCTGTAAGTGAAACATCCAGAGGGGAGAGGGAAAAAAAACCAAAACCAAAACATAGGCACAAGTGATATAAATTAATGGAGTTTTTTAGAGCTGGACGGAAACACTGTATTACAAAAGCCTTTTCTAGGAGAAATCTTGAGTTGCATATGAACAGTGGTATTTCACTCTAACATCAAACACAGACTTTTGTCATAGAAGTATGCAGTTAAAGTTAGGTCTGAATAAAAGAAAATTGCATATTTTTTTGTACTATGCTCTTGTATGTTTTCATATATTTTTACCCAATAGGCATATGAGACCAACTGGATACTACTTTCTGTAGAACCCTAATTTTTCTTTTGAGCATGAATCGTACTTTGTCTAGAGAAGGTGTTGTACAGGCAATTTCTAGTGAGGGGAAGGATTTGTTTGGAAAATATATCTATTTTCCTTTCTGACTTCCTGGTATATTCACAAAGAACGCATTCACTCCATCTAGTAATGCCATATCAAAATTTAGCTGCCTGTGAATTAAGGATGTTGCCTTCCCAGGCAGCAGGGCAGTACCCCCAGGTGGGGCAAATCATTCACCAGACAGAGTTTACAATAGACCTGAAGAGGCCATGGCCTCCTTTTATGAGCAAATTGTGCAGCTGAATGGCCACAATAACATAATGCTGGATAAACTGACTGACAATGATAATAGAGGACACACTGTTAAGTGGTCAGGGAGTATATCTGCGAAAGGATGACCATCATTAAGCGCATGGCATAACATTTAGGTTTCTGTCATTCAAAGAATTTCTTCCTTACTCTCATTCTTTGCTCACTGAAGCCAAAGTAGACACTTCTATTCAAAATGATTGCGTAAACGAATTATTCACCAAGTGAAGAACATCCCCCTAAATCAGAAATGGGTCTACGAATGCACATCAAATCGTGTTTGGAAGGAGGCCACTGTGGAAGGTTCAGTGCAGCTTTCAGTGCCAGGTCCCTGGGGATGTGAGGATGAGGAAGGACAGGGCATGTGCCCTTTATCATCACCTTGCAGAGATTTGTTAAGTGTCACCATTTTGATATGAGATTCTAATGAATCATCAATCTTGTTCTGTTCCTGCTTTTTGTCCCTTTGACCTAGTAGACTGGTTTTAGACTCAGAGTGAACTTTCGATCACTGTTCTGCAGTTTTTCTTTCCTCTGGCTCTTATGCTACCGGGCTCAGTAATTTAATTGGATCTTGTGACTTTTTGCTGTCTTAGAATTTAGTAATTTCCTACAATGTGATTTTATTGTGATTCATTAACTGCATGGTAATTCATAAATTATTCCCTCTGTTTTATAAAGTAGGGATGTATGTGTTCATAAGAGACTACAACAAACAAGGAGTAGTTAAATGTAAAATAAGAAATCACAATAATCTTCAAGAACAAGCAATTCATGCAAACCTGCAGTAGTCATACATCTGTAATTCATTATGTTTCCAAATTATCACAAGACAAGTTCTTAAAAAATAGGCTTACAAAATATATTATTCTACATCAATAGGTACGACCTGAATACCAAGGGGTGATAGGGAATGCATTTCTGTCCCTGCCCACTCCCACCAAAAACACAAAATAAAATTTTCAGGAAAGATAATTGCAGATTCAAACACACTTTTTTTTTTTTCTCTAAGAATAATTTGAGATGGTCTGTGGTTGACCTATTTTAAATACTAATGTAAAGCCATCTCTGAGTTCATGAAGCATTTGCTGAAGGCAGCTGATGATTTATGCATGTCTGGTTTGCTTCATTAAGCATTTTTTATGCATGTTTCTGAAGACAAAATGCTGAACTAGATGCACCACTGATGTGCTATATTAAGGCAATTACAGTCTCCATTTTCCTTCCTATATATCGCATTTTTTGACACAATTCCCACTTATACCAAAAATACCCATCCATTTGATAAAAACTATTAAGTTTTATTCTTTTACTTTACTGGTGTGCTAACTTGTACTCTTTCTTAGAGCAGAGAAAAAATTTTCCTGGAACGTAGGATTAAATTCTGAAAAGAAAACCTCTCACATTCTTTGCTTATTATCTATAGATGATTTTCCATATGAAATTTAGCCAGATTGGTAACAAGTCTGACAAAATTTGATATTGTTTTCTGGGTCATGGTTATTTGTGCAAATATCAGCTCCTAATTGCTACTAGATCTTAGTTTTATGGGGCTGATTAATTTTTTCAATATGTCTAATTAATTTCCTCTAATTATTTTTATTATTTCCTCTAGTTAATTATTATAATAAAGCAAATAGTCATATATTTTATTTTTTAATGTCTTGGACAGTTTTATATTTTAACTTGCTTGAGGTTTGTGCAATTGTTACATGAAGCATTTGTAATGGTAGCCAGCTCATTATAAAAGATATAGTTCATGAGAGTAGATAATATGGGTAGATTTGGGGGGTTTTCCTTTTGTGCTTATAAAATTTTTCTCATCAGTTTCAGGAGAATGATGTGTGTTTTAAATGTATGCTTTTCAAGTAAATACTTAAGAAGCATAGTAATTGAATTCAAGTTTGTCTCTGTCAGAGTTTTGTGTGTTTTTTTTAAACTGTCCTTCAACTTCCACTGGTAGATTGGTGTCTAATTACCATGATTGTTTGGCTTTATCAGGTAGTGTCTTCAGGTGTTATGATACTTCTGCTCTTTGCTCAGAGGAATCTGTTGTAGAATTACTATGTTTATGGGGCAGCTTGACACACAGGTCACAATTTTACCTGAAGGAAAAACAAATCAGTGAAGAGGATGATGTTTTATAATAGCCTCCCCTGTGCTTGACTGGTATTTAATCTGGCAGAGAAAATGCACTTTTCCTATTCACAGGATATTTGTCCAATTACTAAACTTTTGTGAGCAATGGCATCATTTAAAGTCCTTAAAAATTAGCAGAACCTTTGAAGTGAGTATGAATCTATATTTCAGTCCTTTCACGGTTCCTCTCAAAATATTTCTCTGACATATGAAACTTAATGTGACTTGGCATATTGGAATACATAAATTATATAGTGGCATTTATGATGTACTGATGAAGGTGAGGCTGATGACTTAGGCACTGCAATAAGCATTCCATAGCATTTTGGCAAAACAATTAGACTTCCTAACAACCTATAATTCTTTTACCTCTGTAAGTAGGCACTGGCTTCTATAGAGATTTATGATGTCATAAATATTAATGTTTTTTTTCAGGAATATAAATAGTGGTTTTATTCTTAAAAGCTAGTAATATAGATTTTAGCAGAATTGTAGCTTCTATAAAATAATGCTGTCATGCCTTCAATTTGCCATATGCCTAATGATTTCTCCAATATCAGAATTGTTAATTAGCTTCATGTAAATGGCAAATAGGGAGTGCCATGTGAATCTCCCAGAGGTTGTGAGCATCCCTGTGCCATTGTGCACATCCATGTGCAGAAAAGTGTGTGTTCTTCATCTGTGCTTGGTTGCCAGCTGACTTAGATACAGTACAAAACAGTCTTGATAATATGACAGAAACTTTTAATGCTTCCTTATTGGTAACAAACTTTTTCTTTTAGTGCCTCCTAATTGGTAACAGACATTCTTTTTCAGACTATTTCAGTATTTTATAGAGACTCCCAAAATTTGTTAGACAACATTTTCATCATCTGAGAAATGCAGTGAATGTGCAATTTACATTCTTTGCATGCTGGCCCATGCATTTATATAAGTGTCTGTAGAAAGGGCCTATGCATTTCTGAAGATGTTTTGTACTGCACTCTGTTCCACAGCTATGGATATTGGTAATTCTCAGCTAAATTTGGTGTATTATAAGGAAAAGGAAAATATTTCAGGGAGGAAATTAAAATAGTTTTCTATGTTATTTAGTTTAAAAAACATATAGGTCAATGGGAGCATTTCTGTTCTGAATATAGTGTTGCTTATTTATAGTCTAAAGCTGTTGCATAAATATTTTCCTGTGTATATTTGTCTTCTTGAGTCAAAAGCTGGGTTTTTTTTTTTTGTTCCCCAGAACTGACTAAGAGCACACTTTTAATAAGAGTACTACTGCAACATGAATATGTGGAATTTTCACACAATTTGTGGAATATTCTTCCACAATGAAGAAGCTTCAGTTTCATTAAATCCAGAGACATTTTCTTCCACCTAGAGCTTTTTAATTCCACATTTAGAAATCTCATTAATCATATAATGAACTTTTTAAATAAAGAACCACTTCTTGCAGTGTTTACTCAGAAATTCCCATTATACTAAAGAGATTTTTATCCAAATAGAAGTAAGAAATGTCAAAAATCCAATGTTTTTATCTGAATCTTTTGGGTTTCTTCAAATAAAGTATCTTTTTTTAAAAAATAAGTTCGAACACATGTCTTTTATGAATATACAGGAAAACCTTTCCCATAGGTTTGGCAACACTTTGATACCAGAAGAGACATTTTATTTTGCATCTATTCAGGGGATTAAGCTACAACTTTTATCTTATATATCCATTAATATTTTGTAAGGAAAAACCCCATAAGAATACCTAGATCTCTTGAAATGCTAGGGAATAAAACTTGTTCTGATTTCAGATAAAGTGTAAACAATTGCTAGTAGAAAGAATGTTTTAAAGTGGCATTTCTAAGAAGCACACATAAGAATTCAACTTTACTTTTATGAAAGGACCCAACTGAAGAGTTTCAACTCAAAGCTTAATTAAACTCTGTTATGAAATCTATGAGGGATTATATGTGAATTTTATTCATTACTACTTTACACTGTTTGATTAACTATTGAAATAGTCTCTCTAATTGGCATGTCCAATACTGAGAAAATGTGTTAATTATTTTTGAAAATATTCCCAAAAAAAACCTCTTAAAAATAATTAGGACTTGAGTAACTTCATCTCTTTCTTTTAATGAAAGGCAGGATAATGTTAGCAGACCTCACATATACCTCTTAGAGCTGCTGCAGGATTAAGGTATCTAAAGGTAGCCTGTCTGAAAAGAAAGCAGCTAATATCATAATTGCAGTCCTGCAAAATCTTTGCTCAGGGTCACTGCTCAACTTGGAATATTCCTAAATTCACTGTTAGCTTTTTCTGTCTGTGGGTGGCAATTTTTTAAGTACTGTGCCTTCTCCATGTGCCCTGATCTTCTCACGCTGTGGAGCCCTGTGCTCAGTATAGCCTGTCTGCTCTCACAGGCTTGTCACTTCTCCATCCCGACCTCCAGAAAGAGACCCAGGCATGCAAGGCTTAGGAATTCTCCTCTGCTATGCAGGAGTCGTATTCTTGTGTATGAGCATATGACACCTGTGATCAAAGGCACCTTCAGCATAACAAGGAGGCCTAGAAAACATGAAATATTTAGGGTCTTCTGGAAAAGCTTGACTATGTGGTGTTGTGTCACATGCGCCGGACAAGCCCTCGTTGATGGCGGCGGGCCCAATCCTGGGACTGGATCAGCTGGGAGTGTGGCAGTAAATAAAATAGGGAGGGGTATGATGGGAGTGCTCAAAAAATTGAAGTTTAATAAAGGAAAATAAAAGACGTGCGAACAGTAAATGCATAATGAAAACATAAGCTGTACACTGTAGGGAGCTACTCCAGAAGACCATGAACTGAGGAAAACACAAACTTATATAGAGGGCAGGGAACCAATGAACAAAGAGAAGCAGAAACTATACCTTCTATAGAACACAAGACTAACCAGTTAGAAAGCAGAGTTCATAACATAAGTTCATATGGAATAACTTAATCCGCATAACCGCTCCCATCATTCCTTTCTTCGCACCCTAACTTGTGGGGAATGCCCAGAGCCTATAGTGTGCCCTTCCAGGGCATGGCCCTGGTAGCCTCACGGGCCTCCGCAATGTGGCAATTAACAGATACATTTGGCATGTAAAGTGACAGGTAACTTTCATTTCATTTATGACTCTTAGGGCTTGCTTTCCTCCAAAAGTAATAAAACCTTTCTCTCCTTGACAAATAGTAAATAGAAAAAAATTGTACAGGACAATAATGTATGTGTTTATTGTTTTCATGTGGTTTTCAGAATCTCTTGGAATGCAATTACATGAAATATTTAAAATTTCCCATATCTCAAATGCATTCTCAGGTTATGTTGTCCATGCTCAGTCGCATAACACCATTTTTTGTGACCTAAAGAAGTAATGTTCATGGATTTTTTCCTGAACAGGCAGAGTTTTGGTCCCAAAGATGTAATTTGCATCTGTGTTGAATTTTGGTTAGTTTCATTGTTTCCATTAGCAGTAGACACACATCAGTTAATGCCTGTCACTGTACACGTATTCAGGTGCATGAGAAAAAAAAAAGCATGTGTATATGTCCTCAGGTTTTTGTAAGTGACTTCAATACTTGGTGTTGCATTTGTATATACAGATACTTGTTTTGTGTTTTATATAGTAATCACATATCTGTAACTTAGAGTCAAGTGCTGGTATTTAATATCTGAAATCACTAACAGGTTGATTAGAACACAGGGGTTTTTTGTTGCTTCTGAAGCATATGGGTGAACTACAGCTTACAGCTAGGAAGCTGTTTTGCAGTTCTCTACATGCCTGTTTATGCATCCTTGAATTTGTCTTCATTTTGAATATATTTTCTGCTCTTAAGGAACTCTAGCTTTTATATAAACTGATTCTTCACATAGCACTGGAAAAGGTGTAATCTTTGTAATCAAGAATGTGCAAATATAAAAGTAAGAAAACTTTATTGAATATCTGACGTTAAATGTAGAAATATACTCTGGGTATTCTGGAGCCTTTGTTTAGGAATCTTTGTTTTAATTTATTCCCTCTATTGGGCTATAATGATAAAGGTTGTTATCACAGATCAGTAAAGTCCAATGTAGCTGTGCAAGCTTCTTTGCAAAATCAGATGAATTTTGAGTGTCTAAAATGATCCATTTTATTTACTTTAAAGTATAAGCTATTGGAGCTAGCACAGAAGCTAAACTACTGATACCTCACGATATTTTAGTACCACACAAAACTGCCACTAATTCTACTTAAGACTCAGGATTCTCAGAGGTTGGGGCCAGGATGCTGTGGCCATCCTGTGCTTAGGAATGGGTAAAGGTAGAAGTGGATGGTCACAAACATATTGGCAGATTGCCAAGACTGAGCTCTTTCAGTGGTTGCCTCAATTGCAATTATACCACAGACATAAATATTTGGTTCCTGTGGTGGCACTTCAGCTAGAGGAGGTATGTGTTGAGATTATAAATCTTGCAATTGCTTCATATATCCATAAAAAAGATAATACTATGATTTATTATTTTAAATATGATATAAACCCCAATGTATTTGAAAGAAATAGTGCATCACGCTTGTCCCTTAGTCCAAATGATGTCCTTTGTTTCTCTGGCCACTTTCAGATTTGTTTCAAGTTAAATCAAGGCTTTGGAATGTGAAACCTGAAAGATGTATTTTTAAAAAAAATTACATAGAGTTGCTTTTTCCAAAGATATAGTTAATTAATTTGTTCAACTGCTTTTAGACATAAGGCAAAAGTCTACTATCCACCTCAGGTTTTGTGGAAAACCTCTTCTTCCTCATTTTCTAATATGAAAAACTATCTGTTGCTGTAGCTACTGTTCTGAACATTAAATTTGCATGGGATCAACAATGAATCAAATATGAAGACTGAGATAACATTGTCTTCCTTGTAGGTGTGGGATAAAATTTAGGCAGGGGAGGAATGTGGCAGAAAATTTGTGTATATAAGTTAGATTTCCACAGTGATAAAATTATTTGCTCTTTCCAGAAACCTGAAGCAAATACTTCCCTAGTCTCAAATCCTACTGAAGTGTATTTCAGTACAATGATCATATGGAGAGGTGCAGATATGTGAATTTTTAAAACTATAAACTGAGACTATATCCAGCACAGCCATTTTCAAAGTTATTTTTGTTACTTTTGGTGCCAGAAACTCTTTTACTATATACATTGGTTGAGAAAGGGGGGAGTCTTGGGGACCATACCTGTTATTCTGTATCACAGCAATGCCCATGGACAGCAAGAAAATACTGTGGGGAAGACCAGGGTGCTGTGGCACTTGCTTTGCACTTCCAGAGTAAAATGAAAATCTAGGGGAGTGGCAGAAAGCATTCCAGTCTCTGGTGTGGACTGCTCACCTGAAACACACAGTGTTATTTAAGTTTCTGTTATGAACCATCTGTTGTTTGTTATTAGAACTGCAGTGACTGATCTTTCCTCATTATTGTTTTTGCATATGAAATGAGCTCTATTTGCTTGTTTCCCCAAGGCTGTTGCTTCATTCGTTCTGTTTATTTTTCTCTGGACTTATGAAATTTTTTATGAAAGAGGGATGCAGTACATTAGGCACTGTATAAATGTCTTGATCCTGCAAAGAATATTTCCAGACAGACAAAGTATTGCTCAAGGTTCTTGTGTTTAATTATTCAAAGAAACCGTGAAGTACATCCTCTCCTTATTTTTTCCTGGTGTTGTTTTACTAGTGGCTTTAGATTTTCCTAGTAGTTTGTACTGATTTGAGATTTATTCTTGGGAAATAAAGGATTACTAGAAATTGACTGAACCATTCCTTCTACTGTCTTATGTCTAATTTTAGATTAGATCCTGATAGATGAATTTTTATGTCAAAGGTTTATGTTCTGTGATGTCAGAATTCATAATTTGAAAATTAAAAAACATGCTTATGTGTTTGTAGTTCATAAATCTTAGCCTTCACTAGTCTGGAGCCCAGCACACATCCTGGCTGCTATGAAGATTAATGATGTGCTATAGAAAAAAAGCGCATTACAATATCGTTCCTAAATTGCATTAAAAAGAAATTGCTATTGTTGAAAGAGAGAAAACTCTACAAAAGAATTTGTACTGACTCCAGAAGTGATACACCTGAATCTTTCTTAAATATGTAGGGTTGAAACTCTTTTTTATTCATGTGGAACAAGGTAAGTCATCTAGTAACACTTTTTACATTACATTTTCTAAAGGAGTTTTCATCATTATCCACCTCTATGCAATGTTGTTTGTTACATTTAAACATACTTGAAAAAGCTTACTACAAAAGTAAAATATTTGTGGTTATCTGTTCCCTAACATTGCACTCTTTGGTCATAATCTACAGCATAAAATGCATGTGTAAATCTTTAATAGCTGTTTCTATATTTGTTTATTCTCATCTGACATGCTGGAATCAATTTCTGTGTTTAATTGAACACAATGTGTGTAGTTTCTAGTGATGCTTCTGTTCATTTTGAAGTATTGCAGTGGTGTGTAATTCAAAGGTTTTTGTTTAATTTTGGTTTGTCTAACTTGAAGTCATTCAACTGAACTTGGATATACCATCTATATTTCTGATGGATTTCCTTGTCTTCTTCCTGATCTAAAAAAAAAAAATTAAAACATATTAGCATGACACTGCATAGCTTCCTTTCCCCCACAAACTGGATATGTTTTAACCTAAATCTTCATATTAGAGGGATCCATGGAGAGAAAGTAGTTAATTCTTCTGTGTGTTGTACAGAGATATACATAATTTTCCTTTTATAGCCTTCTTTTCTTATACAGAAGGAAGTTGTAATTTCTAAATAAACTGGTGTAATTAAGTAACTTTAAGATCTCCTTCAATTGTGACTCTTGAGAAAGCAAGTTAATATGGGGTAACCAAGTGTTGTCTTGTTTTGGGTACTTGTTTTTCACTTGTCCTGAAAATACACTTTCTTCCCAAAGGAACTTTGATTTGTTTTGAGGAGCAACTATTGAGTTGCTATTGATGTACATAAATATAATTACTAAATATGTATTATATGAGTCTTTGTCATCACAGCATGATTTCATCTGAAGAATTTTATTTTAAATACTTTTAATGGTGTTGGAAAGAGTACTTTGCAGGCTTTTACTCCTGCTGGTTTAGTTCTGGGGAACAGTAGGGCTGTGAAAAGAGTATGTTGATGGTATTCAGCTATTAAATTTGTTGAAAACCTATTAAATTTGTTTATGGGCCCACTGACGGGATTACAAGTTGATTGTTGCACAGACATAAAGATAGCATGTTCAGTGAATGAAGAGCCAGAATCAAATTTTTGTCTATGAAGTTAGTTTACATTTAAACCTAAAATTTCTGTATGCTGTAGAAAAAGCAGAGCAGAGAAAACTTTTTTTCCTACCAAAAGGGCCCCTGGGATTTTTTTTTTTTCAAGAAGTTTATTGAGTATTATATATTTATTATTTAAGTTCAAATGTTCTTGCCTGGGAAGAATAAAAATAATTATTGATGTCAAATCAGCTTTGTATTTATGACAACAGTGAAAAACTTGAGACATATGAAGAACCATATATCAAACTGGCAAGCTAGAAACTAGAATTTCTGAATAGGAGCAACAGAAATACAGGTTTAGCTTGCTTTTGAAATATATTAGTACTTTTTAGGTAATAAATCATGCTAAGGAACTTCCTAGTTTTAAAGATTTTCTGTTATTTTAATTTTTTTTTCCTAGTAGAATGAGAATTGTGCTGTTTTGCTGAAAATAGCCTGTCACTAAATTGCGTATTTATGAAAAACAGATTGCAGAAAGATATGATTGAAAATCAGCAGACTTTTAAATATTTATGAATCAGTTAAAATATCACCCATATTCTTGCTGTTCATTTCAGATTATAAAATAAACGGCAATGATTTTAAATGTGTCTTTGGCTAAATATAGAAATAGTTTATGGTTGTAGACAATTAACATCCAAATGTTATGTCCTTAATCAGCTCTTGTTCTTGCAAAACACTGATTTAGCTTTAGGTACAGTGATTTGAAAATATGTTTTCCTAGAAGAGTTAACTCTTTACATGCTAACATGGTTGTAATACAAGTATCAAATATGGGTTTAAGGAGGGCTGTTTCTTGACCTGACATTTGCAGACTGGGATGTGAAGGAAATAATAGTCTGTTCAAACTGGGTTTTTGGCAGGAAAGGAGTTTCAACAACATCAAATAAACCTTGTGAAAAGGTAATTCCACTCTTCACCTCTTTATATGCAAGCAAGAAAACTCCAGTCCCCTTGAGTAGCCTCAAATGTATTGAATGGCCTTTAGAAGGTTTAATTTTCTTGAGTTCACATTGCATGGTTGTACATTTCTTTTCACACGTCTACCAAAAGACCTACAGAATTTTTATGAGGCCGTGTCTCTCTAAGAATAGTGATTTCATCATCTTAGGTGTGATGTTTAAATGTTCAATAAAACCTTCAGGATCCCAAAGATACCAGTGCAGCCTCGAGCCAGAAGCTCGTGTTTGCTCAAAGTAATCCCATCTGTCGTGCAACATCACAAAGAGGTTTCCAAGGAATTAGTCCTGTAGAGCACTACAGTCAACAGACCATGAGGCAATGAATTGTCAAATAATGATGGTCCCTAGCTGCAAGTGAAAGGACAGCTGAGAACTTTTGATATTAAAGTACTTGATCTACTGAACCAGTTTGTGAAACAAGACATGTGGGAGATGAAAGAGTGTTTTTTAGATGGAAGGAGGTAATTTTCAGCATTCTTAATTTGTATTTCAGAGTAATGCTTATCTTAGGAAAAATAAACCTGATTGAGAAAGAATACAGTAAAATGATTTGTAATGGTAAAGACCTCTTCCAGATAATGTTCCATGATCTCACTAATTTACTTTGGGCCACATCTGTGGTTATTGAAGAAATCCAGAAATGCATTTTGTTCCAAGTTTCAAAGGTTCTAAACACAGACTCAGGTTTCATTACTACCATCTGCTCCTAAACAGCTCCTAAATGGCTTTGCAAATTTGCATCATTTTACAAAGCACTAATGAGATTTTAACATTTTTCTCTATGAAAAAACTGAAGTGAGCCAACTGAGTACTTTTTACCCTGATTATCTTAACCTCTTTTCACTGAAATGGAATTGTTTGTTAGCACCAGCCATCATTTTCACATAATTGCCTTTTTCATTCACGCTTGTTTTCTCTGACACTGTATATAGCAGACAGTCCTTGCCTCAATGTTTTTGTAGTTCCTTAATTACTAGCTGTCAGTGTTGAATGAATGTTTTAAGAGTGTATGAGTATCTACATACAGTTTTGTCACCTTTCTTAACTTCGTATGTCATATCTAAGACTCCTGGTAATTACTGTAATAGTACTTCAGAGAAGTTATGTCAGCCTGCACTTACCATTAATGCATTAACGTGTCAAAGCAGCAGTGAATGGCAGCTCCAGGCAGTCTTAAAAGCTGCTAATGGTGGCCCAACTCAGAGGAATTGATTTGTAAGCAACACTAAAGCCATAAAAACGTTCATCCTGAAATATGGCTTCACGAAATCTTTTTCTCTCATCCACCTTCTATTTAGTGCAGGAGGAACAGCTGTTTGAATAAAGCAGCAATCTGTAAGGACAAATGTTTGGTGCCATCCATGCTGAGGTATTACTGCCAGAGGAGAGGTGGCAAAATGACAGAATAGCTAAATGGATTCTGTTGGTAACATTGCAAAAGAAAATTCCAAAAACTGAACTATTTCACTAGCAGGAGCCTAGAGTAGGTCAAATGTTGAGAGAAGTATGTTTTGACTTAAATTTTAATGAGTGAGATTGGACTCTAATGTGAAATGTATTTCACATTCATAAAGTACACTCATAAAGAAAAGCATTTAGTAATGAAAATTATTAATATCCGATAGCTAAAAAAGCTGCTAGATAAAAAGGCAAAGAAAAACAACAAAAGTACCTGGGGCTGTGGGATGGTGGTACATGTCTAGAGAAAACAGTTTTCTAATGGCTCTTGGGTTATGACCTCTCTGTAGCATTCCCTTCAGCAGCCTGAAATTAGGGCTGGAGTTTGTTGTGTCCGAACTGGATGCAGGGGAAAGAAGAGAGCACATGAGAGAGGAGGTCCCTTTCAGAGAAGGCCAAATGCAGTTACAGCTCTAAAACCTTGAAGAATGTAATTTCTAAAGGATAGTGCGTTCAGAAACGTGTCATATTATGTGTGGATATCAGATAATTTTTACCATTGTGAATAGGAGATGTCATTTAACTTTTCTGAAGTAATTTATTTATGAAAAACCATGTGAAAAACAGACAAGGGGGAAAACTATTTGGAAGAGCCATATCAAATATCAGTATATAACTAAAATCCTGTCTCTGCTGATGTCAGTGAGAGCTGTGTTATCAACTCAAATGAAACCAAAATTTTTCTATATATATTCATATATATCTTATCTCCCTGCAGAACTGAGGGCTGGAAGGAAGGAAGATGAAATAAATATAAAGCAGAAAATAAAAAATAAAAAACAAAAGCAGAAAATGGCAGATGATGAGAGACCAGGTTATTTTAAATGAAGAGGCAGAGAAATAAGAAAAAGATAGAAGCAACATTAGGCAGAGGAAGGCTGTGGAGAGAAGGATTGAAAAAGAAAGCTATGAAATGGTTCCACAATATTCCTAATAGTTAAAAAGTTTAGGATTTTTGACAAAATAGGCAAATATTCTTTTTCTTCAGTTGACAGCTGTGAAATCACACTGGGGAGCCAGGAGTATTTTCTGGTACTTCACTGACGTTTTTACCAAGTAAAAAACCTGTAATAAGAAATTTTAATTAGTGAAAATAAGGAGAGAGAACTAGTTGCTGAAAGTTTGAAAATAAATTTTTCAGTCTGTGTTCATTTCTTTTCTCTTCACATATTTTTTATTGCAGGAGGGTGTAGGAGGGTTTGTAGGCACCATTAGAGTGATTAGTGCTTGGGAGAAAAGAGAAAAGTTTTGAGTCAGCCTAGGGAAAAAAGTCCTTATGTATGTGAAAACTTGTCTAAATTTTTTGTCTTAGAAATGTCCATTCTATGTTTAGAACCCTGATGTCCTGTTTCCCTTACCTGCTTTTCATGGAAATTTAGGGGGTAAAAAAATTGTTTAAAAAAAAAAAAAAAAGTCCAGACATTTAAGCTTTCCTACCTGGGCAATTATTCACTGTGTTTTTTTGGTGCCAGAACTAATCTGCGTCTCTGCAAAGGCTAATAATGACCAGCAAGATACACACACTGTATTTTAAAGCCAAGGAAGTTTATTTGTTACTGTTTTTAAGATTTTTGACAGAACTCACCCTAAAGGCAGGCTTGTCATATTTTTGTTCTTACCTAGATTTTTAAAGTAAGATTGAGCCATGAAAAGTTTGTAGAAAGTAAAATAGAAGTAAACTTGATTAAATGTTGTCTTGTAAAGCACAACTTACTTTAATAGTTATCCATGCTATGTTTAGAAAATTGCTGTCATATTACTTTTACTGGTAACCACTGAACATCAAAAACAAAACTATTTATAATTCACAGGTTCAAGTTTAAGATCTCCTACATGTTACACCCACCCTGTAGATTTGGGATTTTTATGGATATTTTCTATTAAGTGTACAATATAGTAGTGTTAAGTGTTACATCTCTCTAAAAAATCACAAATTTTGTCTTTGAATTCAGAGTAACTTTAGTTAAATCTTAAATTTTTGGAAGGAGAGAAAAAAACCAAAAAGATAATTTGTGTTTCTCTTATAAGCATCATGGGAAATCTTTAGTCTAAGATTTAACAAATTTGTCAGCTTTTGAAGACATATTTTTTTCTAAAGTATTTTGTGTATCTTAAAACTTTCTTACATGGGGTAATGCTATTTTATAGAATTAATTTTTAAAAATGCACTGTGTGCCATGCTAGAGCAGGAACGCTCAATGGATGTGTTTGAAAATGGCAGAAAGAAACCTTAAATAATCCTTTGGATTTGCAAGGATAAAGTGACTGAAATGAACTCTTGGGAGGATTATTGAGTAATGCTAAGTATCTTAACAGAAATAACTCTCTTTTTTATTATGTGTAGAGTTTAAATGATTTTCAGTCAATTAATATGGATTACCTTGTGGTTTAGATGGGTGCCAGAATTATCAGAGTATAGGAACTTAACATGTAATGTGAATCAAGCATACTTTTTTCATCTAGTGTTTTAACTAGATGAAGTGCTGGGTAGCTATCCCAAATTGCTAATTGCTCTTATTAATGAATTGCACTTGCCTTAAATCACTGTTTCCTTGCTTAATAAATGAGATTTTTTTTTTTTAATATTCCTTTCTCACCAAAAGTTATCCTATTCTTTCCACTCTGTCCTTGGTATGCTTGTTAATGTTTGTCATTGTAACAGGCATATAGGTCAAATGAAAAGCATTTAGCTTTGCACTGAAATGCATTCCTTCACAGTGGGAAATATATTTTGTTCAATACTTCCTGCCACCAGAGCTAGTGTAGACACTGATGTACCGGTACTTAGGCTTTTTTCCCTTTTTCTGGCCAAATGTCAGGACACAATATATAGCCTAAAAATGGTTTTGGCTTTAAACAGAAAGTACTTTGACTGGCATAACTGAGCAACCATAAATTTGGGGAAGATTTAGATCCTGATTGTATTTGAAGGCCATTTCCATCAGAAAGGTTTAAGAAAGGCAGGCATCAAAGGTCAAAAACCTAGATCTAAACTTTATGACCAGCTATAGACTTGGAAATGTGATATAGTTTATGGAGTTTACCAAGGCAATTTGTTTATCAAAAATTCATAACAGCATGCTTCTTGCTGTCAAATGATGTTCTGAACCTATGACAGCCATACATTTGCCTGGGGTCAAAAGTGAATCCACATCAGCTCCAAGGAGTAGCATCATACCCTCATGGTACAGCTAGCTACGATTTCTGCATCAGCTCCTGAACAGGGCCACCCTGGGGGATGTTTTCCACACCCTGATCAAGATTAGACTTTTTTCTTCTTCTTGCCTTGAAGTCATTTTCATATTCTGACTTCATTTAGCTAATTAATATTTTCATCTAAAGAACTGTAAGGAGATGCTGTTGCAACAAATAGCTTGAACAAAGCCTTCATTTCTTATTGCCATTAAACCCAAATGTTAATGTCAAAAAGGTACTTTGGGAAGTACAAATCCAAGGTTTGAAACTTTTATTGCATTTATGTAAATTTGCCACTGAAACACTTAAAATTTTCCTTGCAAGGTTAGAGAGATCAAGAGACAGCAAATTATTTTAAATGACCATTGATGTAGATGTGATAGGCTTTCTGCCAGAAAAGTGTTTTTTATCCCTTTCCAGAAAAATGTCCTGCTAACCTTAATCTGTTGAAGTGAGACATTGCTTAGATGTTGAATTATTAGAACAATATTGTAAATGAGTGAAAGCTGATGTGGAAAATAAACCTGCACTGAGCAGGCTATAAAATGTTTAATAGCATTACTGTCACAATTGTACTCAATGGTTCTAAAATAATAGTGCAAATATTACAGTAGCTCTGAGTCTTCAAAAATATGAATTTCATTCAATAGGCTTTTGTAATCAGTTGCGACATAATGTTTTCTTCTACACAGTTTTTATTATGCATGAAATGAGTTGTAGTTTACTGCTTTAATCCTTCCTTTTCAGATAGGCAGGCGAGGCACCAGCTACACATAATATACATATCCTTCCATTTGCTTAAATTCCATCCTTGTGTAAAACATGTGTCACTCAAAGAAGCAGCATAATATTATAGAAATACTGCAGTGCCATAAATGTAATACACTGGGAACAAATGCTTTAAAGTACTCCAGTATTTTAAAGTAAATCTGAGATAATAAAAAAATAGTTTAACTGCCATATGTTAAAATGCTGTAGTCATCACCTGAATTACTTTCATACTTGTAAGAATTCTTTGAACATCTAGAATGATAACATGCTGCTATATCTTCTTAAAATTACATTTTCTGTATGTAATTTCTGAATTTTCTGAAAGTTTTTGGAAGATAAGAAGTGCTGCACATATAAGCTGATGTGCCTAATATAGAGAGTAACCATTTTGTTTACTTCATCTTTTCCTTCCCTTCTATTTACAAAATCATGGAATGGGTAAGGTTGGACCCAGTGGGTCATCTTCTCCTACCTCCTTGGTCAAGCAGGGTCATTCTAGAGCACCTGGCACAGGATTGGATCCACATGGTTCTTGGCTGTCTCCAGTGAGGGAGGCTCCAAATCCTCTCTGGGCAATCTGTTCCAGGCACAGTCAAGTTCTTCCTCATGTTCAGGTGGAACTTCCTGTGCAGCAGTTTTTGCCTGTTACCTCCTGTCCTATTGCCTGGCACCACTGAGAAAAGCCTGGTTCCATCCTCTTGGAATCCTCCCTCCAGACAATGCTAAGAAATGCATGGTCCAGTTCTGTTACTCCCCTGGTCCTTTAGTTTCTAGACAAGCACAGTGATGCCACGATTTGCCAAAGTCCAAGGAGCTGTGCGCAGTGGCTGAACACTAGGTTGGCCTACTCAGACCTAGGGTAATCCTATGTGTGCAAGTAATGCTTGATGCCTCAGGTTTTAGCTTTTATATTTTTCAGAATCTGTAGTGCTTTAGTGTGTACTTCTGAGCTTTATATTAGGGAATAGTAAGCTCTCTTCACAGAGTAGGTAGATAGAACAGTTCCTTCTCTAGCTGGTGAGCAAGGACAAATGATCCAAATTTCAGGCCCAAGAGCATAAACGGTGGACTGAAGAGAGAAAAACAGGAAGGATGGGACTTCATAACCTAAAGCTATAATTGGACAATTAACTCCAATATGCCAATGGACCAGAACTTATAAAAGTGTCAGTCCCTGTGACCGGTTGTCCATTTTGTGACCATTTTGGGTTCATCTTGGGTGCAGCCCTGGCTGGGCTCTTGTGCTGCCCAAGGTATATCCATTGAGGCCTTTTCATAAATACCTACTTAATTCTTTAACTCCATCTATCCTCTGTTCTAGGTCAGCCTTCACAAGGCATCATGCTAGTGGCAAGAAGATGCTGCTGGCTGAATGCTCTCTTTGTCCCCCAGCTGAATCTCAGGTCAGGCTATTCGGCTTCACACACACAACAGACATTATTTGAGAGATAGTTTCTGCTGCAGAGTGTGCAGGCTCTTCTGCTGCCACATGGAATATGGTGAACTGCTCATTCTTGGAAATCATCTAGTGTCTTCTTACCTTTGCAGAAGTTTTGCCCGATCTCTGAGCATACCAGTTGTGATTGCTTCTGGGGGAAATGCAGCACTCCCATGAAATGTTCCTCATACCATTAAGACTAAAATTTTTGAAACTGCTTTTAAGGAAAGTATCTTTTACTGCTCAGACTTGTAATTTGACTGATTACCAACTTCAAGGAGTGCTGTTTTCTCTCACTGGATCTTGTATTGAATATATATATATATATATACACACATATGTATATACAAAGAGGACAAAAGTTACACTGTACTTACAATGGATTTGGATTTCTGCACATGAAACTAGTTTATCTGCACTTTCCATGTGCTTGCTAATTAAAGACATCTTAAAGTGATACAGTACACTGAATTCCAGATTGTGTACTAACCTGGAATTAATCTGTGTACTAACCTATATGTGATCATATATTCCTAAATGACTTGTATTGTCAAGAATACAAGAACTTTTGCTCTGCATAATACCTTCATCTGTTGTATCAATCAGTATATAAAGGTGTAAAAAATTGTATTTAGCTATAAAGAATATCTGAAACTTTCTATAATGTTCTTCAATCTTAGAAAGAATGGCAATGATAAAATCTCTATTGTCTAATCAGTTTATAGAATTTTTCTCTGCAACTGTTGCAACCATCAATTTTTTTTTTAATCAAAAAGGGGGAATATGATTGTTTTTCTGATTATAACCCTAGAGTTTCAATTTTCCTTTGAAGAGAAGCACTCTTTGAAAGACTCTTCAAAGTTCATTTTAATTTCTTAACATTTAAAAAATTCTTAGCATGTATAATACATCATGGCTTCATTAGTCTGTTTTCTAAATCAATAAGAAATATAAATTTTATACTAAAATACATTCTATTTGTGTAATAACTTTTCTTCTGCAAATATGAGGAAACATCATAGAAAATGAAAAAAATCTGAATCTATATACTCTTCAGTTTCTGTTACTTTTGGTATCTTATCCCTACCAATTCTTTTAAAAAGAGTCCCTCACTTAACAGTAGGTTAAAAACCACTCTACTACATTTTGTCCTGCCTGATATTTTGCCTCATTCTTTTGAACTACTCAATCTTTGCTTTAAATAAAAAAGCAAGAGGATATAAATAGAGAGAATCAAAAAAGCATAGTCGAGCTGGAAAAGGTTTGACTAAAACAGTAAATAAGTGATGTTCATAACAGTTCTGGGAAAGGGCATCAAATATTTGAGATTAAGTGGAAGAGATAAATAAGTGTAATTGCAGAATGTCAGTGGAGAAATGTCTGTGAGGATCATTCAGAAAGGGCACTGGACAAGCAAAGTGTGTCTATCATTGCTCTCTACAACACAATACCTGAAGACTGAATGGAAACTATATATTAAATACATGATGGAAATTTTCTATGACAGTGTGTGTACTTGCATAAGAAAAAAGTTATTAGTCATTCTGTACCATATAAAAATATGTTTTGGATTGGAATAGCCTGAAAAAAAAATCTTGTTACTTTCTATCAATTGTGTAACTGAAACCTCCCAGACAAGAGAGACTGTAAGCTATGGATTATCTCGTCCAGGAATAGCTTTCTGTCTTAGTTTTCATTTTAACAGCAGTTTTCTGACTGTTACGTTTGTAGGCATTGGGAAAAGACTGTATGTTTGCTCTTTTGGATATTCAATCCCATGCATGCTTATTGCTGAGGATATTGCATGATATTCTGACTATTTCCTTCTAGAGTTAGGGGAAGTGGCTGTAAACTGCTGATTGATAGTAATCCCAGTGTTGTACTTACCCATTCAAGGAGGGGATGGGTGATGTCTGCATTAATAACTTTGTACCCTGTTTGTCCCTCCTTAAGTAACCTAAGCATATTCCTAAAAATGGCACAGCCGACCTGGCCCTGTGATGTACACTATTGCACAGTACAGGAGTGGAGAGCTTTCTCTTCTCTCATTAGAAAGAACATCTTTGTTTCTATTCAAAAGTTACCCCCTTTATCCTTGTGTGCCTACATTTGAAGAAAATCCAGGTGCGGGCTTGATTCAGTTTTAGATTTTAAAATAGCTCTCAGCTCTTCTGTTGTGTTGGAGGCATTGACAGTGTCTCAGGAGGCCCTTAATGGCATATAATTGCAAGAGTTGTAATGAATGAGCATTTTCTGTTAGACATTCAAATTTCTCCTGAGAAAACCACAATTTCTTTTTTTTTTTTTTTTTTTTTTTTTTTTTTTTTTAAGAAAAAGTGTTGCTTTACTAATGAATTGATGTCTGGAAAAAATCTTGTAATGCCTTTGGTAGATAACACTAAGGTGTTGCAAACTGCCAGACCACATTCAGTGCTCTGCAGGTGAATTAAGTCTCTATTATGGTGTTTATGAGATGCTCAGTTAAAATTTGGGGATATGTAGCATACAAAAATACAAAAGGTCTCATATATATATATATATGTATATATAATTCCAAATGGAGAGCTAATTTTTCTTCACTTTCAATCTGAGCCCTCTGAGCCTACCATATATTTCACCTCGTAGCCATGGCAGTGCAATAATTCTCAAGCTGAACCTTTTCAGGGAATGCAGCTTAAGTTTCACCAGCAGCAGGAAGCATCTGACTGAAAGGCAAATCATGATCTTCTGGAGATGGGATTCATGCTGGGGATTCATGCTGCCTAATTCTGAGATCACTGTGGGTCTCTGAGGGGTCAGACAAGTTTAATAAATTTCTTCCCAGAGGCAGCTTATTTTCTGATGCCTGGAGTTACAGCAGGCGATTTGTTCAACTGCTAAACTTCAGTCTTTAGAAAATGCACAGAACTTAACTGCTAAAATCAAATTTAAAAAGCTAGTAATTTTTCTCTTGCTCTCCTGGTAGCCCATACTGATTAAAAGGTTTGCATCATTGTAATCAAAAAGGTGATGTTACTTCAGTGTTTTTACTAACTTTTAAAAACTGTGATATGCAAGCAGAAAATTAAAAAGGTTAATGTGTGAAAGAGAAATGTTATCTTTATATTTAAAACACATTTTGATGGGTTGTAGATCCATATCACTCAGCTCACCCAGCCCCCAAATGACTGTTGTACTCCATTCATCATGTTCTATCTATTCAGTAGGAACTGTAGAGGGATGACCTGATAACCCTCGTGAGTTGTACTATTCTATGCACTCTGCATCTATTCATTTTGTCTATTCAACACTTATAATATCACGGAGGGTTTTTTATAATGCTTCAGGTACTTTGTCTCAGAACACTGAAAGACCATAGAAGCATACAGAGAAACTCTTGTGTACAAGAGGCAATTACTCTTCTTTACTGGGACTGTTCCAATATAGTGAGTTACAGAGCTGTGCACACACATGGGAGCTGCTCTCCCATGGAAGTATCTCTTATTTAAAATGCAGCAAGAGGAAACAACCTCAAAACATATTTCATTCTTCCATTCTGCTCTGCATTTGGCCTTGATCCAGCTTACATATAAATTAAATTGGTTGTTTTCAAATAATTTATTTTTGATCATATTTGTGTGTCTGACTGACAATAAGAGTTTGCCTGCCTGATAATAACAGTAACTTGCTTGTGCTCACTGCTGTCTTGGAAGATAAAGTTGTGGCTGGACTTGATTTATACATGAGCAGTTCTACCTTCTTGAACTATGGGAAAATGAATGCTTGGCTCATATATTACTGGTATATTAATGTTAAATATATATATATATATATATATATATATATATATATATAATGCTCAGAACTAGGATCTTTTAAAATATTTAACAGCAAAATAGGAGGGCATCCATCACTGTCATGATTCCTGTGGGAATAAATATTTTGTGGTACCATAACTTTGAGACTGTAGCCTTGTAGATTTTGCATGTCTTAAGAGTTTTTATGTATTGGAGTAATGTTCTGCAGCTGAGTTTAAACACAGATGTTAGAGTGCTGTTGGCAACAAAGATCTTGTTTTTCCAAGGAAAGTGAGAAATACTTTTTGCAGTGACTTTATTTGCAGGGAATGTATGCAGTGAAGCTTGATGGCAGGTGGAATGATAAGTTTCATGTTTGGCTTTTTTTACTCCTTTTTTTGGTTGTAATAGGCATAGCTGTTAAAGAATTCTTTCATTACCAAATTATTACATTATTATCAGATGGGAAAACTAGGCAAATTTCTAAAAGATAATACAAGTACAGAAATTAACTACTAAAATTGCTTGTTGCTCTAGAGGGCAAAATAAATTCTAAAATTTTATGGACTTACAAAAAATATTAGTAAGGATTCCCTTCCTAGCTTTTTATTGTAGTGTTACTCATCAGTTATGGTCAGCAATTACTGTATGAAATGGTTTGAGGATTTGCAAATTGTATGGCAAGGCAAACTCTGTACCAAAGAATAATTCCATTTAAACTTTTTCCATCCTATTTCCATTGAAGTGCTGTATGTCCAGTCTGAGAGTGTCTCTAAGGCTAGCATAATTTTTTTTGCATGAACGTAAATATTTTGAGATAAAATATGAGGAGATGCATTTTGAGCTGAAATTTCTAGAAATCAGAGATTTTTTTGTTCCAAGTGGAACATTTGGTACAATTCCATTTCTTTTTTTGTTGAGGCAGTTTCCTAGGATGGTTTATTGCCTTAGAGCACCAGATTTTCACAAATAAGAATTTAAGAAAATGTTTTCTCTAATATACATAGTAAGTAACCACATAATTTAAAAGTATTGTAACTTTTATTGCTTTCCCTACTTAATAATAGCTTGTTTGTATCTAGGGAAAAAACAAGATGTGGACAATGTGGTTTAATTGCACTGTAACATCATTAACTTTTTTGGGAACACTGCTGGGAAATCAATCATGCAATAGAGGTTCTTGCATTGATTACTTGTGGTTCCTCAGGGGCTATGCTGTCAGTCCTCTTCCTACTAACTTTGCTCAACTTTTCCTGAGACCCTGCTGTGTTTAGGGTTAAACTGTTACTGGTGAAAATAAATTGTCTTCCTGTTGCAATAAATACTGAAGATTTTGGCTGCTTTGCTACTCAAAAGGCATTTCCAGTTCCAGTTTATAAGACAGCTCAACCCTCTTTCGAAATGAAAATTTGACTGCACCCTTGTTGCCAGGATACAATTTAGGTTGTACCTTCTCTATCATCTTATCTTGCAAACAGGGTAAATTCAGTTATGAAAATAATACTTCCAGTCCAGTAATCACTTTGAAGTCCTAAAAGACAATTAGTGCCCACACCAGATATGATGATTGTTTTGAAAATATCAATTTGTAGTTTTATAGATGTGCAACATGGATATCATTAAACTTATTCCAGAAGGGGGAGATATCGAGTAAAGGTTCTCAATATGTTTTGTGAAACTGGCATGGCTGGAATGCCAGATGAAACAAGTTCAGAAATATCCTGTATTCCCATTGGAACAGAGTGGGTTTTGTGGGTCAGAATGTCTAATACTGCATATGCCAGTCTCTTATTATTTCTCTAGAGAATTAAATACTTAATGTGATTTTTCTTTTCTGCATATATATATGTTACAGAAAACAATTTCAAGAAGCATATCCAGGCAGCACTTCAGTCGGGAAGCAGTGAATTTTTACAATGCTTCTTCATTTGTGTGCTTAGGTTTTTTTCATACTTTTGGACAGAGGACCATCTTTTATTTTTTTTTTTTTTTTTTTTTTTTTTTTTTTTTTTTTTTTTTTTTTCTGCCAGAGGACTTTTGTCTTGGAGAAAATGACAGGCTGAATTTCAGGAGGCATTTCATGCAAAACCCAGGCTCTGACTGTTTTGGAGTTAAAAACTCAGAATTTATTACAAGCTCTTGTCTTCGAAGGGTCCCAAAAAGGTACTGTCTCATCTGTAGAGATGTCACATTACTCATAGAGCTCTGTTTTTTAACATATAAGGCCCAGCCTTTCCAGAACTGGTACTGGGATATGGTTTTTGTTCTGAAGACAGCAAAGTCTGTTTATACAAAATTTATAAAAACACACGTTTATAACGCACATGTTTATAAACACACCTGCACCCTTGGTTAGAAAGTAGAATTTCCTGGCTCCCCAAAATTGTTGTGTATGTGCTAGAAAGATATTTGGTATCTCAGAAGTGCAGTATTTTTTGAAAGTAAACAGCAGAGTTTTGGCCTGCGGGATCTACTCGTTCCATGTGACTGTTTTCAAATAACTCATTCTGCTGTTCTACCTTTTCTTCTGAAGCGTTGGATTTTTGTTGTGTTTCTGGACAGCTGATTTGCACTTGGAATTATTGTGGATTGAGAAATGCATCTGCTTATGCCTTATCTATAGAGAGTTCTTGAGCAAAATGACCAGTGTGAGATCATCTGCTTCCAGCATATTTGCAGAAAAGCAAAGCTAATATCTGTGTTCTCCCAAATGATGATGCTAAGTATTGAAAAAGACAAGTTTTACACTTTCTGTGAAGAGAAATGACTGGCTGAAGTGGGTTGAAACATGGATGTGCTTATGAAGCATTACTTCTTTTTTATATGATGAAGAAAGGCAAGTTGTGGATGAGGGTGGGGAACAGCTTTCAAGGTACCTACGTGTGAAATTTGATAAACTTAAATGAATTTCAGTTTGCACTCTTTCAGGACAATAATCAGAAATCTACTAAATCCAGACCAGGTGTTCATTTCAGGAGACTGGAGTTTCTGTTTCTTTTAATTAATGCTCCTCAACTTCTCCTTTTGAAACCTGGAGTCTTGCTAGTCTTCTCAAGAGCATCTTCTAAGCTTGTTCCATGAAGGAGAGATATGGTTATTTTCTGGCTCTTGTTTTGTGAATGTGTTGCATCTGCAGAGTTCTGGCTCTTTACAGCTTGAATTTTTATGAGCATCCATCTAATCCTTCCTATCTCCTATTTAAGAGACAAGTTCCTTTACATTTAGTTTCAGAAAGTTGTAACTGAGAAGCATATTTACCTACCCTGGAAAAGATTCATTCACTTCCAGCAGTGCAACAGAATGTGGTCATTGAAGGAAAAGTGAAACCGGTAATGCAGAACCAAGTGGCAATACTTCCTCCTGTAAGTAAAAATCCCACATATTTGCAATAAAACTGCAATAAAACTCATTTATTGAACTGAAGGAGAAAGCAGTTAAGAAAAAACCTACTGTGTTGAGTTCAAAACATGCTGGCTCAGATTTAACTTTCTGTTTATATAAATCGAGGCAGATGAGGAATACACTCACCTTTCCCTGAAGGTCAGATTCAGATTGGTTTTAACTGCAAAGGGAGTGGGGTAATAAATATTAACTAAATGCAGCCTTTGCTTGCATTGTTAAAAAAATCACAGAGGAAAATGTTTTACATGGTTAAAATGTCAAATACCAAAGCATTGCACATTTTTGGGTCCCTTTAAAGACTGAAAACCTCAGGGCTTAATTTCAGAAAGGTAACTGGTTACATATTTCTAAATTTTCATGCTGTGATTTTTTATTGGGCTCATTTTAACAAGAATGTAGAAAGAAAACCTGGAGGACAAAAGAAAGATCTTATTGTAGATTTACAGTTCACAGACAGTCAGTCTGGAAAATTAACTTCTTGAACTTATGGTAGCTCAAGTTAGATGAAGTATTTTCCTGTATATAATCTCTTCAGATATAAAAAAAATGCATTAAACTGCTGCCTCTGATTAATATTAAAACACTTTAATAAACTTCTATCAGTAATTTTCTGTTGCATGCTGCTATTTACTATTCTTTCCACATTGGATCAATATTTATGACCAAATATCAAAATTAGGCTTTGATCAGAAAGAGAAATTATAATTGCTTTTCCTACTTTCCTAAGAATCTGTCCCATATTTCTCAGCCAGACTCTGAATTAATAAAATTTGTTGTCTCTGAATTTAATTATACTCCAAACTAATTTTATGCAGGAAGCTGTAAAGGACAGTTTGTAAAGAACAGATTTCAGAGTCTGAAGTGACATATTTAAGTCTCAGCAGATAAAAAGTACGTGAGTGTTTGTACACAATAATTATATACTGGTTGAATATGATTGAAAATAATAAAAAATATTAATACAAAGAAGTAAGCAAGATCTTTTTCAAGATATACTTAATGCATAATAAATGCCATTTCAGTAAAGTGGAATTTCTTTAGTTAGCCTCTATTTTTATTAAATATTCTAGAAAATACTCAAAATGAGAATACCTCCATGAATTTTCACTGGGCTATGTTTTTTCTCTGGAGTTTTAAGTAAAATGCAATGTTTGCTAAACCATGGTTGTCTACAGAAGCACTGCCATTTCTTTTGATTTTTTTGTATTCACAAGCCGTACACTTTGTACATGATTCCAATGCAAATCAACATCAAAAAAATCTCATATTTGATGCAATTGTAGTTGAGAAGTGATCAACATGCAGTCACACAGCTCAGCCCAAATTCAACAACATGGCTGTGAATGAAACTTGGTGTAAAAAGTTGCTGATAGGCAGGTTACAGGAGTTCAAAGCTTAAAGTCATTCCAATGAACATGTTGAAATCACAGGTGTTTCCAGACCAGGTTTGCAAGCTATTTTATCTTTCTCCAAAACTTAAAACTTTGTAAGTGATCTGTAAGGATGTGTCTGCCACAGTTTCATATTCCTGTCTATGTTCTGGAGAGTTTTCAAAGGGCTTTCTTCTGCCAAAGTAGTGTAAAGTGCTTTAAAAATAAAATATGGAGTTAAAGCATATAAAAGTAAAAAAAGACTCAAGATTTCTTTTCTGCATCCTCTGAATATCTTATGTAAAGAATGTAGTAGTGCCATTTGATTTACCTGTAGTCATGTATTTTTCTTTTTTAGTGCACCTCTTACCTGGCCATAGAACCGACTGTTTAAGCACTAATTTGCTCTAATGGTCTCCAGAATGTCCCACTTTACCCCCTCAAGCTCACTACAACCAGCCCCTTTTTCACTCAAAATCCTCTATTTTTTTTTTTTTTTTTTTTTTTTTTAAGAACATGATAGTAATACTCAATATGAAATTTGGAACACCTATTGAACCTATTGTAACTGTGGCTTTTACCCTTTAGGAGTCTTTCCCTGGAATCACAGTCACAAAATGTGTCAGGCTGAAAGGGACAAGTGCGTCATCTGGTCCAGCCTCCCTGCTCAAATAGGGTCATCCTAGAGCACACGGCACAGGATTGCATCCAGATGACTTCTGGATTTCCCTGGAGAAGGAGATTCCACAATTTCTCTGGGCAACCTGTTCCAGCGTTCTGTCACCCTCAGAGTAAAGTTCTTCCTCATGTTCAGGCAGAATTTTGTGTTTCTGTTTGTGCTTGTTGCGTCTCATCCTGTTGCCTGGTATCACCAAGAGCCTGGCTTCATCCTCTTGGCACCCTCCCTTCAGATACTTATGTACACTGATAATTACTTTGAAATATTTACAGATATTTCAATTTAACTTCACAAAAATGAGAGTAATGCCTAATGTAAATGTGTGTTGGCAGAAGTATTCATTATACATTGTTTCTTTAAGCACTTGTGGAAATAAAAGGTACACTTAGGAGTAAATTCTGAAAAACTGAGCCCTTAAGTAGTTTCAAATCTAAAGCCATTGTCAATTCTATATTAATGTAATATGTGTAATCCTTTTATTGTATGCACTCAGGAAATAATCTCAGCAGTATTTTATAGTAAAAATAGATTTTGGATTATGGAGTCAGTATCTGCTTACAGGGCTGTGTGTATTTAGTAACTCTATATATGCCTGTATTTATTTATCCATGAAGATGTGAGTATGTGTTAAGTTTTTATGTGTCCATGTATTGTATGTTTCTATTAGCAGACTGATAATTCAGTGGATGTACTCTTTGGAATATTGTTTTTTCCTGGGTTTACAGCTGTGTTACCTCCAATTAAAGATGAGATTTGGTGTTTTCACCAATGCTTTTATCAAAAGGACCTTCAGTCTACCAGTATAAAACATTGGAGGACCAGCAGCATACTGTGAGGATAACCAGTTAGAGTGGCTAGAGGGAAAGAGAACAGAGAGTGTCACAGGTGGTTGTTGATACAACCAGCTGTACTATGCTATCAGCAACAGGTAGAGAAAAAGCTCTGTTTTCTGTTGTGTTTTTTAAGAGGTCCAGTCAAAAAAAATGGAAGTTTGATTGCAGATAGACACTTCAATGCGAAGAAATTAAATCTGTAAAACTGATTGCTGGAAACTAGGCTTGAAAATGGCAAAATGATATCAGATAAAGCAGTGAAATATCTTTAAAGGGAGTATTATTAAGGAAAATATCTTCAAATAAATTAAAATCCCTCAGACACTGCTATATATTTGTGGCTGAGAAATACAAGAAAAATTCTGTTTTCATTTGTCCAGAAAAAAAAGATGTTTTTTAAACAGGAGTCTGAAGCAAAACATTAACTAAATCTTTTCCTCATACTCCTGAGATATTTTTCATCTCTTACCTTTGGAGATTCAAAGATGTAATTAAGATTGTTCTCTCTTTTCCACCGATTTCCCCTTTTTATTTAATATAGACATTTTTCTTCATTATAAAGTCCTTTTTTTTTATAAGTATTTTGCCTGCAGACAAATTGCTGTATAGCAGGAAATAAAAAATTCTAATAATGTTTTAGTGTGCAAGGGGTTTCAATTTCTTCAGAGAATTATTGCATTTAATATAATCAATGGCAAGAGCTAAGTAAACCTGACCCAAATACATGGTGATTGCCCATTGAATGTTATTTCATCCTGTGTGTCTGCAGTTGATTCTCTATATGTTATGGAAATTATGCAGAGCAGCCACTGTGGCAGGGCTTGAATGCAGGTTTCTGCTAAATCTATAAACTAAAGAGAGATTCTTTTGTAAAGTCCTTTTGCTAATAGTGCTTCCAGCTCAAGCTGTGACCTTGAACAAGGAATTCCCTGTGCACTTATACCCTTATAATCTGAATTCCCCACCTCTTGAGCAGAAGTTCACACCAGTAGTAGTGTAAGGCTTGGGTTCTTCCTCTTCCTCATTGGGTCCTTTCATTTTTTCTAGGTGGGCTCTTTCTTTTCTTAACTCTAAGGCTGCAGCTTCTGTTGATGAGTGTAGCTTCTGTGGCTGGAAGCTTTACTTCACTCAGTGAAAGTTTAAGATCTAGGTGAACATTCCCAGCTTGTGGAATAAGGGTTGGCAAATTGAACTGCTAACACTAAGCAAGTTAGGCTGAACAAGATGTATATAGGTAGCACACCAAATTGCACAGCATGTAAATATAGAAATGGAACTAGGTATTCAAGGGACAGGGTGGATCAGATGACTGGTAATCCTGCAATTTTTGGCCTCCAGGTCACTGAGTCATGTCTGAATCAGGTTGGTAGTGACTAAAATTCATTGCTATCTAAAGCTTGGTCAGTGACCTATGTAAAATGAGTTGCTGCTCTTAGTCAACTTTCTATTAGAAAGGTGTTTGTATCACAAGAAACTCTGTGGCATCTTTCCTGATTGATAATCCCTTTAATGGGGCCAAGCACTTAATTGTCAGAGATGAGGCTTTGTTCCTGGTGGGTTGTAAAGGTTTGTTGTTTGTCCTTAAAAGTGCAGGAATTTCCATTTCACAGCAAATGAAGAAACCCCTGTGTTTTAGTGTTGTGTGTTACCTCTGGGCCAGGCTGCTACTGTCTTGGCTACTTCAGGATTAGAGGAAAATGTGCATGTTTAGGGTTTACATTCCTTAGGAAGGGAACTCCTTAAGGAGGTTGAAAGATGCTTAGGACCAACTCCTACAGTACTTTGCTACTTCATATTATCCAGATCCTTTGTGCTCCTACACAATCCTGCAATGACTATACAAATCTTCTTCTCAGTTTCTTCAAGTTTTTTCATGTTTCCTTCAGAAACATTTACCATTTTGAGTATTCTCCTAAAGCATTTTTAGTGGAAGCTCTCTCCTTTTCTTCTCCCCCTTTCCCTTCCCAACTGTAAAATTTTAGGGTGATTTACTGAAGCCATTTGTAGCTGAATTACATATTCCCATTTCCTATTGCAGCAATGCACATAGAGAGACAGCCATGGTAGGAAAAAAGCTGAGAAACTCTATAGAGACATCAAGGCAGCATGCTGATGTACTCAGGTCTGAGGTCATTTCACAGGATAATCTGAATATAGGAGGACTGTGGGGGCTTTAGGGATGCTGCAAAAGCAGTGGATTTTCATCTGTTGTGTAGGAAAGCATCACACAGCATTTTTCACTATTCCCCAGAATTTTGCTGGTAGATTATATTTTGCATCCCCTTCTCAGGGAGAAAGTCGCCACGAGGGCAGCATCTTTCTGAAAGGTAGTATCTCCCAGATTTTCTGGAAGGTGGTATCTTCCAGTGTTTGTAATAAAGTACTATTTTATCTGCCTCTTTTTACTTTTCTGTGGATGTGACAGCCTGGTCAGAGAGCGAGAAAACTAGATAAGTTTTCCCAGAATCAGCTTGTGAGACTTTAGGGAGTTGAAGATAAACAATGATAGCTTGTTATTATAAACAACCTGCAGGTGTTGTTTTCTTACTCTTGGTTTTCCTGTTTTTCTCAAAGATGGTTTATAAGAAAAGCATTTTGTTAATTAACCAATCAGATGAAACATATTGATTAATTGACCAGTCTGGTCTGTCTGTGTCAGAACAGTGTATGAAAGAGAGAATTTCAAAGTAAAGTGAGATGTTGTGCAAACCAGCCTTCTGGTGAGTCTGTGTTGTTTTTTACTCAGCAGTGACACTTTTCCTTTGAGAAAACCATCATTCTTCCTTATCATTCACTAATATGTCCAATAACTCATGCCTGAACCATCACCTCTAGGGTTCAGGGTCTTCAGAGAGGATTATGTAATAGGGTCCTGAATACTTATTTAGGTACATAAAGAAATGGTATCTGAATTTCAGAAATAAAAAGCTTCTGCATTTTCCAGCACTATTTAAAAATTTGGCTATTTAAAATCTAGAGAAGCACAGTACAGTAAGTAATAACCACAATAGTAACCAATTTTTAACATTTCTTCTTACAGAAGCATTGGGAATGTGTGTGAGCAATGGATATATGTGTTCCCTTCTGCACAGCAGATTGTCAAGGAATGATAAAATCAAGATTATTGTGGAGTATTGTAGATCAGGATGTGCCACATCCTGGTCCATCTACTGTATTTAGAATATGGTACTTTTACATTTGTATATCGACAGCTCATTGCTCAATGACACCAGACTTAAGAGAACGTTTAATGTTAATTTACAGAATCCTGATGCCACTCAGAGGAAGAGTACTTTTGCAAAAAAATTCAGGCATTCTGTCATGGCAGATCCTCTGACCGTGAGTACTACCATATTGCTAGAAACTGTAGAATTTCAAAATAAATTATATTTGCTAGCATACTGTCCAAAAATAGAAATATGGTCACTCTGATTTCAGTTGTCTGACTAGGCAGTGAATGCCTTTATTCTGTACGGTGCAGAAACAAGTAACGTACTCACAGTTCCTCACCTCTGTGTATTCATATCTGCACACAGAAGGGATGATGCCTGGTTAGATACATTTTAGAATTGTTTTCAAATTAGAATTCTTGGCTTTTACCTAAAAAAGATTGTAGTTGTTGCAGAGATGGGTAAAAGCATCTGCTTAATTTCAGATAGATATTTTCTTTCTGTGGATGCATGTTAGAGGAACTGAAAAGTTATGTATAAATAAAATAGGGAAGATAGTCTTTTCCATGTTGACTTTAATACTTGCTTCACAAGCAAGAAATGTTTCTCTTGGAACTGCCTGTTATGCAGCATACTGCTAAGTTTCTTGAACTGTTTCAGACTTCTATTAGAATCCTGTGGGAAAGTTTTCTATTTCTCTTTCCATAAAAGGTTTCTATTGTTACTGGTGATGTCTCCTCTCCACCCATATTAATTAGAAATATTTCTTTACCAATTTACACACTTTTTTATTTTTTAATGTAGCATGATTATGCCATCCTGTCTTTATTATTGGTAAAAATCCACATTGCATTTTAAGGAAGAGAATTTGTTGAATTGTTGTTGAATTTTTCCTGTAATTTTTCATCTAACATTTGCAAATTTCAGTGGCTATGAGATGCATTTGGCATCATTGGCCTGTCAGCTGAACCTCAGATTGATGTCACTTATTTTCCTGGTACCAAACATGCCACTCTGCATGTTGAGGAATCACAAGGAAAGATGGTGAACACTTGATGTTTGTTGAAGGATGTAAATGGGGTGTGAAGTGGAAAGGATGAGCAAGAACTCATCCTTTGATTAACTGAATATAAAGATGAAGATTTTGAATATAAAGGTTGTGAAAACATGCAAATGAACAAATGTGGTGGTGCATTCCCCTAAATGTGGTGGTGCATTCCTTTCCAGGCTGCAGTGTGATCTGAGAAAATGCTTATTAGGCCTTGTCCTCCAAAATACCGCCTGGGCTCAGCTCTTTCTGAGCTTATCAAAAAATGATGTCCGCTCTCAGAAACTCCTAATGAACTTCTGTTTTTCTCCTGACCAGCCTTGGTAAATATTCCTCTAGCCTGAATGGTATAACATTCCCATTCTCACACTTGTAAAGAAAGTGCCCACCCAAACTGTGGCTGGGATGAAACATGGTTATGACTGAAGCCCACTCTTTCGTGACCCTATCAACAGCGGTCCACGATGGGGCCCTTTGAGTTCTCCTGGACCACAGCGGGCGTGAGACCTCTGAGGGGGATGTCTCTCAGAGCCAGCAAACCCTCAGGTTTGCTGTACCTGTTTAAGTGGTATTTATAACCTGTTGAGTGTTATTTCTCTGTTATATTGTTAAGGTTAAGCTATAAATGAAGGTATAAGTTAAGTTAAAGTACTGTTAAGTTTAAGTGTTGTTAAGCTTTAGACCACGTTCCTTTTCATTCTTGTTTATACTGTCCTTACACACAGACACACACACACACACTCCCAGGTAGTTTCAATTCATTTCTGGTTTGATTGCCTGGATTTTGTTTGGTGGTGTTGTTGCTTGCTTTCCCTGTTGTGCCTTAGTTGCCCCTTGTAAGTAGAGGGAATATTGCCAACGAATCTGTTGTGCTTTGTAGTTTAATATGAAATCTGACTTTTGCTCATAACCTTGCTGGTGATTTTTGGAGTGATCTCAAGCACACTCATTTGGGACAACCAATTACCCTTTAACATTTTAAACCACAATAAAGATTTTGTTATGAATTTCTTTGAATTTTCAAAATTGCTTCAGCAGTAGTAGGTCTTCTCAAAACTGTTGACTACATGCATGTTCAAGTTAGCATCTCTGTTTTGTGGTCCACCAGATATATTCTGCTAATTTTGGGATGGCTAGTAATTGCAAAGAAAGATATACAGCAAAACCTAATACATAGAGATCTTGATACAGTTCACTAATTACCTAGAGTAGCTGGATAAATCTCTTGGATGCAACCTGACATTAAAAGAATTTTCTTTTTAATGAGCTAGAAGGGATTTGAAATAATTTCTTCAATTCAGGTTAAGTTATATTGAAGTGAATAATTTTCTTTTTTCGCGCAGAATTTAATCCAGTATTAGTATATTACTGACAGAGACAAGCTGAAAGCTCCTTCCAAAGGAAAAATTCCTTTCATGGTGATCTTCCCCAGCTGCTCAAAATAGCTTTTCTTATAGTTTCCTGATAAAGAAAGACTCTTGCAAGAATTTTTTTCTGTTCTAAACTTTTTCATTTCTAGCAGACATCTGCTCTTCCTTGTAGGGTGCCATACTCCTCTATTCTCACAGTACAAACAAAATTACAAGCATTAGATTTTTCTTCTGATTCCTTTCTATGTAACCAAGAAATTGTGTAGCTTTTTAATTCTGCACAATGTGGAAGCATTTGCTCTCTGTCTTCAACATGGGGGAATAATTTGCAGCCAGACTGACCCAACAGAGCTGAAACGTCTATCATAGACATAGTAAAAAGAAGGGAAACCTGTATTGTTCTTTCTGTATTGAAATCTGCAGAGCATCTAAGCAGAGGAAATGCTTTCTTTGTCCCTTTCTTTTGGGGGTGGTCCCCAGAATCCCTAGAGCCCTTGTGAGAGATTCACATCTTGGAGAGCAGAATCACAGAACTGTAGAATGGTTTGGAGGTGAGCTTAACTACCATTTAGTTCCAACCTCCCAGCCATGGGCAGGGATGCGATTCACTAGATCAGTTCGCTCAGAGCTCCATCTAACCTGGCCTTGCACAGCACCAGGGAATGAATGCAGCAGAATGAGGTACAAGAGTTTTCCATATCTGGCTTGTACTTCTGAAATTTATTCAGCTGCTCACCTTTCATTGGAATGGTGTTGATAACCACACTTATAAGCAGATTTTACTCTGCTAAACAATGACATCTCCCATCACCCTGGTGAATCCAACAACTCCCATATATTCAGTTCCCCCACACCACCAGGGAGAGCCCCCAGCCAACCGAGAGAGCTCCTGCTGTTGTAGGAGCCAGGGGTCTAAAGCACCTTGGTTGGAAGGTATAACCTACAAGTACCATTCCTTGGCCATAGGCAAAGACTTCCTTGTTGTTAAAAACAGGATCATCCCTGGTGGCATATATAATCCTGGTGAAGGGAAGGATATTTCCAAAGAGATCTGTAGATATTGTCCTTCTAAGCTGAGCAAACTGGGTAAAACTGGACAAAGGGGAGAATGGTGGTGTCATTACTTACCAATACTTATTTTTTTTCACTGTGTTTCTTAAAAAGAGTAGAGTGCTGAAAAAGTAAAAAAAAAATTCATTATGTTGGATAATGACACAGACAGCCTGTGCCATTGTGGAATGCCAAATAATGGCATGTTATTGCTCTCCACTTTACTTTCATCAGAGTTTTCCTTGTGTTTTCCAAATACTAAACTTAAAATACGGCACTGTGATACTGTACCAAGAAAAAAAGGCATCAGGCTTTAGATGGGTTGTATTTATACAATCCTCAGGATACTGGCAATTCAAATATTGAAATTTAAATAATTAAAAAATAAAATAGACCACAATAATATGGAAATCCAGGCACTGTCTTTTTGGGATTTATCTCACAAATTTCCAGTATTGGAAAAATCTCAAAATGGGATTGCTGGAATAAGAAACTTTTCAGACTGCAAAGCTATAGTACTCATATATCTGACTCTTATTATACCAATTATTTACACTGAAAACAATATCCCACACCCTGTAAAAGTAAGGGAGAATATTTTTCATGGAATATGCTGAGGAGTTGATCTACGTAATGTAGCTTAAAGCAATGGAGCTTGAGTAGCTTTTCTCCATCTTTATTGTCACCGATGCCACTTCTTAGAAGTACTTGAGACATTTGGATGAACAACTGAAAAGAAGAACAAAAAGGTTTATCCATTTAACCATGGAAAAAGCCTAACGTTGAGTCTTCTGGAATGGGCCACCTACAAGATAGATGGTAAGTTCTTAAATGTTGTTCCATAACTTTTCATACTTTTGATATTTTATGTGGGATAGTGCTAAGAAAAAAAGAAACCTTTAATAAATAAGAACTTTGGAAAATTGATAAAATTATTTATTAATTCTGACTACTGATTTTGAGAGCAGATGTAAAACTTATTTTCTGTGTGTGTTGAATAGATGCAAACTGCAGGTCTTAGAAAAACACTGAAAGCTAACCACCAATTAAAAAGAATTCTGCAATCTACCATTGCACTTTGCAGCAATAAAGTGTCTTAAATTCACAGTTGTCAGCGTTAGCTTCTTTTTATTGCAACCAGATAAGGTCAGTGCTTAGCTACTATGACTATTCCTACTACAAAATCATTCTCAACAACCATAGCACAAAATTATTTGTGAAGTCCCTTCATTTAATCAGCCCACTCAAATGGGGAACAAAGCTCTTCAGCCATGAAAACAGGTTTTGAAGCATTGTTGAAAGCAGAACACTGATGAAAACCATTTATCTTGTGTTTCCAAAACAAAAAAAAACTTTATGAAAATAAGTGCAGGTGATTTGTAAAGTATTTATAGGGAAACTAAATAACATCAAGTACAGGACTTCTCTTAGGTGAAAAGTATTCTGATCAGGCATTGGTTCAGAATAAGTCATTTTGGGTTTGTCCTGCTCCACTAATCTGCAATATGTTTCTTTGAAGTTCTGAGCGTACCCAACTTGATTGTAAAGACTTCTAGTACATTAAGCATCACAAAAAAAAAACAAAAACAAAAACAAAAAAACCCCACAAGAAACCCAACCAACCAACCAACCAAAAACAAAACCAAAAAACAAACAAACCCCCCCCAACCCCCCCACAAATTTACAAATTTCTCAGCTAAATAGCTTCCAAAAGTGTTAATGATAGGTTCTGGTGTTGTGAGGTTGGAGGAGAAGATATTTAAAATTGATACCTTAGGATTTTAGCTTTCATATTTTCCATATATTTGTAGTCCTGCAATTCTTTAGTGTATAACTCTGACTCCATATAGAGTGTTAGCTATTGCTTTCCCATTTTAGTCAGACTAAACAATTCCTCTCCAGGCCTGGGAATTAAGGACACCTCACTGTCTCAAGCTCTGAGAACTGTAAACAAAAGTGAGTTGAGGAGGATCAAACTTGGGGTAAATTACTTCATTAACTGAAGCTGTAATTGGAAGATTAACCCCCAGTCTGGAAATGGACCGAACTTATAAAAGTGTGAAAACCTGTGACTGGTGTAGCCCCTGGGTGGGCTTTGTCTGCCCTAAATGTACCTGAAGGCCCTTCAGTAAATATAACTGCTTTTTATTATCTTAATTTTGTTTGGCCTCTGTTTTTAGATAGCCCAAAAAGGCATCAACATCTGTGCTATGACTTAATGGGCTGGTGTCATCATCCCTTTTATTTTAGTAACAGCTGGTATAATTATGTAAAATAGAATAATTAACTGCCATGCAGAATTAATAACTGCTTGTAAAATTTAAGTATCGGAGAGATTTCTTCCTTTTTTATTTCCTGAAAAGCATCTTGACTGACAATACTCAAAAGAAACTGTTGGTGTGTCCTGTCAGTGACCGTCTTTGCTCTCGCTGTTGTGACTAGGTTTGAAAATTGAGAATGGAGCAGTTCAGGACACATGTTGCAGAGGATCAGGTAAAAAAAAAATATAATGATTATATATAATATTTGCAATTGCTCATTTGCTTGCACATTTGTCTTTTGTGGCTGAAGTTATAAAAACCCCTATGTCAGTGCTGATGGTTTATGTGCAGGGGTGGCAGGAGAGAGAACAGCCTGCGATGTTTTCATACATATGTGGTAGATGCAGACATAAAACCTGTAAGAATCAGTGAGCGCTGCTCCATGACAAACTTGTTCCCCAGTGACAGAACTGAGTAAGCACTTCCCAGTTTAGAGGTGACATTTAGGGTGGAGCAGTGTTTGCTCCTTAACCTGGAGAGATCTTCTAGTGTAAGAAATACAACAGGGCATTCAGGAGACCTTGAAGCCTTTCAAGACAGTAAGTCACACGTTGATTTTCTTTGCAGAACCGGTACGTGGTCTGTCTGTGCCTTCTCCCTGCAATTTTGAGTCTGCAGGGCAAATATGTGCAAGCCGAAGTTGTACATATGAAAGAGAGCATATACAAAGCATGCTGCAGACAGAGCTTTGAATTGAAAATCTGTCAGTTCAGAGTTGAAGCCCAGGTGCGCTGGTTGTTGTCTTAGCAGATGTAGCTCTTTTTGGTTAAGTTTTAAGAAAGTAGAAGTTGTTACGTTATTAAAAATTCCTAAGGAGTTTCTCACTCCATGGTGGTATGCTAAATACTGTGTTTGACTAGATGCTTTCCTTTTAATTCCTCTGTGGTTGCCTTTCTTGTTTGTTTCTTGTTTGTTTTTTTTTGTTGAGTTTTTTTTTGTTTATGTTCTTCTCACGTCCTCTTTGGTGTTTCAAGAACACAGCTGGGTTCCTAGAATGAATGTGCTTGAGGATTTTTCAGGTAATCCAACAGAAGAAGAAAAATTTTGTTTGTTCTGTATTTCTTTCATCTGGACTTTAAACAAAACAATAGCATTTTCTTTTTTTTTTTTTTTTTAAAGTTTTAAAATGAAAAGCAAGCGCAAGTTATAGCTAATATTTGCTAATACCTTGGAATAAATTGCAAGGTAAAATAATAATTTGGCTGACCAAGCATTACAACAGACTGTCCAGGGAAGTGGTGGAGTCACCATGACTGGATGTATTTAAAAGATGTGTAGGTGTGGTGCATATGGATGGTTTAGTGGTAGTGGAACTTGGCAGTGCTGGTTTAATCATTGGACAATATGATCTTAGAGGTCTTTTCCAACCTTAATGAGTCTTTGATTTCATTATTCTACTTGCACATGATGACAACAGTCAGGACAGAAGGTTTGTAATGAATTTCTTTCTTTATTTAAGCAAACAAACTCTTATAGTATGAACAGGACTAAAATAGCCAAAAACGTTATTTGAGGAGAGGGGATGGAGTTGAGCTTGTTAGAGCCACACCACTTTGCCTGAGCTTTGATACTGATTTTCAAGGCCTTTTTCCTGAATCTTCAATTTCTAAAAATTAGTCACTCCACAAAAACAAGGATTACAGTTCCAATTTTCCCAACTTTCTTCTCTTAGTGACAAAAGAACTGGGTGGATTGTTTTAAAGGTAATCCCAGAGCACTTATCTTTGGCCTCCAGATAGCACAGGCTGCTGCTGAGCAAGCACCCAGCTACAATGTGTAAACCATATTCATTAGGAGCTCTGACAGGCTGCAGTTCAGCTCTGACCTCGTGATTAACAGGAGAATGGAAAGGGTTTGTGTGAAGTTTTAATCTTCACCCAGGAGTTGCCTGAGTAAATCCTATTAGAAAGAAGAGGATCTGAGCATGTGGGTTTCACATGTGATTTTGACCATATCCCTATTAAATTCTTTGTGTGAATTACGTCAAACCCTAAAGCTAGAAAACTTAAAACAAAATACTGTGTCATGCTACATTTCAGAAAAAAATTGGGTTCAGAGATTTTATTTTACTTTGAAATTGCTTAGATATAATTTAGAACGATCTAGGTATATTGAGGATTAATAATTCAAATCCTTCTCTCCTATATTTAACCTTCTTTACCACTGGATTTAAAAAAAAATGTGGCAAAATGCACTGTCACCAATTGTGGGGAAAATGAAATTGCTAACCTTGATGTGTATTTAGCCTCTAATAAAAATGGATTTTTTTTTTTTTTTTTTTTTTTTTTAAGGGAAAAGTTAAGATTACACGGGAAATTGTACAAGTGAAAAGTCAATAAACTATCAGAGCAGTGCAGGATGCTGTTGCCTTTTTCTCAAAAGATGACTAAACTTCAAGAGTGTTTCAAATCCATAGCTAAGACCAAAAGCCTGAGTCCTCTTCTGATATCTACATATTCGCCAGATATTTTTCCCATTAATAACAGTAGCAGTTTAATACTAGGAAATCTGCTGCATAATTACTCTATGACCTTAATTTTGAACAGTTAATTATGAAATATGGGCTTTTTTGTTTGTTTGTTTTGGATTTTTCCCCTGTATGTAGTAAAGTGTTGTTATAATGAGTTTAATTAAGTGAAAATGCTTGTTGGCCTGCAATGTTACAAGAGGTTGCCACGTGCCAATAAATCATAATTAAATGTATTTAGTGTAATTGAAGGTGTCATTCACAATCTTGTTGCTTGTTAAAAATGTTAATTGTTTCCTTAAATGGCAAGCCCTTCCAATTATAAAGAAAATTAACCCAAAGCTCAGTTTTGCTAACCAACAGCAATGTAATGTTTACTTTACAAAGAATATCAGTGTTTTATTCACGAGCAGTTATTTCGTATAGTAAAGTAAGTGGTAATATCTGGGATACTTGAAGAGATTTTAATGTGCATTTTTTTTTTTTTTTTGAAAATGCTTGCTGATTTGCTGGTTGTTTTGGTGAAGTGTAGTTATGGTGAGGGCAATGCCATCTGCTGAAACATGGAGGAGAATCACCAAAGAAAGCTTTGTGGCTTAACTGGACAGGACAAAGCAGTTTAAATACAGACTACATGAACTTTACTCATTACGAGTTAAGAACTAGGACTCTTAGGGCTCAAATGTGTAATTTAGAAGTATGCAGTGAGCACACGAGCTTACAACTCTGGGATTATTCAGGTAACTACCACACTGTTGTAGCTTCCTTCATTGAACCATTATTTTAAAAAGGAAAATTTTGTTTTGGGCCATTTGTGTGACAGTCTGTGCTCACACCTCTGCGTTTAAATAAGGTTTTTGTATATAAAAAAATGTGTGCCTGTCCTACCTGTAAACAGGAAGTTTTTAAGGGGAGAATGAATTTATTTGGAGAACATGTAGCATGTTAATGCAATGAAGGACAATAGCCTCTGCATACCAGATTTTCATTTTTTGTGGAACTCACTATACCATAGTTCCTTCCCCCCTCACCACTACTCCTATGCACTTTTCTGAATCCCAAATGGCTTATTGTTAAAGCCAAAAGGAGGGGCTCAGTTCTGCTTTCCTGGCAGTATCAGCATCTCTGATGGCATTGATCAAAATTTAAACTTTCCAAGCCTGTATTAACAGAGGAGAAATGCTGCATGTGCAAATGTGCAGGGGAAAGAAAGAAAGATATGAAAGTTTGATGTTTTAACTTCTGGATTCTTTTGAGTCCTATTTACATACAAGGTAGAAGAAAGTTTTCCATGTGGAACACTGTCATTATTGAATTAAACTTGTAAAATTAGAATTATTTTTTTTATTTCTCCATTTGTGGGTCTCAGTTCCTTCAGTCTTCACAATAGACAATTCTGGGAGACAGGGATTAGAAGCAGCTGCAGGCCTTTGTGTGATCTGAAGGGCACAGTAGGAGTATAAAGAATTTAAATATCATTCATTTTCTTTTCCTTTACTTCTTTTCTCCCCGCCTTCCCCATGCCATTCCACATGGGAATCAATCAGTCATTCAGAGCCATGGACAATGACCCCCTACTTTTCACAGCTCATACCCAAAAATCCTTTGACAAAGCAGACCTGGATTCCAGCTATCTCAGCACTGCTGGAAGTTACATTCTGCACTGTTGGACATTGGGATTCATGAATTGCAGCCTTGCACTGTACACCGAGTACCTTCAGTCATTTGTCAGAAACATTGGCTAATCACTGTCTGAGCACTGTATACTTCCAGTTTTGTTTTAATGCCTTTACAGTTTTCACAATGAGTCTGGGGAACCTCACTGGAATGAAGTTCCTTTCTGATTAAAATGTCTTGTCTTTAAATCCAGCTTTGCAGAAGAGATGCCAGCCTGAAGGGCACAGCATGGCTGGGGTACACTTCTGGTGATTGATACAACCTCACTTCCTCGATGATCATCCCGAATAAATCTCCTCAGTATTTTCAGACATGATGTAGATGCCCTTTACATCCATATAAATCTTCAGCCAGGAGAAAATTAGCCAAGTCCAGACATTGATCTTGTGAGGTAAATTGTACCTAGGCAGCAGGGGATCCATTGATAAACAATGAAGCAATGCAGATAACTTACCAGCTTACTTTTAATCAATGCAGCTTCTCACAATGTATTATTCCAGCAATGGGTCTAAATCACTGTGCACTGTAAGGGTTGTTTTCAAAACCTTTTAATCTAATTGGAAAATCTTCCTTTCTACTGGTAATAAACACTCACTAAACTGTCTGCACCTAATTGAGCTGCAGTAATTTATGTGAGCTCCCCACTGCTTTTTCTCCCTTTAATCAGACAGACTGCTTTACATCTTTAACTAATGAAACCTAAGACTTCGCCAAGAAGATTTGATCAAATGTCACTACTGAATAAATCTTCATTAACACTGACATGTCCCACAGCCTCTCCAGGTCCCTTTTCATCATTAACTCACAGCAACATCATCATAGAAAGGTGATGGTCACTACTTTATTTACATATATAATTAAGCCGTAGTGAACAAAAGGTTAGTCACACCAAATAAGAACTTGAAAAGAAAATTTATTGTTGCTTTTTGTCAGGACATAATGATAGTAACTGCAGTGAAGCATTTTTTCCTAGAAAGGAGATCTCAGCCCTAGACACATGCTAGAAATGCTACCAGCTGCCATGTATGTACATTCCTAAAAGCCTTCCTTGTAGTAAAGCTGTTCAGATCTGTCTTTATCCTTGATAAATAAGAATTCTTGCCCACCCAGTAGTGCTTTGCAGAGATTCTCAAGTCAGCTTAGGTAGTGAGAACTGTACAACTGCTTCCCACAGGAGTATCAGGTATCCACATGTGTGGTACCTAGCACAAGCCCTTTGATGGTATTGCTGGATATAACATAAGCAGCACCTGTCCCTACTAAATAGAACAGTAAAAGGTGGTACTCCCATGCCTGTGTGGGAGAGAATGAGAGAATTTTTCAGAATAGGCCAGTATTGACCAGAATTAAAGTTGCAGGTGAAAGAGAAGCAAACCAGTACTCTATGAGACAAAACAAAACTGATTTTTGGATTTTCCCTAATGGCATACGTGATTTTTTTACGCATAAAAAATCAGAGGTGCCAAAGGAAATGTTCAGAATACCAGCTTTAGGTATTTCAGTATGCTCAGCATTAATTCCACATATAGAGTTGATTCTGTACTGTCTTTAACTGTAAAGTCAGGTGAATGAATGCTTCGGAAAGTCTTTGTGCTGCTCATCAAACATTTAGTAAGTGGTAAAAGACAAAAAACAAGTCAAGAATGTGAATGCTGGTACTTTAATGGGAATTGGGATGAGTGTTGAAGCATGAATTGGGAAATGCATGTTGAAATGGAGTTGGGGGCAGGGACTATGATGGCAAAGACATTAATTGCTAAACTGGACAAAAAAGAGCAGCTCATAGTGGTCAGTGCTAAGGTCAGGCTGAAAAAGAAGATGATTTTGACAGCAGAGTTTGTCAAAAGTCTTGTGTCTGGCAGGTAATGCAGGCAGGGCAGACTGAACAGAGCCACATCTGACCTGGCTTGGCATTTTCCTTGGAAAGCTTCCTGAGCTATAGTTTTGCAGAGTGCATGCATTGATTGAATGGGACCTGCTAATCTCAGCAAACACTTTGTCTGCAAGATCTACTGGTAATATACATGTATACATATATATATATTTATATATGTGTATATATATATGTATGTGCATGGAGGAGCATGTAGTGCATCTGGCTCTTTCACAAACATCATGTGTGAGCGTTCTTCTAAGAAACTCTCTGGTTCCTTCTATAATCAGCATCTTTTTAATGGCATGGAATGACAACAATTGTGTCAAGGTGAGAAAACAGAAGGCAGGACTAGGATGGACAAAATAAAACTTTAATATTTATTTTTTACACCATGTCACGTAGACCAAAGAAAAACTTGATATTTACGAGAAGCACATTTGGATTTTCTTTAGGCCTTCTTAGTTTGCTGTTAGCAACCTTTAAAACTATTCATCCATAAATAATTTTTGTGAAGGTTAATAATACTTTCCAAAATGTGTTTAATAATCATTATCTGGCCTTCCATCTTAGATAAACCACTTAAAATAAATGTCAGTTCTAGATGACTTTGGAGCATAGCTGGAGCCTGAATAAAATTTTGTTTTTCAAGGGCAGATTTTAGCTAAAGATAGCTCTGGTCCCCTGCATTCCTGAGGGATTTATATTGGGATGCTCTAGTACTTGGAGATAAAAGGAACATTCACAGTAGATGATTCATATTATCTGGATTAGTTAGATTCTGTATTTCTTTAATCATGAGAAACAATATCATTTCTGTTGTACAAAAATACTCTGACTGTGGAAGGAATGTTGTTTGAAAGGTGAAGATGAAAGTACAATTGCTGAGTACAGTTGGAAAGACAGGAACAGGTGGGGATTTTAGGAATACCTGCTAGCCTGTGGTTACACTGAATATGACACATGTATCATGGATATTTCAGAAAGGCTTGTATCTATCATACAAATTCTAAAACTGGATGATTTTAATAAAGAAATAATTTTGTTGCAGATACGGTGTCTTAGTGTTATATTTTAGCCTAATATGCAGGATCTCTCACTGGTTAATGTTTCATGTTGGCAATAAAGGCTATGGGTGGATCTTGTCATCAGTACTGAGATGGAATAGATACATGATCTATCAAAGCAAAAATATTGCTTCCAGAACTGCTGAGCTCTTCTGTCGCAACTGTAAAAATCCTAAAACTTTGGAAGGCCCATGAGTGAAAAAATCCATGGTATGGATATACAAATGCTTAATGTATGCAAGTGTCTATCAGAGAGGACACACAACTTGGTGGAATAACTCATGTTGTAGCCCTGTGTTGCACCTATTCTGCTTTAAGAAATGATATTAAGTTGCCTTTGGATACATGATATGCACATGCCAGTAAAAAAAAGTGTTTATGTACTTTCTGAGAAAGAGACATCACAGGATTTTATTCATGCATAATTTATTTTTCTGGGCTATTATATCAGCATATCCAGCACATTCAATAAAAGTGTATGGGATCCATTTGAACCAATTACCTGCAAGGCACTGTGTTCTCTGTTTTCTTTTTTTACTGCTTTAGTCTAGTGAATGTGAAAACCTGCTCAACTTGGGTATGCACACAAACAGAAAGAGCAGATAGAAGCATGTCTTATAGCTTATGTTGTGCTACTGGAAACCTGAAACTTGTAGGTCAATGACGCAGTTTTATTTCTTTTCCAATGATGGAAGGGAGAAAAAGATGAACTACAAGATGATCAAAAAGCACTTTTCCACTGCTGTTCTTTGATATACTATTCTCTGTAATATAAGTGCTGTAATAAATCATACTTTCTGTTTGTTCCATGTCTTGGGGTCAGTGTTCAGCACACTCAGTGGTACTGGCAGGTTTTTTTATTGTTCCAGTGGAAGCCTGTGAATATGCTCCAGCCAGCTTATCTGATTGTTTGTTCTGCTCAGCTAAGCAAACCATGCAAGTGTGCCTAAACTAAATTACCTGCTGTAAGTCTATACTGGTGTCATTCCAGTAGAGACTCTTCCATGTGTTTCCTTTTATTCCCTCTCTTGTGTCTTTTTCCCAGTCATTGCTCATTAAAAACCACAGAAAAAAAAATAGTCATAAAAAGACATACAGCTGCTTCTAGAAAGCATCTCTGATCTAAATGCCAAAATATTTTAAATTCAAAGAATTATGTTTCCTGACCTAAAGTGAATTTATTAAAACAGGCAGTATTCTTGGTCTTCAAATTAATAGAATGAAAGAATTACTAATTTCAGACATAGATATCTGTCAGATTTTTTTTTTTTTAGTATTTATGTAACTGGACATGAGATGTTACCAAAGTTATGGTTTCCTACAAGAATAATTGTAGCAAAAAGTTGATTACCTTAATTAGGCTTGAACCTCAATCACTATAAATAAAGTGTAGGCACACTTATTGGAAATAAGAGTTGAATGCTAGGACTGGGAAAGCTGGAAAGAAGGAGCAACAAATTTCAAAAAGCATTTTACAGCTTGTAAGGACTTAAAATATATTTTTCTTTGGAGTGTCTGAACCTAAGCTAAATCTTTTGGGGGAGTGAATATGTGAAGGGATTCCTGACTGTGAGACTGAGGGCTTAAGGAGCTTCAACTGAGCTGTCATCAGACAGCCCTCTCAAAGACCAGAGCTTAGAAAGAAGTATTCTGAAAAGTACGAAAGAACAATTCTCTTTTGATAAGGAATATAATCAACCAAACAACGTACAGATAGCCGAACAATAACTGGGAGAATGTTTTTGCAAGGTTTTATGCACATTAATTTTTCCTATTGTTACATCATGCTCTTAGCTCAATATTTTGTACTTTGCTTTCTATGATGGTCCTAAAATAAAGGAAACTCAGTTTCAAAGAACTCAGATTTTGAGATCCCTGTTTTCCTAGGCAAAACAGTCTCATTTGGTTAAGAGACTTTCTTGACAGTGAATGTCTAAAACAAATGTTGCTGATCTAAGGATCAGTGTTATTTAAAAGCTTCTGTGAATTGCAAAAAACACTAGTGAAATCTGGTGGATGAGATGGTGCCTGCCTGGAATCATTCATATGTCTGTCTGATTAGGAAGAAATATTAATCCCATTTAATGAAACTGTAATTTCTCAAGAAAAAATGCAGGTACACGTGCATAGCCTGCATCTAAACAACCTGTCTTTTAACCCCAGCTGGCAACTAAGTACCAGGCCCTCACTCACTACCCCCCAGCCTCCCTCCTGCCTCTGGTGTGATGGGGAGGAGAATGAGAAAAAGGTAAAACCCATGGGTTGAGATAAGAACAGTTTAATAATTGAAATAAATTAAAATAAAGCAATAATAATGTAAAAGAGAGATGAATAAAACACAAGAAAACTAAGTGATGCACAATGCAATTACTCACTACACTCTGAATGATGCCCAGCCTGTCCCTGAGCAGTGATCAGCAGCTCCCAGCCAGCTCCCCACAGTTTGCATACTAATTATGATTTCCTATGATATGGAATATCCCTTTGGACAGTTTGGATCTGCTGTCCTGGCCGTGCTCTCTCCCGGCTCCTCACTGCCAGAGCAAGAGAAACTGGAAAATCCTTGATTTAAACACTACTAAAGCAACAGCCACAATATTTCTGTTCTCATCATTGTGCTCATGCTAAACCTAAACCACGACACAGTACCAGCTACTAGGAATAAAATTAACTCTCTCCTAGCTGAAACCAGGACACAACTGCATGAAGGTACTTTGCCTCTTAAGTTTTTTTCTGAAAAACTTCACAATTTCTAGAATTGCAGGATTACTTATTTTACATGGGAATAGAATGAAAAATGAACTCAGTAATGTTATCATGTCTCAAATCTGAAGCCAAATTCACATCCTTAATATCTATCAAAAATACTTCCCTTTCCAAAGTAAATTTTTAGGAGGACTTTAGAAAAAAATGTTTGTATTAACCAATGTTATGCTGGTCTGTTTTGCAAAATCAGAGACAACATTCAACATTTTTCACACTCATAGGCTCTCTTGGGCAATGTTATAAGACAGAGGGAGTAATTAACTGGTAATCTTGGATCCAAGCCTGAACTGGTTTGAAGAGGTTGGTCATACCTGTTGGGGAAATGGTTTGGTACAGTATTGAGACAGATATTTGTTATGAACATCTAAACGCTGATAGCAAATTATTTGTGTTGTACACAGTGCTTTGAGATACATTTGAGGTAAGACAAAATCATCATAATCAGTAGTACATTCAACAAATTTATATATAGTACAATTTGTGTGGTTGAGTGACCTCTGAAAAAGCTAGGAAGTTCCTCTTAGTTCAAGTATCAAAGCCTAACCACATTTTATACGCTTTTTCCTAAATCAGCTAGATCTTTTCATAATGTCAAATGTTCTCAGATAATAGGCTTTTTCAGAATATTTTTGGCAACTGTATTTCGTAGTTGAACAGCTGATTAACAGGTTTCTTTTTTCACTGTTTTGGTGTTTCTTATTTTATTACCTAATCCAAAGTCCCCTGAAATTTATCGGTTCCTGCCTCTCAGAATAATGAGTTTTCTTCTGAGATTCTCATGAATTATGAAATAATGAAGTGTTTTTTTTAAGGACTTTTTAAAATTTTGAATTAAAAATTTTAACAGCTAGAACCACTAGTGTTTTAGAAGGAGCTTTGTATTATTTAGGATGCTGTGCTCTATGCTTACCGTCTTATTCCTAGTTGTTAAACTTCTGCAAGGAAGACATTTGTTGTAGTGAATTTTCTATTTCTTATTAGAATAGGAAGAAGATATCTCTTTTCACTTTGCTTTCCTCAGTAAAGTGTATGTAATGCCCAAAACAATGTCATTAAGCTCAGAGTAGAAAATATGAGTAACTGTTTCACATGTTTCACACTAATGTAATTACAGAGGACATCTAGAACATCTCCCTGCAAAAATCTAACATTTTAAAATCAATTTTTCTTTTTTTCTCTTAGATCAATTAACTGGAAAAAATATTTACTGTACCATTTTACAATTAAACTTATAAATACTATTTGACATCTAAAATGAATTTTTGTTTCTATTTTTAAGCTGATTTATTTGCTTGTAATGTGGTTTTCTCCCTACTGCATCATGCTCATACACTTTGCTGCTGAAAGCCCACGTGTAAATAGTAAGCATTAGCAATATTTTTCAGCTGGAGAAAGAAACCCAGCTTCCAGCTTTTCTGAGGGATAACAACACTTCAGAACACGTCAGTCCATAGCCGAGGTGTGTTTTCTAAGGAAACTTCATCTGCATAGGTAAATATGAAGTCAAAATTTAAATAGAGGGAAAGATTGAACAGAAGATAGAGTGATGCTATGATTGACAGATATAAACACATTTTCATTGGGAAAATTATTGGTGTTCCATTTGCCAGAAAAAATTCATAATAAGCTGAAAATTGCCAGGTGAGCCAGTGTGATTGAGAGGTAGCACCTTTCTCTTGCAGTGAGAGTGGCACAGTCTATGAAAAGGGTGAGATACTGACTGCGTAAACAAGGCATTCTCTTGGTTTTAGGTGAAGGCTCAAGGTGCAATATGTTTCAAATACCTTTATATGTCTAAATAACAAACATCCTCCCTCTAGTTAATTATCCTTGAGTGAGACAAATCATGCCTCAGATGTGCCTCTCTAAGTGTCAAAATTTGGCTGAGATGAATCTTGCCCAAATGCCTCCTGTGAAATATAATTCAGTCATGCTCAAGTGACTACAGTTGGAGCTGGGCTGATGGACACGTTCTCCAGCCTAACTGAGGCTCTAAGGCTACTACTGAATGAAGATCATTGGGCCCACATGATCTTGACCTCTGTGAGGTGCCAGAGCTTGAGATCCTGTGCCCTAAACTTCTCTCTTTGCTTTTTTTATAAAGTGTGGAAGAAAATTAGTCTTTTGTATCTACAAGTTGAGACTTGCCATACTTGTGGATATTGATATCCTCTGTATATAGGTATACTTTAAAAGAAAAAAACTTAGTACCAAAATGAATCATATGTATCTTAAAATTATATATGAGAACATAAATATAAAACTGAAAAATTTTACTAGGTAAGTGGAAGGCTTCAATTTTTATGCTCCCGCATTATATATCATTACAACTGTTCATTCCTGAAACTTGGTTAAAGTGTTATATTTAAACATTTATGGACTAGTTTTCAGACAAATATATTATATAATTATTTGTGACTTAAAGGCAGACTATGGCAAAACTTAATCACTGTCATTTATGCCCTGGAAGTAAAAGGTCATACTATATTTATATCTGTTTGAGGTTATGGTATCAACAACATGTGTACTTGATAAAAAGCGGTGCAATAATATTTTGTGAAAATCACAGAATACCCTGAAGCCAAATGTCAGTGATCCCCTCTTCTCTGGCAATTGCAAGAATTTGCAATCGGTTATAATTTTTTCCCACAGGACACTGTGTGTCAATTTTGTTTCAGTTCCTGGGGATACCTAGGTGTCATAAAGGGATAGATCTGTATTAGTATTTACAAACTTCCCAAAATTATGGTTGGTTCCCAAAGTAGTGGTTGGGAATTCTTTCCCCCTATGTAACAGGTAACAGAGTTGTAAAACATGGAGTGAAGGTGACATTTTTGTTCCCTATGAATTCCCACAGCAAGTAAGCATAATGGATTCTGATCCACAGCTCAGATTAATAAAATGACAGCATGGGAAATGTACTGGCTGATCTTCCCATGTGCCGGGTTTCTGCCTTCTGACTTATTTTCTTTTTCCTCAGGGTTTTATATTTTTTCACAATGGTAGGTTTCTCTTTAGTTACTCTTAGGCCACCAGTGCTTGCCTAGACATCTTAACTACATGTTAATGCAATAACAACAGGTCTTCAACTTCTTACAGTAAATGTGGGTTAGGCAGTGGATCTTAACAGAACTGGGCCCTGGATACTGAGCAGCTAAACAGCACAAGATTGAGCAAATCCCACATTACAACCAGTGCTGAAGAAGATGCCCATAATGCAGAAAATAACTGGGCAGTCATATAAGGAAGTCTTCTGTGGGGGCTCAGATTTTTTGTGATTTGGTTAGTGGTCTCTTCTGGACAAGCTGCCAAAGAGGAAACCATACGTTGGACATGGACATGGTCACGTCATCTTTTGAAATGTTGGACAATTTTCAGCTGATCAATTTTTATCTTGAACTGAATTCATGCCATAAAGTACATCCGGTTATCATTCCCTTGCTACTTTTTCCCCCCAACTTCAGCCTCAAGATATCCTCAGCTGCTGATTCTCAGGTTTTGCATTAGGGCCTGAAATACTGAACTGTATCTCAGATAAAAATAGCAATTCTCGGTCATCTACCAGCTTGGGAGATCTCCTGGCCAGACTTGCACAGATTGCTCTTCATGCCTGGGCTTTGAGTGTGTCTCCTGCAGGAATGACATCAGGGCACTCCTGGCACGGCTTCACTTGGCTGCTCTGAAGAAATGCTTTTACTGACAGTATGTGATGTGAATCAGAAACACTGTCCTACATAAGGACTGCCATGGATGGCCACCATTTCACTGATCCTCTGCTCTAATCATCCCTCTGCATCCTTTCTTTTTACTCTACCATGGTTTCTTGTTCCTTAGCACCAGAGGACAAGCCAGCTGCTCCTAGCCACCCTCAATCATAGGTTTGCCTTCTTGCCAGGAATCTGTAGGCACATGAACATGGCAGTCTTCTGGCATCTTAAGACATAGTGGCACACACATCGTAATCATCTTCTTTATCATTATCTTCCTTGTCTTTATCAAAGTGATCACTTCCACTATAACTACCTCCCTGAAATTTGCCCTCTCTTGGCATTTCCCCTCTCTTTGTTCATGACTCCCTGCCACCAGTCATTTATGCTGTCACAGCACGAGCCTAAACCTTGACATCTTTGTTATTACAGATGATAACTAGCAACAGCACCAGCTGCAGAAAGCTATAGCTCCTTTGCTGCTTTTGAAGGTATACCCAGTGCTCTGGAAACAACAGGAAACAAGTTTTCCACTTCAGGAAAAATGTGCAGCTGCATTCTTACTTGTGGGGCCATCGCCAGACTCCAGCCTGTGCTGCCTCTAAGTGCACTTTGCTCACAAGTGGCTCAGGAGGTTGGTACACACACGCAAGCACACAGAGATGAGAGGCACACAATCCTTGCAGTACGAGTACACAAATACCATTCCAGTGGTAGTGTAGGGAGGGTTCTGAAGTTTCATCCAAGCTGCTGCTGACCACTGAAGGCTGGTCCATAAACATTGCTGCCAAGGAGCTTCCTAGAAATACCACTTCAATCCAGCATCACATGTTGTGGATAGCAAGATGCAGTGCACTAGAGCATGTGGCTTAAACATGTCCCATGTGAGTATGTGAACTTGCTTCATTTGCAACAAAACAGTAACCTAGCATTGTCCATGTCCTGTATTAATCACAGAACAATAGAAACATATAATCATCAAGGTTGGACAAGGTCATCAAGTCCAACCTTTGAGTGAACACCACCATGCCAACTAAAGCATGGCACAAAGTGTCATGTCCGTTTCTTTCTTAAACACTTCCAGGGATGGTAACTCCACCACCTCCATGGGCAGCCTTTTCCAGTGCTTAACTACCCTTTAAGTGAAAAAAAAATTCTACCTGAACTTCCTCTTGGTGCAGCTTTAAATTATGTCTGCTTGTCATGTCATTAATTGCCTGAGAAAAGAGGCTGAGCCCCATCTTGCTACAGCACACCTTCCTTTTCTTTTGTTTGCTATCAAATCTGTGTGATAGTTTTGATTATCTAATGGGAACTTAATGAACTTTATAGAATTAATGGGTGGAATCCTGAGCTACTGTAAATTTGAATCATTCAACTGAAGTGAAAAATCTACTTTGCTTATCTGCATCTGATCTAAACCATGTTAAGACACTGTGTTTTCTTTGGAGGAAAACACATAGCACTGACCAGACTTATGAATGACCTCTTCATGTAAGGATACTTTAAAGAGATATTATAAGAAAGCAAGGCACTGTTCTTATTCTTTGTGATTATTGTTTTTTAAGCGTAGAATCTCAGGAATGGTGAAATTTTGCTATGACAGATACATACATGAAAGCATGATTGCTTAATGCACACTGCCACGGAGGGATTCCTCCTGTTATAACAGATTATGGTGGTGTGAGTATAATGAGGGGATGACTGATGTAGAAGAGGAATGGACATATCTTGGCCACTAAGCTTTGGTTCTTTTAAAAATTTGTCAGCTAGGTTGACTTTTTGGTGAGTAATGGCTTCAGTGCCTTGGCTGTCTTCCTAAAACCATTCAGCAGGCATCCCTGGGAAGTGCCTCTTTAATCCAAGTCTTTTCTTTTCATCTACAAACTGCCTCGGGATAAGTCTCAGTTGGTTGTGGTTTGGGGGCCCTGGTAAAAGTGTTCAGTGTAGGGAGGCATTGTGCAAGACAGATGGCTCTTATTACAGACCTTTGCATTACAAATCGAGGGTAACCAATCACCTGACAGGGGGTCTTGCTCTTGCTTTCTCCTTCCACGCAGGTGTCCTTCGTATGAAGGTGGGATTTTGGGCTCTTTCCACAGCCAAAAGCACAGAAAAGTTACAGGAAATGAGCTGCCCATTTGAAGTGTCTGTGATACTGTCTGACTCAGTTTGGTTATGAGCACAGGATAGTAGCTTAGCCTGAAGGAGTTTAAAGGAAAATGAAGCAAAGAAAGACTCTAAGAGAACAAAAACTCCACATCTCTCCATCCATGCTGAGTTTGATCAATTCTTGACAGTAATTTAACCAGGAGAAGAGATGTTATCTGTACTTTCTAACAAAGAGAGAGGCTTCATCACAATATACTGTGTTTTTGAGCAATTGCATTTTATCCCAATTCCACAAGAGGGTTTTTATGTGAAGATATGTGGAATGCTGTAGCGCAAACACCATTCCCATGGATGGCAGTACTTAGCAAACAATTAATCATCTTTTCTAGAGTCTGTTTTACTGTTTTACTTGCCTTTTTTTTTTTTTTTTTTTTTTTTTTTTACTACCGGATATTTGATTAAAGAGTTAAGATTCAGCTTTGGAGCCAATGTGTCATGGTTCAGCTCATGACTGTGGAACTGCAACATGAAATGTTGCTGATATCCTCACAATCAGTACATCCCTTGGATAAAACAGCTTTCCAGATTTTAATCTAGTTGGACACAGTCTCAGTGTCTCTCTGTCTCTTCTTGCTGGTACTGATCACAGCACATTTAGCCCCAGCAGATGGGAAATATGCTCACCACTTGTGGTTGATGCATGGTTATAAAACATTATGGAGAAAAGCTAGGAGGCATAATGATAAAAGACCAAATTGGCTTTTGGTCCTGTTTTCCTTTTTTCTGCATGAACAAAGCACATGGAATGACTTTTGAAGCAACATGTGTCTGTTGCTAGGTATATCTTAAAGCTCAGGTGATATGCTGGGAGCTGCCATAATGCATATATGCACTATATTATATATTCAGTCTTTTTTATTGCTTGTGAACATTTTTGACGCTCGTTTGTATGCAAGTTCAAACTAGGACACCAGCTCTGGCCCTTACACCTTTAAAATATCTCAGAGCTGAATTGAAATGTTACTTATTGGGCCTGTCTGTATCTGGTAATTGTGCCTGCATCAGAGGGTATCAAGTTCTCTCCTTTACACTATTAATTTTAAACCCTGGGCAATATATACAACAACATGAGCTTTAGAAAGTAATTCTCCTGTTTTGCCAGTCCCCTAATTATTTCAACCTGCAATAAAATGTCAGTCTACCTAATTATGTGGTTACTCCTCTTCTGGGTCCAATATAGCCTGCAGGTGTGCACAGTAATGTGGCTAGCAGGTCTGACTGACCTATCACCTTCCAGTTATTACATTGGCCTTTTGCAAAGTTGGCCAAACCTCTCGTGTCTTCAAGACACTGTTATTAATTTGAACTTCATCAGACAAGGCTAGATCTGAAACTTCAGCAGAGTACAGGGAATTGTGAGAGTAAGGCTGGAGTATCTTATCTAGACCTAGAATGTGTCCAATTAACTAAGTAAATCTTAAGCTTTTGGGCTTTTTCAAAATATCTTGGCAATCTGACTCTGAATTATCTGTTTAAATTAATTCTGTGGATCCAATGTACGAAAGAGAGCGTATTGCTTTGTTAGTCCTGTAAGGAGTTTAGTAGTATAATTGGCTATTATTCTCTTGTTCTTTTAGAGTTTTCTTTAAGAAACAAACAACCACCAACAAAATGTGCTCCTAGAACAATAGCTCTACACAGCCCCTATTTACTGCCTCTCAGTGATAGGGAAGCTGTATTTAAACCAGCTAAAACAGCTAAAAAGGCAACAGGCTCTAACAGGAGCCTAAGCCTGTTCAGATTAGGTTTGAGATGCAGCCCTCTCTACTTAATCAAATGAATAGGGAAATGATGTTTCCAAATATCTCTGTGTCACCAGATGACACAGGGAAAAACGACGCACCACAGCTTTGGTTACGATGAAGACACTAATTTATTTTCTCTGACTCCAATCTTTTATAGTTCTCAAAAGGTGCCAGTGGATTGGAGGGTGAACGTGCCACCTCTCCAACGACACTGGACAAATTACTTGTACATCAAATTTCTCCGCCTCTATGAAAGAATGTAAAACAATAGGTTGTTTACAGAAAGTTGTGTGGGAAAGTTCCCTACAAGAATGTAAACTCAGAAGGCTTTAGAAAACTCTTGAAAATCAGGGCGACATCTCTGCTGTTTTATATTTGGCCAGTGAATTCCTTGCTTCCTATTCCCTGTGGGAAGAGGTGTGCTGTGGAGGTCCAATACCTGATATGTACCTCCTGTACTAAAAAAAAAAAAAATCAGTTTGCATGCTGAGGAGTCTGTGGGGACTGAACACAGCTCTAGCCTGTTGAATTCTTTGAGGATTCAAAAGTGCTATGTTAAACTTGAAAGCATGGGAAAAATATCGGTGCACTTCCTAATTTTGACCAGAAGAGGAAGTACCATCATGTGAAATACCATTCCTACAACAGTTTTTAGATGACTGAGAGTACAATAGATTGTTGTGCAACTCTACATCCCCAGAATTGAGTGAAGCTTTGTGTAGAAAGATTTTGTAGGCTACAAAGTGGGGATAATTTATTATATAAATTAATACATAGACACAAACTGAAAAAGAAAAGACCACAAACTAACAGTTGAAGAAGATCATGAAAGCTAATAATTTTGTATCCTTTGCAAAATCTTTTCTAGTGGGAGCCTGATCAGTTCAAATGAGTATGCTTAACATTTAATACTTCAGTTTAAACAATCAGGGAATCAGATGTCCAGTACTCAGAGAATGCCTGTGTGATTTTTTGATCCCTATAAGAACTTCTGAAATTCTCAGTCCCAATCAGATAATTACTATCTAACACATTTCTCTTCCAGGCTGCATCCAAAATATTTTGTTTGTCTAAAAAAATGCTACAATCCCTAGATTTTTAAACATAACATCATAAAACTCAGATTTTTTTAAATGAAAAACTTATAATCTAAAGCATTTTTAAATTATCAAGTCAACATTTGATCAAACAGATTTTAGGGGTCTTTTTCCCATATATTAATGTAGTCTCCCATCCAATTTTCTGATCAGCCCTACTTATTTTGGAAAGGAAAAGAATGTGGGAAAACTACGAACAGAAAGTCAGAGGCTTTCTGGATATTAGTATTGATTGTCTTGTACTGATAGTGCATCATGCCACAGCATAAAACTAGAAATTGTATAATAGGGTAGTGTTTTGGGCAGCTCTGGGCAGAGATGTTTTATAACAGGTGAATCTCCTATGACAAGGGTAACCATTTCACTTTAAGTATTTTTGGTGCATTTGAAATGAATAGCTGCTTACTTAGGGAAAGGAACAATACATTATTTATTCTCTAACATCATACCACTGCCTGTGCAATGAAAACACCTAAACAAACTGAGAAGGGGAGCTGGAACTGTGGGCTGGGCATAGGCTAAGAGCATCATATTCAGTACAAATTTAGATAGTAAGATAACACCTTCCCAATGAGAAAAGCTGCTGGAAAACCTTGCCCTTTATTAATGGGCCTCATGAGTCAATCTGCAGCAATGATGTATCATCCTCATTTAAGGAAATGATGTGCTGTGAAAATGCTTAATTTTTAAGAGCAAGAGAGTGGATTGAAACAAGTATACAACATAAGGGAGCTCAAATCTCTCATGATGTATGCTGATTTTCGGGTGGTCCCCATTTGCACGGCTGTTTAAGCAAGCACTCTAAATGGAAATGCACTTGACATTTTTGTGACTAGCTGTAATCAAACAGCATTAGAATTCAGCTGATCTCACAGAAGACGATTAAACAAATTTCTTGTTTGTTCCCAGTTCTTTCTAATTGGAAAATGGAGGAAAAAGACAAGCTGATGAAAATGATCCCAGATGGAAAATGGTGTCTTAAAAGGAGCTTGGAGAGGAATGACAACTTCCAGCCCCTTTTCCTAAAGCAAGAATCCCATCACTCTATTATGCCCATAACCACGGGAGCCAGCATTCCCTTATGATTGTCAGGCACTCTGACAGAATGAACATTCAGTGAAAAGCCTTAGGATTTAGCCTTACACTGACACTATTGGGTTCTAGAGGAGGGAAAAGTAACCTCTGGTTTTCAGAGCAGTTTTGTGCACACTTTTCACACAACGAGAATAAACTCTGCTACCTGGTAGCACAGCTGCTTGCTCTCTCAGACCAGAATATTTGAAGCAGTGTGTCTTTCAGCAGCTGTGAAACTTGCTACTGCAGTATATGAATAAATTTTATATTGAGTTCAGCATCCAATATGAAACACCAACTGGTCTTCATAACCCCTCTGGACTTTCTAAAGGTTTAAAATCCTGGCCTTGGGCTACAGCAGTGTTTGGGTGTCCTGTACAGTACTTAGGGAGATCAGTTTACTTTTCTGGGCATTTGTTTACTTCAGTGAGTGTTTTTTTCCTGTGGTTAATACCACTGGGATACCAGAGGATGAATGTCATCCTTGTTACGCTGGGAAAGCAGTTTGACAGCAGGAGGTTTTGCAGGGTTTTCTGAAGACAGAGTTTATGTGCAGCAAGTCTCCTCTGGGGCTGTGGCATAGCATTCCTGCAGCTGGCAACACTTGGCTCCCCACTCTGCTGCCACTGCAGCACTGCCATTTGCCTTGTCCCAGAAGGTGGCAGCTGTGCTGGCAGCTCACAGGGCAAAATTCAATCCACAGCTTATAGAGACAGGCCTGGTCACTGTCATGATGTATAGGATCAAAACTTATTTCCAAATGGGTTTGATGCTGGGAGCTGCATTTTTGTGTGTGTTTGGGGAGTTGGAGCAGGTGACATGCACAGACTTCAAACTCCAGAGAAGCTGCCCACGGGCAATGGAAAATCTTAGTGGTAGTGGGGCCTCTGGCAGCATCTCCATTGCTCTGTTTTAGCTAGAAATGCCTGAAAAATCATTTTTCTGGCTGAACACCTAAGCTGGTTAATCACAAAGAGCATTCAAGGGTGAAAAATGAGTCTTTCACCTGCTGTCTCCAGAGCAGGGTTCTTACAGACCTTTAGGAGATCTTTGAGGTAAGTAAATAAATCCCTGCCCCTGCCAAACACTCACACAGAAAGAAAAGGGCTCTGTGGCCAGGTAGATGGGTAGTTGGCACAGCTGATTTCAGTGCTTGCTGTGGGGAGAAAAGTGTTTTGGGAGGATAGAACTACTTTGAGCTACAGCCAGGAAACTGCTACTCACAAAAATGGCAAAGCAACCTGTTAGCTGGTCAGAGATCTGCCAAGATTGGGGTTTGTGAAGTTTAATTCTAGTCAGTGCTAGACAAAAGCAGTTTCCTCTCACAAACCAGATACCTCCATGAGAGACGGGCTCTCTGCTCCTCAGGCACAGAGTCATCTTGCTGCCTTGGCTGGGGGATTGTGCCTGGGGAGGGGAAGGATTGTGGGGTTGGAACTGGAAGCTGAAGATGAGGAGCAGCAGTTTTACAAAACACAAGCTCTTGCTTAGATACGTGCCAGGGTGTTCCAGCTCAGGGGAAGCTCAGAGGCAGGAGAGCGTGCCTTCCTCAAAGACAAGTCGCCGTCAGTCAGATTCCCTGCAGTGTTTTGCTGGGGTTACCACTCTGAGGCACCACAAACCACCTTGCAGTTCCCCGAAGGACTGAGTGAAAGTTACTTATTCCTGCCATAGATGCAGCTGTACCTTTCTGAACAACATCTGTATAACTATCCTAAATTCGTTTTTTAAATGCTATTTCTGCCTACTACCCTATTACCATCACTGGTTACTCCATCAAATCCTGCTGTTCAGTTGCCACCTCCAGTTGCTAGCTGATTTGTTTGGGACTAGTTTGGTTTCTAACAGTTTTCTCCAGTTCACAGAAAAATACGGTGTACTCTTATTTCCTCTTTTCCCCCCAGCATTGCATTTTCTTGTTGCTGTTCTTCAAAGATAAATGAATATCTTATGGTAAATTATGAAAAGTCTATTATTCACCTCAGCTCCCAGAACAGCTCCAGGAATGTCACTCTGTTCTCTCAGGATAAATATTATGTAGCAATAATAATTTGTATTTATATTTATATAGCACTTGTCATCCCAGAAACTCTAAGCACTCAGCAAGTTTTCACTAATTTTATATGTATTCATTGCAGCTCTAGAATTTATTCAGGAAGATCCTAGTCAAAAGTTTCACTGAAATTAACTGAGTGTCACATGATCACAAGAGTCAGATCAGACTACAGTTTTGGGGGCCCTGATATCCAAATGTGTATATGTCCCATGTGAACACAGTACTGAATATCTCATCAATTCATATTGCTTTTGGGGAAACTGAATTCTAAATGTTCATGGAGCAAATCTCAACTTATACAGTGTCTTTAGAGGTACCAGGACCAGAACTTTTCATCATTACTCTTCAAACAGTTGTTCCAGCTGCTTAACTCCTTTGTGCTTTATTTGGGTAAGGCATTTAGAAAAACATGCATTTACTTAATCTGATCTCTGTACGTGGAGGATCACATCCTGGAGAAGGATAGTGTCCTTCTCCACTATTCTTCTGATGGGACTGCACAGGTCTTCTCAAATTTGTTTGGACTGAATGAATGTCTGTGATGGCAGATGGTGGTTCTTTGTGGCTGCTAGTGAAAAAACTTACCTTCCTAAAAAATTAGAAGTTCATCAGGCAGTTACATGGCCGGGCAAGTTTGTGTTATATCCTCAGCACAAAACAGTCCTTCCATTGAAGCTGTTTGGGTCCAGACTGTGTGGGCTCTGTATTGATTAAAACAGGTCTGGTGGAGAAGCTTGCAGTGTATGCAGTACAAATTTTGACTTGTCTGACTTCATTTTCTAAAGGAACCAACTGCTAAATGAAGTTGACATGAAAGAAAATGAGTGTGTGTCTTATATCAAAAGTTTTAGCAGAGGCAGAGATCATTTCCATATTGTCAGACCCTCGATAATCATCTTTTTATTGAGTATGATTGAAGTTGATGTATATTTAAAAAAATGCATTTGAAAAAAATACATATTATGTCAATGTTGACTGATCCATATTTTTTGGTCAATTTAGTCCTATTACCACCCTGAGAAGAGGTGAGAAAGTTTCTTTATTTTATCTTCTATGTTTTTTATACTTGCTGTGTTTAATTATATTATCTGTCCTTACCTGCTCTGCACTTCTCTCTTTTTCATTATAAAACTATTGTTTCTAAAGTTTTTTCTATGAAAAATTACTTTCCTGTTGAAGAAGTGCCACTTGATATAACATTTAACATAGACCAGAACAACTTCCTCAGTAACAGCCCCTTTTTTTGGTTATGGTAGAGGTAGGTAACTAGGCTGTACACTGTATAGTGCAAAGTCTCTTTTCTACATTTCAGTATCTGCTTTTTGCAGTCTCTGTGAAGAAGCCAGTAGTGAACACATCTTCTTCATCAATGAAAAAGTTGATAGTTGAACTTGCTTGTTCAATTTGTGACCTGTCCTGGTTTACTCTTTTCCTTTTCTTTTTTCTGTGATTTTATGCAGAAGAATCCATTAAGTCTTACCAATAAACCCATTGTTCCAAGATGGTGGTCCCTCAAAGTGGTGCAGTTACTACAGCACCGTGTACTTCCTTTGCTTTTGAGGTTCAGTATATGCATTACTATTAGAAAACCTGAATTGCTTTGGCAAACTAAGTCACAGAGGCTAGAGATTTTGAGAGATAAGTGTCACCATGCTTTGCAGAAGCTGTATTTGTATTGCTTAGTGTGCCATGGAAGATTTGAGTTCCCTCAATGAGAGAGGGCTGAGCTCCCTTTGACAGGAGGCAGCAGGGTCGTAACATCCATTTGGAAAGTTACCACAAAGAAACTGAGGCAAAGCAAATTCTTTCCGTGTAGTGCTATTTTGCATATCAAAAACACTGCAAAAAGACAAAGAACACTCATAGACAATTATGACAGCTGTTAGAGCAGCCTCTTCTAAGAAACATCTTTAGAACTGACAATAGATTAAAACTTTTCTTCCAAAATTCACTGTTTAATTCGTCTCCAAAGTGATTGACTACTTTTCCTAATTAAACCCCTGTAACATGCAAAATTTTTCCTCTCTCGTGGGCTGGAAATTTCAAGGAAATATGGCTTTATTTAAGTGTGGGACAAAACCCCAATTTGCACTCTTCAGTGCTAAATGCATTTTCACGGCATTTGCATCATAAATTAATCTGCATATCTGAAAACACATTTGACAAAGTTCTCCATAACTCCTTTGTGTTATTTTTTCACTGTGACTCAACTAAGACTAGATACAACAGTAGTAAAATATTTTGGGGTGAGCTTTTTCTGGCCTCTTTACTCAAAGCACACTGCAGCACTCTCCCTTTTGGTAGCTCTGGTAACTTCGCCTCCAGTGCTTCACTGAAGATGTAACTGCAATTTTTTTTTCAGCAAGGTTTCTTGAACTTGAATGACACCTATCAAAGTTTTGAGAAATTTGATAATGATAAAAGTAAAAGAAAACTATTCTGCCCTTGAGGTTCCTCTGAGGAGAGAAGGGTGTACTTGGCTGCCTTCTGGGGATACCTGAGGGAGGAAGAAGAAGCAAATAAGATGTTTTTCAAAATCTATGTTCTACACCTGTAAACACATAGATGCCTGAAGGGATTGGTAATCCTCATGGATGAGTAGTTGTGCTACATTATGCCCTTTCATTTAGTGCATTGTGAAAAACATGAGTTGATAATTTTCAGGTGGGAATTCCATGACTATGTAAAGCCATTGTGAAGGATAAGGTACATGTACACAGAGGGTGCTAGAAAACTCATCAATCTGTCCAGTTGTTTAGATCACCGATGCTCTAAAAAACCCAGTGGCATTAGCCTAGTTGGCACAAGCTGGAAGAATGGCTATGAAGCCTTTGTCCTTGAGATTTCCTCTTGATATCTGGCATAATTATGTAGTGACTGGAAGCTGATGTTATTCAATTGTTTAGATGCAAGGAATGCTGAAACATTGTACTGAAGAAGATTTGTTTCTCTAGTGGCTGAGGATTTTGGTGAGGATCATAGGAAAATATGTCCTGCTGTTGATTCTGTGGAACCTATTAGGAAAAGGTGGGTGTTGAACATCCAGGTGTCCTTTCTGACCTCTTCTGTATGTTATAGTCCTTTCCATAAAAAGGGGTTGCAAGGGGTCAAGATGAATGTAATTACCTTCCCTGTGAAGGGGATCAGTGTGAGGAGCAGCAGGTTGTGTTACAAAGGTCATAAGTGTCCTGTGAAGCAGTTTTTCTGGCGTCATCACACTCCATTGAGGGAACCCAAAAAGGGGCTGTTTTCAGAAGTGTTGAACTTGCAAAAAAGTTTCCCAGATTGTTAGTGTTTGCCAACAAATCTGTCTTGTTTTTGTAATTTAGTAACAGCTGCTGTCTTCATTATCGCTTCCCTTATTGCAGGCCTTTATCTGAGTGATACTGCGAAACAATTTGCTCTACAACTCTGAAAAATATCTGTGCAAAGCAGAGCTCTGGATGGTAGTAGTTCATGTCAATTTTAAAACAGAAATAGAACTTTTAATTAAAGCAGACTTAGGAAGATTGCAGTACATACTAAATATCTACTGAAGGCATATTTTCTATTCAGGATAAATCACTGTTCTGTTGCCAGTGTTTGAAATATCCTGATAGAGGGTGCTGGTGCTTTATTTTAACATCCCAAAATGGGTCAGCTTTGCTTGCCTTTGTTTTTAAATCTCACTGTGTTTTTTGTGTTGATAATAAACCCTTAGGATTTTGTCCTTGTTTTGTAATGAAGTGTGTTCAGATCAAGTCCTGCACCAATGTCTTAAAAAATAAAGATCTATTCTGGTGAGTTTGGCTAGTTTATATTTGCTGAGCATAGCCAAATGCTGAAGTTAGTAGGAAGATAATAATTGTTCCTCATTCCAGTTCTCCATTGCCTGTTTCCCCTCCATATTTTCCTAAGGTAACATGACATACATCCCTTTACTACAAGAAAAGAAAGAGTTTGATCAGAGACCTGCAGGTGGCTCCTGTGACCAGTCACTCCAGCAAGATATGAAGCACCATAAAGACTTCCTTGGAAATGGTTTAAGACTGTGGATTGAACTCCCACAAGGACCAGTACAAACAAGTACAAAGCAACTTCTGTGCTGAGTAAAAAAGTAGGTGTTTGAACTTGTTTTTCCTAACACAACATATACAAGTCTGTGTATATGTCTAATTAAAAAAAAAAAAAAAAGGAAATGAAAGGGCAAAAAAACCCCAAACCTATGCTGCACACACTGCTACACCTGAGGAGTGTATGACCTCATGGATGAGGGCATGACCACAGGACAGATGTCAGTCATGTCACTTCACAAACTACTGGAAAACACTCAGATGCTCCAGTGAGGATGTGGGCATTAGACCTTAATGGAAGAGAATGGAATTGAAAATTGAAAGCCAGTCCCATCACTCCTGGACTTAAAATATACACAAGCCATGAAAGTACGCTCCTGAGGAAATGCACAAACCATCTACCAACAGCAGGACAAAACAGCTTTTTCCACTCTCTTCCTAGGACTGAACATTTGCTTGTCACTGTCCCTGCTGCAATGAGTTTTGGCATAGATGCATCCACTGGGAAGTGTGATTACCAGGGTAACATGTCTCCTATCAGCTTGTATAATCTTGTTGATGTGCCCCACCAGAATGCATGTGAAGCTAGTTCATTTTCACACCTGAATCCCCTAAGGTCATAACAGCCTGCATTTAGACTGCAATGTGAGGAAGGGTATTAAGATTTGGGACTTGTAAGTGCAGGAATGCAAAGGCCTCTGCTGCTAGAAAGGATTTTTCATTAGTTGTCAGTAGCACGGTCTTGTGTCTGTGTTGTAAGAGACTGAGGACAAAGAGACCAGTTGAACGTAGAAGCAGTTGTGATGCCCTGTGGCACAGGTGATCAGCGTTATTATGAAATTACTCGGTAACATTATCTCGGAACTGGTCATAAGTGAATAAAAATGTAAAACTAAAAGTATTTTTCTCCAAGTGAAACCTTTGAAAAATGTAGTTTCCAGCTGATCCAAAATTACTTGTTTGTTCCTGGATCGGTGACGGATCCCTGTTCATCTTAGCAGGGAACTACAGAACATTTTGCTCCTTAGGCTACAATCAGAGGATCAGTTTCTTCTCCCTTATCTATAATGTCAAAGATCTGGAATGGGTACTTTGGCTTATCACTGGTGGTTAGGCAGTTCTAAACAGAACTCAATTTCCTCTGCCAAATGAAGTGGTGTAAGTAATAATGGGTTTGGATGCAAAGACTAGTTCTGGGATAATTCACAATTTATATGAGCTGTTAAAAATACACCTGAACTGCAGAATCTAAGTGCAAGCTCCTTGCCTGCACTGATAGGGTATTTGCTCATGTTTCATACTTTTGGAGAAATATTTTTAATGTGTATGCCATTGTTAATTGTTTGGATTGACTTGCACTTCTGTTATCACATTTCAGCTAAGATGTCTCTCATACAGTTTTAGCATCTAAGCTGTTTAATGCAACGTTCTGACTGTATTTTAATAGGTACTTTTAAAAGCAAGAGATTATACTAGTCTCTACCTGCTCCAAAATACTCTTTCTTGTAAATGAACATCTCTTGCAGCTACTGATTAATGAAAGCTAGAGCCTCAACTAAATAAAAGTCATCCTGAAATTAGAAAGATAAATCCTAGCTTTAGAGAGTCTTAACGAGTGCAGCAAGATAGAAACCATGGCCACAAGCTTTACATAGGAAATCACAAATAGCATTCTATTCTGTATCTAAATAATATGTGGAACTTCAGGAAATGTATAACACGTAGCTCTGTAAAATTCCGACGTGCTTCCAAAATTGGATGAGTATGAATGGTTTTTAGATCATCGAAAGCACAGAGATTTCTGTATGTTGTTTTCTGGCTGTTTTTTTTTTTTTTTTTTTTTTTTTTTTTTTTTTAATAACAAAACAAACCCTCAAATACTTTATCAGCAACACTTTCTGTTTTGGGAAATGGAAATTTTTCATGGACTTGGAACCATTGTCATCTCTTCAAATGCTTAGTGTTCCAAAAAGGTCATTTCAGTAACTGCAAATGGTGACTAGTGGCTATTATTGTCTTACTCCTTTTAGAAATGGCTAGCTAGGATGTGCTTTCATGTGTGTGCTATTTGCAATTCATCTGATCTGATTATAGTGTGATAACTGCTCCTCCAAAATGCATTGTGCAAACTTGTAAATTCCAGGAAAACCTTTTATGTAGGCACAGACTATCTAACAAATGGTGCTGAGGCGCTTCGTATGCCAAATTCTTTTGCCCATGCATAATGAAGGGATAGAGATTAGCTCCTGTTTTTAATGTAGGTTTTAGACACAGGGAAGGATGTGGATTAATATAGTGAAAGCACATATTGACATACAGAATAGATGAAAATGAACTCACAAAAAACATTTATTCCTTTCTCCTAGTGGGTCCTGGCTTGGATTCAGGCAAGTGGACAATGAAAGAGGAAACATACTGCACATCTTGACTTTCCTCCAGCATTCAGGTACTGAGTCAACAAAATCTCCAACTGTAATATTGTGGACAATATTTATGCAAATGCTTGTATGTTTGTTTTGGGAATTAAGAGAAATCCAAAAAATACTTTTTGGTGACTTCACAGGGAGCTTGTATTAAAGCACTTTGGTGCTTTGTTGGATAGCACTAAGAAATATCACACTGAAATATCACCACCCAGCCTGTGCAAACCAAAGACTTAATCTTCAGCAAAGCCAACGGAAGGGATGGCATTCCCTGAGGTAGCCAATATACCTCAGCTGGCTCAACAGTGTTTATTTGTGGTTGGAGCAAGGGGATTCACTGTCCTTGGATGGAAATCTTTGTTGTGGAGAGCCCTGCCAGATACACTGAGCACTTTAAATATCTGAACAGATGCTTCCTGGAAGGAAGCACTGCCACCAATGTCAGTAAGCAACCTTATTCCTTACTATATGAAATCTAGATTAAGGTACTGAGTTGCTGAATTTCCTAAAGTTTTGATTTTTATCTTCATCAGTTTAACTTCAGGGTAATTTATTTCACCTAATATTGATATAGCTCTGCCTTCCTTATCTTTCTGCTCTTTTCTCTGTCATATACCCCCATTCTCTCTTTTAAGACTATCTTCATGTCCCAACTTTTTCCATATTTCTGGAAATATTGGCCTTTGTCATTATGTATCCCTCACTCTTTGCACTTTTCAGGCCACCATTACTCACTTCAAAGACATTACTGAGTCCTGAGAAATGTATAATTGTCAGAAATTTATAGAGGAGAGGGAAATAGGACCTTTACCTGGCACTCTGCTTTTTATTAACAAATACCCTTTGGTAATGAAGATTTCAAGGGAGCTTCATTAGGGTTTAAGAAGAGAACAGTGTGAAACTTAATTACCTGGAGCCAAGATTCTGTATTTTCCCTTCAGCAGTCCAGTACTATGCTTTAAAAGCAATCAATGGAGGGTTGTCTGGCAAACATTCAATCTTTCCTTGAAATGTTCAGTATAATTAGACCCTCTCCTGTCTGTCATGAGAAGACAAATTGTTTGTGGACTGTTAACAGTTGAGTACTGTAGTGTCTTCAACCTTTATGATAATTATATTACCGATATTCATGGAAATTTCCCAAAGTGAGAAATGGGAACTTATTATTAAGCTAACTGCTTGATAATGTATTGGTGTTTTTCATGGTGAAATACTCTATTTATTTTTTCTCCTTCGTTATTTTTAGGGCCCTCAGTATTCACAATGCATGTACAAACCCACTTGGAAGCTTTCTGTAAAGATTCATCTATCCCATTTCTGTGGGCTCATTTTTGTTTCTAACTGGGGTGATGAACCACTGAACTAAGAAAAAAAAAAAAGCTAGTCCAGCTCTGTCCAAAATTAACTGGTTGAAGAGACAAAAAAGTAGTCATTAGTTTCACAGAAGCTACTGTCAGCTGCTTATGCAAATAATAATATTGGAGTTTTTCTTTGTTGATACTCTGTTATGCTTTAAAGCCACTGTGCCTTTGTGTGTCGCTCTTGAATGATAACTGTAAGTGATAATGTGGTTGCTGTGATGCAAAGACATGTTGTAGCCTCAGCCCAGCAAGAATGATAGCAGACATGCATGTGCCTGGGTTGGAGATGTGGTGGAAGAGTTGATTTGGGTTTAAGGAATAATAATAATAAACACTTAATAATTTCTGGAGTGTTTTGGTGATAATCCTTATGACTTCAAGCCTTTGAAAAAGATAAAGAAATTTGACTCAAACAGTTAATTGTATTAACAGGAAAGTCAGGGGATGGGTGAGTCAGTTTGCTTGCTTTGTCACTTTTAAAGCAGTTTTATTACATTCAGTCATTACAGAGTGCATGTGTGGGGGAAGTTAGAAGATTTTTAATGTAATTTTCTGACTAGGTTCAGAGTCAGCTACAGATTAAGTAATGGCAGCTCTTTATGCCAACTGAGGGTCTAACCTAAACTATACAGGTGCATTGTGATATTTCATTCTGTGAAAGCCTTAAACAGGGAGTGATAGGAATGCCTTCCTGTTTAGCACATTGGATCAAACAGACTAGGCATAGGACTTAGGATATTTGGTTTTTCATTACCTTCTGTGGTGCAGCCTTGTATACTAAATTTCACAGTGGTGGTGTGCAAAACTTTATAGAATGGAACAGAACATGCCAATTGACTGCCTTAAAAAAGCTGCATGTTTCTCTACATTGCTGTGAAGTAACTGATCTGCATCACATGGTTCTTATAATAACATACTTACTTATTATTTATCTCTTGTTCCTGCATGGAGCATGCCTCTGAAACAGTTCTTCCCAGTTTGGGTTAAGACCCATTTCACTGCTCACCTCCACTGGCTGTTTTACATCCAGTCCTTCATGTTCTCTGTGTGTGCCAAGTACTGTTCAGACCAACCATGTTTAAGCTTTGTTGTATTGACATGGACTCTTCATGGCTTCCCCAGTCATGGCAACTTCTCTTTTCATAAAGCTTTCCACATAAATGTGCTCTCTTACCCTGGTCTCTGTCCTGTCCCCATATGTTGTCCATGGCTTCTCCTCCATTGTTCCCCTGAGTGGGTGGAGTTCCTTCATGAAAACATCTTTTGTTTTCTTCCCTGTTGATTTTGACCACTTATTTTCTATTATATTCTCCAGAGTTATGATTGCTCTTTTTTTTTTTTGTTTTGTTTTCTGTCTGTCTAGTCTATACTGACTTTTTGAAGATGCTTAAAAGCAGTTTGAGAAACATATTCAGAACTCTTAATTTCCTAAATGGTGTTGTTAGCTTTCTTTTCTGCACTCAGACAATTTTTATTCCCTGTGGAGGCTGAAAGCATGGGGCTGCCTGTCCTTTTTAGTTTTTATTTTTTTTCAAATGTGACTTGCAAATTGATTAGATGTTATTGCAGAGCAAACCATGCATAAGTATAAGGTGAAGCCTTGACAGATCCTTGTGCAAGGGTACACAAAATGACACTGCTCAGGGACACTTTACAGGGTCTGTGGCAATAAACTGAACGCCTTCCAGTCTCTATTTGGAGTCCTCAGCCAGCTTCCATGTCACAATCTGCTTCAGGGTAGGATTTCTTTTGCTGGGATGTGGTGTTGGGGTCCATGTTGTTTTTCTGGGCTTTCTCAGTCAATGTGATCCAGAAGACCCAAGGTGGAAATGGTGTATTAACCATGAGGAGAGACAAAATTTGTTAGAGCTGGCAAGAGAACACAGTGACCCTCTGCTTGCAGCTCTGTGGCTGGCCTGCCAAAACTGCTGTTTCCCATGTCACAAACCTGCCCTTTGCTGTAACTCAAGGCAGCCTACTGGTATTTCAAGTGTGCATTTTATACCTATTGAGACAGCATCCAGCAAAAAGGAGGGCTTCACAGATCCAAGCCATCTGCAATCCTTACCAGGAAAGGTTAAGAAAAATTCTGTATTTTAAAGAAAAATCTAGAGGATTAAGACTAGATCCTTCATGGGAAAGCAGCCTGAGAAATTAGCATTTACAAAGGAGAGCAGGCAAGACTGACCTTGGTATAAAACACATTCCCCACACCAGGGGTTGGGTTTGGCCCATTCCAGCTACAGCAGGAGCTGGTGCAGGCAAGTCAGTTGTTCTGGGTCATACCAACCATATCAGCATGTGAGGGAGCAAAACTAAGCTGCACATCAACAGCCCAGATGCTTCAAACTGATTTTGTGAAGTAATCTGGATGACAGTGAGATTTTTAGACACCAGTACAATGAAAAGATTTAGACATTGTCCTTGTTTGTTTTCAAAGGTTTGATCTTTTCATGAATAATATATAGTCATCTCCTTCCTATTTGGCTCTGTTCTGCGTACTCAAATTATCTGTGATGTTTCTTTTGCCTCTAAAAAATAGTGTGACATTGAATATTGACTGATCTGCACAGGATTGCTGCCATAGCTTGTGCCCAGATTATGCTTTGCTGGTCTGTTGTTGTTCTCCTTTTTATGTGTTGGTCGCCTTTTTGGACAGTTGCCACCCATTGATACCAAAAAAGGAATGCTCAGACTGACCTGTCTTTTTACTAAGCACCAAGAAAAGGGGTAAGAGTAAGGTTACTTTTGTAGCTCCAAGCAGGAACTAACACATGCACCACTGCATGTCCTTTTTTTTTTTGGAGTGCCTGCTTGATAAAGGTCTTCCAAAAGCATGAGCTTTTCTAAGATCTGGCTGGGTCTATATAAAGAACAATACTGGACCTCAACAGAAAACATTTGAGGACTATATAAAATGGTGTGGATGACTCTGTTCAGGAGAAATGTGTGAAATATTAGGATCACAAAGCATTGTTTAGAAAGGGACAGTGATTATGACAATAACTCTTTTGTGCTTGAACTACTGTAGTATCTGTAGGCCGGATGAGGTTTGACAGCAGTACCATATGAAAAAAATGTTTGTCTAGGGACTACTGTAAGGCATAAGTTCTTCTGATTACATATTTGATCTCCTCCACATCTGTTTGTGAAGATTTTCAGGAAATGTTTCCTTTGACTAAAACTTTCTACACTCTTCTGCCAGAAGTCAATAAAAAAGCATTTGATGATTTATGCAGATTGACAATCACAGAGCATGAATAAATGACACAAGCATGATGTCATTTTTCTCAGTCTGAAGCAGGCAACCTCAATCAGAGAAAAATGAAGCTACACAGAAGAATTTGGGGCTGAAGGAAGTCTGTGGGTTGTTCTGAAGCGGATCCCTCGTTTATTTCCTTATTCCTAGAGCAACAGATAGTGATTTTCAGAAGTCTCCAGGAAAGCCTGTAACTGCATTTACGGTAACTGCAATGGGTGCTCATGTCCAAGACATGATGATCGCTCAGACATTTTGTACCTCTCTAGCCCTAACTCTCAAACAAAATTTGTGGATTTTGGAGTTTTCATAAATGCCACCAAAGTGACAGATAACAACTTGCATCCCTGTAGCAGTTCTGCTACTCTTTGCTGTGCTATATCTGCCTCATTCCCAGAATTTCCAACTTGTTCATTTGTTTTCTGCCTCTCACCCAGATATCTGAACTCTGGTGCAGTTTCAAATTTTAAAAAGCATCTGTGATTTTTGGAACTTGTGGAATGGTTTGAATATTTTAATGCTCTTTCTACAGTTTTCAGTGTCAATAAAACTGTCATTGACTTTTGGAGGACAAATTTATTTTCATGAAAGAACTGCAGGCATTGGCAGCAAAGATAGCAAGAGAATTGGCTTATCCAAAATTAGTCAGATTTTATTTTGACATTTTGAATACAACACATTAATACCAAGTACAGACATCCTAAGGTAGACTTTTAAAAAATTTTGGCATGCAACTGAATTTGGTCCATCAGTTGTAACTTATGATTCATATTGTCCTGTGATCATGGTATTCAGAAGTTTTTTACATGATTGTATTTAAAATCTGTCCTGTTTTTTTGCTAAACAGGACTTTCAGGATGTTATTGGTGTTGCCTTTTTTTATGTTTTTCATTTTCCTTGATAAGGTTACGTCTGGTGAGAGAAAGTGCCTTGCTGTTTGAAACCTCATCATCAGCAAATTGCCTAATGATTATCAAGCAATTAGTAACATGTAAACATGTTTGGTGTGGGTTTTTTGTTTGTTTGTTCTGGATTTTTTTTCTGGTAAGAGTTAAAGGCTTAACTTTTTATTCTCTTTAGAATGACCTACTCAAAAGTAAGGCATACTGACCTTGTGAATTGTGACATGATGGTCTCACATCTGCTTCCGGCCTTGAGGGGTAAGTTAATAGCTTTTATTAATAACTCCTCATCAGCAAACATCAGTTTTCATGGGGAAAGCATACAATCTCTAGGTAAAAGTTAGCCTTTAAAATTGCATTTACAGGGGCAGATTTTTTTTCATGGGAAGTTAGGAGTCACATAAAATGGCTGGATTATCTATTGGTTCCATCAGTAAAATGCAGCAACAAATACATTTCCACCCTGTATGAAAGTTGATTGATGGATCTTTCCCTCCTGTGCACAACTGATTTGGAGATACAGATGGTTCTTCTCTATAACCTCCCATGTTTCTTCCAAGCTGTAAATTCTTCAAGGGAAATCTTTATCTTGTCTGTCTAGCTTCAGTTTATGATTGTTTCTGTTTCTAAAGATGATGCTTTGTTTGTTTGTTTGTTTGTTTTTTTTAAATATTGTATTCTGAGAGCCTGAACGTACCTAAGAGACATAATTAAAATATTTATCTACAGTATGGCTTGGTTTAGATTAATGAGTATTTTGCATGTAATACACTACCAATGAAGAACCATACTTTTTGGATGCTCTGTTCTCCTTTTTCCTCTCCTTCATCCCTCCATTAGAAAGCAAAATTTGCACTCTGTGGCTTAAGTATCTCTTGTGGCACCTTTGTAAGAAGCATCTTAAAGGTTACTCCTAGAGCGTGGCTAAATGTTACCTGGTCTTTAGGGGCAGTGACAAATATTCCCATTAATGTAGAGCTGGAATCTTTTACATTATTTAAGTCTGGTAAACCCTATGATAAGAAATACTAAATACTTTATCACTAACAATTCATTTTATGCTTTCAAGTATACCTGTTCACCTGTGCTTTACAGTCAAAGTTAAACATTATCAGCTTCTCATTGGTATCATAGGACTTCTGGGAACATCAGGTTTCGGGAAAAAATTTTTAGGTTGGTCTGTGGATGAATTTTCAAAATCACAGAGGCTGAATGTCTCAGGAGTATGGTGTGGGACACTGCACCTTTTTTGAATCAGGAGAAGCTGAAATTTTCTAATTTAAATGGTACCTTAAGTAACAAAGCAAGATTTAGCAACTTGCAGTTGTAGAAACAAGCCTTGATGGTACCTGCTGACCTTGATTGGAGGAGTGGTGATGTGCATCAGCTGGGCAGGTACTTTCCCAAGAGCCCTGGGAAGATGTGTGGATTGAGGCCATCTGAGCTGAGCACTGCAGAAAGCAGGATCTCCCATCTGGAGAGGCTGGCTTGGTGAGTAGCCATGAGGGGTGAGCAATGGTTGTACTTGGCTAGGACATGTGCTGCAGGACTGTGTGTGTACTGCCCATTTTCTGAGTAGACTGTCAGTGTTGCATGAGGAATCCTGCAGCCAGTGATATTTTTTTTGTAGTGTTTCAATTTTGTGTAGGATTTTTAAAGAATGCAAACATATATTGTGCTCTACCATGTCAATTTCAGATTAGAATTACTCTGAGTGGTGTTGCCTTATAAAATACTCTCTTTGCCTAATGGCTTTGATTTCTAGCTACTTGGGAGAACTTCATTTACAACGTGTATAGCTATAAATAGTAGAAATTTTAAATTAATGTAGTCATGATTTTCTGAAGATGCAAGGGCTAGCACTATATTTCTGGCTATGAAATTCTGCTGCTGTTCACATATTTAAGCACATAAATGCCATCACATTTTTTTATTTCAATGCGATGACAAAGAAGCATCACTAGAAAGAGAAACAAGATTTAAAGAGTAAGCCCAAATGCATGACAAATGCTAAAATAGTGTAACTTAAAGTATGCTTATTAGATTTATTATCTTAAAACTGACTTTTCAATATGTCTGTGGGTAATTCTTGCAATTTTGTTGCCACAACTCGGAAAATCATCCCATGATTTCACACCTGTGTAAGTAGGATGTCTTAACTCACGTTTAGTAATTTTTGTCCTGAAATATGACTGTTTACCAGGGCTAATTAGCTGGATGCATTTGGATAGAGACCTTGACAACTGCTTGAAAATTGTTTGTTGTGTTCATATGTGTATAAATACCTCTGTATATAACTGTGCTTTGAATTTTTTGTCAGTCTGGATAATTGTTTATATTAGCTGTAACCCCTGAACAACCACACTGGGTGTTTTCTTTTTAGAGATAAATACTGTTTTAGAGATAAATAATTTTTTTCATGGATGAGACATATAATTTGTGGAGAAATAACAGAATTTGCGAATACCAGTGCATGGATTTAGATGATGAGAAAAGGCTGTGCGTGGCTGTGCATTCTGAAAGGAAAGGAGCATTTATGATGTAACTGGATGGCTCTTGGGAGAATTGAAGCATGCAGCTATTATTGTTGAGCTCTTTTAGGCCCTTCTCAGAGTTTTGACCATACCTAATTCTTAGTAATGGGATGTAAGTAAACACCTTGACAGTAGACTTGAAATGTAAACTTTCTGTTTCCTAGGTAAAAAAAATTTAGAAGCCTTGAGCTGTCCCTCTGATTTTTTTGATTAGTTAATCTATGTCCCTTCATATACAGATGAGTTTTTAGGGAGCCTAGCAGAGTTTGCTATGGTTTTGTTGAGAATAGAACAGTTTTTTCAGTCAGCTGCCTCTGCATGTGCACATCCAATATCTTTGGACCATGTCTGGCACACATGAATCTGTTTTCTAATGCGAAAAGTGCACAAGAGGGTGTTATGCATGAGCCTATTTTTCTGAAAATAATGGACATTCAACAGAACAAAAAGGTTGTGCCATTTAAATTTGTGTCCTCTCTTCAGAGTCACTTCTGGATTTTCCACAACATGGAAGACCTTGCCTAGAGTTCAAATTGAATTGCACCAAAATGCAGAAAAATGTAAAGTTTTTTTTTCTGTTACAGCCATGGGAATCACAGAATCAACCTCCTTCAACACAAACCATTTCAAAAGCTGAGTGCCAAATTCATCTCTGACACAAACTTTCTGAATATACGTAAGATATCTCACATATTTCACTGGTAAAGCAAAGTAATTAAATAAATCTGGGGTATGTCAGATCTGCAGGTTTATAACATGAGAGGCTAAAAAATTTAGGTAATTTTTTCCATCTGTATGGAAGATGGGTTTTTTTAATGACATCTCTATATTTGTCTTACTCTCTTTTCCCTTGCTAATATTTTAGAAATACTTGAAATTTCTGTGGAATTCCATTACAGGGATTTGAATGCCTTTTTCTTCAAAGGCATTTCCAGCATCTAAGTATGGTCTCCCAATCAATAAAGTGAGTGGCTGTGTTTTTTTAATTTTACACTTAAAAGTCAATGGAATTTTTGTATTTCTGTTTTATGGCTGCTCGATGTTTCCATAGAGTACCAGGGAGCAGTAGAGGATAGAAGTCTGCTGCCCCATCGTTTTGAAAGCACACTGGCTACGTGTCAACTGTTCTGATTTGCTGTCCAAAGGCAGTAATCCTTTACCAATTAGGTTTCATAGAGACGAGATGAGAGTTTGTGGTCAGGTATATAAATTAAAATGATGGTGCCTGGTAAAGGTCAGAGTCATAGAAAGCTCAAGGGAGTGTTGTTTATGGCGCAAAAGCAGTTTAAATACTGTAATTTAGCTTAACAGCTATGATTCACAGAGGGTCATCAGAAGGAAAGATAAAGCAAGAAGTGTTAAATTAAATGAGGTGTGACCATCTGTTTCAATACTTGTGCAGAGAGTGGGATTAAGTTTACAGATACGTTGATGTGACTGGTAAAGAGAGAATTAAAATATGGCATTGGAAATTATGTTGGAGCTGCTGTAAAAAAGGAAAAAAAAATTAAGATAAAAAGGCTACTTACACAGTCAGTCTAATCACACATCCTGGTGTTTGAAGCATCTCTGATTTCCTTTTGAGAGTTACTGTTAGTAGTTTTATTTAAAATGGGGGAGCAAAAGTGCCTGTTGTGAACTCTGGTTTTGGGCCTACAACTGCATTTCGAAACTGGTTGGTAAACCTGGTGTGGAAGGTTGTGTACTAGCTTGTTTTGTACAGCATTTGGCATTGTCCCTTCATAGAAGTACACATGTCAAGGAAGGAGAATAGTCCTTTCATTGTAGCATATTGCAGATCAGCATGTGAAAAAATATGGCAAGCATGTGCCTTATTTCTTTAGCTATATTTTGAGAATTAATGCAAATGGAGAAAACTGCATACTTGTTATTTGCAAAAATGAGCTATTTGGCATGAATGTTACTATAAATGTACTACTTTAGTGAGTGGAATGATCTGGTGTTTGGTGCATTTGTTAATTTAGACTCAGACCAGAATGCCATCCTGGGAAGATGTTCTATGTTGGCTAAAATGCTCCATGATTTGTACAAGGGGAATAAAGTTATTAATAATGATGCCCCAAACTAACCACAAAAATACTCACCTGAAAAAATGAAAAGTAAATTGCACTCTATAATTTCTTCTTACACCGCCACTCAAACACTGTTTTCCAGGGATGTTTCCTCAGTTCACAGGTTGTCCACAGGGGTGATGAAGAGAGTGGATAGTAGGAGAAAAGATAGAAACAGCCTAAGCAATAGCACGATTAATCATGCAGTGAATAATAACTATCCCAGTCTTTAAAATGACTATCCAATTGCAATTATAAACCCAATTCTCATTAGCCACTGCCCTCATCTTGGGAGTCCCAAGGGTTGGAATGCTCTTTAATGGTTGGTGGGGGTGAGGGATTCCTCAATGCTGTGTCTGTTGGATGTGGGCCCAGTAAGTCTTGAAATTAGCCACAGAATTACACAGCGGGTCTTGATTTTTAGATCCCATGGAGGGGGATCCCCAACACATCACGTATTAAAACACATCAGAGTGTCTACACCAACTCTCAAGGGGACTTCCAGATCCCACAGTACAGCTGATTTCCTTTGCAGACTGAAACAAGTGTGAATGGGTTTGTTGAGGAGGTGTGTTCACATACTTCAAAGGCTTTAAAATACAGTTCTCTCTTAATCACATCCTTTTATCGTAGAAAGAATTTTATAGCTAATGCTGCTGCCTTGCTGGTTAGTTCATAAGCCACGAAAAATTAACTGTTAGAGTTCCCCCACTTGCTTCTTTCAATCTTCAGAGAGAGGAGGAGTGCTGCTATAACCTAGAAAAAGAAAACAACACAAACTTTCCCTGCAAGTTACCCGTCAGTAGTTTAACTGCTTCAATTTGGTCTCTCTCAGGTGGAGTTTTAACTTCTCTCTCATTAAGTGCTTGCTGCACCGTACTTGTATCTTCCCCAGTGTTGCAGGGGGGTGTCCTCCATGAAATGTCATGTCTGGAGGAAGTGAGGTTGTTTGTGAGAAGCTGACAAGCACTTCTGCTTGTGATTTAGGGAGTGCTTAAACTGGATTTCTTGCAGGGTTGAGATTACCATTTTTTTGCTTCTTACCCAGAAGCCATGAATTAAGTTTCTCATTTTGGCAAATAACACTTGCTCTATTTACTCCAGTGATTTTAACTCTGCTGTCCAGCTTCTTAGCATTCCGCTGCATTTATACTGAATGGATTTGAATCTCACCTGATTTATGGCCTGCCTTGGATGTCTTGGTAGGTGTTTTAGTAGCTGCTGGCCCTGGCAATAGTTTGTGGTTTCAGTTTTAATTACGGGTTATTAGCATCATCAGATGTCAATATAAATGTTACATTTTGCTCTTTATTAGAACAGACTCGTTCACCATCTCTCAGCTCCTCCACTGAACACAAAAGGTGTGAGTTAAAAGACCTTGTTTCAGAGAACATTACATCCTACAATTCTTCCTGTGAGATTCTCTCTGTCTCACGTGCACCACAAAGTTCCACCTGAAGATTTTGGACATGATCATGCTTGGCTGTGAGCAGTGCAATGCCTCTTTTTGAGCTCAGCAGCAAGCAATGCCTCTGCCTGCAGCTTTTTTTCCATTTTACTCAATTTACTTAAAGAACAATTCTTTCATCAAATCTTGTAAAGATAGTATTTCATGTTCAGATTCTTTGAGTAACTGATTGCTTATTTTCCCAATGTTTTGCCCATACTTTCTGAGAGTGTGACAGCATGGAGGGAGGGGCATTTGACATTCCCTACTCTTTCCCTCCTGCTGACAGCACAGGCAGGGGTGAGGCTTGAATTAAATGCCACGGGTCTCTCTAAACATACAACATTCTTTGAATGAAGCCCCACTTGCAAGCAAACTAGTCTGTCATGACTGCATTCAATGCTTTCTCCAAGACAGTGTTGTGACTTGGAGTTGGGCTTGCCTTCTGTTTCTTGCAGTCAGAACTGCTGCAGCTGGCAGAAGTAAAGTCTTGGATTCATCCTCCCAGAGGTATAGGGAAAAGAGAGGAAAAACTGCTGTATCAGTGCTTTGTACTACTGAGACAACTACCTGCAAGAAAAATATCAATAAATTTAGTGCTGTCTGGTCTAAAACTGTCGCCTCTGTAAAGAAAGGGTGGAAAAGCAGAAGCCTACAATCTCAATAAATTACCTTTATTCTAGGGTGGCTTGTTGGTTTGAGTGATCCTATTAACAGTGGGCACAAAAAGCAGTGTTTGGCTGTGTATTGTCTTTTATTGTACAAAGAAGATTTTGCTGGATAAAATAGCCAGTTGCCCTTTATCTTAGACCTAGGTTAGTAGAGAAAATTAAGCCCAAATTTCATAACAATGTAAGAAGATGTTCAGGTCCTCTGGGGGCAGAAGTGCGAGAGACTGAACTTTACTATCTTTGTAAGCCTAATAATGAATTTCTGGGGATGTGAGGCAGTGTGCAAACTCATGGTTTCTGGGATTCTATCATATATTCATTTAGTATTTCTGAGACCCAAAACTCTTTCAAATCTTATTTTGGAGGACAGAAACTGCACACATTGGTCCACCTTCCACCTCTGGCTATGGAAGAGGCCAAAGAGGAGAGCTTTATGTGGTTACCTCTACAGTTCTATATTAATTTTCCCTCTGCAGACATAGCTCTTCTCTAATTCATAATTTGACCTGCCTGGTGCTGAGTGATCTTAGAGGTGGAAGAAGTGGCCAAATATTTTGAGACTCCTTTTATAACACCTTTCATTTCAGAGTTATACCAAATATACTTAGTGATCTTGTGATCTGGATCAAGCTGTCTTGTCCAGATCCAGTAACTCATTGTAGTATATGCAAACATAAATTCTTTCAGTTTCCAGGGGAAATCCCCACCATAAATCAAAATTCCTTGGTGGCAGAGCTTTCAAACCCATCTGTGGAAATACTAGGGGTTTGTTTATGTATTTTTATTTCCTGAGAGTGAGTTGATATTCCTTGAGGTACAGAAGAAAGGCAAAAAATAATGGCTTTGCTTGGAAGCTGCAACGTATTCCTGATGCTGCAACCCTTGCAGATGTGCTGCATTTGAAAGGCCTTGTTAAACTGTAAGAAATGCTCCCTATTCTTATCCCTTGGCAAAAACAGTTAAGAGCACTGGAGATACTAGAGCAGACATGGTTAATGAAAAAGGTTTGTGCTTGAAATTTATTAACTGTCTAAACTTTTTTTTTAATCAGTGGTTATTTTTTTTCATTGACTTTGTTTCAAACTCTGAAGAGACCAGCCACAATGTATGTAAGGAAATGCAGTTAAAACCAAATTGCTTTGCACAGGGAAAAAGCCGGATTCTTGTTTTTCATTGATGACTTTTTTCCCCCCCAGTTTTCTAGTACAAGTTCTTATATAGACTTTCTCACGTGGCTGCATGAACTAGTGACTTTTTAATATATCTATTCAATTCAGTACTTATAAAAACTTCATGATAGTTGCTACTTTCCTGTTTTTATAGAACTCCAACAGGGGATATACCCAAACTTCCAATTTCCCTTCTAACTGCTTTTGGAAGGTTAAATCATATTAATATCAGAAGAAAAGAAGGGTTAGCACTGGAACAAAATAAAATTCCTTAGAAGGAGCTATAGTAACATAAAACTGTCTCAATGGTGTAGTTTAGATGATGCTGTCACAGCCTTGAATATGAACATTCCAGTCTGTCAAAGCTTCCTGGGGACCTAGAAATTCAGCACAGCCAGAACAACTGTGGATATTTATTTTTCTCAATATTATCCACTTCTTGATACCAGCCTCTAGCAGACATAGAATTGTCATTACATTAATAGTATCTTTGAGTTTTATGCTAATTTCCTTGTGTCTTTTGCTCAGAGCCATGTATAACATGTATTAACAAATAGGCACTTTATTTCTGTCTCTTCAGCAAGGGGATGAGATTCTGGTTTTGGGGAATGGAACAGAGACTTCTTTGTTGGGAGACAACCTGCTTACTTTTCCTTAGTTGTGAGATGCACTCTAAGGATAGAAAGAAAGGCAGGAACCATCTCTGAAGACAGGAGAGCTAGGAAGTATTTTTGGCAGGATCTAGATAAGGCAGAAAACTGATCAAAAATTCTGTTTTCTTGCTATGTTTAAGGGCCTTTCTATGGGTCCTAGCTTGCAGGAATTTGTAATACCTGTCTGGCCAGGCTTAATAAGGTGATAGTTTATTCCTACAACTTTTGACTGTATAGGGTGTAACAGTAGTCCTGGTATGAAATCTACATTTTGTATAGTATTGCTTAAACTGACCATCTGAAACAAGAACAGAGTAGCTAGAACAGATGAAGAAAGAAAACACATGTCTTTCATCCTCCTTGTCTGTTCTTCCCAATCTTTTTGGATAAACAGTGTAGATTAATGACAGACCATAATATAGAGCATTACCAGGTTTTATTGTTTTAATTTGCTTTTCACTTACGTTTGGTACATCCCAACCCTTTAAATAATGATTTTTCTGGTTTTTAAATACTAACCTTTTAAACATTTTGACTTCTTTTTAAATGCTTCTTGGTTATTATAGTTCTTGGATCTTTCCAGTGGACAGAGAAAGCTGTGAGCTCATGGAAAATGCTGTGGTTCCCTGTTATGTGATTCCAGGGTTTCATACGGCATATTGTTTCCTTTATTTTAAGGTATACACATACATATGTATACATATAAAAGTTATAGGAGCTGGCCTAATGAGGTAGAGAATTATGTTTCAAATTTAGATAGTAGTGAATTATATCTCTAATTAGGAAATAAGACTAACTGGGGGCGGGTGAATCTATGTCTAAAGTAACGTACTGCACTTCAGTGTGATCTCTTTGTTTTAAAATAGTGCAATGAGTATACACACAAATATATACAAAAAGCACATTTATAATCACAAAAGCTGGTTAAAATTTTTTCCCTCCATTTTCTTTTCTGTAAGAATAACATGCATTAACTGCTTGGCATCATATTTCTCAGGCAGTTTCTACTTCCAGAAAATGATTTATTAACTAGAGTTCAGCTGCTTTTTGCTTTTGTTGCTGTTGACAAAAGGCATGTTTAAGCATGTTAAATGGGCTTAATGCATTGGACAAAAATGATGGCTAAGAGTAGCAGAACTTGCTGCCAACACATATTTTTTTCTTTGTAACATTTATAAGGAATAGTTAATCTGACCTCAAAGAAAAGAAACATATGCTCCACCAGATAAGGTGCTAGAGATGAATGAATCTGTCTGCTATGGAGCATTTGTTGGAATAAGAGAGGGAATAAAATAAAAGTGGAGCATGAGGGAAGGAAGACTAAGACAGCCAAGTCCCAGAAGGAAAAAGTGAAGTAAATCTGGGCAGTGACAAAAATAGTGGATTGAAAGAAGAGAAGGTAGATTAATGAGAGAGAAGGTAAAGAGTCAGGTCTGTTGGCAGTCAGCTCTCCCTTTACGGTTTCACTTCTTATTTTGTCCTAGGTACTAGTTCAGGACTGTGGCTTGCACAGGGTGGGTCTTCTAAAGAATTAGGCTAAAACAAAGTAGTGCTTCTTAAAGGGAATAATTTTGTAGTTGCATAATAATAATAAACTTCTCTGTCTTTAGAATCTCCTGGCCCCAGCATTATATACTGATACATGCACATTTTCTGAAGGGATTATTAATTTTCATTTCAATCCAGTGCCAAATATACAGAAAAAGAGAAAAATTAGCTGACTAGCTAGAAGCTTGAGATGAAGTGTAGGGTTTTAAAAGGAAGGAAATTAAAAATAATAAACAGAAAAGAAATAGGAGAAAATGAATCTGAAGCACAAATCAGTGGCGGCTGTGTAGAGGCGGCATTTCATATCCAGGCTGCTGACGTCAGTCTCCTTCAAAGGCAGTGGTAAAGATAAAAGAGTAAGATGATAGTGTTGATGGACCTGATATCTGGATGTTTGGACCTGATCTGAATTTCAGCTTCTTTTAAGCAAATGGCTTAGAGATTTAATATCTGTCATGTATTTTTGGTATTTCTCCTTATCCCATGTATGTAACCTTGGGAAGTGGTGTTATTTGGCCTTAATATATATGACCAAGATTTTGCCTTTTGTCTCTGCATTTAACTGTTTTCCCTCTTCCTGCTATTACTGTGAACTTTCAGTATTTTTAATGCATTCTATTCTGATTGGTTATGTTTTCTCTCTAAATGGTAAATGTTTTTTACCTTTAACTTGTAAATATGATTTGTCGGGTCATTTAAAAATATCACAGCTACAGACCGAGTTTCAGTGATTGATCTTGTTAATGAATTCATTTGCAAAAATTGTTACTCAAAAATAACTTAAAATTAATGCAGAGCCAAAATTGAATATGCAAACTTGAATTTGTACTTTCTTTAAAAATCCTTCTGAGTGTTTGTATCTTCACCATGTTGTTCAGCTTCTGAGAGAAAGCTGTGGCCACATGTGATCCCTCAGTCACCTGCATAAGAAATATGAACATAACAGTGCATGTAAGTGACTTTTGCTATGTATCACAACACATGGTGCTGTCACCAAGAGTGGCAGTGCATGTCTCCTCAGAGTGAGGACAGATGGGTGGCCATCAGTTCTCCACGGCAGGGCTGACTCCTGGTGCACTGGGAAGGGACTTAGAAGTACTTCAATGGTGGTAGGAAGTAAAGCAAATAAAATGGGCTTTTAGTCTACCTATAAAGAGAGCTGGGTAATTTCCATGAAATGGAATCAAGACCTTGGTTTTGAAGCAGGCTAGTGAATGTTTCCTGGGCAGGAATCTGTTAATGAAGAGAAGGGAACTGCACTGTAACTGAAGTAGCCCACCCTGGCTGGCTGCAAGTTATCTGCAAATTACAGTCAGTGTGATGATAATGAAAAAATCAATTAAAGCAAAAGAGAAACAGGACAATAAAAAGAATTTGTTGATATCAGCACTGAGCTTGGGTCAGTCCCTGAGGATGGTGCAGCCTAAGGCTAAGCCAGAATTAAATGTTTTCACGTTTAATAGATTTTCTCTTTCCTTGTTTTCTACTAGAAATGCTGCCATGGTGCATAGTTGGCAGCTGTGACTGGACTGTGGTTAAACAAACTGACATTCAAGGAGAAGAAAAATTGCCCTGGAAGGTAGACACAAGCAGTCAGAGTCACTGACAGGCAGATGTCACTATAAAACGTCTCACTCAATGATTGGCATAGGCAGCTGAACTGCTCAAAGCCAATTGACAAGTGAGAAGGACTAGATAGCAATGTCCATCTGCCAGTACGGAGCTGCCTGGGCAGGGCAGCTCCAGCTGACTGCATGCTTCAGCACTGTAGGCAGGAAAAAAGGAGAGGGATCTGCTGACACTAATGTTTAGCTTTCACCTACTTTTAATGAAAAAATTAATGTCAGTAATTAAGACATTAGAAGACCAGGAAGCTGCCATTGTTAAGATTGGTACTTGAAATATTATGAATTTGAAGAATAGATAATGTCACACGAATGGTATTTCTTGCAAGTTCAGATTGGCAAATTCAAATTTGCATTCAGCTATGAAAGTAGTAGCAAATACTACAACATGTAACGTGCCAGAACTTCAGGCTGATCTTGCATATTTAAGTGAAACTTTTCCTATTTGTGATTATTGGCAGGTATGATGCTTTTAAAATTGCAAATATATGCACCACATTGTGTCTGTAGACAATTACTCTGGCATCCCAGTGACAGCATTTTCTGTGTCAAAAAGCTTCTTGTTCAAAAACATGGTCTAAATTTAGTAAAACCTGTGTTAATATGTAAAATATAGCTTAGCTCCAGTTGGAGGGGAAACTGATGTGAGTGTTCCACTATTTGACTTTTCATTTATGTGGTTGTGTGGTGCCACAACATTTTTATATGAGACCAGTTGTTGCTATTGAAGTTACGGGATAGCTGGAAATAGGACGAAGAAAAGCTGTAATTTGCTCTAAATTGACTTGGCACTGTTAGCTCAAAGTGTTTATGCCTTTTCTTTTCTAAATTGTCTATATAGACAACTCCCTTTTAAATAGTGAGGCAAATCATGCACTTCAGGCAGAAGTGGCATTGGCTGAGACACCATTAACTGAAGCTCCTGTGACTCCCAAGTTCTCTAGTTACAGAGTCTGATTGTGGGAGGTCACTTTTTACACTTTTATTTTTGAGGAAAATCACCCAGCTTCTCCACTGTTTTGAGGTGAAGAAATAATGGGTTTGTCTCCAACTCTCTCCAACAGTGGGAGAGCTGCATCCCAAGTTCTCTCTGCTCTCCTAGCCAGCATTAATGTAATGCAGAAATTGATGAGTTTATACTTATTTTCATAATTATGCATAGTCTTGAACTAAAATTATTGCTTTTAAGGGAAAGATAAAATGAGTGTCTCATTCTCTGCTTTCCCACTTTGGAAAGTGGGAAGATGTCTAATGCAAATGTCTTGCATCAGTCCTTAGGGACCTGAATCTTCCCTTTGAAGAAAGGCTTGGTTTCCTTGCCCTGTTTTTCAGAAGGGGTAAAAGACAGGTGGATTTCTAAAACAATGCAGTGACCTATTGGCCTTGCTGTGTCCCTTCCTGTCTATAAAAGGTCTTCCTAAATCTGTAGTAGATTTCAGTAGACACTGAATTGTTCAATTGCACTGATTTGTTCCCAGTCTGTTGGTGTTATTTCTTCTCTCTTTGGTGTTTTGTCTTTTGTGGTAACAGGACCTTTCTTAAAAATGAAACAACCCCCTCCAACATGGGAGCTATGATGAGGTATGCCTTTTCCCAAGCCTTTTAATAAATACCTACTTTATTCCTTTAACACTGTTCAGCCTCTGTTCTAGGTAGCCTCTCAAGGCATCATTCTCTTCCTCACTCCCTCCTTTCTCCCTCCTTCCAGTTTCCCAGCTGGCAGACCTGGCATGGTGACATGTTGTGTCAGGTTGCATCAGTCACGTTGTCTTCTGTGACATTTTGGCTCAGAAGGAGATGCAACTGATGAGAGGTGATAGTGTCACATCACAACCGAGGACTCAGCTGGAGAAGTCTGAGCAATTTTCCCATCCATCATTAAAAGGGACATGGGATGGAGCAGCCAAGCTCTGCCTTACATCCCTTCCTTGCTCTCCGGTCCCTTTCACACAGCATGTTTTGCTGTGCTGCCCAAGTTAGCTTGAATCAAGAGTTCTTCTTTGCTGAAGAAGTTTTGGAGGCATGTAAAAAGGAGTGCTATGACATCTGTGCTGGTGGCATAAATTTATCCACCAGCTGTGGGCAGCTGTAGTTGCTCTGTGTCTGATGAACCTTGTCAGCATGTCCTCAGTACTGTCCTGACTAATCACAGCCATCATGTTGTGAGCTACTCCTTGCAATCAGGGAAATGAATTAAAAAGCTCACAAGCTTCCCTCAGGCACTGTCAGAGGTCCACAGCTCACTAATGCTGCTAAATAACAACAGGCAGTTCCCGCTTGTTCCTGTGTAAAAGGAGCAGCAGTACTGTTGCAAGGCTGGAAAAGGGAATGTCTGAAACAATGATAGCCCTTGTTAACCTTCCAATTATGTCTTGAACAAATAGCACAGGTTCCCTCCCTGTCTGCAGTATCTCTTTGTGCTCACCTGCAACAGCTGTAGGAAGTGCTCTCCCTACTATATCACACATACATTTTCTGTAAGAGGGTGTCAGCAGGGCTCTGAGCCAGACTGGGAAGGATAAGTTTATCTGGATACAGGAGATCCACTTTTTTCAGATGAGTAGTTGCTTTTCAAACTATGTTTTTCAGCTGCTTTTCAGATTGACAGCAGTACAGCGCTCATTGGTGAGCTGTCAGTGTTGTAAAAAAACATTATTCTGCAGATCACCTAATAAAGCTGTGGGGTCTTTTTCCTAATATGTGACTGGTAAATAAGGCAATTTTGAGAAAATGAAGGCAGAATACTGCTTGTTACTGCTGAGAGAAACTAGATGAATCATTATTTATCTTTTCCTGAATCATGACCCTGGATGAAAATTCTCACCACTCTCAACTCCAAACACAGCTATTTTTCCTTCTCTTTTCAGCTTATTTGTTTATGCCCATAAAATAAAATACTTCCAATTTTCTACTATTTTCTTTATTTTGATGCTTTTCTGGACCATGATTTTGGATTTGGTGCTTATGTTTTTTTTCAGTATAAAATGTCTTAAATTTTTTTTCTCTTTTCACATACCTTTTTGTTTGACCATCCTGGAATAGGTTCTTCCTCTCTTTTGACCATTGTATCCTTCCTTAAATTAATCTCTCTTTTTCTGTCTCCAATTCTGCTTCAATTCTCCCCCTGCCCCTTTCTTCCCCCCTCACCAGTTATTTTTTATCTCTGTATTGTGGAAAGAGTCAAGCTGTCTTTTTTATTTTGGCCCCTATTTTCCATATTTACCATATTTTTTCCCATATTTCCATATTTACCTTCCCATTTATGAAAATAAAGTCTTCACTTTTGCCTCTCTGCCTTAGGTTGTACTGAGTATCCACAGTCTGGACACACAGAGAGAGGTATTTCCTAATGGAAACACTGGTAGGAGCTGGTGGATCTGTGTGGCACTACTGTGAGGATGGATTTATTGAATTACCTCTCAAATTACTACAGCAGGCTCAGCTGACAAAGACTTTATCGTTCAGAAGTTCTTCTAAACAGTATCTGCTGTAATGGGTATTGCTGGTCGATGTTTTCTCTTGGATTAACCCTGGGATGCATTTTGGCATTGGCAGCTCTCATGTAGGAATCTGCCTGGTGTAAATGGGTTTGCTGTGCTTGCATGGGCAAGCAAGCTGAAATAAGAGTGTTTGTCTCTTAAGAAAATGAAAAGAAAGACCCCAATGTTTTTGATGTTACTCTTTCCCCATCTCCTCCCTAAGTGTTGTTTTTAATTTTTCCAGGACTTGGAAATTATTTTCCTGAGGAAACATGCTTTGTATCTTCCTGGGCACTGCAGCGTCTCAGGGCTTGTAGAGCAGAACAGTGGAAGATGTGCCAGCATTCTCCAGTGCTAGTTTTTTTATTTTGCTCTGCTTTTTCATGTCCTCACATATTCATGAGCCTGTATTACAGATACTGACAGGCTCTACTGTTGAGAGCTGGGTTGTCTTTGCTCTCTTCTGTGGGAAGTATACCAGGAATATAGGCAAGGATGGGGTGTGAGGCAGTGCTGAGGCTTGTTGGGCAGGAGACCTGGCTGGGCCGTAGAGTAGGCAAGTAGGTTGCAGAGTGAGGGTCCATACACAGGATATCAGTCTCTCCAGTGTGCAGCTTCTGTTTTCTGCCTGGCTGCACTCACTGCCTTCCTACTGCCCCTCTGGGAATTGCCCTCTTATTACCACAATTACAATCTGTACACATTTCATTAAACTAATATCACTTCGCGCAGACTTTCTCCACCAAAGTGCGCAGCTGGAGGCCCATTTCTTTTCCTCAGCTTAAACACTTTGACAGGTTAAGAAAGCTATTATGGCTGAATAACAGGTGTTGCAAAACAATGCGCATTTGATGTTTAAATGAGAGAGCTTTTTTATTGACTGCCTTTATTGCAGTGAAGACTCTCCTTTTTCAAGATGACTGGATTTTTATTGGTTTTACTGCTTTTTAAAGTGTATTCTGTTGTTTCAGAATAGGTCCAGAGTGACTGTCTGCTGTTATTTGTTATTCTGATGTCTTTTGTTATTTGCACATCTTTGCTGCCTTATCCAGGTGTGGGATACTGGTGCTAAGTAGAAAAATTTTATTTTGTCTCTGTCTAATGCCAGTCCTAAGTGCTTCTTGTTCTGGGGCAGCTCTCAGTGGAGCTATAAGCCATTCTGCACCATTACTTTGCTGATTATTTCTAACCAGACTTGATTCACATCCCACCTACTGCATATTGCACCATCTAAATACATACATACATACATATATATATATATATATATATATATATATATATACACAATATGCATAGTAGTTTACATATTTAAGTTAAAGCTGGGCTTTAGAATGCTTTGCAGAGATTTTCAGAATGTTACGGCAGACTTACACTGGTCCAAGTAAATCCCATTTGTTTGTGAATTTCATCATTTGTTATTACTCTGTGGTGCTGTGCAACGTGATTAATAGAGTGTGTTCACAGATGATCTAAGAATAGCATGGCCCTAAAAAAGGAATGTGTGAGAATCAGGTATTCAATGCAATATGCTATTAAATTAAACACAACCAATATATTGTAACTGAAAGAAATATTAAAATGATTAAAAAGAGGGGAGAAAGTAGTATTTTTAATGTTGGCATTAAAAATAGAAGTATTCTCTTAGAAAAATAAATTCCTTCCTAAGTAATATCACCATCTTCCCTCTCCATGCCTCCCACCTGGTACTCAGGCTGAATTTTAGTAAGGCTTTCTGCAAAGCAGGAGGGGCATTTTCTTTCCTACTCTCACAAGTAGATTTTGCCTAATGCAAACAGTTTGAAGAAGGTTCAGGACAGAAGAAAATATAGCTATATGTAACAGTAGAGTAAGGACATCATGGCTCTGGTGTCATTTTTCTTTTTTGTCCTACTAAATATTTTGTACTCCAAAATTGTAAAAGAATAAATTAATAACGTGACATTTTAGCAGCCAAAAGTTCAGAGGAGATGAAGTCTTATATTGAAAATTAAGACAAAATCTGTTCAAGCCAGCTTCATTAATATGAAATCTTTACCCTGCCTGTAACTCCTGCCACAAATCAGGCACTGATGTAAGGTCTGGCACACTGAGAAGGGAGAGAGGGTGTCTGTCTGTTTTGAGGGAGCCATAGGCAGTACTGGGGAAATCTCATAGGAGGTCCTGCTGGCTGGGCTTATTACACCATTTTTTCTTACATGACTGATGTGAATGCCACATGAATTTATGTGCAACAAACTGAAAGTAGAAGGAAAATGCCAGACTGCATGTTCAAAAGCTTGTATCTCAATACATATGTAGTAGTCTTCAGTACAGCTAACATATAACCCAGTCCCTACAGTGCAGTGTATGTTAACAAAAAGGAAAATTTCTGGATATCTAGTGGAATTGTGCTCCATTTAGAGTAACTGAACACACTACAGCTCATCTAGATAATGGTGTTAGTGAGTGTTGGCTGTGTTTCTTCTTCTCCTCTTACTTGTAACAAAACCAAACAATTTTTTTCTCTAAGCTAAAGTCATATTTACAGTTTAGCTATTCTTGCTTTCTGAAAATACAACCCCCCTCTGCAGTTATTGGTTGTTCCTTCAATTCATTCTGTATTTGAAAGGACAAGAGTTGGGATTAAGGCACAGTCAGAAAGCAAGTGAGATTCCAGCTACTCCTTTCTCTCTCACTTTGTCCTGTTTGTGCAGTGTAACTTCAAGGTAATCAGGGGAGAGGCCAGAGGAAAGGGATATGGTTCTTCAAAGGAGGGATGCCTGGATTCATATGAGAAGGAAAACTGGATGGAGAGGAGACAGTGCGAGTGGAGAAGGTGCCTGTAGGGTGATGGAGACAGCAATGTAAGGGAAAAAGAGAAGGCAGGGCTTTGTGTGGTTGTACTGCGCACAGCGAAGAGAAACAAGGGCAGAGTGACCAAGAATTTGGAGACAGGCTCTGACTATGGAAAAAGGCAAAGAAATAGAATTAAAGTAGCAGCTAATAAAGAAAAAAATCAGGGAGAGGAAGGATATGTTAATCTATATAGGGAAAAAAGGAAAGACTGAAGGAGAGGAATAGAACAAATTGAATGAAGATAATGAATTACAAAAGGAATGTTGTTACTCTGCTTTCATTTGCATTTATTTCTCTCATGACTGACTGGAAAGAATGAATTACAGTAGAAGGGGTGTCTGGAATGGTAGAAACAAAATGTGGATAAGAAAACCTACATACTGTAAAAGTACTTGTAAACAAAATAAAAAGGATCAAAGTGTCTCAGTAGGAGCTTGGGCAAGACTTAACAGTGGGAAGGAAAGAAATAATAATTCCCAACTTGTGAAAAGTCTTTGTTTTTTGTTTGCCTTTTTTTTTTTTTTTTTTTTTTTTTTTAATACTTATGGCACTCAATTTCTCCAACTTCCCCCCTTCCCCATCAGCAGTTTTTGTTCTGCCACAGGTTTTGGAGATCTCTTGATCACTAGTGATTTTTCTCTTCAAAACACTTCCCAACTTGGATTACAGCCACTTGCACTTTGAGGACATATCCAGCAGCTTCCAGGAGGTCTGGAAATTGCTCTTTTTGGTCCCACATATAACAGAACCTTTTCTGTTGTTTACACACACTTATTTCCTTTTTTAACTGCCTTGTCTCTAACCACATCACTCCCATATGTCTCATCAGCTGCCTTTTGGCTTTAGCTGTTTCCTGTGAGAAAGCAAATTGTGGTCAGGCCATGCACACCTGCACCCCTGACTCTTGAAAAAGCTGTTCCCATGAGTTAGCTGCACCTGCAGGGGTCCACAGGTACTGCCCTGGTTTTTGGTTTGGTTTGTTTTCTGTCCTAGAGTGTGCCCTCGGAGATTTGGGAAGTTCTAGGGGCAGGTTGCTTGTCTTGTGGCTGACAGGATAACAGGAGTGTGAGGGCAGGTGGGCTTCAGGCTATGTGCAGTTGATGCAGGCAGGGGGTGGCTGCAATGAATCAAGGAACATTTCTGTGCCAGGGGCCAGATCTTCAGAATTTCCTCCACTTGTACCTATGAGCAGCACCAGGCTATTTGTGGGTGCAGAGAGAGGTAAGCTCCAGGTAATGCACAGAGGGGATGAGGCTGTGTTTTTGAGCTGGCCTGGTTGATTTGACAGCATGTCGTGTCTTGTGTCCAGGCTGATGCATAAATTGTTAAAAGTAGCAACCACATGCAGGTGGCGTAACTCTGAACTCTGTATCCTGGTATAAATAAGGTGCATGGCTAATGTATTGGAAAAAAGAATCAGATCTTGAACTCACAGAGCTGAGAAAAGAAAATCCATTGATTCATCAATGGGAATTTTTGTGTCAGCACTCCATGATAGGTTCCCCAGAAGCACTGTTTTTTGTCATTAGAATTCTGTCCAAAACAAGGATATACTGATAGCCTCAGTTGCTACCATGTAGGAATTAAGTGTCTTGGGCTCTTTCATAATCATTCCAGTCAAGGCTTGGAAAAAAAATTGTTGTTCATAAAAAGAATCTCCTATGGGCCTTCAACCTTAATAAGCTTGTTTATGGAATTATAAATTCATAAGCATCATAAAATTATAATGGAAAATCAGAAAAAATACTGCTTAGAACTGTTTGTCACCTTGTTTGCAAATTTCTTCTGTAAAAGAGAGAAAACATGATTCTGTGGGACTTTGGTAGGCTTGTAGATCCCACATATATCCTGTAGGCTCAGATGGGGATAATTGTGAGGGGCAGAGAAGTGAATACTGACTGAGAAATTTGGTAAAGGGTTTATTTGCTATTTACACTCTAATTTCAAAGACAGTTTAGGAGCAGTTGCATACAGTTGGGGACACTGATGTTTAAAATAGCTTCTTAAATTGTAGAAGATCAAGTACTGTAGAACACATGTGTTTCTCAAATCAGGCTGTAAAATCTTTAATGGTGAATGAAATGTATCAATAAAATGTACTGATATGTTTAGTTTAATTTCTCAGAACACACTTATTATGCAGCTGTTTCTTGCTGGTAATATAAGGGTATATACAGGTGTGTCTCGGTGTACTTTTGGGTAGACAAGCAAAATCCAACTTCAGGAGTTTTTTGGAGCTGATCTTGGGCATATTGCCTTTTCTGTTTTACATGGGGCTTGCTGCTCAGAAGCTTTAAGGGAAGATTCTCTTAGACCACAGGTAGTTTGTGTAAGTTTAGAAAATTCCTGCTCAAAAGCCTTTAAATTAAACATGCTGGGAAATGAACAATACCCAGAACTGTAGTCACTGACTCTGATCTTCCTTTGTGAATCTCCATCCCAACAGTGCATAGTGATTCTTTTGGATTCATTATTGTCTTTTGCCTCTGTCTGATTTAAAAATGTGCATTATCCCACATACTAAGCATCCTTCTGGGTTAAAAGAGAAGAATTGCTACTGACAGAACACAAGAAAAAGTATTTTAAGCTTCAGGTAATGATTCTAAAGAAGTTCTGGAGAATGGAAATTCTTTAAATTGTCTAAAATATTCACTGAGATAGAATTTAGGATTTTGGCTGTGGATGATTGTCAGGAAGAAATAAAAGTATTATGAAAGTCACCTGCTTTTCTTAACACTATTTGACATTTATGAAAGGACAAATGAGCTTTGTCATGAAAGTACAGAACTGTTATCAAGGTTTTGGTTCTTCTACAAACTTCCAGTAGAACTTTATAAATGGCTTTAATCTATTATTTTCCTCCTTTATTAATCTCCTTGCTTCTGTTATCATATTAAAATGGAGAAAATGTTATTTCTAACACTTGAACACCTCTTTTGAGCTACAAACTTTGATGTGGTCCTTGTGGACTAGATACAAGTTGGATTTTTGGCAATGAAACAGTGATAAAATATTTGCTTAGGTTTGTTTAGTTAAACAGACCAATGACATCATCTGAACACCACCAAATGCCAAAACGTGGCACTTCAAAAAAGGAATCTGCAGTTTTAATACAAGTTTAATTAAAAATAGAAGGGCCTATACATTAAAAGGTGTGGAAAACACCAAGCTCTGCCTTTTATTATAGTGAGATTGAACACCAATGATGGTAAATTGTACATGATAAATTTGTCAGGAAATTAAAACACTGAATAGTGGGCATCAAAGTGCTATCAAAAAGAATCTTCTATCCAGTGGGAACATTGGCACTAGTGAAAGGATGCCTGTGATGTTATATAATTTTAATTGGACTGTGTCATGACAGGCTGACCAGATGCCAAAGAAAAAAGCCTAGGAAAAACTAATATAAAGGGAAGGCAAGGTAATTACTTTATTTATATATCTTCCTATTTCCTTTAAACTAGCTGACAGTTTTAAATCACTTTGAGATGTTTTCTGTTCTAGATGTGGTTGTTTGGGGTATTTTATTTTTTTTTTCCTTTTGGTTTTGTTTTAAGCGTCTTCTATGATCAGTACAGGGTTCTCTGATGAGGAGCTGGGTAAAAGTGGACAATGAGTGCAGTGCTCCCATTGAAGAGGAGGTAGGAAGGGCATGCTGTAGGATTTCCCTGCAAAATCTCCTGTTAAAACTTCAGTGTCATGGGCAACTGTGCAAAAGGATACACAAAATATTGATGCACAGGCTTGAGTTAAAATCCCCTTGTGAAATCACAGTCTTAAGCCAACAAAACAACCCCCTGTGTAATAGTTTCTGGGCTCTGATGGTCTTTAGTGCAAAGACAGGGGACCTGGGATGTAAACACCAGCCTCAGCTGTTGTTTCAAATCTGCATGAGGAACCCTCTGGGGCTGAGTCCCACACCTCAAGAACTAGGGAGCTAAGCCCAACCTAATCTTGCAGAAAGGTTGTGAGAAAATTTTTCCACGCTTGTCCTGGCTTTTTCTATTCCCATGACAAAACCACAAACAACTTCCACCTTGTTTCTGTTTTGTGGGCTGTTCAGCCAACTTAGAGATGAGACCCAAAATCTAACTGGTGTCTCAAATCTGAGTTTAGAAGAGATTTTCTCCTGTTCTGCTTTGTGTGAGCTTGCATCTCTCCTGATGCACATCACTTGGTCAGAAACTGCATAAGAACAAAGAAAAGCAATTTTGTTATCTTCTGCTTTCACAGAGTATAAACTAATATCTTCAGCAAAAAGCTGTGTCTATAGTGTACTCTGAATATAATCACTTTATCAAATGCTCTGCACTGCAAAGTGCTGCAGCTCATATCCTGTTCACCAAAATGTGTACTCCTGTGGATTCCAAAATTTGTGCTTGTTTGTTATGTTGGCTCAGAATCAAGTTTTGTATCTGTAAGATGAGCATAACTTTTTTAAAAAGGAGCTCTGTTTTATCAGTTATTGGTGAGTGTCGTCTGTTGTTTCTGGTGAGGGGACTTAGTTCTGTTCCAGGTTAGGGGAGTGAACGTGTGCATTACTGTATTGGGAGCTTGTTGAACTAAAATAATTTAAAAAACCTGACCAAAACAGATGTACTGGACTGTCAAGAAATGAATGTAATATTGTGTAAAGAAAGTTTCTACCATATGAGCTCTTTTCCAGAATAAAATATGTCATTTTGGTAGTTATGGTATTTTTCATTGATGCCTTTATTTTGTTTTGAGCCTCGACATTTGGCAAAAATAATTTGAGCCACTTAAAGCATCATACTACAATGAGGAGTAATTGAAACAAGGAAAGTCAAACAGCAGCAGCAATAATAGTTAAGCTTCTTAAACTCATAAAAAATTACAGATACATTTCTGTGTTGATTAGCACCATACCTTTTTTGAAACAACATGAAGTAGATTTGACAATTTGGCCCTAGGGCTGAAAACATGTCTGTAACAGGGTCAGCTTCTTCCTTCAAAAGTGTATGCATTATGTACCTTATTTAGAAAAAATCAGTGTTAAAGTCAAGGGAAAAGAAATTTAAAAGAAATTTGGACTCCTTCAGATCATGGTGTGGCCTGAGGTGGGGAGATGAACCACCACACACAGAGAGCAGGAGGTGTGGGAGTCTACTGTCCTGTACTCTGGCAAGTGATACTTTCAGATCACTTGTGTCTCACAGTTGAGCTCTGTATGATTATATAGATGTGTATACCTATATATACTTGTGTACCTATTTTAGTTTTTCGAAGTTGCATAAGGGGCTCTTTCCCCCTTATGCTAATTTCTCCCTGCCAGTCTCTAACATTAATCTTTGAGTTTCTGACAATCCTGCTAGCCACGTTTGGTGAAGAAGTAACTCCTTGAACATTGGCACTGTTGACTGTTCTATTGCACTTTCCAGGATGTACTCTGTGGTCTGATCTCTTAAAAAATTCGTGAGGAAAGAACAAATGCGGCAGTTGGCCTAGTGGAAATCTGGAGAATCTGGAAAATCTTAAAGGGTGCCTATGCTACCTATAGCCACTTCACATTTGTCCGTGGATGGTGGGTTGCTGTGGGCAAACACTGCAGATGTGGCCCAGTGTTTTATACTTGCACTAAACTCATCTAATTGTGAATCACCTAGGCTTAATTTCACAAACTCTTTTAGAACGAAAAAGATATCTTTCTCTTAATATAGAACACTGCAAAACCACCCTTAGAATCATTCAGTGGAATGGAAAAAGCAAACCAGAGCTGCCCAGCAGCACTTGCTCTTGGTGAAGCAGGTGGGAGTGGTGTAGAGGGTGAGGTGTTCCCTGCCTCCCCCTCAAACAGTATGTGGCAGATTACCCTCGGCGGCCATGAGCCCTCTGCCACAGCAATTATTTTAAAATGATTGTTTCTCTCAGACCAAATACTGTGGCACCCTTGTTGGTGCCACATTCAATTAAAGGACCCAGCTGAGGCTCTCAGGGGGCAGTGCCCTGTCTGGTCTCATCACTCAGGAGAGCGGCCTCGGGGGCTGGCTCTGCTGCCAGGTGGCCCAAGCATGTTGCCCATCCCAGGGTGTCTCGGTGGGGTGATGTCTGTGCCAGGGCAGCGTATGGCAGTGAGGGGTGGCTGTGGTGGGGCTGGCAGGTGGCTGGAGTGTGGGGGCTCGGCCCGGGTGTGGTTGGGTAGCCGTGAGCTCTGGTCGCTGCAATGGGCGCACAGATGTCACTTTCCACACCACTAGTCACAGCGTGTGACAGACACCCAGCACTGCTGCACAGCCAGGCACGCCTTTAGGAACCGGGGAAACAGCCTGAGGGCTCGTCTGAAACTGGTCCTTCTGCAAAAAACCATGTCTTGGGGATGGTGCACCTGTGGACTTACAGGGAATGAGCCATCTGACTTTTCTGCTTATTGTTTCTCATTTCTTGCCTTGGATTTGGTTGTTTCGTTTTGTTGGAGTTTTTGCCCTGCCAATTAGATCTCACTTGTTCAAAACTCACCTCAGAAAGCGGCCATGTGAGCCAAAATGCCTCCTGCTGATACACACAGTGGGCTAGCCCTGTTGAGCTGAGCTCACTCCTGTGATTATTTTTTCATAGCGGGGTAGAAAATTTGAAAGTGAATGGTTAACATAGTGTCAAGTTAGGGAGGATTATGATGTCTTAGATGGGGTGAACATGACTGTTATTTCAGAAATTAGTTGTTCATCAAACTGAAATTCAGATCAGAAGTAGACTCATGAGTAATTCTTTAAAAGTTTGTCCTGAGGAGTGAAAGGAAAAAACTGATAAAAAACATTCACAGAATCACAATTGTTGATATGAAGTAGTTTCTTAAGCTTTAAAGAGTTGAAAATTTGGTTTGGATGTGAATTTTTGGCTCTACCTCAAGTTATTGGGTTGAATGGTATGAGTGCCATGATGTCTATTACTATTACATGGCAGATTCATTGGATTATCTCAGGAAAATCTTGAAAAGTTTTGGTTTTTTTTTCAAAACGACAAAAAAAAAAAAAAACAAAAACAAAAAAACCCAACAACAAACCAACCCAAAAAAGAAAAAAATAAAAAAACCAAAAACTCCATAAGTGTAAAAATCAAACAAAAAAGCACTGCTTTCTGAATTTAGCATAAAGAACAGGCCATTTCCAGAATAAAGAGAAATGTGATTTTTTTTTTTTTTTGTGTAACTGTTGATTTACAATGGTATTTGTGGTTACTGTTGGAAAGGTGAAATAAACACTGCAATTTATTACTAGAGCTGGCAACTGAGATTTAGGTTGTATTTCAGATGTCTAATCTGTGCCAGTAACTTGTCAATATTAAAACTGTTGGTAGAGCTGATCATTGTGCCTATCAGAAGCACATATTTTGTTGTCTTTACCTCACTTTTGAATACTCTTAGCTTTGATTGTCATCCTATAAAGTTGATGCCTACAAAAGAAAAATATTATGGAAGCATTTTAAAAAAACTATACAGTACCTAGAAAGCCACATAAAACAAATGTCTATGAAGGGACAATTCTTCTGGATACAGGCAGTGTTCAGCAGAATTTATTGTGTTCATTTAAAATGATTTTTAATTAAATGAACTTGCAATTTCCCATATATATATATATAGTGTAGAATTAGAGCAGTGATATATTATGGATGTGACAGCCTGGTCAGAGAGCAAGAAAACTAGATAAGTTTTCCCAGAATTGGCTTGTGAGACTTTAGGGAGTTGAAGATAAACAATGATAGCTTGTTATTATAAACAACCTGCAGGTGTTGTTTTCTTACTCTCTGTTTTCCTGTTTTTCTCAAAGATTGTTTATAAGAAAGATGTTTTGTTAATTAGCCAATCAGGTGAAATGTATTGATTAATTGACCAATCTGGTCTGTCTGTGTCAGAACAGTGTATGAAAGAGAGAATTTCAAAGTAAAGTGAGATGCTGTGCAGACCTGCCTTCTGGTGAGTCTGTGCCATTTCTTACTCAATATATTTTTAGAATTAACTTTTGTTGGGAAATTGCATAACATAATGTATGATGAACTATTCTTCAGTAGAAAAATACAGAAAATTCAACTTGCTTGGATATACCTTTATAAGAATTTTTAAAAATGTTTTGTAACATGAAAACATAAGACACTTATTAGTAAAAAAAAAAAAAAAAAAAAAAACCAAAAAAAAAAAAAAAAAAACATGTTAGTCCTTGATCCCTGCAGAGTTGCTACATGAAAAGCATCTTTGGCCACAGTCACTAAAAATAAAGAATTCCAGACTAGGATAAAAATGAATGTATGTTTGAACCACTTTGTGTTCCTGAAACATTGTTGCTCTCTCTGTAGATATCTTTTTGCTGTCTCCTAGAACTTACTGCATTTCAAATGAGGTAAAACCTCATTCAACCTGTAAACTTCAACCTGTAAAAATTAGCAGTCCTGGAAGGAAGAATATGAAAGCAAATTCTTCTTTGGGCAAAAAATACTAAGAGCAGTGATAATTGCTGAAGTCCTGTTTGGGTAACTTAGAGAGTAGGCTTTGAATAAGTCAGTTGCACAGGAAAATATTTCACTGGAAGTGGAGATGATACAGTAGAGCACTGAGTCAAAATGAGAGCTCTGATTTACCTGCCATTATAGTATTTTTTAAACAGGATAATCTTTAATAGTGTGACATTATTCACATTGTATTATTCCAAACTATCCAGTTCAAAAGATGTTTAACACTACATCATTTGACAGGGATGATGCAGAGTATTTCTGTTGATGCCTTATCAAGGCTGACCTAGAACAGAGGCTAGATAGAGTTCAAGAATAAAGTAGGTGTTTATTAAAAAGCCTCAATGGATATGCCTTGGTCAGCACAAGAGCCCAGCCAGGGCTACACCCAAGATGAACCCAAAATGGACAACCAGTCACAAGGTCTCTCTCTTATATAAGTTCTGGTCCATTGGCATATTTGAGTTAATTGTCCACTTACAGCTTTAGCTTATGAAGTCCCATTCTTCTTGTTTTTCTCTTTTAATTTCCAGTGTTGTTTATGCTCTTGGGTCTGAAATTTGGATGGTTGTCCTGGGTTCCAAGCTAGAAAAGGAATTGCTTTTGTTTAGCTACTCTGTGAAGAGAGCTTACTATCCCTTAATATGAAGCTCAGAACTACACACTAAAGCAGTATAGAACCTGAAAAATATAAAAGCTAAAACCTAAGGCATCAGTGTTATAAAATTGACAGTGCATTTCACTTAAGGACATTTTTCATTTTGAGTACCCCGAGTTTCACAATGTGTTACCACCACTGTGGAAACCACTGGCTGCTCTGCTTACTTCTATGAGGAGCAGAGAAACCGCCCTCTTGGGTAATGTGACTGCAAATATGGAAAAAGAAAAAGAGGGGGAAAATCCAAACAAAACATCCCTAAAGTCCAACATTCCTTTTCAGTGATTCTTATTTGGGAATGGGCATAAGCACACTTTATATTTTAACTGACTGTAGTTGTGTTGGTTGCCTGTAATGGCTGCTTCTCCAGTATTTGCTGAAATGATTCAGAAGTGCAAACCCAAATCCCAGAGTCAACCATCCTTGGCTTGTCTTTGAGACTGTGGAACCTGAAGCTCTGTGACTTATTTATCTTCCTGTTGGTAGGATTGTTTCATTTGGGAGAAAACCAGGGGTGGCCAAAATGTATCCTAGGACCAAAAAGTCTAGTCTTAAGTGATATTGAATCTTTGCAACTTCCAGCAGAACCTGCAGTGCTTTCTCCAGTGTATTCACCAATTTACAGCATCAGGCAGCAAATGTGGGTGTATTTGCTGATGTCTACAATGAAAGCTTGTTCTTGTGTGGAAGGCAGAAGGGTGCAGACTCTGCTGTCTGCCTGCCCTCTGCAAAGAAATCCCCTGTATTGGTCAGCAGTCAAAGAAAAAACAAATGACAGGCTTCCAAAGTACTGAAGTAATAGGGGAACCTAAATAATACAAGTCAGTGCAATACATATGCTTTTTTATCTCTCTGGGAAATGTCAAACTGCTAGTTTCACTCTTTTGGAGCTCAAAGTGTTGAAGAAAATTGCAGGATCAGTTTTGCCTCCATTCTTTACACACTCATGTGCTTCTCTTCTCTTCACCTCCTAACTTGACACTCCTCCATCCACATACACAATTCCCATTCCAGCTCTCCCATTTACACATCGTTCAGTGCTCTATTTGAACCCATCACACAGCTAATAAGAAAATAATTAAAAAACATATGTAGAGCAGAGGCATTTTAGATATCCCACACTACTTCAGAGTATATGAATTTTTCGTGCATTTTCAAAGTTTTCTTCTCAGCTGTCAAGGTGAGTTATATGGGTTTGTTGTACTCCCAGATGTGGCTGGGGGAGTGGTAGGTGAGGAGCTCTGGTTAATAATCTGTGTTGTTGTCTTAGATTGAAGACAAATTCACAAGAGTTCTTGATACTATTTTTCCAGATGAGAGAGTTGAATGTAACACAGTGAAAAGCACAGCCTGTATTGCAATGATACCATATTCCACCACTGAAATTCCAAGGAGATTCTTCCACCAGTTCAACACATGGAAGAATTGTGAAATAGAAAAGTACAGCGGCATTTCCTCCCTCTGAGGAGGTGAAGGTCAAGTAATAGCTCCCCCACAAAGTGAGAATATTAATATATAATGTAAAAAATAGAGTGTAGTAGTCAGGAGTGCACTAAGGAGAATTTTGGCTTCTTTTGTTCTCCGTTTTCCTGGAGAAAATAATTCTTTAAGTAGTGGGACTGTGTTAAAAACTCACTACAGACATTGGTAGAATTTGATAGCACACAGAAGAGGAGAATATGCAAAGTGTGTTATCTACTGCAATAGACATTACTAGAACAGACTGGCAAACGGAAAATTGATATTCTGATAGTTTCATACCCAGAAATAAGAAACAGAGAATTTGACCCCTTGCTATCATGTCCGAGGGAACGAGGCATTCCAGGCACAAAACTCAGTACTTTCAGTAGCTGTATGATAGATAACCTACAGCTAATCTTCTTATGTGGGCAAACACAGAGGTGCCAATTCCTGGAGGAATGCAGCCATGCATACCCCTGAGCAAAACACGGCAGGAAGCAAAGGGAGTACAAAGTACCAAAGGCAGATTACTGTGAGCTCAGCAAATACAATGCTGTTTCTAGTCAAGACATAAATATTCAGGAAGTGGCAGAAATTATCAATATAGATGACTGGAAAAATACAGGAGGCAATGAAGACCAGGAGAAATGCAGTTGAGATGTTTACAATATAAAAAAAAATGTTTGACAAAAAAAAACATTCCACTGAGAGCTAATAACTCATTTTCAAGAAATCCCTTAAAATAAATCAGAAGTGTTAGCTCTGAAAGAGAAGGTATAGAAGACAAAAGAAAAAATACAAGGAAGTTACCAAGAAAACTGAGATCAAAAGTGGAAGGAAAATTACATAGGATGTAAATATGAATAATAAATGGCTATACAAATGTAAATTATAAGAAGCAAGAGGTTGAGAGAGACTGTAGGTGCTGTAGGGTCATAAGGCCATAAGGAAACTTTCCACAGAACATATGATATTTATGTGAAACAATGACATCTTAGAGCCAATGTTCACTAGACTGATTGGCAAGGATGCTTGGAGGCTTTGTGCTTTGAATTATAAACATGATTTTATTTTTGACATGATCTGGCTGTCTTATCCTTGGAGGTGTTCAAGCCCATGCTGGATGGGGCCCTGAACAGCACGGTCTAGTGAAAGTCATCCCTGCCTATGGCAGGGTGGCTGGAATTCCATGATCTTTAAGGTCCCTTCCAACCCAAACTATTCTGTGACTCTATGATTTTATGTGGCTTGCTGGGTTGCTGGGACAATAACCTCTTCCACACAGCTTTACATGTTCAAGTATCAGTTGATGAAAACAGAGGACATCATGGAAGTTACTGAAAGACATTTGTCTTCATCTCACTTTTAAGTAGAAATAGTAATGAGCAAAACTCCAGTTCTGGAAAAGCCTTTGCTCCAGGAGGATTTAAAAGCCTGGCAGAGAACAGGGTTAAGGGTATTATAATTTTAATTAAAATGCATAATTTAGGACTAGTTGGGTTTTGTTTTGGTGTTTCCCTGTTAATTTTAAAAATGGTTTTGGAGTCTGGCTTGAGGAATACTGGATCTGTGGAGCACTGGCTTTGAAAACAGAGATTTGCTGGAGTCCTTTTAGTGCTTGCAATGTTTCTTCTACAGCCATAGTAGCCCAGGACTACAGGTGTCTTCCTATTAATCCTATAGGATAGATAGCACTTTAGTAAATCTTCTGGAAATGTCAATTGGATCTCAAGTTATAAAAGGACAGTAGAAAACAAATAAAACTGTAAAATTGAGATGACTTTTAAATATGATCCAAATATACAAACCTTGTATCAGGATACAGGAAGCTGAATGTAGAAACTTAGATATTTAAGTTGGTGATTTCAGCACAGATTTCAGATTTGTGTTCCACAAGTACAATATCCAGAAGCTAATTAGACTTGTTTGTTGTGCAGCATTAAAGTAAATGAAGCTGCATTATTAAAGTACCTTAATATAGATACAGAAGTCAACTTCTAGGCAAATGTAATATCAGACGTCTGTAGAGTGTGATTTAATCAAAATATGCTCACTTGGTCCTAACAGTTTCTCTTTAATCCCTTAAGATTTTGACCCTCTTGTGTGACACACTGCTGAATTTGCTATAGAATCTGAATCCTTGAAAACCTTAGAGAGATATTGGCCAAGCAGGTAATTTAACTGCCAGCATTGTAACATAGTGTGGACCTGCTGAGAATAATAGATTATCTGCTAATTCAAGATAAATAAGATTTCTTTTAGCTTAAACAGTGATACCAGAGTTTAAAGAGAAAGTGTTTTTTTTTTTTTTTCCTATTTATTTTCTTTGCAGAGTGTGTGTGTGTGTGTTTATGCATAGGAATAGGAAAAGGGAGATTCCTAAAGATGTGATCAGTTGTGAATTCATCATGATGTAATACTTTTAGCTGGAAAAGAACTACAGGATAAATGAGAAAATGGCATATGTGCACATGTAACCTTTGAATTAGGAAAGATTCAAGCCACTAATTAAAATAAAGTTGGGGAAAAGCTGGACAGATACAGGGAGTCAGTGCAGGTTAATGAAAGGAAGGTCATGCTTCACATATCCAATTAACTTCTCTGAGAAGGAGAGATGCTCAATGGGACTTGACAGGGGTAAAGAAAAATATATAAAGTGTTATGATTTCAGGAAGGCTTTGTGACCCAGTACCACCAAAAAGGCAAGTACATTTCATTAACCAGTACGGGATTGATGGTGGAATTAGTCACTGGATAGAAAGGGGCTTGGAGCTTGGATCATGATGAGCAGCAAACTGCTGTTCACTGGTTACCAAGAAGTGATGAATGAGCCACTGCAGAACTGGTGTCAAGACTGGGTCAGCTTTCAGCACAAGGGAGAACTCGAAGCAGAGCAGAAAATGAAGCATTAACACTTTTAGTAAACAATCATCTTGGTCTAGACAATTCTCATCAGTGTGCAAAAGAGATTTGACTAGAACTTAATTAAAAGGTAGTTTCCTTTTCTAACATATTAAATTATAACCTAATGGAAAATTTATATTAAAAAACAAGAGAAAAATTAAAAATTATTTTAATTGCTTCAAGCTACAAGTCCTGCTGCATCTGAAAGTTGTGTTAGAAGATAACAAGAAGAAGAATTGCTGGAATATTAGAGGTTTTCAGGCCCAATGCACACACAATAGGTGGTAATGATTATGTACCTTGAAATATTGAGAGCAGATTTAAAAGATTTCACAGCATGTGGATTCCTGAGCTCCAGGAAATACTGAATAACTGAAAAACATGAAGTGTGAAACAGTCATTGCTATATTTTGAGATTCCCTTGGGGTGTGTGGAGACACAACAATTATGCTTGTTGTTGGACACTGCTTTTTACTTTTGGGAAGGTATGAGATATTTAGTGCTGACCCCTTCTTTGATAAAAATAAAGGATATTGAAAAATATGGTGCAGAGTAGTATTCCTCTAAAAGATTACATATGTTGTCAACTATGATGCATTGGAAAATCTGTGTGAAACAAGGGTTTTGTGCTGGATGCCTGTGTTCAGCCTGCTGGCTTTCTTTACTGGTGCTGTAGCTTTCTGTAGAAGTTGTATCCTGGACAGGCAACAAGCCCAAGACTTTTATCTGTTTGCCCTGTTGTGATATTGATATTATGCTACCAGCAACATGTACAAATTAAGGATGAGACTTTTCTAAGCATTTGCATTTGATTTATCTGTGCTCCTTGCTGAAAGTCAATGCTAAAATTCTCTTTGTCTTCAATGGGACAAAAGTACTTTATACTTCTAAAAATTCAGTACTAATGCCTTTTTTCTTACGTTTGCTGATATGTATAGATGCAAAATCTGCTGACTGATTTCAGTGATAGTTATGCATAAGTAATCAAGGGCAAAATTGGCTCCAAAAACTATAGAAGTAAATGATACCATGGGTCTGTGGGAATTAGAAACCTCATTTTGATGTCCTCTCACCACCGCAGGGGAATGGAGAAGAGGAAAAAAAAAAAAGTACAATTTGTGAGCTGAGGTACAGACAGTGTAATAGGATAGAATAGAAAGGGAAATAAATAATAATAACAAGAAAAACAACAACTATAAAATAATTAGAATATAGAAAACAAGTGATGCACAATGCAATTTTTCATAACCCACCAATAGATGTCCAGCCAGTTCCTGAGCAGTGCCCCTCAGGCATCTTTCTCCCTGCTTTATATACTGAGCAAGGCATGATAAGGTATGGAATAGCCTTTTGATCAGTTTGGGTCAATTATCCAGGTTGTGTCTCCTCCCAGCATCTTGTGCCCTCCCTGACTATTCTCTCTGGAGGGAAGCATGAGAAGCTGAAGAGTCCTTAATCACTGCTTAGCAACAACCACAACATCAGTGTGTTACAAACCTCATTGCCTCTCATCCCAAATCCAAACCACTCTATACCACTATCCATAAGAGTAACTAACTCTATTATTATATAATAGATGTATATAAATTAACTTTATCCCGCCTGCAACCAGGAAACAGGGTGGTATTTCTGCACTCTGTGCTGTTGTGAAAGCTGCATTCCTAAATGAAACTCTTCAGCCTAATAAAGTGTTCTTTTCCTTTTTGCAGAGTAATAACATTCCAGTGAATTGTGCTTGGCTTGGTTGGAGGGTTGGCACATTAGTATTGATCTTTGTATGGCCAGAGAAGCCTGTTTTGAGGCTTTGCAAAGTACTTAAGATGATTATCTCTTCTACTGTGGTGTAAGCTGACCTTCAATATAACCTCTCAGTTTGAGAAACTTCTGTTGTGTCTTAATTGACTTGTGCTCTGGAGCTGTGAGAAAGTAAAATAAAAGAAAACATTCTCTTCAGAAAAAGTATCGTGTCTTGTCATGGCTTGATTGAAGAATTTCCAGATGTAGTGAAGTCCAACAAGATCCTGTTACTAGCAGGCATCTCACAGTCTCTGAAAGCATAACCTGAAGCACTTTAATTGAATCCTACAGAGACCAGCAGCTTCTGTTTCTCAGTTCAGTGACAACGTCTCTTTTCTTAAGTGATGTTTTCTCATTCAGTAATCAAGTAATCATTAGGCTAGTTTTTATCTCTCTTTTTGTATCCTTTCCCCTCCTTGTTCCTGAGTGCTCTGTTTTCTCATTCTGATCAGTGCTGGTGGTTGGTAAGCAGTGGCTACTGCTTTGGATAGCTGCAGGCTCTTGAGTTCCCATTTCCTACCGGGCTGCCTATTTCTCCCATCTGTGCCTTCTTGCCTTGTGCTCACAGCTGGTTCTCTAGGAAGACCTAAGTCATGTCCCAAGCCCTGAATAATCAACTTGGCCTCCATTTTAGAAAGCAGAATTTCATGCTTACAGCACTCAGGAACACACACCTAAATACCTGGGGTAAAAGTATAAGCATTATTAATCTGTTCACTTGGACAGTCAGACACAGATGCTTTTATTCAAAACTTGAATCAGCTTTAGAGTGTCTGTAAATATTGCCTAAGAGCTTGATTATAGGAGGCAAGCACCAAATCTTAGAATGTTAGAACTGTTGTAGCCATACTAATAATATATGCAATCCCCCAAAAATGTTGATATTCAGAAATTGGTCTGACTGTAAGACTAGAATCATTAGCTTTTTGTTCTAAAATTACATGCATCAGCTGGATTACAAAATTTTGAATGGTGTTGATGGTTGTTTTATCATAAATAATACTTTGGCCAGAGAAATTAATTTACAATAAAAACTATTTTGTCTACAGTATTTTTGATGTTAAAACCCACCAATATGAAATTATGATTATTTCAGATCAGATTTCAATCCTCAGTTGTAGTACCCTATGGCAAAGAGGGCTTCTGTCTTCTGTGGTCATAATTGGCTGCAAGTAAATTTAAATAAATAAGAAAATAAAATTCTCAGTACTGGAAGATCTTTTGCTTTAGGTACAGTGAGTTAAGTGAGCAAAGCTAAACGTAACTTCACATGTATTAACATTAATATCTTATCTTGATCGTTCCCCCTACCCCCCCCCTTGCACACTAATGATTTTAAAATTAATTAGGGAAGAGGCAAAATGCCCTAAATAAATGCTTCTGCTCCTGGTTAGACTGATATAGTGTGAGACTTGAAAAATCTCTTAATGCTCTATCTACCAAAACCACAATTATTTAATTTAAAGGAAATATGAAGGTATTTAAACTAATTTTGGAGAAAAAATATACCAAATTGCAGTCATACAGTCCTAAGACTGTATTTTTAAAAGCAAGGAAATTAGGATAACTGATTGAATTCTTCACTTGCCCACATAGGCAAGAATGAGTTGGCTGCCCAGCCTGTGGGTTTTGAAGATACCCAGAACACTGCATTAAACTCTGAAAGAAATCCTGTTCAAGTGGAAGAAAGAAATGCATGGGCAAGGACATACTTTCCTGTGCCTGGTGAACTGTCTTAAGGTTGAATTTTAAATCTGCTTTGTAACTCTAGATTAGATTTAGGATTCTTAAATATTTAGTAAAAAATATTAGAACTAGTGCATCTCTAAAACAAGTTTTTCCAGCACCAGTTTGCTATCAGAGTCCAGTAAAATCCACATGTACCATTAGATTTCCAGGACAGTTTTGGGAGAAGGCAGTGGTGTAACTTTGGTGAGGATTTCTTAGAGAATACAAGTTTTTGTTGGGGAATAGAGGCAAAGTTCAGACTTTTGGTGAAACAATTTGAACTGATTAAATTTTACTTTGGAATGTCATCTTTAGGTCCAAGATTAATTTTCATCAGTCAAATACATGCCTCCCCCCCACACCTCCTCTCTGATTTTTTCTAGTTGATAACTAGGTTATATTTTTGAGTAAAATATATGGCATACATCCAGTTCCAGGGCAGAAAGGAATAATGAATGTGAATATGTATCCTGTAGGCAAGTCAAGTGTCTTACATCTGAAGCAGGAGGAGGATACAGAATCTCACCTAGGGAAGGAGGTGTGGGCTTTTGTTTTGATTTGCTTTCTGAAAAACTTCAAAGTGTCCTACATTCTTTCAGAAATCTCTAGCTGTATTGTTTCCTGTATAGAGGAGGAGTATTTATCATGAATTACTTGTTTGGCCCTAGTCTTCTGTCAGGACAGCTTTTGAATCTTCTGGAAATTTCCAGAGTTTGCCACATAGTCTTAGAGAAGAGTAGAACTTGGATGGGACATGAAAATACAAATAAAAATGTACTTGCTGCTCTCTATTTTAAGTAATTCACTAGAGTAAGGAAAGATGATAAATTAATTAGCACTTCTGATTTTTGCTGACTATACTATCCCTAATGACTATTGCTGTCATCAGAGTTATTGCTAAAAATTTCTAATTATGGCTTCTATTTGCTTTTGTAATATATATTTTGCTATAGACATATCTTGTATTCCTCCCCTCCCTTTCCTTCCTTTCTTTCTTTAGTTAAGGATGTATGGGATACATTGGATCAGGCAAGACATCTGCTGAGATAGCTGACCTTGTATGCTATGATTTTGGTTTGAATTTTGTCTCTGCCAAAGCCAGCCAGGATGCTCTTTGTCCAGCACTGCACCTTAGCATCTGCCCTTTTTTTGGGAGAATTTTATGGTTTGTATTTTGGATCAACTCAACTCCTCCAGAGGAGGAGTGCTAATAATAAATGAAATTACTAGCACCAAAACAAAGCAAGAAAACCTTAAAAACCCAGCATCCTTTGTGGAAGAGAATCAGCATAAAGTCAGATGTTCTGAATCCCTTTGGACTAGACATTGGTTAAGTTCTGTATTTTCTGTTACTGGTTGGAGAACAAAAGCTAGGTAGCTACAACTTAGGACCTTCTCAGTAGTAATGGTGTCACAGGATGCTGGAATGGTTGAAGTGTGTTGCTGAATATCAGAGTTTGCCAATGAAAGCTGATTAACATAGTAGAAATCTATATAAATTTATTCTTTTATCCAACTGAATTGCCTCTTCAGTGTCCATATTCTAGGAGCCTTCTGTGAGCAGTTCTACTCCAAATCATCTGTTTCACTCCCTCAGACTGACATCCTTGCCCTGTTTATTGAGAGGATCTAAAGGGTGTTATCATCTTGGTTTATTCTACCTCTCATTATTTCAGTAGTCATCCTTCTGTACCACTGACTATCAGTAAGAAAAACCACACTGGTTTTTTAGGGTTTCTGTGCATATCCCAGCCTGTGTTTGTGCTCACATTTTTTCCTATTCAGGAGCAGTCTCTGCTTGCTGTACATCTGTTGCAAAACAAAAGATGACAAAGTGGTTTATGGTTCAGTTTGATTTATAGATAAAGACTTAAATGGTAACATGGTAAAACAGACAAAACCTGCAAGAAAACCTGGCAGATGAGATGCATTAAATGAAAGAATGGCTATAAACAGCTCAGATGACGTGTGTGTACCAGCGTTGTCATCAGCATGCATGAATTTCACTGCAGAGGCTGCTATAATAAGATGTGTGCAAAGCTGATGACTTGAAGAATTTTTCTTCTTCCTTTTTTTCCCTCCAACAGAGGAGACATTTGCCAGGAGCCTATGAAGTAAAATCTCTGTGCGAAATCATAAGAATTTGTTTCTTTTCATGTCTGTATGATACAAGCAGGAATATGACAAGGCACACACACACACAGAGCTCTTTAAGAAGACGGTCTGTCTTTGGTGCTCGATGTCATGGGTACGAGACTGAGGTTTGGCGAGAGGCCCTGTTTTGTTCTCTGCTTAAACTTCTCTTTGATGTTGTGAACCACTGATCAAGACAGGCACCTCCAGCTTCCCAATCACACCTGAAGATGTGGTATCTTTTCTTATCACACAGTAGGGGAGGCTGATGTGGAGCAGTATCCCAATATTCCTCTGTGAAGTGCTGTCTCTGGGCATTAGCTGAGCAGTGAGTCTCAGCTGATAAGGTTGCAAAGGCTATTGAAAGATGTCACAGTGCAATGCAGGGACTGTGAGGCTGCTGCTACATTCCATCAAAGCCCTTGCTTCTCCATCCTGGACAAGTCTGCTTTCCTCAGCCTTTCCTCACATCTGGAACCATCTCACTGGTATTCTGCTGAACACGTTCCAGTTGTAAGTTCTCTGTCTTCTGGAAACTTGGTGAAAGTGTCCACTACAGGGAGTGTTCTGTGTGCAGTTGGTTGAGTTAGCTGCACAGATCTGACTCAGGTGGTCATCATTAAATAACGCCACACCAGTTCTTCACAGCTCCTTAATTTTTGCACATGCATTGTGTTGGCACAACTTCAGGTGAGATCCACACTGGTATATATTTTGGGGAAAAAGCAAGTGGTCCATTTGCACCAGAAACCTTACAAGCACTGAGTACTGATTTTCCTGCACCTTTACAAAGCAGGTACTACCTACCCTTTACAGATAAAGAAACTGGAGGCAGATAAATGATAAATAAGAAGTATCTGCAGAGGCACTGTGAATCAGTGCTGAACTAAGAGCTTGGCCATTCAGTAACCCTACTGCTGTGACTACACTTAATAGACTTCTTTCTCTTAAAAGTTAGTTGTGTATTTACAGTAGTCTTAATTCCTGAAGCCTAACTATACAGTAGAATTCATGACTAAAGAACCAGGGTGGGGCAGAGGTGTCTTGTAGCCATAGTTCTGATGCTTTAAATTTTTTGCTTTACCACATTGCCAGTAAATCCTGTAGGCATGCAGTTTCCTAGCCACTTTCTCCTGTTCTCATGGTGACAAGCAGCTCTGTGCTTATATCTGAAGGGTCTCAAAACTTAGTTTTTCTTTTTACTGCATCATCCATAGCGTAGTCTGAGAGATATTATCTAGCTGTGCCTGTCAAGAGGCATACTTGTGTGTTGAGTTTGGACTATCTAACCACTGGGATAATTGCTGTCTTCTGCTGGAACACAGCTAGGGCACTCATTTAGGATGTCAAAGACTGATTGTAAAAGTGTTGGTCACCCAGTCTTAGAGAGGTGGTTTGAACCAAGCTTTCCCAATCATAAGAAAATCCTAGCTCCTATAAGAAAAGGAATTTTCAGAAAGGGTTTTCTTTATTCTGGAGAAGCTTTTTCACTGTGTATGAGAGGCAAATATTGTTAATATTTGGAAAAATAGACGGCAAAAATAACCTAGAGAATCATAGGTAATTCAGGCACTCCTGAGTGTACTGGTGCTTTATTCTGCCAAGCTGACTCTGTAATACATGGCGCAGGTCCAGCAAGCATTATTTTAGCTTCATCTGAAGGGCAAACAGCCCAGATCTCGCCTTGCTCTGTGTAGAATTTCTCTGCTTCATCCTGTGTATGATGATCTGTTTCCTGTAGGGCAATGCAGATGTACTTGAGCTGCCTCTGTTGTGCCTCGAGTGAGGTGCAGAGCTCTGACTGCATTGGGTCACTGCCTGCCAGCAGTTCAGCCATGCTCACACGGTGCCTGTAGGATATGATAAATCTGCACATCTAGTGGAGCTGTACCTGGCCCCTCTGCCTTCATCACCTGCTCAATAACCTGGAGGGGAGAGGCCTTGGTGAAGGTCAGTTGCCTGTATAATAATTAGGCCAGAGGGAAAGAGGGAATCACCCCATGATGCTGCTGTTAAGAGCACTTGTCTGGAAGAAAACAGATCTCTCTTTTCCAATGAGTGTGGAAGTATTCCCTACAAGGATGTGTAGGAAGAGTAACTAACACTTTTTTTTTTCTTCAGGAAATCACTTTTGGTGCAAAGGGCTGAACTCTGTAAGTATTCACAGAATCACTAGGTTGGAAGAGACCTTCAAGATCATCGAGTCCAACCCATGCCCTAACACCTCAACTAAACCATGGCACCGAGTGCCACATCCAGTCTTTTTAAGCACATCCAGGGATGGTGCCTCCGCCACCTCCCTGGGCAGGCCATTCCAGTACTTAGCACTCTTTCCATGAAATTTTTTTCCCTAATATCTAACCTATATTTCCCTTGGCACAGCTTGAGACTCTGTTCTCTGCTTCTCTCAGTTGCTGCCTAGAGAATGAGACCAACCCCACCTGACTACAGCCACCTCTCAGGAAATTATAGAGAGTGATAAGGTCACCTCTGAGTCTCCTTTTCCCCAGGCTAAACACCCCCAGCTCCTTCAGTTGTTCCTCACAGGGCTTGTGTTCCAAGTCCCTCACCAGCCTCATTGCCTCCTCTGGATGCGCTTCAGCGTCTCAATGTCCTTCCCAAACTGAGGGGCCAGAACTGGACCCAAGGAGGTACATAGCTGGGAATTTCTCACGGAAGTCAACCTAAAATCTGCATGAGGCATCATCCCTCTCCTTAGCACTTTCTAGTGTTGGTTTAAAATGATTCACCAAATACCTGAATCCTGCTCTCAGGTATTTCTCCTTTTTCCCACTCCTTCTCCTGTGTGTTGTAATAAGTAGCCTTAGGATGTAGCATCTAAAGTCATCATAATCTTTGCCATTGTACTGCCCGTCTCTTATGTGGTTCATAAAGTTGCACTGAAGCAAAGTTTGTTTGCAGTACTTGTGAGGCCTCATCAAATTTGGTCATTTCTTCTGTGAGATTCTGAAAAGAGCATCGAAAAATGACAAAGTGCAGGAAATCCTCTTTTTCTGCAGTCTAGTGAAACAAGGGGAAGATGGTCCATGGTTTGATAGAAATGTCTTTGTTTATCATTGCAAAATCACCTCTACAGTGAGAAAGCTTCTGTTTCACCTGTCTATATTTTCCACTATAGCCGATTTTTTTTTTATTTTTATTTTTTTTTTAAATTTTTTTTTTTTTTTTTTTTGTCTAGATGTGGCAGGTATATGTCCCAAATAGGATTCAAGTCCTAGTGTGCTGTGCTCTGTGTCTGTGTTACTGAATAGTATGAGAAAGTCTTTGGTCTAAACAGCTTAGTTTAGGGACAAGGCAGACACATGGTGAACGAAAGGAATTGAGTCCCCCTGCCCTCTCCTCTTGCAGGCACACTGTTTATAGACAGATGGTGATTATTTGAAGAGAATGCCCTCACTGGAGGTTTTGGCCCTGGTATATCAGCTGAGATATTGTGTTCTTGCATCTCTGAATTGATCATGCAATGCTAGGAATAGAAGCAGTGGTATTGATGGCAACTCTCATGCTGGAGTTTTAAGGGAGAATATTTGAAGTGAAAATAATATTTTATTTTTTAAGGGAAGAATAAACATGAAAATTCTTTCTTTTTAGTGTTCTACAATCTTCAGCAGAGAGAATAAATTTAATTGCATCTCTAGTCTTTGGTAGTTTTCCCTTAATGGCACATTTCATTGTATTTCTCAGAATTACCACAAAAAGAAATTTCTATTATTTGAAAATATCTTTATTATCTGTTATTTCATACAGAATGCTTTTTAAGAGTAGGTAGAATATATGACTGTTGAATACATTAAGAAAAGAGACAGGAAAAATAGAGGTATTATTCAGTGATTTTAAGGACATAGTATACTATTCTTTTTTCCATTTTCTTTTCTCTGTGGAGCATGCTAATAATCTTAAACAGAGTGAAGAACTGTCTTTTAGTTTTTATATGGATCCTTTTGAGTAGCTTTTTTTTGAGGTTTGTTGGTTGTTTTGGTTTCTAATTAGTCATCACTACTTCTGCAGAGCAAGTATTGTTTCTTAAGTATGAGTTCTCAGGGCTGCTGCCTCACAAACTAACAGAAATTCACACATAAAAATGTACAAAACCTACCCTCAGTAGCAACCACCAGCAGACAGAGAAGATTTTTAGAGAGCACAACAGCTTTTCCAGTGTTGGAAAATGTAAAATTGTCTCAAAGATTCTTTAATCTTCATCTTCACCCAGTAGACTTCCGTGACTGTCCTCTGAGCACAGGGGTTAGAGGATAGCTTAGATTGGAAAGGGCCGCAGAAGATCTCCAGTGTATCCTCAGGGTCAGCTGTGGAGTCAGTCCAGGTTGCTCATAGATTTATTCTGCTGGGTTCTGAAAATCTGCAATGATAGCACAATCTGCTTGGGAACCTTTGCTGCTGCTTGAGTGTTCTCACAAATGAAATGTTACCTTTCTAACCAGTCCAAATCTCGCTGTGCTCAGTTCAAATACTGTTGCCCAGTGTGACACACTTTGGTGTGACAAATAGTTTTGGTGGCAGAGAGGCTGGGAATTCACTAGCCTACTATGTATTTTCCCTTTTTTCCCCTTTTCCCCCTTTTCCCCCCTTTTTTCCTTCCCCCCCCCCCGCTTTTTTGCCCCTTCCCCTCCCTCTTTTCCCTTCTTTTCCCCTTTTCCCCCTTTTTGCTTTTCCCTTTCCGTCTTTCCTTTTCCCTTTCCTAAAACAGGAGTAACAAACTCACTGGTCTCAGTAAAAAGTAATTGAAAACCTCCCAGACAGGCAGCAGGAAAAGCACCAGCTTTAGCCTGTTTGATTCAGAGTATATTCAGCTATAGACAGAGTTTGATTCTCTGTCTATAGCTACCCACTGAGTGAATTGGGATTGGCCAGAGAGGAAAGGGGAGGACAAGAAAGTGTGATGTGTATAAAGCCCTCTTGCTGTATTTGGAAAACAAAGTCAATGGAGTACTAATTAGTGTCTATGGTTATTGTATATTGCCTGTCAGACATACCACCACTGTACTTTGCATATATTTTCAGTAATTGCAACCTGCAAAGGATGATATTGCTTCAATGTCCCTTCTCTTGCAGGACTACCCTGACTTGTTAAGCACGTGATTGGAGTCACATTTCTCAAAGATGAGAAATTTTGGAAGTGCTTTAATTTGACACCAGTGCACTACAGTTGTACAACATAGGCAGGACTAGAAGGAAACATTAAATTAAGGCAATGACAAAAAAAAAAATCTGTTTATTTCAGTTGGGTTTTGAGAAAATTTTAAGAACTAGTATTTTTGTGTTTCAAATCTGTATGACTTTTGAATCTCAGTGCTGTAAAATAATTTTACAGTCAAAACTGATTCTCTAATGGTTTGAAAATGACCTAATATAAGGGAAAAGATGGAACTAATATCAACATAACTGATCTGTCAGTCTACAGGCAGATAAACTTATTTGCATCTGTATATTACAAATATGTCTTTAATGGAACACTGCAAGGTAATTATTATGAACTATGTTACTGATATCTATAAAACCTGCTTATGAGTATTTAATTTCCTATGTTGTGACTCGTCCTACAGAAATCAGCAAATCCAATCCTAGCAGGTAGATTTAGGCTCATGAATGGGCCTTTTCTCAGTCAGGGCCTGTAAGGTGACAGTGAAGCATGACTGGCTCCAGAGCTGAGAGCTCTGGGGTCTCTTAGTGCTGAACCTCCACTTCCTTTTCTTTTTACTTTTTTTTGTTTCTTGAGGGTGGTGAGACACTGGAACAGATTGTTCTGTGGATGCCCCATGCCTAGAAGTGTTCAAGGCCAGGCTACATGAGGCCCTGAGCAATGTGACCTAGTGGAAGGTGTCCCTGCCCATGGCAGGGGGAGCTGCAACCAGATGATCTTTAAGATCTCTTCAAATAAAAACCATTCTATGATTCTAAAAAATATCTTGTTCCCAACAAGTTACTGCATTTTATGGCCTAAAATGGCCCACAGAGCCAAGAGTGCAAGGGTGTGTGACTTCTATGGTACCTATTTCCAGTGCAACAGGAGGAGAGTGGGGATTCTCTCCAGCTTGGTTAACACTGGCTTCATGCAAGCCAAATATTTGACATCTCAGAAAGTTTTTACCAATTAATTCCTCTTTTCCAGCTGACTCATAGTTTAGAATTAGAGACAGTAAACAGGTGGCTCTGTTTATAATAGAGACAATTTCTTTACATGTTGGCAGTATTTCACATTTAAAATGTGTGTGTACTGTATTTGTTGCTAATACTAAAATGCTCCCATAGAAAAACAGTGCTCTTTTATGGCTGCCTGTTTATTTGAAGCATGCTCTAATATGGTAGGTATAGAATAGAATAAAGCTATAATAGAATAAAGTGATATCCTTGGTCATTGAGCTTTAGAATATTTCTTTTTCTCTTGTTTTTTCCAAGTGAAGGATTGAGTCTGCTGTCTTAGTGTCTTGGGGATTTACAGATAGAAGTGTTTGACACGTGTTCAAAGTGTAAATTATAATTTCCTAGCTCCAAATTTTCATAGATATTTTTGTTTCAGATTGCAGGGTGCAAGATAGAATTGTGGAGGTTTTTGTCCCCTATTTAAGATAATTCAACCTTGTTGCACTTTGCTGGCTTTGACTACATATTACATAAGCATCCAGCAGGGCAGTTTAACACTTGTGATGCCAAAATTCCACCTGTGAAAAGATAATAGAGGGTACAGAAGTACTAATGGAGAGTTAGAATGCTTCAATCTATTTCCCCTGTTTGCATGACACTGGGTAAGGTCCCTTATAGGGTACAATCAGCTCAGATATTAGTTCTGCAGTAAAGAGAAAAAAAAAAAGCAAAACATCTTTAAGAGCTTAGAAATACTGAATCAGCCCCATTTCAGATTCTTGTGCCCTGGAGAAGGAGATGTATATGGTGAAGAGACAAAAGGAAACATATGAAGGTGATGATGAAGGCTGGGCAATTATCTGCAATTTTTTCCATAGCCAAGATGTTACAAAATTAACCTGTCAAAGAGCTGTAGGGCAGAAGAAAAATTTTTTGCAAGTGAGGCAACAGGAAAAAATAAAGATGTGAAGAACTCAGGGAGAGACATCTATGGAAACAATAGTCTCCTATAATCAGCTTAACTTCACTTCTGAAAAGTGGAGGATGTATCAGCATCCTTGTTCCATGCACCTGAGAACACCTTGGCTGTGGCTTTTTAGCACCTTCAAATTCAATGTTCATTATAAATGTTAGCCACCTTTGGGCTTTCGTTTGTGTTGCCAAGACACCTTCCAACGTGAAGGTATGTTCTGGATGCATCATTGTGTGGTCATTTTTAATGCGTTTTTCAGCTTGTCTCCCTTGAAAGTCTCTTAACAGGAAATTGCTCAATTGTTTTTAGCTGCATTATTTTTTTTGCCAATTTTCAGCTTTTCTTACTTGTCCCTCTAAGATGTAAATATTCTGCTTCTTTCTTTAAATAGTTTGAAACATTTTAAAACTCTTGGCCTCTTCTCATATGCGAGTTTGGGACTGTCTTGTTGCATCTCTTTGAAATAGTACTTAGTGCTTGGAAGTGAGAATGATAGGAACATAATATCTGTGCCATAGAATCTGCAAAATCTGAATCTAAACCAGTAATGCTGTTATTAATGGGCTGTATTAGATATAGATGCTCTTAAATCCAGAGCATGAACTAATTGCTTCTTCCATTCCAGTTCAGTTTTACTCTTCAACCACCTAGTGTTTCCCTGTGTTTCAGCTTGGCACAGAGATGTGGTCCATGTTTGGACTGTTCATTAGCTGAAAGAATGTTTCCTCATTTGTTTGACAGAATAGAAATGGCAGCAGTCTCTGTAGCAGCATTTCTGTTTAATACAAATGAAGTCTATGAGGAAATATTATTAGTAAAATGTACGGAGGCTATAGTTTGTCAGGTCTGTTCTCCCTGAAAATTTTGATATCAAAAATGGACTGATGAAACATCTTTGCCAGTTATTCAAAATTGACTAGAGAAATAGATCAGCTCCTTCTGAAGAACAAGAAATGAACTGTACTACAAAGTAATGACATTGTTTATTTTTCTGGTATACTTATGGGAAAGCATCAGAAAAGAGAAAGTCAAGTTATAGTTGCATTTTTGGTAATGGAAAGCCAACTACTTTGCATAAAAAGTGGGAAAAAAGTCTAAAAATTTGAAATGTTGCTTTTTATTTTTATAATGAGCAAAATACAAAAAGCAAAGCAGACTTTTACTGATAGTATTTGGCTTGTCAATCTCATGAAAAGATAAATGTTTCAATGGAAAATTAACAAGCAATTAAAAAAAGACATTTGGACAACAATGTGTGAAGCGCTTGAAAGAAATCTGGAAGTCCTACGGACAGGCTGTCCCTGAATCTCCACTGAAAACAGGCCCAAACTATTTGTAATTGATATTATACTTGTGGTTTCTACTGGTATTTGACTAAGAGGTGTTAATAATACAATAGCATCTGCTGCTTTTCCTTACAATTCCTGTCCAGTTATGCAGCTCTAAGGAGTGGTAAATTTTTTGCAGGAAGTTGATGTCTGATGAGATGCTTGGTGGGGATATGAGAGAACTTGAAACTTCCTAGTTTTCAACTGAGAAAAGAGAACCTTAATATTTTTGAATCTTCTGCCCAAGAGATAATACTTTTGCTTCCATGTGTTGTTGACTTGACTGAAAATCTGACATGACTGAGGCAGGGCAGAGGGCCAAGTTCCCAAACCAGTAAGGAGGGGTGTAACCTAAGGTTACGCCTCTGAATTGGTGAAGGTGATATGAATTTCTACTGGCAGAGGAAAGAATTTGTTCTGAATTGATCTGTTCTGACATGTAAAGCCTTAACTTTAAATAAAAATTATTTGCATCCTTGAAGGTATTGACTAAAAAGAATGTGGTATTTATTTAAATTTCAGTAGGTCTGAACCTGGAATCATTTGCACTGTAGGAATGCACAGCCTGTTACATGTGTGGTCTGATTCTTACAAGACTTTCAGTTTTTGCTTCTTTTTGTGTATTCATTTTTGTCAATGTGGTTTTGCTGAGAAAGAAAATCAATTTATGAATTATTTCACTGTTTTTCTTGGAGGATTTATGCAGTATTGTATACAGCATACAGTAAAGTCTATAAGAATAAAACCAAGTAGTTCTTGTTTCCTAGGCATGGTTACATTTCCCAAATAAATGAATAATATGATAGGGCAGAGTCTTGCTAATCTGTACTCAGTAGATAAACAGTAGGTTTGATTAGTGTGATTTGAAGGCTGCCCACTTTGCATAGGGTTTTGGTGTGCAGGAGCAGGGAATTTTTCAACTCGGAAGCTTTTTCTGTTGCAAAATTACCTTTTCTCAATGCTGCCAGCCTTTTCCTGGACTTCTCTCCTGGAAGTCTGTTAGTGCTTTCACACTAATTATGAAACTGCCAGGGTCTCCTACCTGCTGCTCAGGCACAGGCAGAAGATTTACCATGTAGATGGTTATCATCACTGACCCCACAATGAAAAAACATCTTCCTTCCCAAAGCCAAACAGGTGCCTAGATGCAGATGAGAAAGGGTTGTGAAATATTGTCTTACCAGCTGAGGAAGGTTGTAGACTTCCTGGAAAACTGGCAACACAGCTGGGAAGTCGATGTGTGACCAAATGCCTGTGCTTGAAGCAGGTTTGCAGAAGCTCAGTTTGTCAGTTATTGACCTCAATTTTAACACATTTTGGTTAAACTGTCTTTAGAAAGGCGATAGGTGTCAGTAAGAGATTAGTAGGATTATTATAAAAGGAATGAAATTATCATTGCTTATCTAACCATTGCTGAACCTTTTACTATTGTTTTCACCCATATAGTAAACTTTGTGTTTTTATAAAGAGGAAACATGAGCCTTCCATTTGACTGGGGGAAAAAAAATTCTGCCAGCACCTAGATCAGCTGCATATCACTGATTTGGGGGTTTGTTAGTGATTATGAAATGTAACAAAGAGAAAATAGCTTTCTCAGTTATAAAAGGACTTTTCCTTCTTACCATGTACTTATATACTGATATACATGCAGCTATGATAAGTTGGGCAAAATTGTCACAGTTTCCAAGAAACAAAGCAAAATTAATAATATGCTTAGATACTGCAATGCTGAGAATCAACAAAACATTCCTTGTGAAGGCTGTCCCTAGGACAGGATTTAATTTTTTTCTAGCAGCAGCATTTGAAGAGCTTTTCCCACTGAATGGGAATTGCAATGTAGTTAAACTGAGGCTTGGTAGGCGTTGTGCTGTGCTCTCCATTGCTGTGAGCTGTTTTCCCATGCTGTCTTACTCTGTGTGGGTTGAATTTCTAACAGCTGGGTTGTAAACCTCTTGGGGCAAGCATCATAATTTCTGTGTGCCTGTAACATGCCTTACAGGAGTCCTGGTGCTGTGTTACAGTATTTTTGGTTATAACCTATAATTTGAGTAGTGTTACCACTGTTGAGTTACGGCAGTTGTAAAGCAACAGTTTTTGTGCAACATGCTTCCCTCCTACCTGTAGTGAAAACTAGGCTAAAATTACTTTTAATTAAACTTAACAGATGTTTTCTAGTTAGGCTGCTAGTCTTACAGTAGAATACACACATTTACAGAAGAATATATGGTAGTTCTTCCTAGGTCACATATATTGCACACAAGCAAGTTTCAAATGATTTAATGGGAGCTGCACCCAATAACATTGCTGCAGTCAGTAAGCTTAGGAAAAAATTGGTGATCTTTTCAGGAAGAGTGGACAAAGATCTAATGATTTATCCCAGAGGACATCAACTGGGCCCTTTTGGTTTTATGAGAAATATTCATTAGGATACAATAACAGAAGTAAGTTCTAGATGATATTACTCTTTCAATAGTGATTTTTAAATTCTTTTCAACAAAAAGGAATTTTCTTTCTTTGTTTTTTGTTGTTATTTCATTAGCAAAATGTCTTGAAAGAGACATGCCTGTGAAATGGCGCAAAAGTGTTGGGAGACTGAATCACACCCTCTGTTGTTTTGGGGCTGTTTTGTGAGGAAGATGTAGGAGTTTCTAATCTAATGCTGCTAGATTAGGTGTTCCTAACCTAATGTCCAGTCCAGCCAACATGCTGCCCTGTACTGGAACTTCTGCATTTTTGTTAGAAATTGTCATGTCCAAGAATACTACTTTAGTACAGTAAAACCATCTAAGGTGGAAGACCAGATTTTTAGGAGTTTCGTCTCTTTGATTCTTGCCATATGTTTATGTTTTTTTCCATTTTTCAGTTATGAATACATCTGTGTAACCAGCCATGCATACTTCTAGTTTCTTAATGTGAACAAAAAATAGAATTGTTCCCAGTCCAAGAGCTTTTGGAGAGAGATATTAACACAACTCAGGCATACATTGAACTTGCAGCTGCAAAATAAAGAAAATTTGTGCTGTCCCAGGATTTTGTGGGCACAGCTAAAAGCTGAGTAGAAACCTTATTTAAATTGAGTTAAAATATTTTATGCTCTAGGAATTTCTTCTTTTTAATGTGGAGTTGCATGCCATTGCTTAAAAGAAAGGCTTTTACAGTCAAATTTGTGGTTCATGTACATCAATCTGTCTTAATAGTTTGAAAAACAATCCTTTAAAATTACTGTGTAATTAGACTTTTACAACTGTAAGAACTAGTGATTATCAGCAAATAACATTGATTTCAATTGGCTGTCAGTTCAAATAAGTGTTTTCAATGGAAACAAAATGTTTAAGATGTCTAATTTTTTTTTTTTTTGTTTGAATTTCCAATTTGTTAGAATTATCCCAGATGAAAAAACAAACCAGCCTAACCTCAAAAATTAGATTGACAGGAAGTTGTCCAGTCAGTCTGGAGTATCCCTTCTTGTAGGTACACAGTTTGTGGTAATTGGGGTGAGGCTGTGGCCAGCCTCATCCTCAGTGGGCTACAGCTGTGAAAAGCAGGTGAGCAGCATTGACAGCAATGAGCCATGGAGTGCCCAGGTGCACTGACCATCACCAAAGGGAACAGAGGGCACACAGGTGCCATGCATGGACACGAGGGGTATAAAAGGTTGGGCTGAAGAACAAGGATGGCAGATACTTGCAGCCTCCTGCAGTGGTGTGGTGTTATTCTGTATGGGTTAAAGCCTTCTGGAATTGTCTGGTGATACTCTGTGTATGGTGGCTGTCTCAAATGCGATGTATGCTGTAACACCTTGTCGTGCTACATTGGTCCAGTTAGTTGGGTACATCGTAAGCTTCTTTTTTGTTTTCATTTTTGCAAGAATCTGTATTTTGGAGAAGTTGTCTGCCCTGGATATTCAGTAGAAGTCATTAGGATCCCACTGTGAATACCTTTGAAGATGAGTAGGGTGTCAGCCGAGAGAATAAGTACCCCAAGCCTTGTCCTGCAGACCCAACCTGCGTTTGGGTCACCTGAGCTCAGTAGGTGTTTGTACATCATCAAGGGGTTGTTGACAGGAGTAGGATATTTACAGCTGTTTGAGAGACTGGATTGACTCTCTAATGGAAAAAAAACTTGCAGGAGTCTGCAAACTACTGGTTTACCTTGGCCAGAAGGCAGATATGCTGACCATCTGTCAAGTAGCATCACTGCATTTGAAAAAAATGAGCTCATACAGGAAATTCAGAGGCACAGCTGTGCTTGGGGTGGCAGAAAGAGCTGAGTGATAACACTGTTTTCTAACCTGGGTGGTACTTGTTCAGAATAGCAGTCTGACAAGGAAAGGCTGAGCATTCCAGCAGGCAACTTGCTCTGCTCTGATTACTTTATATTCTCTCTTGAGAGTTTAAACTTGCAGCAACTTTGTACTTGAATTCATTTATCCCTTTGGCATTTTGTGTTTTCTGCCACTGCAGCTTTGAGTGCCTTGAGATTTCTTGGCCCCTTTTATCAGAGCTCTGCACTCAGGCTGACACTTGGCTGCTCTACATGCTATTCTGAAAACTGTGGTATAATGGATAGGAAAGCTAGCTAGTGCTCAAAGTTCTGGAGTAGCAGTCTACATAAATTATTCTGGGTAGATGTTATCTAAAATTATTATTTTGAAATTTTATTGATTTTTTTTTAAGTTATCAACTTTTTATAGACTGCAGATAGCTTAAGTATCCAAGTAAAAAATTGTGTTGAATAGAAAAAAATAAAAAATTAATGTTTTAAGCCAAGCATAGTATATAATGCAAGTCATCCCACACTCATGAACTCATTTAGTTTTCATGAGTGGCAGTTCTAGAGTGAAAAGTAGTTATTCATGAAAGCTGTCAGAGTAGCTGTAGAAACAAACTGATTTGCAATAATTTAAGCTGAACTTCTAGGCTGAAATCCCTTTGCTTGTGGTAAGAGTGGGGATCCCCTCTTTGCCTAACGAGAACACCCAATATTTTTCATTGCAGATAAAACAAAGATCTGCAAAGATCTTCATAATTTACAATCTCCTGGGCTCTACCAAGTTTTATATAGCCACAGTATTAGAAGTAGCCAGATGGTGTTGCTGGGGAGTTGGTGTTCTTCCTTATTAACTGGTAAACCCAAATTTTCTTGGACAAGTAAGTACTCCTGCCTTCTGATATTAGCTGTCACTTGTTATCCACTTTACCTTTCTGGAGTTTCCCTGTTGTTTACAGCTTTTATTTTCTTCTGTCATTTTTTTCCACAGGTTTTTTGGGGGTTTTTTTGAATAACATTTTCTTCCAATTTCTCTTGCTGCATCTAGTGCCTGTCATAAAGGTGAACATGAATGCTCAGTCTCTTAATGATGGCATTGAGCTGTAACTGTTTAATAATAAAAAGATGTATGTGTTATTAGTGCTCCTATGGAGTTGGGAATGGCATAGGTTAGATAGGAGCATTTTCCTCTGAAGATATAGTCCCAGAACAGTTGTCTTGCAACAATCAGTCATGTCCTGTCACTATTCACAACTTCCATTCTAAGGACTTGGTATGCACATTAAAAAAAAAGCAAGATGGGCCTTTTGGAAGGTTTGGCTACATTGTAAATAGAAATATGCAAGATTTCCATTACTTGTTTTTTTTTTTTTTTTTTTTTTAAGTTAGTGGGCATATGATGCAAAAATGCCCTTAGGATGTTATTTACTCTAATGGAGGCAGTTGATATTGTTTTTAAGAATAAGTTGCAATTCTGTACCACACCTGGAAAAATATTACTGTCTATTCTCTGCAACTCTGCATCAAAGGATTTAGTTAACATTAGCTTGTAAAGATCTGCTTCTGCAATGGTGTATGAAACTATGATTCAAGCTTTTATATCTCTAGATTAATTTCTTATTGTCTTCCACAGAGGAGGAAAAATCCCTTCTTTTTATAGCTCATTCATTTTTACATTTCCTTCTGTCATACTCCTTTCTATTAACACAAAGGCTCTTTTTATTTTATATGCCTGTAAAAAGCAGCAGGCTTCTCTCTTAATCAGTGTTGTCTAGGTTCATTGCTGGAGGGCCTAGGTCATTAGTAATGAAGGTCATTACTTGATGTTTCCAACACACAGATTTTCAGATCTCTCCCTTCCTCATTTAATCTCCTAGTGACTGGAAAACAGGCCTGGCTTCGTGATATTAAAGTTATTTTATTTTGTTAAATATTAAAATGGGAAACTCCTGGAAACAAAAGCTTTATAATTGTGCTGGTGTGTGCACAATAGATGCAAAGATACGACAGAGCATGCAAGACCTGAAAGCTGAAGCATGGGGAAAGAGAAGGAAGCTCTCGGTTTTCTCCAGGTTTCACTGCAGGTTTCTCCAAGGGGCTGAATCCAGTGTTGAAGGAAAATCCCACGGAGCCCTAAGGCTGCCGTGTCATGCCTGCCCTCATTAGCTTACATCTTATCCTCCTCTGATTCCTAGCATCCTAATTGAAAAGACACTTTGTAGTAAAAAGCTGTGTTTGAATCACTTTGAAAGCCAAGCTCCTCTGGTATTTTTCCCAGCAAATGTTTTTCTCGTATCTTTGAGCTTATTAAACAAAATGATCTTCTGAAGCTTCTTGAAGTGCAGGCCTAACTCTGCTGCCCCTGAATAAGGGCAAACATAGCAAATTCTAAATACAGTGTTTTGTCCAGGGTTTTAATAAGCTTGGTTTCTGAATGTTAACTCATTTCTCATATTTTTCTTTCCCTTCTTATTTCATCATCTATTTGCATCCCCTTTGTCTCCCCAGTTAAGCAAATGATATGTAATTTAGTGGAGTATTTGGTTTGAGTTTTAGTTGCTTGTTTGGATGTTTTCATGTGGGGCTTTTTTACACTAAGAAGAATGTATTAAAAAAAACCCCACAAACAACTGTTATTTATGTGTTTTGTTTGTAAAGAAGCAGCAATTTTGGAAAACACAATTGTGTCATCAAAGAGCTTTCAGATGCCCTCTCTGGAGGGGTAAAGGTGTTTGTAGTAGATCAGGATGAAACCCTTTTCTTCAAGTTTTCATTCGGTAAGAGCAAGATGAGAGAAGAGAATGCAAACCTAATTTTTGTTTTAATTCTTCTCCCCTTGCTGCTTTTGTTTGTGTGTCTGTAGGTCACTGGTGAATTGTACATTCTCTACTGCAGTGTGTACCATCAGAGGTTATCCTGAGAGTTATTAGAATACTTTTGATGAGCAGTTTTGGGAGGTGGCAATTTAAATGTGCTTAACTTGAGCAAAGGGTCAGATTTAATGGGCAAAAGATAACTTAAGGCAAGCACTACTAGCTTCTTAGTCTGCATGAAATTTTGGAAAAAAATTAAATTTCTTTGCCCATCTGTGTCACTGCTGTGAATTCTCCAGCTTTTAAAATGACCTCCTTTCCCAAGGGGAACACAGGTACAGAGGAGTCTTGTGCAAGCTGATCTTACTCCCTTTTACTCCAACCACTGCTTTCCTCAGTGCTACACTGTGCCAGCCATCCCATGGCACTTTGCTCCTGAGCCAACAGGACAGTAGGACAGACCCCATTACCCACTCTTATAATCCAGGTTTTTAAAAAACATCGTAACTGGACAATGCTTGATGGAAAGTAACAAAAGGAATTGTCAGACACGTGAAAGGCAGATAAATATCTAACTCTAATGACTTCCAAAAAAATAGATGTTTTGTCAGTTTAAAGCCCCTTTGCTGCTCCCATGGCTGCCTTTTAAAATATTGCTTCTTAAATTGAATTTCTGGACACACAAGCAGTTTCTAAAAATGAGTGATAAATCATAAACAGTCACATTTAGAAGAAAGCTTTCTTTATTAAGAAACATGGCAGTATTCTCAATTGCTCTGTTATTGCTTGGCATGTTTAGAAGTTGGCCTCTTAAAGACTTAGAAGTGAAGTTTTCCTTATCAGTGTATACTTAGAGACCTTGAAAAGGCTTATAAATGAAAATTCTTGCAAAGCTGTGCTGAGGTAGTTTGGTGTCCTCACAGTGTAGATGGGTCACCTGTGGCAGAGAGATAATAAATGATCTTCTCTGTTTCACATAACAATCCAGTTTGCCAATTTGCAGTCATTGCTCATTCCAGATTTCAGTATTTATTTCAATTTTTTAACATTCTAGTGTTGTGGATGAGAGATGTTAAGTGCTCGGTGGAATGTGAGTCTTAGAAAACTCCATATCAGTGCAACAAAAACCCCAATGCCACTTTAAAATGGTTTGATCCACATAATGTGCAAATATTCAGTACTGATTTGAAGTTAGAGGAATAAAGTGAAGTAAATTAAGTTCTTCTTTTGTGCATCTTTTTTTTTTTTTTTTTGCACGTCTGAACTTAATATGGGAGATTAACCATTCTCAATGGGGGTTGCAGAGGATATGAATTTTAACAAGTAGATTTCTGAAGACACTTCAAAACTAAGCATGAAGTCAGTCTCTTTGTCCCAAAACACAGAAGTGCTCATTCACTGCAATGTTACTCTGTTCTGTGGCATGTAATTTCTTTGAATGAAAACACAGTGTAGAACACTGTGGTATTAATTCTTTAAAATCATTGGTAGAATTAGTTTAATTTGAGTGATTTCTTATTGTCTTATGTTACCACTTCTTTTTCTGTGCAATTAGGTTTTGTCTTGTTTTATGGAATGTTTTATTTACTTTATATACTTGGGTTCATTAATGAGTAATAAATTCAAAATAAAGTGCAAAACTATGTGGATATTAAAAACAGAATGCATTTTTATCATCAGCATGCATCCAACTGCCACCAAGCCAGCAAAATTAATAAAATATCAATACTAAAAACATAGTTCCTAAAAAAGAACTCAAAACTTCTCTGCAGTTCTCTGCGTTGCCACGGCAGAGAAATCCCAATTTTATTTTAAAATTATTAATTAATGCACATTTCCTCCCGAAAAAAGGGAATAATAAAAAAATGCTATGTATATTGAAAGCAGAAATATTTCTAGTTATACATGGCTTGAAAGAGTCAGTAAACGCATATTTTAGAAATTACTATTTGAAGGTTATTAGTCCTGATTAAAACCAAGCTGACTTTAGCGCTCCCATGAAAATCTAGATCTGTTGGAAGAAAAATAAATCACTTAAGCAGAGTGTGAGCTGCTGCCCTTAGGTGAATCTATAAGTGTTCAGAGAGAAGTTCAGAGGAAGCTGAAGAGGATGGAAAGCTGTGGATTAAGGAAGAAAAGTTCCCTTTGACAGGAGCAGCCTCTCTGCACAGGGGCCAAAGAGAAACCCACCACCCTGGGTGCAGGATACAGCAAAGCTGTAGCAAACCGCATGATGGGGAAAAATCCCACACCAGAGGGGTGATCAAAGTCTAATTTTTTTTTTTTCTTTTTAAAACTGCATGATGCTCACAGAAAGGTAATTAAGTACAAAACAACAGGGAACTTACAGTAAGCAATACGTGGAAAAATGAATATTTAGAATAGTGCACAATTTGCTTGCTGTGACTGTAAAACTGGCTGCTCAGGCAAAGGTTTTAACAAGCACTTGCACCTATTAAATCACATAATGATTTACCTCCAGTGGGTTAGGTCAAACAGGATCCTTCCAGAAAAACTTAAAAGCCAGATGATACATGTCAGGCTGTAGCACTGCTGAGAATGGGATGAGGATGTTGTTTTTCAGAAAGCTGCTGGATTTTTTGCTTTTGAAAGACACAGGCTGGTGTTGCAATACCTCATTAAAGCTGGCTGCTGCAGAAGAGTTCCCAGCATTTACCTAGAGGCGCATGGGGTTTCTTCTGATTTTTGTGGCTGAAAATGACAACAAATATAACAAGTGTGCCCAAATCACACTAATGTTGTCTAACCCAGGGAGGTGAAAAATACCATGAATGTGCTACAGGTGCATTCATCTTCATGAGACTTTTTGTATGCAATCAAAGAATTCTGTATTGTAGGAAAGACAGAAATTCTTGACCTAGGAGATATTTAAGGATTTAACCGTGCACCATTTTCCTGACTGATAACTGCTTGTTGGATGCCTATCAGATCAGAAAAAATATGCTAATGTACACTGTTGTGAACCATTATCATCATATCTGCAGTATTATTATCATGCAGCTTAGCAGACACTGATGCAGGCTGTCAGGTCATTTGGCACATCTAATTCCCACCAAAATAATAATAAAAAAAAAAGGTCCTTTCATCCAAGTTCCTCAGCAGAAAGGATTCTGTGTGGAAAGAGTTGGTACTCAACAAGGGTCTTATAGTATATAGCACTTCATCATTGATCATAGCCTTAAACCAGATTTTTACGTGAGCTTGTATTTATCCAACCTTGGAAACCACCAGGATTGCTGCCAGCTGCTGAGCAGGATCAGAATGAACACCAGGATTTAGAACTGAAATAATCATCTAATCCAACTGGATTTGTGTATAGGCTTTAGGACCTGATCCAGAACTCCCTGTTCACATTGCTGGAATTTGATTCACATCTGTTATCAGGGGAGGAACAAATGTAAATTTTGTAATGTTTTTCTTCTTCTTTCCTTACTCTCTCCCTGCACTTAGAGTTTTGCCCTTATTATGTTATTGATCTACCATACGACTGCTGGGCCGTTAGCAAGAGCTAACAAGCAGGGAGGTCTTAGAAGGAGAAGTGAAGTAATGAAGATGACATTAATGAAATCCATCTCCAGAGCTGTTATAGACTTCAACCAGAATGTGAATAATGGAAAGTCAGGACTTTGGAGTGCGAGAATCTGTAAAAACATGCATTATTTCTGTTTCATTTGGGATATATCATTATATTCTTAATTGCTCTGTCTGAATACACAGTTAAGGAAGCACTTTCTTGTTCTGTTTATGTTAGGGAATAACCTATATAATTCCTCACAACCTCTTATTGTGGCTAGGATGTTTTGCTTTTTTCCTTCTAAACCGTGTGGCCTTTCAGCAGATATTGAAAAATACTAAATTTCACTCAATCTCTAGTATGTATGTGGCAATTTTTTTGGTTTTCAAATTCCTCCACATTGAAATGGGGAAGATTATGTAATGTAATAAAACTAAGATGCAGCTTAGATTCCGCATTTTAAAAACCGGGGATTTTAAAATATTAAATGTGCATAAAATAATTTTTGAAATCATTAATGTCTTCAAATTGCACCAGTTGACTGTGTGACTGTAATATCCTGCAGAATACATCATCTATTGAAATATCTTGATAAATTACTAGTGCCTGCCAACTGAGGATGGATGGCATAATTAAAGCCAATGTTTAATTGGGAAAACTCTGAACATCTACGCACAAAACAAACATAACTCTAAGTCATCAACCTTTTGTTCCCTTACTCATGGACTATTCCTGTTATTGCTAAAACCAGATGAAAGATGATTTTTAAGAAGTTTATGAAGAAAAGACCAGAAGGTTTTAATTCCACTTTTAAACCTCTTTGAATCTCTTGAAGGGGCACAGAGAGGAGCAAGATTGATGGGGGCATCTCATAGACTCAAGTGTCACTCACAGCAGGTGGCAGCTGAGCAGGGTTTGGTGGATTGTGGGAACTGGACTTGTAAGGAATTCTCAAAACCTGACAAAAAGCTCACATAGTCTTGCACATGTGTATGTAAACACTGAGATAACTTGTGCTGACTTAGGAAGGCTATGGAATAGAGATGGCATTGTTGAGAGAGAGATTGAACTAGAAACAAGTTTTAATAAGTTTCAAGATATGACTTTACAAAAAGATTAGATATTTTAGGGAACTAGAACTGTGAAAGATGCATTGTAGCAGAACCATGTGGAGAAAAAATATAGGTGATTGGTGTTAGAAGTAATAGCAACATGCTGTGACAAAAGTTAATAAGCTGAGAAACATTTATTGTAACCAGGAAATAAGTTAGCTTCTGATAGAATGATGTTGGGTTTTACATCTCTTGTGTCTCACTATTCATTGAGACTGATAATAGAATAAAATCTTTTAAAATGCCCCATCTCTGCATCTCTGTAAAAGCTGACAAAACCAACAGTGGATCACATTTCTAGATGTGAGTGCTTCCAGGACTATTTGGGCTGAATGCATCAAACTGGCAGTGCTGTACCTGTTAATATTGCACATGTCAATACTCCAGAAAATAATTGCATGTAGATGTAAATTGAGAATCCATTGATTAAAAAGCAGGATCTTAATCCAGGTGAATTTTCCTAAATAGGCGTTTTGAAAACATTTGATTTAACATAGAATTTTATAATGTATTGAAGCTTTGTTTTTTCTTTGTGGGTATATGAAGGCATAATGAACTTGGTGGCCAAGACATTAGCATTCTAACAGTTTTCTCTTAGGGCTATCTGGCCAGCTATGACTGAAAACTACAGAGATGATCTAAATTTAATTAGAGCTATAGAAACTTGATGCTCCAGTAAAATGTCATTCTCTCTGACACAGACTGCCTCTCAATTTAAAATAAAGAAAACATTTGCTGACAGGAGGCAGAAGCCAGCTCTGTGTTAAAGATATAATTTGGAAAATATAAACACATGTATTTCGAAGTAGCAGATGCATTCATTCCCAGTAGGCTCTGTAGCTGGTTTTCATCTCTCCTCTGTTTTTTTTTTTTTTTTTTTTTTTTTTTTTTTTTTTTTTTCTGCCTACAGAATTTAGGACTAGGTATAGTGAAAGGCATTTTCCTGGTAGATTCCAGACTATATTGTGGTTGCTTGCCATCTCAGTAGCCACCAACCCAAGGTTTGTACTCTAATTGAATGATATATGAACTTTCTCTCGGTCCATTTACTGTTTCCAAGTTACCTCTCCTGCACTTTTCAAGGTTTATTTTCATTACATTTCCCTAACATGGCAGTAATATAGGATTTAACAACAGAATTTTCCTAAAATATTTTGAGGCAGGTATAGAAAGGCAGCTCACACTGTTTTAAGTTTCAAGAATTGTTTTTGAAATCAATGAAAAGTATAATTTGAAACAAGATTTCATCCACTTTGAATTTCTGGAGGAACAGTAAATATTACTCTTATCCAGACCACAGTAAGAACCTGGTATTAGTATTTAGCTCAGGTTCCAGTAGGGGAAGAGTTTAGCATAAGCCATACCACAACAAATAGTATTTATTTCATAGAACATTTAGATTTTCTGAAATAGGCTCTGGAATTGGTAAAATTCAAATGGCTATATCAGAATGACATCTGTTAGAAAAGTGTTTGTCTGGTTTTTATTTTTGGCAGAGGGAAGAAACAAGCAGTTTGTTCGTTTGTTTATTCAATCAAGCAGTTAGAGTGGTTTTAGGAGAGTTTTGAATGGCAGCCAGCACTTTCCAGATTGTTATCACTAGTGTTATCACTAGTGTTATTCTAAAATTAGTTACTTTTGAAGGGAATGATACCATGCTAGTATTATTTAAGATGTATAATAGATGTTTAATTTCAGATCACAACAGTGCACTACTTGAGAATATAATCTCTTGAGAGATGTGTTTACTTTGAGAGTAAAGCTGCATATAGGTACAACATTTATTTTATACCATAAATGCTTGTTTGTCTGTGTTATGCACAATGGTTTTCCATGTTAAAATGACAGATTTGACCCTCTGTGTTTATGCTATAAAAAGAGCAAGTCTGATATGAAAACCAGTTTTTGTTTAGTCAAACCTAAAACAGCTTCTCTGTAGCTTAACTTTTGGTAGGATCATTGCTGCATATCCTGTAACAAGGATATTTTCTTATTTTGGTTACAGACTGCTGGCATAAGAAGGAAGGACAGAGGAATAAGGAGCCACTCTAGGATGCTGAGGGAGATTTTAGCTTCTTTTTTTTTTTTTTTAATGCATTCTACTTGGCTCTGGCTGCTTGTAGAAGTGGACAGCATCTCCCAGGGTTCATATACCAGTCCTGTCCAGCCATGTTGGCATGAGGACTGTAAATGCCATGAAGGAGAGAGCTGAAAAAGGTAGAAAGAGGCTTGAAAAGGAATCAAGGGAAAGAAAGGAAACAAAATTTAAAAAAAAATAAGAACATGAAGTAATTGAAAAGAAGCATTATGTGGAATATCTACCGATTTTGATGATGTCTACTGGGACTAGACATGTGACTGCCCATGTGAAATGTGTAACAAAGCTGAGTGAATCCAGTGGTGGGCAAAATAAATTAGTAGCTACATAAAGCTTCTCTCTTAAACTATGTAGTTCCTTGCATTAGTCAAATATCTGGATGAATTGGGAAGAAATAGAGGTGATATGTGAGTATGAAGTAAAAAAGGAATATTCAATGCCAGAATGAAGTGTACTTTGTGTTAAATATCTGTAAAGGACATGAAATGCAGGACAGTTGGCAGCTGAATTATGTAACAGAGCAGGATGTCTTGAAATAGCACACATTTCAGAGTCATAAATATGACTGAGATATGCTTAAAGTACCTTTTATAACACTTGTCTGCCTCTTTTTTTTCTTAACAAAACATTATTCCTTTTGAAGAGATTAAAATGTTCATGAGAAAGTTCAATTTCTCTCAAGACTATAACTTTACAAGGACAAAGAATCTCTCTTGTTTCTGGGGGTTTTCCCCTTTTCTCTTATGAGAATCAAACTGACTGGGACTAGGAAAAAACCTTTAAAAATACAAAAGCAATGGAATTTTTTTTGTTTATTCAAGATCCATCTGGGAAGAATATGCATGAAATTAAGTTTTGGTTTAAGTTAAAATGCTTTGGTTTGGTTTCAAATTTGGAGTAGTTTTTTTCAGTCTTCCTTTGAGTATTTTATTTTTTATTTTTATTTTTTTTTTAATTTTTTTTTTTTTGGCTTCTCTGTCTAGGAAAAGGAAAGGTAATGACAAATTTTTCTCTTAGTTATATAGTATACCTATTACAAAACATGTATTAGTGTTCCTGGAGGAAAAAAAAACCAGAAGTAAGGAACCATTATATCTTAAATTGCTGATATAGGCCAGACTAGCCATTCAGTACCAAAAAGAATCTCTGAAGTTAGAAGGACCAAGAGAGACATAGTTTAAATATGTGAATATGTATATAAATTTGCATTCATGAAGTCTTAGATTTTTAGATGTTAAATATTAGGCTGTGCTCCTTCATTCAGTTACATTTTCCAGCTGTTTAGAGGAATCATCACTTATTTATACAGTGATAGTTTGTGGGAGCATGAGTCATGGACTCTCAGTCAGACAGCGCTGGATGAATTACGGGTAGAAAAAAAGATGACTTGAGCATTGTTCTTAGATTTTAAAATTATTTATGCACATTGGCAGGTTTTACTTAGAGAGCTGGAAATTTAATATGATAATTTCTGGGATCAGTTTGCTGGAAATGAACCCACACAGGCAGATTGCTGTGCCTTTGAAAAGGACTGAACTCAGCAGGTATAAGCACTGGCAAGGGTGTAGCTTTTCAGCTAGGACTAAAAACATCTACTCTGACTAATACTGGGATTATTTTTAATCTTCTTATGAATGAATATTTGGAGATGCTTACAGCATTAGAAAGGGAGAATTACTCCATAGAACTGTAAAACTGAAGACTTTCTCAATGGAAACAGGCTAGTTCTTGGAATTTAAATTAGGATGCAAACTTATTTTTAAGCATTCTGAGCTGTGTGACTGCAGTAAGAGCTGTCACACTAAGTGCACGAAGATGCTGTCCTGACAGGAGGTCCTAGATTGACCACAGTCTCTAAATAACAAGTGTATGCTTTAATTTTCCAGCGCCTTCAGTGCTCTGCTTTCACTCAGCATCACAAAGAGTTTCTTCCAATGCAAACACTGGTTCCAGAGTTAAAAAGCAGGGGCATCAACAGCAACCTCAATATTTTCCTAAATGAGAAAATTAAGGTCAGTAGCAGCAATCGCTGAAAAAATAGCAGGAAAGCTTTGGCAGTGCTCGCTGATGTGTGAACTGTTTGGAAAGGTTGGTAAAAATGGAATAAGAAGATGTGAAAAGGGTTTAAGTATTTATAACAGCTTTTCCCAAGCTACATTCTCAGTAGCACAAGGATGGCCTCTGTTTCTAGATGATAAGTGTGTGGGCAATGAGGGTGAGGAGCAGCACAGAGGCAGCCAGCTGGCCAGTACAGGGATTTCCCTCATGGAGACAGTGACCCAGAATCATCTGTGGGAGAACAAGCTTCTCCATCCAACTTGTCCTTCCAGAACTATGTGGCAGCTCAGAGGGATTATCAGTTGTTCCTGTTGTGACTGTGGTGGCGCCCAAAGGGCTTGACTTGTCACTGCTACCTGTGGTCCCGTTGCTTTAGTTGACAGTTTTGGCTGACAAAGTTTTCCTTGATAATGTTCTAATAGAACTGAAAAAATGCCGTCTATGAATGACTGATATGCCAAGAGATATCTGTAAAAGTGGGGTTTCCGTTGTCTACCTGGACTTTTCAGGGTGCCTGATCCACTCAAACCTGACTTCCTCCTGTGTGAAGAGCTGGCTTGAAAGGGGCTCTCCACCAATAATTGTTAGCCGTTGTTGTGCTCAAACTGTTCCTGTTTTGCCAGTGAGATCTTCTCTGTCTTCTCTGTACCCATAAATTTATAGCAGACCTATCACCCCAAATTCAATATATGTTTCCTGTAATTGTCAGAAAGCAATTCCCCCATCCTGACTATTTCTTGAAAGGCTAAAGAAAGAGAAGAGTCTTGGTGTTTGGTAATGAAGCACATGGTAGATGCTTCTCTTTATTGCTTGTAGAAGGAGTTCAAGGACTGAGGGTTGCACAGACTGATAGATATGGTATAAACACAGATGACAGGCAAGGAGAAAGCATCAGTTACAAAGGACTGTACTTTTTTTCATAATGTTTGTCACTAAATGCAAGAAACTTCATATTATTTATTAGCTTCCCTCCTCCCCTTTTTTGTATTCTCCTTCTGACGGAAAAAAAACCCCTGTGATCTGATTATTTTCAGAAGCTGTTGCTTTGAAAGGGATACTAAGAAGTCCCATGGGCCACATTCTCATAGCAAGGGAGTTGTGTGTTCTAGGTGAAAGCCTGACACTAAAATCAAGGATTATTTAATTTTCTTAAGTCTAAAAAATATTTTTTCCAGTGGAAGTTGATGGACTCAAAATGAAATAAATTAGTTACCTCTGGCAGTCTTGCAGTTCAGCTTGGATGCATATGTGCACTCAGTAGTGTTTGCCATGCTCTCTCCTTGCCATCCTCCCTCCTTCCTGAGCTCCTCTCCAGCCTTCCTTTGTTGGTGACTTCAAGGAAGAGAACTGTTGTTCTCTTTCAAGGACACTGACACAATAAAGATATTGGGCAACGTTTCTGTAGGGTAAACATTTTTGTCTGGCTTTTTAGAAAGAGGAAAGCTCACAAGAAATGCGTGGAAGTAATTGTTAAATTCAGAGAAAGCTGACCTGACTAATTTATGGGGACTGAAATGTTCAAATGTTGCAGAGGAAACAATGAAACATAGTGGGTACTGTGCCAGCAGGACTTTACTTTGCCAGCGCTGGTACCCAGGTGCAGGTGCCTGTTTCCAAGCTCCTGACCATTAGAGGCTGAAGCACCAGAGTGGTGAGAGAGACAGAGTCTGCAGTCATTGGAGCTACAGCTGCAACACCAACAAAACTATACTGCCAGCCAATGCAGGAAACTGCTTGGTTTTCCTAAAAGTAAACCTTTTCCAGGTATTTCCTTAAAAATTGGCTTGGAGAAACTAAATTAGTATGTACAGTGAAAAAAACAGTGCTTAGAACACTAATGAAATAATAATAAAAGAGGAGATGTTCTTCTCCAGTATGTTCTAGTTCTGCAAAAGCTGAGATATTCTACTTCACTGTTTTGCTCAAGCACAGAGGCTGTATAGGAAGCTTGCTAAAGACTGTGTGTGAGGAGGAAAGACCACAAAGAGATGGGCTTATTTTAAAATTTATTTTCATTCCTCAAGGGTTTTTTATTTATTTGTTTGTTTATTTATGTAACACTCCCAATTGAGGATCCTTGAGGAAAAAGGGCTCACCAGCTATGCTTATGTCTTCTGACTTGACTAAACTGCTTGGCTTTCAAATTTTTTTATAGAAAATGGACTTATTAAAAAAATATAGCTCAAATTGCCTTTAGCAATTAAGTTCTTTATCATTGGCATAACTGACTTTATGTTTAATGGTGATGATCCTGATGGAGGAAGATGTGGATGGCACTGGATTCTGTGGCAGAAGGGAAGAGTGCAGGTGATTGCTCCCTAGTTCACTTGATTTTTACATGATGATTTACAAGGTATGTAAATGAGCAGACAACCACAGAAGGTACATTTAATGGCATCTTAATGCATTGTGGAATTTACGACAGGGTATGAATAGCTTGTGCACTCAACTGTTGAAAGCAGATGCTGCTATAATTCTACTTAATACTTAGAAGAAAAATAAAGCATATTGTTTTCTGTACAAATGTTTATGAAACATTAATAAGAATAGCATGCACCATTCAATGCTGAACATATAATGGGAAATTCTATCTTATAAATATTTATAAGTGTGACATTTTGGTTCACTCTATATGTTGATTTCAAATAGCACTTTGGTGATTCTCTTTTGTTTTTTCCCATCTTAGTTGCACTGGTACCCTAAAGAGAAAGGAAATGTGGAAATAAGTAATTCACATAAATATCTAATATAAAAGCTGATTTCAGTTAGGAAAAGACTTACACTTGCTTCTGTAGTAGAACAGAGTACTCATCAGTTGGAAACCAAGACTTTTTACTTGTAATGCAAGTTTTCTGCTTCTGTTATGAGAGGAATTAGTGAGCTTCATTAAATCTGATGACATGTATATAGACATTCCAGATTGTTTTGTGATGGCGCAGTTTTCTACAGGTAATTGAAATGTTTGAGTAAGTTGTTGACTGTTAACGGTTCTGGGTTTTTCAAGGGGTAAAGAATATTAACAAGTAAAGTTGTTATCCCCTTTTCTGTATAAATTTGATTTAGTGGTTGCAAAAATTATAGCCTTTCTTTGCCTTTTCACTAGGATGACAAGGCTTGCAGTTACTCAATCAAATTATTTTCATTTGGGTGACAGCCTCTGAATCTGCACCTCTGACATTTTTGACAATGATACCTAGCAGCCAACAAAATGTTTTTATAACTTTTTCAGTCTAAAAGGAAGAGTCAAGCTTTAATTCTTCCAATTTTATATCTTTCTCAGTCACTAAGCATACCTTTCTATTTAGGGTCTAGTATTTCATAATATCTTGAAACTGAGAAAAATATATTAAGCTTCTGACAGAAATTTCAGCCAGATCTTTATTTTATATTTAGAATTTACTATTGGAAAGCTTTTAGTCTAAATATTAAACTTCAGAAACATCAAAGTGGTTCAGTGAAGTTTGATGCAACAGAAGTTGTGGTATTTATGGACTTCAAATGAATCATAACAAAAAAATCAGAGGATTGAATGAACATTTTACTATAAAGCCTTGGAGAGACATCTCCAGTGATCCTTAAGACATTTGGGCAAGGTGAAAATTCTAGTGGAGCGTCTTGCACTAAGGTCTGCTGGGATCCGTTCTAAATGTTATAAATCTTGATGATTTGAACTGTTTGAAAGCTAGGGTTTCTCCTTGGAAATGACTGAACTTGTGGTGAAAAATCAAACCTCGGTATTTTGGTATTAATCTTTAGTATTTTTATTTGGTATTGATCTCATGGTATCTCAGAGGATTCTTATTTTATTGCCTAATGACTCAATTTATGCCTCCCAATTTGTTCCAGAAGACATTGTTGTCTTTCCTTAGAAGACTGAAGGCATAGGGTAATTTGTCCGTAACTGCTGTGAAACACTGCAGTGACATGTCTAAATAATAATTTAAAAAATTCCCATATATTTTTGATGGAAAATGTGTAAAGCAGACACTTGAATTTAGTTGAACTGGCACTTTCCTGTGAAGCAGCTTTTTTTGGTGGAAAAGTCTATAGGTGCTGCTGCTGGCAGCATCCCTGCCAAGCTCCTGGTTGGAAAGGGGAAGGCTCAGACTGCATAACTATTGTTAGTAAATAATCTTTTTTTTTATGCAAAGAATTAACCCGGGAAGGAAATCAAGCTTATGTTTATGCCATTTACTTCCTGGCAGTGTAGAGGTGAAACTACAAACATACAGAGTTTTCCTTGTCTGCCCAGTTCAGTGGAAATGCCACTAAAATTGAAAGTCATAACTCAGCACTACAATACATAAGCTTCTCTGTCTTTAGATGTAGTTTTGTTAGGGAATCAACACAGTTTTGGCAAAAGTGAATACTGACTTAATGATACTTTATAACAAAATTTTATTTCAGAATAGACAGACCTTTGCACTTTCAACTATAATTTATAACTTGGTGTGTTGCAGATTTTTCAATGGTAAAATTAGACCCATGGATAACACACAGTGAGGAAACCCCTAAAATAAAAGGCAGCTGGATAATATTTTATACACTGTCCAAACAGTATTTTTTACTAGTTTCTTCACTGATTTAATGTTAAATTATTTGTTTACCACAAGGAGTGTGAAGATGCCTTAAACACAAATAATTCCATATTAGTGACAAACCAGCATTTAACAGAAATTTAGGATTTAGAACTCCCAGGTCATTTGAGAGGCTAGGAAAATTGTCCTAAGATGTTTTCTTCTTTGCTTGTAAAGATTCCATTCTTTGATTTCATGAGGCCCAGCTCTCATATGAGGGTCTTTTGAACCACATTTTGAATCAGCCTTTCTCTGATAAAATCTGACTTTTTTCTCTCATGGTTTTTTTTTTTTTTTTTTTTTTTTTTTTTTTTTTTTTTTTTTTTTTTTTTTTCATTATTCTCCTCTTTTACCCCCTCCTCGTCTTTTCTCCTGGTGAGGGATTGAAGGAGGGACAAGGCAATTTGGGTAGTTTACTGTAGCCATAATAATGCGAGAGCTCAATTAAATTTAATTAAATAAGTTTAATGACCAAAATGTTAATGCTGTACCAGTTTATTATTAAGTTCAAGACTTAACGGGATTATTTTTTCTAACTAATTCTATAAGCCTTTACTCTGTCTGAATATGCAGTCAATGGAGCAAATTAATCTTGACTGAAAAGAAAAAATATCTACCAGTATTTGTGGACATTGCACTAAGTTTCAGCGGAGTTCTTGAAAATAGGATATGACTTATTCCCATGAAGAGTTTGAATGATTTAGCAAGGAGGAGAAAAGCATTGTATCACATGCTCTTTGTGGGGGCTGTGTGTGTGTTGTAATAAGAGAAATTAAATTGCTTGGTGAGAAAGTCAGTTTAGCAGTATACAGAGTCCAAAACAAAGAACTCCACATTACAAGAAAGGAATAATAAAGCCCAAAGCAACATTCACTCTCAAATAATTATTGTTCTCATTAACTCTTATTGAATTCTGCAAATGGTATTAACATGCTGATATGGTAATGCTGTGAAAATATTCCATTAGTGGGATATACCTGCTAAGAAAATTAGCACATTCTTGCTGCTAGGTAGACTATTATAATTTCTGTAACTTTCCTGTTAAATTATTTTTTAAAGTGCAATTAAATATTAAAATATTTATTAATTATTAAATAAGGAATAATTTGAAAAGGTACACATTTTTTATATCAATGTGTATGCTTTTTTCTATTTGACTTGTATGGTTAAAAAGCAGGCTGCATTTCTTCATTCAAAAGATATTTAGAAACCAAACCTCTAAATTTACTGTGAGAGTCCCAACAGACACAGAAATACTGAGAGAGAGAGAGAGATGATCAGGGTGTTCTGTCATAGTCCTCAGAGTATTTTTGTATGGGATGTCCAAGAACCAGAGGAGAAAGGCGACACTGAATCAGGAAGCTGTGGGACAGGAGAGGTACCTGGCAGACAGGTCATGCTGTAAACAGAAATACAAACAGCTCCCCCATCTCTGATGGCTCTGGATTGGGTTTGGTTCTGGCCCCTCAGCTTCTGTGCTCTTCTATCTCATCAGTGTCAGTAAAGTACAACTTACACTTCTGACACTCTTATTTGCCTGCTAGCACTGTCATTTTTCTTTTACTATTATAGTTTCTACTTTTTTGGCATATATGCCCATTACATAGTGTGAGCAGCAACTGACTCAAACCACTTCTCTATGTATGGAGTATATGCTGGTTTAGAACTGGTTTAATTGAAAAGTCATAATTAAAGCAACACAGCCTTGTAGTGTGGAGTTCAACTTGCTCATTTTTGAATTGTTTTATTAGTCTAGCCTGCATAAGTGTCCTAGTCCTTCACAAGAAAAAAACAAATGGCCTGTAACATTTATTATGCCAGTTTGATTTTTAAATAAGCATTTAAGTTTTGGAAAATTATCTAATATTTAGCTAGGTCTAGGAGCCTTTTCCTTGTCTTTCAAATACCTCTGGGAGCCAGAAAAAATATACTTTAATGTTATCAGGACACCTCTCTTCCCCCCCAGTCACTCAAGGTCTTGAAGGGACTACCGGTTTCCTCTCAGCTGCCATACAGAGTTGAGTATAATCTTATAATATGTTAGAGCTACAAAATTGGGTTAGAAATCTTCACAGGACAGGCTGGAAGCTTTTTTTATAAATCTGAAGTTTTTCCGTTTCTGTTCAGATAAAGAAAACTAATGTGGCAACAACCCATGAGGTTAAATATTACAGCTTTGAGTTCCAAAGCTATGCTTTAAACTGTAGCATTTAGATTCAAAAGGTGCTGGATTTATGGGGTTTCTGTAGCCCTAACCCAAACCAGAAAGTTGTGCATCTGCTTATGCACATATACTGACAGAATGCTGGAAACAGGAAAATTGTTCAACCCACATGGTATCTGCAGAAAAATTTCTGATCCAGCTGGATCTTATTTAGGGCAAGATTTTAACTAGTTATTTATCATATTACATTTGATTTTTAATCACAATGCAAGTGGACTGAAAAAAAGGTGAAGTATGAAAATATGTTCAGGATGTAGATATGCTTCTATCAGGCAAATTGCTATCAGCCTTGGGTAAGAGAACTTTGATCACCTTGGTCTCTTGGTTGAAATGAGAAAAAAATTTTTAACTTTTCTTTGTTTTACTTTTTTGTCGTTTTTCTCATTTTAATATTGGTATATCAGAATCTTTGTATTGAGAGCACTACATTATTTTCAAGTAACCCAGCAAGTAGAATTTAGCAGACTGAAGTTTTTATCAGGCTCCTCCCTATTCACTGCTTTCTGTAACTGGTAGACAAAATGAATAAAGTAGTTACTTCTGTGAATTTTTTGCTCTAATTTTTCTGAAGATTTATGCATAGCTTGAATAGAATTTACTAACATTTCTCAAGTTTTTTCAGTTATAATATAAGACAGCATTCAAGTAAGATGTGCATTGTACTGTAAAGTTAGAGAATAGTATAAGAAAGAAATAAAAAAGAGGAGAAGGCTCTTTTACTCTGGAATTTTTATTTGCATCACCAAAATGCCAGCATATCCCTTTTCAGCTATTCCAAGTCAGATCCAAATGCTTAGGACAACAACGGCATCCAAACTCTTCCAAGGGCTATGAATTTCAGTGCAAATGGGGAATTTACGTAATGGACTTGGCTCCAAGGGAGCTGTAAAAATCTCTTTTATGAGGCAAAACTGGTGTCGATCTGTCTTTGACTGTAAGTTCAATAGCAGACTACAGTCTATGGGCTTCAGTCAAGTAGTTATCGTATATCTGGGGAAGCAAGAACATATTGTCAGCTTGAGGGAAGAGGTTTTGGCTGTTTGCTTGCTCTCAGGAGGAGGTATGTAGCTAAACCAGAAGCACCTCCAGTTTAAATGAACTTCTGAAAATAATCTCAGAATATTGGAAATGGAAATCTCAGAAAATGGAAATTTTTTCAGATGCCTTTCTCTGATCAGTTGGTATTTCCATTTGTAATGTCATGCATGGAAGTGGGAAGTTGGCCGTGCCATTTGTAAGGGAGCAGCTAGATTACAAATGTTCAGCTTTCATCTATCTTTAGAAAAATCCTCAGAGCATAAAAAAATGTCTTTGGCAGATAAAAGGAAGAGCCAGTGCATGAAATTTTAATCCAAAGGGGACCTATGAGATCATCTGGTTTGATTAGCTGCATGATACAGTCCAGAAAAACTCATCCAGTTATTAGGGTTTTTGAAAGAGTTTTGCAATAAAGATAGAAAGTGATCTTAGAAACAACACAGATTTGACTGCATCTAAGTAAACACACATTCTACCTGCTAAAGTTCATACAGTTTAAGAGCAAAAGGTACACCTGGGGCTGTGTGCACCAGTTTTGCTTCTCTCAGGTAGCCAGTTATGTTTTTCATGCAGCTAACTTGAGTCTAAAATCTACCGGGGTTTTTTGCTAAAGATTCTTACAGAAAGATATTGGATCTTGATCTGAATTTATCATTTTGTCATCACTTCCTCTGGTAATTTGCTACATTGCTTGATCTTTTCTTTGAATCTACTCTCTTCAATTCCGTGTAAATAAGGCAAAGAAGGATAATGTCTGCAACCTATTTTATAATCCTGGTCTGTAACCTTTGAAGCATGTGAGAAAAAGACTTTTATTCCCATTCTAATATCTGAGTGATTTTTATTTTTTTATATGTATCAACACTTAAAGTGGAGTCTTGAATCAAGTAGCCTCCAAAATAATGTAGGCTAAATAGCTCTACGCAGTCTTGCACACTGTCTTGAAATTCAATTTTATTTTACATATATATATAAAAGTATATATGTACATATGGTAGATATATGCCCACATACAGACATATATGTGTTTTTAAGGAATAGTTTAGTAGTTGCATAAAGAGAAGGTGGCTGCATCCTTTCTGGCCTCCTAGGAAATGAGAAATAGTTATTGGGGAAGTCACAAGTGCTCTGGCACCTGTAAAGTTTCAACAAAAAAATCAAAGATGCCTAGGCTTATACAGGTCTGAATGATACTTGATAGTGGAATTTGAAAAGCAGCTTTCTTATCAGCTTCAGTGGGACTGGGGTTGGATTTAGGTAACCATGTCCTTTATGTAGCTGTAGACTCTGGATTAATTTATGCAGCCCTGTGTGGGGAATTTAAGTGCAAAATTCATGTGATTCTTAATAATAAGACAAAAGAAGGGTTAAGGCATATGCATTATAGTATACCCATGAGCTAAGAAGCTTTGAAACAACTCTGAGGCCTTTCTAAGAGTATCTACTGTCACTATTTATATCTTCAGATGGGATTATTACATGTATATGTGTAGTGGTATTTCTCTATATGCATTTGTGTATACTTATTTGATATGAACTCATAAATCTGTGCTGGATGCATGAGCAGATATAGAACAATACCAAGCCAGTACTAAGAAATTGTTTTTTCTCAAAATTGACCCCTACATGTTTCAATTTTAATACAGTGAGGACCTAATTCAAATTTATGACTGTCAATGGGAAGATTCTCATTGGCTTAAATTGGCTTTTAATGAGACTCCCAAATGCCTGGGGAAGAAGTGCTTTAATTTGGTAAAGAAATTTCAGCAGCAAGGACTTACTTAACCACAGGAATTTTATCTTCATTCAGACTCATTACATTGTTCTGTCATTAATAATCACAGTGCAAAGTAATTGAAATTGTGGCAGTACCATGTAATGGTATTACATGGGTCTGTCTAGTCCAAAGTGTGAGAGCAAGACTTTTGGTTTGGTTTGGCTCCCATCACAAGGCACAGGGAGCAGTTTTATTGTGCTGTTTGTCAGATGGTGATGAATTGCTATTACTAAACAGGTGAACTGTGACAAGCTGGAAATGCATGTGGGGAGGAGCAATGCACATCTCAAATGACATGCTCTGTTATGAAGATTAGAGGTGGTAGGTGGTGAGTCCTACAAAATGGATGAGTTGGTAAAAATTCTGCCAGTTCTTTGTAATGCACAAGAAGAATCATGAGTAAACCTGGATGCTCCAAGTTTCCAGGGGGTGCTTGTGATACTTGCTTTCTCTTAAAGGAGAAAAATCTGACTGAAAGTATCTGAATGTAAAGAATTACTTCCTACCTTCAGTTTGCTGGAGAGGAGAAGGAATTACATTGCAGTTTTTTGGCTGTTTTTTTATTCCGATTAGCAAACTGGAAAGTTTTATTCCACGCTGTGTAAACAATCCAAAACAATTTCACACAAAGCAGGTTTAACAGATACAAGTAATCTAAAACGGTATATTTAAATACTTTTATGTGTGCTTGGGGAGGTGTGCACATGTGTTTATCATTGATTCGGTCACCTTTTGAAAAGCAGAATCTTTAAAAACATTTTGAAGATGTCCTGATGAGAATATGCAAGGCTTTATGTTGGTAGGAAAATAGATGTCTCTAAGAGAAATCCACTTTGTTTCCTTTACTAATATTTCTTCCACAGTGTATTTGCTTTTGTTTGCTTAAAAGCTACCCTACTGGAGAGCTTCATGCAATGAGCATGTCACTAATTTGTGGTCTCAAGAGGGACTGGCAGCTCAGAGAGCTTTGTTTTAGTTGAACCCTTCTAATATCAGGCATTCAGTCTTAATTAGTAGACAACAACAGTGAGTAGCTGCCCACTCAGGACAAGGAAAGTTCTGGGAAACAAGAAATAAAATGTTTCTAAAAATGAAACAACATTATTAGAGGGTTAGTTAAACTAGCAGTTTGCTGTACCTGCTTGGATATGTAAACCCCCTGAGTTTTCAATTTGTATTTACACTTTTCCAGATCAGTAATAAAATTGTTAAGGCTTTATGCACCAAGCTAATGAAATTATCACACGGGGCATATTTGAAGGCCTTTCCATCCATCTGGTATTCTGAGTAGAATTGTGCCCATCATCTGCCAATGACCTGTGGTTGTGCAACAGCCACAAAGAGCAGAAAATTCACACTGGAAGCAGACCTGAGGAAGTGTCAGCATTCCTATGTGAAATGTGAAAAGCATAGCTCATACAATTTTCTCAAGGGAGACGCTTCACTTTCAAGCCTGCAGAACACCAAATGCTGAGGTAGGCCTGTTCAGCCATTAGTTAGCTAAATTCTGCTGTTGTTTTACTGGTGTAAATTGAAATAACATCAGGATAAAAGACAGGACTATTCTCAATTTACAATGAATGAGGCATATAATGGACAAAAATTATATTTTCAGTAGTTAAATTCAGTAAGCAAACATAATGCTAAAGTACTTCAGATATTTCAGTGCTGATTAAACCACACATGCAGGAAGATGAGTGTTATAGCAGGCAGATTGTTCTCTGGCTCCCCTCAAACAGTCAAGTGGTCAATAAACAGAGTTGTCTAATTTGGATTCTGCACAAAGTATCAGAAAAAACACCAAATTATTTGTTCAGTTGGAGCAGAAAACATTGAATGCAAATATTAGTACTCTATTTTTCTGGTTTTCCCCTGTATTGCTCTGTGTCTCACTAAATGAAAAAAAAATCACTGGAAATATTTGGTGACTTGTTCCTTCAGAATCTTCTACAGAGGTGGAAAAGTGAGCAATGGTATTTTCCTCATGAAATTTTGTTAGCCTGGGGAATGTCTGTGAAGAAACTTTTATGTATTTCAGTGCAGAATTTAATAATTTTGGCTGAAAAAAATGTAACGGTAAATATGAAGTGATAGACTATGTCGTAAGTTTTCTTTCAAGCAATTATGACATAGTCCACAGTAATAAAAATATTTTGAACTATCAGAAGACTTTGTTTTTTGGGTCCTCAGTCAGAAAAACCTGCACACTGGAAATTAAGTTCTATGGGGTTTCAGTGTCAAAACTGGAGGAGGCTGAATTATGCCTTGAGAATGATGGAAGCTGACTCAGTTCAGTTGAATTTTATAATAGAAGAAGCTTAACCAGAGGAGAAAAGCAGGCATCTAGCTGGGAAGCTGGGAATTGAAGTTTCCTGTGTTGAGAGGAGAGCTCGGGACCATGACCTTTCTGCTTTGAGGTCATGCTGCAGTTTTTGATCACTGGGTGGCTGGCTGCCTTTTGCCAGTCCTACAGTCCTTCTTACAGACCTGTTTGAAATAATTCTGCTGTGGATGGTCTGTGGTGTGTCAATGGCTTCTGTTTTGTGATAAAGGAGGCTAATGAAAAATTAAAAAAAAAAAAAAAAAAGAGGAAGAATAAAAAATAACTTCTGTAGTAGCTGAGGAATTTAACAAAGGCCAGCCTGTTGAGGGGATCTGCTTGGTAGGACAGCATCTGGAGTGCTGTGTCCAGTTCTGGGCTCCTCAGCACAAGAGGAGCATGGAGCTCCTGGAGCAGACCCAGTGAAGGCCACAAGGGCAATGAGGGGTCTGGAGCATCTCTCAGAAGGAAAGGCTGAGGGAGCTGAGTCTGTTCAGCCTCGAGAAGAGATGACAGAGGGGACCTTACCAATGCATACAAGAGTCAATGCCAAAGGGATGGGGCCAGGCTCTTCCTAGTGGTGCCCAGGACAAGGGACAATCAGCACAAACTGAAACACACAAAGCTCCATCTGAATACGAGGGAAAACTTCTTTAGTTCAAGGGTGGCAGAGCACTGGAACAGGCTGCCCAGACAGGTTGTGGAGTTTCCTTCTCTGGAAATATTCCAAGCCCACCTGGGCACAATCCTGTGCTACCTGCTTTAGCAGCAGGGTTGGACTAGAGGATCTCCAGAGGCCCCTTCCAACCCCAGCCATTCTGTGAGCATATGTGGGATGTTCTTGTATATAATTGTGAGGGAGGGAAATTCAGCTTTTACTGAAAGCAACAGTGGCATTAATCTAAAAATCTTATTGATCGATCTATAGATCCAGAAATCAAGACAGGATTTCATATTCTGACTTGAAAACACCCAGCATAGCAGCACCTGCTACAAATGATAAAGAAATAATATTCAGGAGATCTTCTCCCTGAGAAGCATGTCCTAATTCAAGAGCTTGGTGTGCAGCTATTACTAAACTTCATCCTCATACTTGGATGAGAAAATGTGTTAAATTTGGTATGGGATTTAAAAAAAAATAGTACTGAGGAAAAAAAAGAGCAAAGAAACTGTTGGTCTGTGAATAGCAAGGACTGCTGGCATACTGTGGAGATGATAATATTCTTAGCAGACAGTACTTACCTCTGGTTTTCTGAATAAGCCCTGATACACTGGTATTACCAGGTAAATCCTGCTTAGGCTTGCAGCTGCTTGAAAAAAATTCCCTTTTTCAGTAATCACCTGTCAGCTGGAAAGGAATTTGACTGTTTTCTTATATCTGGAGACCTCACTTACTGCTTGTTTTATAAAAACTTAGTAACAGTGCTGATGAGTTTATGCAAATGAAGTGAGAATTACTGTCATATGAGCATCAATGGAGGGAACTTCATGGACTCTGCCATTTCCACTCCCAAATTAAAGCTTCTTAACAAGCATTAGGACCTTGGACAAAGACTTCTGCCTCTGCAGAAGTGTTCTCTCTTTGTATAATCTTTGCAAGATGGGAGCTGAGATAGGATGCTCGGCTCCAGCTCCTTGGGATGCTGGAGCAGAGTGGGAGCTGCTCTGAAGTACTCTTTTTTGGTTGTAGTAACTTCCCAAGCATCTTTAAAAGATGTCATAAAGTAGCCTGATGAAAGGCTAGTAATTATGGCAGCAAATTTCTGGTTTTCTTGATAGAGAAAGAAAATACTTCTATTTTTATTTGGTTCTACAAGTATTTTCTATTTTGCAGAACCAATATCAGAAATTGTAGGTTAGACAAGTTAACTTTCTCTGGAGGGTGAGAAACCATCATTGTATATATATATTATAAAAAGCTATATGATTCAGTTGTTTTGGAGGTACATTTTGATGGTGCCCTACAAAACAACTTGAGTGAAGGTCAAGTATAAGCACTAGAGACATCTGAAACAAGCAGGGAAATTTGAGATGCAAAAAAGAATGAGGAGGGAAAAAAAATGTCCAGCCAAAAATTAAAACAATTGTGTGAGCGTAGCCAGCTCCTGTGTTGGCCTGAAGTTTGTTGGTGACACTGCTGCAATTTCACTTGTTTATACTATGGGGAAAAGGGAGGGATTTGTAGGATATGTATGCTGGTATGTCTAGGTGTGCAGAGTCATCAATGAATGTGGGGATGTAGGGGAACAGTTTTTTTGTGCCATTTTAAGTGTTCTTAGAAGTGCACAGGTGGGTTTACCCAAGGAAGATAAATCTCATTTGATATTTCTTGTTTTGGTTCAGATGACTACGAGATTGAAATGTTGATGGCAAATTCCTAGTTTCAAGGTTTTCCCTATTCAAATGTGGGGATCTTTTTTCCCTGTATTTTTTCCCTAGGTTTTCCAGGTTAAAAAAAAAAAATCTGTTTCAAGACCGCTTTTCCACAGTGCCGCAGCAGAGAGAGATTGTGTGTTTTGTTTCAAAATCTCCTATGAAGGAAGAAAATAAAACCATCCAAAACCTGCAGAAAAAAGAAGCACAGCATTATTGCTGATTCACAACTGCTCCGGCAGCAGCAAAAGTCAAAGGATTTTTGCTAAATCCAGTAAAGAAACCATTTGCCAAGTGATACTGGCTCATTTTGTGTTCAGGCTGCTGAGCACAGGTGCCTTTGACAAGGTGCACAGTGTCCTTTATTTGACCCTCACTTGATGTTAGAGAAATCTGCTTGGTTTTCCTTTATCTCTGAATTTCTGCTTGCAGTGAAAAATAAAAATAAGTAATAAAAAGAAAATTAGAATATTAATTTAAAAAGAAAAGGCAAAGAAAAGCTGAATGAAACCTAATTTCTTTGTTTGCAGCTCTTTGATTTATTTTGAGCTCCTAAAAAAAACCTCCTTCTGTTCAGGATGAGTCCACACAATATTATCTTCTTGGTGGTAGTGTAGGAGGAAGTATCGTTTTTAAAAGGACAATCTGTCCTTGCTGAAAAGAAAGATTATAAGCAGAGCTGTATATGAATGACTGAATAGGGGAAAAAAATAAGAAAGTAAAATGGCAGATTTTCTTATGATCTTTTTTTCTTTTTTCCTCTGAAACTGTTTACTTATTTCATCTTTAAAGAGTGCAGCATTTTGACAGTCAGGAGCTAATTTGCAACTTTCCCTCTGAATTCCAGTTTCAAATAAATTTTCCCTGCCCCACCCCTTCCATTGAAATAAAGTAAATCTCAAGCTGACAAATTTTACTATATACAGGCACTACAGCTTCTCTCTGATTAATGTATTTTGGACAAAATGATAAAAAAAAATCTGGCATAACAAAGAAATGCTGGTGTATACCAGAATGCTCCATGTAGGACACTTTAGAGTCATGGATTTGATGTATAGCCACAACCTGTAAATGCTGAATATTTTTCTAATAAAACTTTCAATAGAGAAAAGCATAAACAGACTGGAAAAACTAGGCTGCAGCCTAGATAAAACTGTATTTTCTTTGGAAGATGTTGAAGTTAAGGATACATAGGCAAAAAAAAAGCTAGGCTTGGCTTCCACAATTTTTCTTCCAAAAGAAAACATTTAGGTAGGAATTGCTATTTTTTTTCTTATCAATTGGTAAAATTACATGAAAGTTTCATTGTCATTCGCTCCCTTTAGTATCCTTTAGTTTGTTCTGGTAGTTAAGACTGTACTGTTACTAACATTGCTTTCCTAATTTGTTTTGCTTTGAGTTACTTAGGAAAGTAAACATTTCATGAAGTCTAATATTTTTTCTCAGAAACAGATGTTAGGTAAGGATAAATCAAACAGTGCATATCCCTGCATGAAAACAGTTACAGTTTGTTTGGCTGTGCACTTTGCAGGCATTATTTAGTGCTTTGTCATGGAAATGGGGACAGTATCTCAGCTAGACTTCATTGTCACATTTTGGGTTTTTTTTTTTTTTTTCTCCTTTGTGTGTGTCTTGGGATGAACATCACTGTTTAGTGACTGAAGTGATCTTAATGTTAGTTAAGAAATCCCCTCTTTCACCTGAATGCACACTTGACTTTCCCAGTAATAATTGGAGATTTTTTTAGCCTCTGTGTGCTTTAATTTTCTTTTTGCTGACTTCTGAGCACTTAAATAAATGACAAAATGTGGGATAGGGAAGCCTTGAACCAAAGGACTCCGATGTTCAATAGAAATGGAGAAGGGAAGTTGTGGCTCTGATTTCTGAATACTGTAATGGTTTAGTTTTCATTCCAATATGAAATTAAAAAGAAATAAAAAATCAGAAACTGTTAAGAGAAGCTGTGTTGGGGAAAGCTAGTGTTGCCCAAACAATTTGAAAGTGATATTCCACATGGTCAGTAATAGATTTTATGTATAGATATCTAAAATCAAAATATTGTAGTACTGGAATGGAAAGACATATACAGATGGTTGTCAGAAAATAGGAAGATACTGCTGTAGCTGCTATATCTTGCCTTGCTGAGTACCTTTGTGAGGGAAATGGAAAATATAGGATTGACATTGCAGATGAATGATTTCTCATATTTTTCAGAGGGCACGCTTCCCTAATAAAGATCATTCACAGAGATCCTCTTCCTGTCACATTTTTATTTCTAATCCCAGAGAGTTTAGGGTTGGTTTATAAACAGAAACATGAGGTCTAACAAGACAAGCTTGCAAAATTGTGAATAATCTTCATGCTGTCCAAATAAGAAGACAACTCTCTTGAATAAGTAGGCACTCTGCTTGCCAATGGACTTGAATTTTATAAGTATTTTTACAAGAAAAAACAAGCCACTTCTTGCAGTCATGTCAGGGACAATTTTGAAATGTCATTTTAAAATTCTGTCTACTGTGATCTGATTGATAGCATTTCCTGAATTTTTTTGGCTTGTAATTTTTCATGCTGTTTTGCTCAGCAAAAACATATATGTGCCATCTGCCGTATGTTGTAGGTGCAAATCAGGTTCTGGATCTCTCATGTTACAAATATCTGGATAACAAAATTGTGTGGTGTCCATGTAAATGGGCTGTAGATATCAGCTCACGTTGTACCTGCCGATGTCAGACTAGCTCAGGCGTTCAGGCAGTAGGACACGGTGGTGTTGCATCTCTCTTGGGCTGTCCCTTTGCACAAAAGTTGGTTGCAGTTGCTTTCCTCTTACTCTTGGATCTGAGCTGTTTGTACATGACCACTGGTGTGTCTTGGAATGATGCCTGGAGGAGTTGTGGACCTCTGAAGTACCATTCTTCTGCATTCTTTCTCACCAGAAATGCAGATTTGCCCCAGGATGTTTGTTAGTTTTCATGTAAAGGGCTGGATTGTAAGGTTGTTTGACTCTGTAGTACTTTATGTGTATTTTTATATATGTCTTTATAGGGCAAGGAGTAAGGATATTCCTAACCAAATGAACAGAGGTCCTGCACAGTGTATCACCAGTTCAGCAACATGAAGAGCTTCCCAGTGCTTTTTGGGAGTGATTTTGGTACAGTTAGACCTTATTATCAGTTTCAGGACTTGAGCAGCTGTACTTCAGATTTTCTATCTTTGAGCAGTAAATTTTCTTTAGGCATCACACTACCAGTTTTCATCATTATATTGGGGTGTGTAGGGTATTGCTGCCAGTAGGGAGAATTAATTCAGTTAGCTTTCAGTTGGACTTCTCCACCTCTAAAAATTCATTAATGATTTTCTCCCTTGGGTACTGTTCTACAGCCTTTTAATGCTACCTGGAATGGTTTGCATGCCCTGTGCCATGCTCTCTGGGATGGCTGATGGCTGCTTCAGGTCTTTTGTAGGCACTTTGCAGCCTGCCCCAGTTCTGGGTACATGGGCTTCCATCTCATCAACCTTCCTGAACAGATGCTCATATTTGCTACCCAGTCTAGTACAAGTGAATGTTTGTTGTGTTTTTGTGGCTTTTTCCAGCTGGGTGGTGCTTGTTGAGCTTGTGGGCTGAGGGTTCTGCTGGAACACACCACGTTTGGTTACAGGTGACCCTGTAGGGAAGATGTTCCCGCTACCATTTTGTTCTGAAGTTTTTGGAGTCTGTCGTGTACTTGTCCCTCACCAGCAGCTTCACTCTGTCTTGCCTTTTTGTGGTATTTATGCAGCAGCAATGGCTGCTTGGAGATCTGTGTTGGTGTGATTATTTTTTCCTCTTTCATTCACAAACGGGACAGGACTGCTGGGGTACGTTCCGTGAGCTTTATTTGCAGCATCAGCCTCATTACATGGTTGAGACAACAGGAAGATGGCAAAGCTCGCATCCTGCCAGCAGCAGCCTAAGATTTCTTTGTTACAGAGTACTTTAAAAACTTTCTAGCTGATAGCATATTGCTAAAGCTTGCATGCCAATTACTGAAAGCACACATACACCTGCTTCACACAATGCTTGCTTGTCTTTCTATTAACAATACACAATACTCCATCATTAAGTTTAAGCCTTCTACTACCTTGCTAAGCATATTTTCCTGCAATTTTAAGGTCTATTTTAGCCAAGCCTAGAACTCAAGCTGTTATTTAATGTCCTTGCTTGCTGTATCATTGTAACTTTTTCTACTTTCAGACTTTGCAGCTGCAGCTAGTTCTCTGTTCTTTCTGTTTCTAAAGGCCTGCTTTTCCAGCTTTCTGAAAATATCTTACCTTTACTAGAATTTCTTGCTACCATTTTTTTTTCTGAGGTTTCTGGAGTTTGTCATGTACTTGTCCCTCACCAGCAGCTTCACCCTGTCTTGCCTTTTTGTGCTCTTTATGCAACAGCAATGGCTGCTTGTAGATCTGAAGTGCAACCACTTCTGCTACCAGTTCTCTGCATTGCCCTATAAATTACCAACCCCCTACTGTGATCTCCTGGCTGCCATCAGACTTTAATACAAAGACTGGTGATTTATTAAAGAAATATGAATATTTATCTAGTACAGGTACCCAACTGTGACGGACAAAATCTCTCTAACAGTTTAAAGTTAGAAAGTGTATGTTTATTGTGACGCCAGGCAGCGTGTGGGATAGCTCCCAAATACATACCTCACCTTTCAAATGATTACAGAGTCCTTTTATCCACAGAAGAATTGAATACCCAAAATGCAAATACATATTCATCATTTTGGTACATCCCATTCCTCTCTTCATATGCTAACCATTTCAAAAGCTATTAAGCATGCGTACTTTGTTCCTTGAAATGAGTCAGTGGTCCCTTTCATGGGGAGGGGTCCCAAAATGAGGAAGTAAATGAAGTCTTCCTCATTCTGACCTTTCTACTTTTTCAATACAAATATGACAAATGAACCTTGGTAGAACTCCCATTCCCTGTCTTCAATTGGTTTCAAAACAGAGGAGGCCCACAATTGTCTTATGTTCCTAAAAGCTATTTGTCAGTTTCTATATTCTTCATTATAAACCCAGCTAACTAAACATTGTGTTGACAAGCAATCAATTATTAGTTAACTACTAACTCTTAACTTCATCAAGGCCTACTCATTTATTTTAATTAACTCTAGTAAGGCTTATCTTCACCTAAAATCTTAGCTCCTCTAAAATCTCTAAATCCCTTAAAATTTGTGTTTCACTGGTACAAAATAAGACTATTTAATATCACCCTGTGGAATTATTCTGGAGGAAAACCAGTGTTTGTGGAACTTTAATCACTTGTGAGACACCTTTTAGGCAGATATGCTCCAGTGGTCCCTATTCTTACCTTTTTGATGTTAATGTTAAACTGCAAAAATATTATTAAATTAATAGAGTGGTTCTGGACTTCCAAGAGTGTCATTGGGAATAAGCTATTCTTCACTTGATTCACTACTATTATTTGTGAATATTTACTTTAACATGAGATCAAAATTAGTCCTTTGTAGCCTTATAAAAAATTTGAGAAATTTATGGGTGGGTGTAATCTGTGTCCTTCAGTCAGGCTCTAATGAAAGTCAGAAGAATTCATTTCACTTCTGAAGCTGTTCCAAAAATATGATTTTTTTTTTTCTTTTTAATTTAGGCTGTGGTCTTGCAGTTGGCGAAATTCTGCCCTGGTTGGAGGTAGGTCTGTTATTTCTCATGGCAAAAGAAAAAAAAAAAAAAAAAAGACAAAGATTATTTTAACAGAAAATGTAATTAAAAAATAAATAAAGATTACCATGTAACTAAGAAGAGATTTCCTATGCTTTACAGCTCAAGAGTTGTTTGCGATGTTATTTCTAAATGATAGTTTTTCCTTACAGTGATTGACAGAAGTGAATTTTATTTTCAGAAAACACCAAAGTTGCTCAAGACTAAGCTTCACTTTTGAAAAATGAAATTATGAAATATAGCTGGTTTTGGTCTTATCAATATCTGAAGAGGATAAGGAAAAATATAAAATAATTTACCTTACGTTTCACCTGGATGTATTTGAATCTTTTATCCATGTCATCTTCAGCTTCTGGATAAACAGTATTCTGAGAGAATTTGTTTTATCAAAGGAGTAATGCTTGAAAATGAAAACATAATTAAGCATGCAAATAATGTGCCTTTTGTATGCTTTAGGACCAAAACTTTAGGGCTGAAACTTTCTAGTATGGTGCTAGGAGTCTACTACAAACTTTTCCCGCGTGTGTGTTGTAGCCCACTGCTTCTCTATCAAAGCCAATAACTATTTGCATAAAAAGGCTTCTTGTAACAACTAGAATGTTCTGTACATAATTATAATTTGAAAAACTTTGGTACCTTCTTGTAAAGGGATTTTTGTTTTAATTACCAGAATATAGACTGCTGTCTGTGAAATCCAGACTAAAAGAGAAAGGGTACAAAACTTTGTTTACTTCAACTTATTTTTGTTTTATTGTCAGTTTCTAATAGCATATTGAATTTTGGTTTGGTTTTTATTCAGAACTTTGACAGTAGGTGTTTCAAAACCCAGATATCTCACATTTGTTCAAATAATATTTTTATTCTGTTGCATTAAGAACTATACTAGTAAGATCATGCAATTAGATGTATTTTTTTCAAATCCATGTTTTCCTCATGATTTTTCAATGTTTAAATATTTTCAATATTTAAATACCTTATTGTTATAACTAAAGAAAAGCTGAAAAAAATATTTGCAACCAGTAAGCCACATATGTTTAATTTTAGGATTCCAGGAAGAATAATTTCAAAATCACTTTCTAGTTACTAATATGTAACTTCAGTAGTGTTAAGAGCCCAAATTTGAATCTAAGTACTTGAGTTTGTACTCCACAAAGTATTTAATTGAATTCCATAAACCCAAAAAAGTTTCTTTTTAAAATTAAAAAACCCTATAATTCTTAATTTCAGCCATTGTTCAATAATTCTCTTTCCAAATGACTTTTATTTCTTATTGCCAATTTTCATAGATATTTGGCTTCATTCTTATTAATTATTAAAAAAAATTAATAGTTCTAGGAAACACTACTTAACATCCACCAGATGCAGAGACCACTGGTTAATTTCTAGTCCTAGAAAGTTTGTTTGAATGAAAAAAATAAATAATAATAAAAAAAATATTTAAAAGGAAGGTGTTTTAGATGTTGCACAGTGATGATATTCAGCTGAAATAAGTTAGAGGGGGAATAGTGTTATGTATCACCATAATCTTTGAAACCAAAGCCCAACCTGTTTATGACATGAGCCACGTATTTTTTGGAGAAGCTGAAGAATGACTGAGAACATGCCCTGGGACATGATCTGGTCAGTGATGAGGAAGTGGATAGGACATGTATGCTGTGAAGCCTGCACGGTTCAGCCTGCAGCCCAGCATTCCTGTTATTTGTCTCCTAATAAATCTCAAGGAAAGTGATAATAATGTCCACTGCCATAGCTGCACATCGGTAAATTGTAATTGCTTTTGTTTTTATGATTTGTCTGCTAGAAAACGCTCCAGGAAAGTCTGAATGATCTGGAATTTATAAGTGGACTCTTATTAAGCAGGGAGTTTATGGGCATGCTATGGATGATTGCAGCAGGGGAGGAGCTGTATCTCACAGGCTCTAATGTCAAAGAAGTTATTACCAGTGACAGCCTGAGCATATGTCTGGGTAGCTTGGAGTTGTGGTACATGTGGAACATCTATGGATGCAGCTCCCTCTGCCACAGCTTCCTCTCAGGCAGTAGAAGCCAAATACTTATTTCCTGCTGTTAAAACGAGATCAGGTCATAATGATATGGCATTCACAGTTTCAATAATAGTGCCAAATATGCCCAGGTTGAAATAGAAAATGAACTATCCTAATGTTGCTTTAGGAAATCTAAAAAGATGTTTCCTGGTGTGCTGTGTTTAGGAGATCTTGCTAACACTGGTAGTGGTGAAACTTACATTTACTCCAATAAGTGGGATAACACTGTTGGAATATATCTGGTGGCAAAACATAATGTTAGAATCCCACCACTTAAATGATAGAGGTCTTTTTTAATATGATGATGCAAAAAGAAAAAAAAACCCAAAATAAAATCAAGCCAAAAATTATGTACCTTCAATTTCTAAATTATTACAATAATAACTGAGGGATAGAAGCAACTCCTTTTCCTCCAGGAGGACAATTGTTCCAATTGTATATTAGTACTTTTAGGAATGGATTACCAGATTGGTATCCTAAAGGGAATGAAGGCATTTCTTTGACATTGTTAAGGCAGGTACCTAAGCTCTGGAGAAATGGTATTTCTCAAGCACCTGTATGCTTAGTATTTCCTAGTAGCTAGTTCTAGGTAACCATGAACATATTTTCAATGTTTTTTCATGCTCTGTAATAGGTTTTTAACCCTAGAGATGAGGGTGTTTTTCACTTTTGTGTTTCTCTGCTACGCTAACCCCTTGAAACTTCCTGAATCTCTCAATGGGCCCAGTCTGTAGGCAGAGAAAATATCTCTCCCTATCACCTGTACAATGCAGGAATACTTTCCCTGTCTGTCTCTTACAAGCTCACAAATCAAATTTTAATTATGAATCTGCATCAGGCATTGAATCAAAATGCTAGCTAATAAACCACAGACAACAGCAATAATCTTCCCTGTCTGGCAATCCCTGGTCCCCTGTGGACAATTGGGCCATTTATTACTCCACTAGTCTAAACAATTGTGCCATAATAGCTGGGGTGAAACATTGCCTCATCACTGAGGGTGCTTGCTTGCTCCAGTGTCTGCAAGGCATTCAGCTCAAGGTGATGTCAAACTTCCTAGCTGGAGTAGAGAAATGTGAAAAATGTCAGGGAACTTGCTGTGTGCTGCATGAGGTGCTGAGCAGAAATTAGACTTTAGTATCACGCTGTACAAAATAGATATTAACACTGAAAGCAATTTGGGCCCAAGAAATGGCCAAATTGCTTTATATTATTTTTTAGTACACACCTGGTATGGATTTTTTTTGGTGTGCAATTTCACCCTGTTCCTGCTCAGCTCTTCCACCACTATGTTTACTTCCTGAAATTCTGGGAGATATATCCAGAGGAATTGTGGTAAGAAGAGATTGTTTGAATATTGCTGGTGCTGAGATAAGACTGAGCTGGAGAAAGAGAGGCTTAGAGGATCAGGATCTGATCTTCATTAGGATGACAGGAAAAAAAGAGCAGCTGCTGATTTCAGTGGAGCTATTCTGTGCTGCTACTGGTGTACAGAGGAAGCAGAATAAGTCCTAGTCACAATGCTAGGATCTTCATTTCTGTGGTGCTACTTGTTGCATTTCCAAATTTTCCTCTGGATATAACTGGTGAAGATAAAGTGGGCCAGAAATATTAAACAACATCATTTGCAAGAAACCGGTTTTAGGATTCGCCTGACCGCTGATGAGCTGAATGAGAAAAAATGAGCTGAAAAGGAGAAAAAAATACCCTAAAAATAGCTTAGAGAAGCAGGATCCAGTGAAAATTGGTTTGGGAATGAGCTAGAAAAATCTTTTAACCTTTGTTTTTTCACTTTTTTCTATGCCTATCCTGCCAAGCCAGGGATCTTCATAGCCTGTCCCTTTTGCACACTCTTTACTAAGTGCAAACTTGTTGCCGAGTCCCTGAAGACAGATTCAGAACTCTGTGCAAGGATGCTGCTCTGAATCTGAGGGGGCTGCAAACAAATGGAGGTAAGAAAAACATTGCAAAAGTAGACTGGCACTTAAATGCAACAGCACTTTCTAGATGCAGTCTCAGTTAGTACTGCCCCAATGCTCCAACACTGTCAGCAAAACAGAGTCATCTACTTCCCAAATCTGTCTCTAAGTTCATATGCTGCATTCTCCCCTTCAGCTTCTCTACTCTCAGCCTTTTTGTGTCCCAAGGAACAGGCAAGTCAGGATCCAGGGTGCTTTGGTCTACACCTACCCAGAAAAACATCAAATTACTTAGGTTTTAAGTTGCTGCTGCTGCCTCTCATTATTGCTACATTGATTTTATTTTAGGCATGTTTCCCAAACAATAACATAAAGTACTCCTTGGAGAAAAGGTTCAAGAAGTAACTAATGGTCAGGTTCATTAGGAATTGTGCTTGTGAACACTTTGTAGAAGAAAATTTTTTCCATAACCCTTCACCAGAGTAAATGCATCCTGTGAGTTAAATTTGTGACTTAAATGGAAATTGTTTTGTGCTCTATCTCTATCAATCCATTCCCCCACTTTTTAATTTTCCATGTTTCTCATAGATTTTTGGGAAAAAAGGTTTATTCTCTATTAATGAAAAAAATACAAACACGATAAATGTTCTCTTCTTCTATAAGATGTCTGGTTTATTTCATGGATTTTGCCATGAATATAATGTCATAACTTATTTAAATTCCCCGTCTGTATTTCCAGCACGTAGTTAATGTCAGCCTGGGAAATATTCCCTTAATAGTTTCTGCGATCAAAAAGTTGATCTATTTATCACAAGACTCGAGTTCTAATGAAATTAAAATTTCTCTCCTTTTCATTTTTTTGGTACTGAAATCCCAGAAACATAACTTTTTCTTTAAGAGGAAAACAATGGTCAGAAAGACAGCCAGGTTTGTGTGAGTAAGAACAGGGCTCCATGATGAACCAAGCCACTCAGAGTAGGCTTTTTCAAGAGGCTTCTGAAAAAGCGTTCAAATAGGAACCTTGAATTGACTTTATTTTCTTGATGGTTACTATGCTTTCCAGATTAAAAGATGTTTTCTTTTAAATCGAAAAGTGCCAAACATTGAACTTCCTTTGTAAGACATACATCAAGAGAGAAAATATTTCAGTGCAATGACATGACCTGACATTTTAAAGCAGATAACAAATGGCACTTTGTCAATGTCACCAATTTATTATTCCCTCTCTTGTACCTCTGTGTCGCAGTGGGATACCACATTCGTTTTAATCATGGGCATGCATTAAACAAATTTTTACCAGAAAAGCATTTAAAACTCCCCTAGTTATTTCCCATCTCCTGACCTTACAGCCATCCCATTGCAATGTAAAAAGACAAAGGCTGTGTTAAATTTTTCATTATTTTATCCAATTTCTAATCCAATTACATGAGGCTCTTCCATCACTAACATGAATGTATATGCTATAATGTCAGCTGCTGCACATTAATCAGGGCTTTTTTTAATTCAGTGGACACTGGTGCTAAATCATCTCTCTGAAAAAAAAAAAGGGACAAGAAAGAGATGCAAATGAATGAGAAGGAAACTCCTATTTGAGCAATTACTGCAGGAGTGGGTAGCCTTCCAATCAAAGCCCCAAAGATCTGGAAATGCAGCAGGTTGTTTTATGTCTTTTGTTTTTACCTAATTAAAAAAGAATAGATGCTTCTTCTTGTGGCTTCACTTTCCACTACTTCATACAAGCCTGCATGAAGAATTTGACCTGTGGTTGGCTGCTAGTCTTACTTCCTTCAACTGAATATGTCACTCAGCTGAAAATGCCTGGTATTATTAAGGTTGATTTCTGGACATGATACAGAAAGAAGACTTCTACTGGGATAAGAGTCTCTCTCACCAGAGTTTGGAATGTTTATTTGGTTAATGTGCAGTTTCATGGGTGAAGAAGGGATAGGCTTTCAGATGGGAAATACACAATAGTTTCAAAATTTTATATTTATTTCATTGAACTGTAAGAAAAAGATCCCCCATGTGATTTCTCACTTGTAAGGGACATGTTCTCAAACTCAGATCAAAAGTATACTTATGATCAGCACTGGTAAGCATAAGCACTGCAGGAACTAGAGCTTTGGGATTTTCCTTGGTCTTCAGAGTCAGATCTAGAGGTGTCTTACATGGAGAAAAACAGAGGTTCAAGAGCACAAAGTGAATCTGGGTTGTGAAGACCCTTGAACTTGCAGCAAAGCCTGGTATTAGAGGAGGTGTATGTGTTTCTTTACATTTTGATAGAGTTGCCCATAAATTTGAAAGTCAGGATTAGTTTGAACGAATCCATAGCTTCAGGAATATAAATGTGTGCTGAATTTTACATTATTTGGAGAGGGTTGTTATTTACAGAAATGTTGTCTTGTCTTTCCCCTTTGATGGTCCATGGACTGAAATTAACTCTATTTTATAGTTAGATTTGTGGTGATTAAGAAGTCTTATATGTCCAGCATCACATTTTAACACAAAAAATTATACTAAATATCAGGACTACTAAGCTTCCTTGTGGTTTTAATTTTTTTTTTGTTTCTTTCTTTTTTTTTTTTTGTTTCTTTCTTTTTTTGTTTCTTTCTTTTCTTTTTTTTTTCTTGTTGTCTTTTATTCCCTGATATTAATTTAGCGTAAAGTCTGACATAGAAGGAATACAATTTGCATTGCAAAAATCTATGTATCTCCAAATTGCTGGATACATATTTGAAAACTTTTTCATATTAATGGAAAAAATTACGTGGACATGGCATAGAGTAGAAAATAAGTGTGGAGACTTTGTCTGGTTTTCAGCCTTGGCAGAGCTTGTGTTTATATTTTTTACATTTGGAAATACCCAAGGAGATCTTTAATCATAGACATAAAAACCATTAGGCATTTGAATTCTCTGAAATCAGTACTAGATTTTTAAGAAATAAAATAATTTGGAATTCATTTTTAAATTGTGGAGTTTTATTCATTTATGGATCAGACACTTTCTGTGATTAAGATTATGGCAATTAAAATTCAGTTTATGATTTCTGTTATTTCTTCTGCATAATTCTGACATTTTGACTGTCACAGTAAATGCAGAATTTTTAAATTTATGGTGTATTCAATTTCAATCAGTTGTGTCACACCACAGCTGTATTACATTGCAGCACAAATAAATATATACGCAATATGGCAGCTTACAGTTAAATTACAAATTATAACCATGCATTAAAAAAAGTATAAAATCAAGCAATTGGAATGAAAGGTTGAGTTATTAATTTTTTCTTTTTTTTTTTTTTTGGCTGAAAGTGAAATCCTGGGTTATTAACTCAGGGGTGTCTTTACTTAGGGCCAGCATGGTCCATTTTCACCAGAATTTTGAAGACCTTCCTGCAGTGTTTCATTGTTATCTTGTCTCAAAGATGACAAGTAGAGGTATCATATCAGAGGTGACTGCAAACCTCCTGCATTTTGTTGCAACACCTGAGCTACAACATGTAAAATTTTCTTACAGTATGTAAGAGGCAGCAGCCTCTTACAACATAACTCTATATCTTTAAGTAGCAGAATTCTCCTGCTGTCCTGCACTTCTGCCAGGGCCCTCAATGGGGTTTTTGCTGGCTACCTCCAGGCTGGCTGCAGCAGCTATGGGGCAGTTTGGGTCAAGTGCAAGACACAGTTTGAAGGAGCTGTGATTTACAGTTACTGACTTAAAATTACTTTCTCAAATAAATGACTGTTTGCTGTGGTTGTTGCTGTTGTTGTTGTCCAATATATAGGAACAATGTATTTTTTGTGTTTTAATATTGTCTGGATAAGTAGAAAACAAGAGCATGTATCCCTTGATACCATCTCTTTAACCCATCAGACATGGTTCCTTTGGCAGTTTGTGACTCAAGCATCATTTCAAGAGGGATTTTTTTTTTGATCTTCTGAAATGGATGTTATTTCTGAATAAGGAAAAAAAGTGAGTTTCTTAAAGCTGTCTTTGTAAAATAGTACAAAACCAGCTTGATCACTTTTAAGCTGCTGTGATGGTGTGACAGCAACCAGGAGAGAGGTTTCAAGAATGGAGTACAGTATCATATTGGTGTAACCTTTTAGAGGTGGCCAGGGGTGACTGACTGGTTTAAGAGAATTAACATTTAAGAACTAAGTAAGGTGTTTCTCATTCATTCCTTCAGATTTTTCAGTTTAGAAGAAATGCTACTGGGTGACAGCAGTGTGGTGTATTTAGTGGGAGGTATGCTGAGTGAAAGGGTTAAAAGATTCCACAGCTATAGTGCAAAAATAACACAAGGATACATATAAAAAGAATGAGTTGTCTTATAAAGAAATAACATTTCTCTAGCTCTGCCATCCTTAGTGTGCTGGGGACTAATATCTGCAGTACAGATATAACATGGTATATGAGTTTCCCCATTTAGGTAAGCCTTCCACAGAAGTAAATGTCCCTCGTGCAGCTTAGCCTGACCTGCTAAGGGTAAGAACAAGTGACTGAAATAAACTCTTGCTTCTTCCTGAGTAACAACTTTCTGGCAGTCTTGGTAAGAATGCAATCACAAATGTGTGCAGTGTAGGACTTCTCATCACAGAACTGAAATAAAAAGATTAGAGGAGATTCAGGAGAGGACAGATGAAATGGAGATAAAATAACATGCAATTATGTTTGGTGTAAGAGACAAATGTGGCTACAAGCCACTGTGGTGGGGGTGATAAAAGAATGCTGGGAAATGCAGTGGAAATTTGCACAATATATGCAGTATTTTGTGGTAATTAAACTTTTATACATTTTGTCAGAGAGAGATTTTCTGTCTTCAGTAGGCTTTGACTTGAGAATTATTTAATCAAAAGTAGGCAGGAAACATACACTTGTAACATAAGTTCCTTTACTAAAGAGCATAAGGAAGACTTGTTTAATAATGGTGGCAGAATTAGGAGTAGAAGCTTCAAGTACAATAAGAAGAAAAAGAAAGACAATTTCTGTTTCTTTTGTTTCTGTAAAACAGACTAGAAATTCAAAATAGAAATTGTTAGATATATAAGAACTTTTCCTGAAGGCCATTCCCTTCATGCAGGATACTGTGCTCTGATTAGTACTGATGTCAATCCAGGTTCATTTTGCTGAAGTCTGGAGTTATCCTGACTGGTAATGGAAAGTAAAATCTGTCCTGAGGAGATGTGGTCTGCACAATGGTCAGGATATCAGCTGCATAGTGAGAACTCAGCAGTTTTGTTATGGGAAACTTCTAAAACAGCCAAGGCAAAATCCCATTGATCTTAGCACTAAGGAAAAATCACGATGGGATACAGAAGTCTGAACTCACTTCAGGGCCCTGGTTTTGATGTCCTTTCTAACCTCACCTTTTTTGTGAACTGTGCCTATGTTCTGTTTAACAAATACACTTTGTGCTTTATTTTTGTCTTCACATTTAATCCTTATCAGGTTCCAACAACACTGCTTCACTTGTGGTTTTATCAATTTCCAAAGCATTGTCACAGGAAATATTTGCAGACCTACAGCTTCCAAAATCTCTGCATTTATGTTTTGTTATCCCATTAAAATAAATCTAGTTTCTGTCATGGCAACATAGCCACTTTATAAAAGCAGTCAAAAGTTCCAGAAGATAGGATGAAATCAATGATTATGACAGAAAAAAGTCAATAGTGTTTATATGATTAATAGCACCATGTGAAATATGGTAGCCTAGATAGGGAAATGAGGAGGCCTGATAATTTGAGAATTAGAAGTAGCACATCAAACCCTTGAAGTCCAGAGAGGGTACATTCAGGGACCTGTTATCTCCTGTCAGGCCTGTAGATAATGACATTTTTTTAGTCAACTTTGGTGGCATTTATACTGGCATAAAATTGTGTAAGGAAAATATTCAGTGTCTAATTTCTAGAGCTTAAAAGGAAAACAGGAGTCTCCTGTGCCGTTTCTGAATGCAGGTCTACCATGTACAGTGCTCCAAATATCTGCAACTGAGCTCACACACAACTTGGGAGGGTGGGAGGTCACCCTTTCTGCAAAGCCTCTTACTGAGGGGATCTCCTTAATCCTTATAGCCTGGTTCAAACTAATTAGGATGGATATGGACACTGTAAAGAGAAAAATAGACTGCCTGTCCTTGAGGGATCCCCAGGGATGTTGGAGCGGAGAGAGAGCTGTGCCATCGCTGACCGCAACGAAGGATCTGCCACAGACTGCACGCAGTGCTGTTCCAGCACCTTCTGGCTCACCTGATGAAAAGCCACAGCTCTCAGCTTTTAAAGGTGAACTGAAAGAGCAAAGTAAAAATTAAACCTAATTAAGCACCAGTTTCTGTGCTGAGCTCTTCCTCCGGAAAGACAATGTGGGACAGGTAGAAGAGAAAGGGACACAATAAGCAGCTTCTTTGAAAATTATTTTATACCCAGAGACTCCGGGTTTGGTTCCCTAACATCATTCAACAACATAAGAATGCTTTGGGTTTTGTTTTTAATTGCAGTGAGTATAAATGTAATTTTGACTTTTAGGTTTTATTCATTAAATATACTTTTTTTATACATGGAATGAAAAAAGAGGTACAGAGTTTATCTAGCCAGTTCTTACCCCAAATTTTTCTGAGCAGAGCAGGGTTTGACCCAAAATTTTCAAAATGAAAGAATAATTTCACAAACCTTGTATAAATCTCTGAGGGAAGAGATGTTTTTCACAGTTCTTGAGTCCTCATTAGCCAGTTTTTGATGATGCCCTCTTGTCAAGAAAACTTGAAAACCCATAATAGCTCAAAGCCACACCTAAATATAAAAAAAAAAAAATAGAGAATATCTGCACTCTGTAGACCACACTAAGCATGGGTCTGCAGAGCAGAGCAAAATATATGCTTTTTATTGGGCCATTTCTCTGCAGACTTTGAATACCTCCAAAAGTGGAGTTTCCACAGCCTCCCTGGGCAGCCTGTGTCAAGTCATCCTGAAAGTGAGTTTCCTGCTGTTCAGAGAAAGAAGGTAGGTGCTCAATCCCTGGAAACATTTAAACATCCTATGCTTCAGTTTGTGCCCATTGCCCCTTGTCCTGTCATTTCAAGAGGGTATAATAGTCTGCAGTGAACTAAGAAGATGAAAAGTAATTTATCATTTTGTTTCACTCACAAACAGAAGCCTGTAGCACAAGGTCATTCCTGGAAATATCATTTTGTTCAGTTCCGAGAAAAGCAGATGTGAGTCCGGCAGTCAACGCTCAAACATCCTCAGCACTGTCAGCCACTTGTGGCTGCAGAGTTTGGCATTGGACGTCTCACACTCCATAGATGTGAAATATTACCTTCAGTGCACTCAAAATGCATTTTTCTCCCTGAATTAAGCCTCCAAGTCCACAAATTTCAAGAGCAATTACCATGCAAATCTTTAATATGGGGCAGTGAGTAGGATGACCCATTTTTTTAATTACTTTTTAACCATTGCTGAGCTGCTGTACTTTAAATTGCTGGTTATTGGTTGTTATTCTTTGCTTTTTACTTTTTAAAATGTCTTCTTTATTATTTTTTAAATTTCTTTTTTAATTAACTTCCTCTCAGGTGGAAAAAGATAAACAGCTGTGTCACACTGATGTGGCGCCGACAGCCCTTGTGATGGCACAGTGGCAGTAGAGAGGGCTGCTACCAGCTTTGGGCATGTTGTGTCTCTGTCACTGGGGACTGGTGACATAAGTGGCCCAGGACAGATGTCACCTGGCTGTCAGGGAGATGTGGGATGGACAGCCTTGACCTGAGGCTAGGAGAGTCCTGTGCAGGCAGGCAGGGGCTCCTCAGGGTGTAAGATGTCTGCTAGTTCTTGTTTCCCTGGTTTTGACATCCTCAGCTCTGAACAGGGACATGACCACATCATGACATGCTCCTGTCCCCACCCTCCTCCACCACTCAGCCAGAGCACGTTGCAGCTTTCTACAAAGACTACTAAGGATAAGAAAAAACGCATAGTCCCAGTCTGCACCATGCCATAATCCTGCAGGCAGCTGTGAACAAAGAAAGCTCCACACCACCTGCCTTCTCTGCAGCCTGTCATTGCTTCATGAAACAAACAAACAAAACATCTCAATGAGAAAAGAAGAGTGCACAACTCAAATGAACGTAATATTTAAAATTTTTCACCTTTGTGCAAAGAGTGGCTCGGCTTTCCAAGGCTGTTCAGTAGTATATTAAATATTCTAGGTGGTTCAGCACTTTTCTGAAGATCAGGGCTTTTTGCTGTGTTGCTGATGAGAAACATAAATTCACTGGTCACCTTTGGAAATCTTGGTTGAAGCCTGAAGAACTTAAAAAACTGTTATAATTTAAAATTTCTTTTCTCCCTTTATAGATTTATCCTTCCTTGTGTTAGCATTTTCCTCAAGAAGGACTTCAAAGCACGTGAACAAAGACACATGGGGGATCATGCAGGTCACCAAGGCAGGTTACAGGTATAAATTTCCTCTGAACCACCTTCAGCTGCACTGTGCTTTAGCATCTCCACTGCTCTAATCTCAGCATTTTGGTGAATATGAGAAATTGCTATCCTGACCCCCAGCTGATATAATTTTCACAACTCCTTTAAACTCTCTGGCATTATATAAGTCTATGTTGTTTGGACCATAAGGACTTGTGAGTGAGTTATCCAGTAACACTCTCAAAAGTTGTTTTTTAGTCAGCAGTCTGTAAGGTCTAATTATCACATGAGCACAGATATTTGTGCCATAATGGTACCATGTAGAAGTCAATGAAACCAGTGTACCGCAGAGCAGCACAAACCTAAAGAGCTGGAGGAGGCTAGTTTTGCAGAAAGAATGCTTTTCATGTGCAAAGCAGCACATGTCATCTAACAAAAGCTCAGACGGAGACAAGGAGTGGAAGAATATTAGATTTATACATTTTACATCTAGATGAGAATGTAGAAAAAGTGAGCTCTTATGAGTTTTTTTTCAGAATCTTACAAGTAATTATTCTGTGTTTTGCATAAGCAAATTCTTGAATATTATGTAAAATGCCACTGCTTGTCTTAGCTGAAGTGTTGAAAAGCAAACGCAACAATGTGATTTGAAATCTGAAGTACAAACAGATGTTACTTTTGAATGAACTACCATTGCTTAACCACTGGCTCTAGTTATTGCCATCTAAAGAGAGAGAGAAGCAACTTTGCATGCTGTGGATGTGGCTGTAAATTTTCAGCATGCAAATGAAATTGTAGCTATTCCTTTAAAGGCAGCGCCTATAAACACGATGGGTGGGCTCAATTTTTAAATGCAGTTTGGCTCCATAGGACATTATACCAATTCCCCATGTTAAAACCAAAAAACATAAGGTGGGATATATGTTTTAACACTTGTACTGTGGTTACCTGATATAACTGCCCCAGAAAAAAAACCAAAACAAACATTTCTTACTCCATACCTGCTTCCTTAGCACATCTTGTCCATGCCTGCACTGGGCAGAGCATTCTGGCAGTGGGACAAGCTTGGGATTGGGACAAGCCTGTGGTGGGTTGACCTTGACTTGAGCTAAGGACAGAGAGTGATCACTTACCAGTATGGGCAAAACAAACTTGACCAGGGGAAAATTCAGTGATATTTTTTCAATCAAATCAGAGTAGGATAATGAGAATCTTAAAAACCAAATCTTAAAAACATATTCTGTCAGTTTTTCCTCCATCCAAGGCCAACTTTTAGTCCCAGTTCTCTACTTTTTCTCCCCTAGTGGTGCAGGGAGATGGGGAATCACACATTGTTTCTGCTCCCTCCTAAGGCAGAGGAGTCCTTCCTCTGCTCTAACATGAGCTCCCTCTCATACAAAACAGCTCTCCACACACTTCTCCAATGTGAGTTCTTCCCATGAGCTACAAGTCATGAACTGCTCCAGTGTAGGTCCTTTTCCATGGGGTGCAACTTTTCAGGCACAGGCTGCCCCGGCGTGGGTTCCCCTTGGGGTCACAAGTCCTGTCAGCAAACCTACTCCAGCATGGGCTTCTCTCTCTGTGAGTCCACAGGTCCTACCTACACCAGTGTGGGCTTCCCACATGGTCACTCCTTCCTTCAGGCATTCACCTGCTCTGGCGTAGAGTCCTCCAGGCTGTAGGGGAATCTCAGCTCCAGCACCTGGAGCACCTCTTCCTCCTCCTTTTACACTGACCTTGATGCCTATATAGTTGTTCCCATCACGTAGTCTCCTCTCCTCTCCTCTCCTCTCCTCTCCTCTCCTCTCCTCTCCTCTCCTCTCCTCTCCTCTCCTCTCCTCTCCTCTCCTCTCCTCTCCTCTCCTCTCCTCTCCTCTCCTCTCCTCTCCTCTCTCCTCTCCTCTCCTCTCCTCTCCTCTCCTCTCCTCTCCTCTCCTCTCCTCTCCTCTCCTCTCCTCTCCTCTCCTCTCCTCTCCTCTCCTCTCCTCTCCTCTCCTCTCCTCTCCTCTCCTCTCCTCTCCTCTCCTCTCCTCTCCTCTCCTCTCCTCTCCTCTCCTCTCCTCTCCTCTCCTCTCCTCTCCTCTCCTCTCCTCTCCTCTCCTCTCCTCTCCTCTCCTCTCCTCTCCTCTCCTCTCCTCTCCTCTCCTCTCCTCTCCTCTCCTCTCCTCTCCTCTCCTCTCCTCTCCTCTCCTCTCCTCTCCTCTCCTCTCTCCTCTCCTCTCCTCTCCTCTCCTCTCCTCTCCTCTCCTCTCCTCTCCTCTCCTCTCCTCTCCTCTCCTCTCCTCTCCTCTCCTCTCCTCTCCTCTCCTCTCCTCTCCTCTCCTCTCCTCTCCTCTCCTCTCCTCTCCTCTCCTCTCCTCTCCTCTCCTCTCCTCTCCTCTCCTCTCCTCTCCTCTCCTCTCCTCTCCTCTCCTCTCCTCTCCTCTCCTCTCCTCTCCTCTCCTCTCCTCTCCTCTCCATTTCTCAGCAATAACTTATTTTTTTCCCTTTTAAACACACTATCCCAGAGGCACTGCTGCTGATGGCCTTGGCAGATCCATCTTGGAATCAGCTAGCACTAGCTCTGCTGGACTTGTAGAAGCTTCTGGCAGTTTCTCAGAGATGTTCTCCCTCACTATCAGAAGTTTTGGGTTGCCACACAAACTTAGTCAAAAGCTCTAGTTCCGAGTGTAGAAGTACATAATAAGAAGATGGAGTGGCTTAAGTGCTGCTGAAATGCCAAAGTCTTTGCTTAGAATAATTATTTTCTGAAGGCTATTGCAGGCATTGCTAAAACTTTAAATTATGCCGAGATATGGGAGCTCTTAAAGATGACTTTAAGCAGACTTTTTCCTTATTTAACTGCCCTTCTGCTGCATCAGCAGATCTTGGATGCAATCAGTCTTCTGACCTAAAGTACTTATTTGTAATTAGGTGTCAAAATAAAGTGATAATAGTAGTCTAATTCAAATTGGTCTGTCTACCTGAAATGCAAATCTCTCTCCATTTGAGTAATTAAGCTATGAAATTTAGAGTGCTCAAAGCTTTTGATGTTTTGAAGTAATTAGCAATATGGAGAAAGATACTGTTCTCTGCAAGTACCAACAGCTGATTTGTAATGAAATCAATGTTTTTGGTTTTCTGTTATTAACTAAGTTATATTATTCATTATTTACCAGTATTTTGCCAGCTGCCAGCATTTGTAAAAATGTTTGTGTAGCCCAAATGCACTGCAAAGATGAGCACAAACTCTTCAAATTATTAATTACCATTTACATGAACAGAACATGTCAGCATTGATCCTCATAAGGCAGCAGAGCCCTATCACACAAGAAACTGTACAAATCAACCCAAAATTGTTACAAGTTTGATAGCAGGCAATACTGACAAATAAACAAAGAAAACATTCTGTAGAGAATTTAAATCCTCCATTTGTATGTTTATGGGGCCGTGTTAAAATGCTGCCTGTGCAGAATCACACAGAGACACGCATGCACTCAGTGACTGCCAGGTAGTTTGCAAGCTGTTGTATGTTGTATTCCTGGGCCTGGGCACAAAGGAAACAGGCTGGTTTTCTTCACTGGCATCAAAGTTGTTGGCAGGCTCTGCTGAATACTGGGCACAGAGAAAAGGAGCAGAGATGTTGGGTCTGGAGAGAGTGTGACATGGTTCAGAGTGAACAAGATACAGGAGATGATTAACCCAGCTGTGGGATTGTACTCCTTGTTGACAGATTTACATTTAAGTGTGTTGCATTAAAAAAATCATTTGTTCAGCACAAGTACTCCTTCTGTTGAGTTTTGTCAGGTGCCTCTGGCAAGCTGAGGATCTGCAAGCAGCCACATGCATTGGGAAATACTTAGAACTCTTTCCTTTTGTGGCTTAACTAAACTACAAACTCTTAGCCTACAGCTCCTGTGTATATTTAAGGATTAATCTTTGAAAGAAGCTTCTTCATACCAGCTGGACTGGTCTGCTTAAAGCTTATAGTTCTCATGTGGGAGTATGGGAACTGCTGTTTTAACCTCCAAATTGCCACACTTTCATCTGGAGATTTCCTAAAGGATCATTTGGAAAGATAACTGGCCTGGGAGATGCATTTCTTGCTTGCATTTTCCTTGATATAAAGTATCTGTTGCTTGTGGAAGTAGGAATATTCAAATTTTTGGTGTTCTTTTTGTTATTCTGATTTTTTTATAAACAGGCTCTAGTAATCACAGACCATTTTCAGTCTGCAGGCCAAGGGAGAAATACTAGCTTCTATTTAACTCCTGCAAAGGCAGTGTGTTGGCCATCATTGCTTCATCTTTGTTTAACTTGCTCTTAAAATCCTGAAAAAAAATGGACCTTCCACATCTCTCTGGGGGACCTGTCAGGTATTTAGTTACCATTTCAGGACATAAACTGAGGCTCATAGGCTTATGTAAAGGCTCAACTTTTACCTGAACACTAAACTAACCACAGGCACTGTAACAGGCTCTTCAGGGAAGCGGTCACTGTCCCAAGCCTGACAGAGTTCAAGAAGTGTGTGCACAACACTCAGGCACATGGTGTGATTCTTGTGGTGTCATCTACAGGGCCAGGAGCTGGACTTTGGTGATCCTTGTGAGTCCTTTCCAATTCACTTTCCTTTCTCTGAGTCTATGAAACATTCGACAAGGTTACTGAAAAGTAAAAGCACAATTATTTTGTCAGTACTGAAATTATGAACCAATTGAAAAGAGGTTTAGAAGTGTTCTGAGCTGTTCATGTTGTGTTTTGTAAATTAATTAATTTGAATGTTGATATTGCTATCTACCACTGGAAAGAAACATGTTTAGATAGGGATTTGGGCCTGTGAAACATTGCTCTGGTCAATCACAACAAAGCTTAAACTTGTTTGTGAATAATACAAAATGAAGCTGTTTACAATCCTATTCATAAATCCTGGAAATGGATCAGATTTGAGTCACTTTTACAGCAATTTATGTTTCTTTTATTTTGCACTTTTTTGCATTATTTTCAAAACAAAATCAAAAAATACTCATTTTGCAGAGTTTCACTACTGCAAATGTAATTTTAATTAGCAGTCTAGTGCAGAGATTCTGAGAATAACAGCTGCCCTTTTAGTGTGGTTATGGGATGAGGGAGCATTGTTTACACCACAGAGTTCACATACAGTCCTTACTGTGAGCATCAAAGATGGCTGATGGTGATGTCAGTGTGTTTAAATCAAGCAGGTGTACAAATTCTTTGTCATCTGTAAATCTAACAAATCAAATTATTCTCTTACTGAGTATTTAAATCCTGAAAAGCTTGCAAAATACCCTGATACATTTTTGACATCATACATCCCATGCGTGCAGCCCCACTGTGGGACACACATGGTATCCACAGGGTTACAGTAATTATTACCATTTGTGATTGCAGTGACATGGGTGGGAACAGAATAACAGGCTTGGAGATACTTCCCAGGATGACAGATAATGACAAAAGTTTAGACGGAGGTTTTCAGGTACCAACTAAATAATAATTTCTTAACTCTTTCCCTGTCTCCTCAGTATCCCAGAATCAAGATCTTCACACGTTTTAGAGGTGGATTTGTTTTGTTGTTTATTTGTTGTTTTTTTTTTTAATTAAAATTTCACATTCATACCTAGGCAAAGCATTTCACAGCAGAAACACTATTTCTGATTATTTCTGCAGGTGCAACATTAGTGCATAAAGACTGGTATTTGCATACCCAGCTCCCTACAGATGCAAATCAAGCTCAGTTTATTTGCACACATTCAATTATCTTACTTTTTTCATTTTTCTCCTTTAGTTCATGGACCAAGTGCTGTAAACACTATGGCATCTACAGCACTTACTCCTCTGGTGGTTTCTTCCAAGCTGAGTGTCTGGCTTACTGGTATAAAAGCTTGGAGCTTAAAAAAGAATCAAACCAGTTTTGAGAATGGCTGATGAGATACTGGAGGTAAATAAAGTCCTTTCATATTATATTTTACTGTCATTCAGGTGAGATTTAGTTACTTTACTTTTGCAAAAAGTGAGTTTTTCTTTTCAAAACAAATGCTGCTGTGTTGTGGGCAAAGCTCTTGCATGTAGCCTGAGTTTATTTTCAGAGTGGTAAATCTATTGTTTAGATGGGCGACATGTTAAAAGATACTAGGTGGCCTGTGAATCCTCAAAGTAAGGAGGAGGTACTTGAGAGGTTTTAAACTCCTGGATGATAAAGAAGAGGTATAAATAGTGGCTTGTAGCAGTATTAAAAAGCCTCACCTACATAGAAACCGGCACAATATTTACTGCAAGTAATAAATATTTGTAATTGTTATGTGGTGCTTTTCAAATTATATTTCATGTCTAGTTTTATTTTGAGTTATTTTTTACAACTTCAGTTCCTCATGAAAACAAGTTGTGTAGCTTATGGTATTACTCCAGCAAAATGATTTCCATAAATAAAGCAAGAGGCAATAGAAAGGAACATATATAAAGATTAATGCATCAGACTTTTAAGCCTACACTGACTAACAATAATTTCTGAGACTTAAGTTATTGGGAAGGAAATCTCTCATATGGAAACAGGCAACAAATCCAAAACTACCTGAGCAGTATAGGCAATTTACTTTCCTTCCACTTAAAGAATTGCATTTTTATAGCCGTTTTCCCTGAGCTTATTGATTTTGAATGCAATTTTCTTCAGAGACAGAAAGCAGCTAGATTTGGCACACAAATGGATGCAGACAACAATTAATGCCTGTGCTGTTTGTCATTTGGGGAGCGTTGCTGTGGGGTTCCCTGCACAGGACAGGGAGTCCCTTCCTGTGAAACTGCGTGGGGAGGTGACCACGCAGCTGTGGGGGGGGTGCACCTGGAAGGTTAAGAGCAGATCAGAGAATCATGTCAAAATAAGAGAGGCATCTACAGAGACAGGCAGTTAATATTTCCTTTTTTGAAAAGAGAATAGTCACAAGCAAATGTAACTGGAAAGTGACATCTTGCCTTGTATCATTTCCTTTTTTGAAAAGAGAATAGTCACAAGCAAATGTAACTGGAAAGTGACATCTTGCCTTGTATCATTTCCAAATTAATTTCCACTGAGTCAAGTGTGGAAAAAATGTGGAGCAAATGTCAGAGAATGTAAAGTCAATTTTCTAATTAAACACAGTTAACAACCTTACCTTTAAGTCCTAGATGCCAAGATAAAAAAAAAGCTTACCCAAAAACCTAATATAGCCTGCATCCCAATTAACATCTGTAGCTTGTAGGAGCTAAAACCCATCCGTTCCTTTTAGAAATTTCCTTTTCATTTCTTAATGCGGTAAAAATAACAAAGTTCATTAGGAATCAGGTTAAATCCACTTTAGACAGAAATACATGAAGAATAGGGGCCTAAATTATGAATACGTTATTATATCATCCTTGAATGATAAGTAATATCAGAGAACAAATCCAGAAAATTTGTTGAGATCTTTCTTTAAAAACCAAGAACATTAAATCAGATCTGGGACACAAATGTACCTCAATTTTTATTTCATTTGAACTTACAACTCTTCATCGCAAGAGACCATAACAATGATTCTATAAATGAAGACTTGATGTGTTTGGAAGGTACTGCCAGTTAATGAACTGATGCAGTTGTAGCACCTAAGGTGCATGTTATCAGTGGAGCGAATCTAGAAAATGCTTTGCTACAAACTCATTGCATGTGCTGCAATCCATAAATTACTGAGATTCTCTTACTCTACCTAGAATGACAGAGATGTCAATGCTGCAGGTCTGCAGACTGGAAAACACTAATTAGTTAATGACATCCAGTGCCAGAGCATGAGACACTAATGATCATTCTTTTTTGTTTTCCATGTAAAAAACATGTTCTGTATAGCTGGCAATCAAAACAAGCAAGAATCAAAATTGATACCTGAAACTTCAAATTATGAGCAAGCTACACACATTTTAAAACAGCAGTCTGGAATTACCAGAGTCCAGGTGCAACTTCTTCCCTCCACATCTATTTACTTGATTTCTGCTGCCTTGCCATTTCCTCTGTTACTGCATGATAATCCCTTTCAATGGGTAATAATTCAGTGTGTTTATCTCACAGCCTAAAGAATCATGGCAGATTGAACAGGTACAATTCCCACACTACATACCTTATTAACTTCAAATGAAACCAACAGGGCAAATTGTGATTTAGAAATCCTTACAAAAATGCCTTACATCATGGAGAATCAGGAAATTCAGGTATTCTCTGTGGATTGTAACATTGAAAAATACATAAATTTATAGTTCATGGGAAAGATGCTTTGACATTCTCAGGAACCTGATTTCCCTTTTGTTCTCCTTGTTTCTATGAGAGCCGTATCTTCCGTTATCTTTGGAACAAGGCGTATTTTTTCTGAAGGGTTTCAGGAAGCCTTCATCTGTGGCTCAGAGTTTGTTAGAGCGTGTGTTTACATTTTGCAGGTACACGAATTACCATTTTTAAGCACAGAACCTTGGTTTGAGTTGGTGAATAAGGACTTTACAATTAAAATTTTAAAGCAGGTATGTTTTATTCCAGCTGGGACACATGGCGGATATTTCCACCATACATGTGTACCTGGTGAGAAAAGTTCCATGTTTAAATACACATTGATCCCACAAGCTTACACCTCCCTGCCCACCCATTCCCTGCTCGCTCTCTGCCTCCTTGAGCTTCATATTATAATTAGTCTTTGGTGGTGCCATGCCTCCTGGTGGTCATGGGCAGGGGTCTTTGATGAAGAACATCATCTTCCTCGGTGTTCACTGCTTGATGTCTGCTTCTGGGCAGGTGCCGTGGAGGTTTGGCTTTCTTCCAGGTCAGTTTGCCCTGGCCAAAACCATGAGCCTTGTTCTTGCTGGCTCCTTATGCAAAATGTTCTGCTTTATGGATTTCAACCATACCTGAGTCGTGCTTTACTGAGTTTTCTTATCTTTATGGCCTTTACCCAGCAACTAAATTCCTATGTGTTCTGTTGCAAGTTGTCTCTACCTAGCAAGTTACATTCCTGTTACAAACTGCTCTGTACTTTTGCAAACTTGATAAATAAGCTATATATATATATATATAATATATATATATTTTATATATATATATATATATATATAATATATATATATTTTATATATATATATGTATATATATATATATATTTCTGTTTTCCTCCACTCACCTAAGTACATTATATGCTTCTAAAATTCTGAATTTTTGTTAACATACATGTTTCCCGTATCAGGTTCATGTTGTATTACAGCAAACACATGCTCTGTACTGTGTGTATGACACTTATGCTGCAGAACTGCGCCTGGTGCACACTTCTTCACAGGACATCACTGCTTCCCTGGGAAGTACAAGGAAGGGAGGAAGGAGACAGGAGTGATGCAATGAAAGGACAGTTTTAAATGTGTCTCATGCTGTAAGCAGTGACATTTTAAGACTTTTTTTTCCAATGAGTACAGCATTCCAAGGTCTAAATTTTACAGGGCATCAAGTGCAAAAGGCAAAGTGTGGGTAGCTCCTTCTGCTTGAACTGCCTCTAGGTGCCCTAAGGCTCTTCTCATTTATTCAAGGGTCTCTGCTGCCAGCTTTGCCTTTCTGTGCCCCTTTCACACACTCAGGAGCCAACAGTTCCAGAACTGATTTAAATCTTTACATGTGGAAGGTGACTCTTTGGCCTCGCACCTGCACAGAATTGCCAAAGCAGCACTGGTGAGCAGCTCCATGGGACAGACAGAGCATGTGCCAGCAAAAATCACAGCAACGAGTGAATACAACAGCTCAGAAGTTAGACACAGGAAGTTTTTAGTTTACAGTGGAGTCTGATAGAGAAAATAATTCTTCTGGTAGAGAAAAAACATTCTTTGGCATGGATTACAGAGAGAATTCTCTTATGGCCTGGTGAATACACTTGACAGAAAATGCTTTGTCTGGCAAGATATACTGTTTCCTGCAGAAACTAGTGGTTGTATGAAAAAACACTGTTAGATTTGGGACTTCATAGTATAGACATATCAAAACCAGTTTAAGTGAAAGGTTTTTGTCCTGACCTGGATGTGGCCTATAAAAAGGAAGAGTGTGTTTTATTTGAACTCATACCCAGTACTGCTATTTCAATATTTTATTTTTGTGTATATAGTGTTTCCTTCTAATGAAGGAAACTAGATGCTTATTGTGTCTTTGGAATGTATGTTGTCCTGATAGGAAGGCTCTTTGTCATCGTGCTAAAAGATGCTTGAAATAATTTACATGTGATATCTATCAGAATAATAAATTCTGAGGTTTTGATACCCATAATCCTTTTCTAGAAGAAATCAGAGAGCTTTTGCAATTTTTCTATGATAAAGCTCATCAATCATACTTGTATCATCTGTTTAATCTCTCATTATTGCATTGTGAATTTATTTCCTATAGCTCCATTTCTTCTTAGTGTTCTGCACATACATTCTTTGTCCCTAGATTTATGAATGTTGGTCTTGACCTTTGCAATAATTTAATGGGTATTTAAATCAAAGTATTTTAAGTAAACATCAGAAGCCATTTATTGATTGTGAGCCAGAAAAGGCAGGAGTTCAGAGCCTTGTAAATTGTATGCATAAGTGATTCACCCATGTAAGCATCAGACAAATGCTCTGCCCAGGCAGGAAGGACTGTCCTATGTGTTCCAGTCCAAGGCATGAGTTCAAGCAAACCAAAAATTAGGATTCTCCACAAATCATGGTTTCTTTTAGGCTCAGTTTTCCTCTCTGATACCACTCTTCTACCTTCCCTACCCAACAGCCTGGAGGATGGACAATGGGCACCTGTGATCCCCTGATATCTCCTTTTTGCTTCTCCTTTCTTCTCATGCTGTTGCCTTGTTCTGGTGGGGTCCTCCATGGGCAGCAGTCCTTCAGGACAGACCCGCTCCACTATGGGCTTTTTCTTCTTAGGGAATATTCCCCTGCTCTAGCATGGGCCAGTAGCGTGGATATGCTCTCCAGAGTGCTCTCTACAGCCATTGCAGGGGAGTCTCTGCTTCAGAGATGTCTGTTGTCAGGAGCTGCACTTTCAAAGAGAGTTTTACACCAGCCATATGGAAGGAGTCCTTGTACCTGCACAGGATTTGGCACAGCAGAGCTCTGGGAGCTAAGATGTGGAAGGGACAACTCTATTCCAGGGTAACTCAGAGCCAGGATATATCATTAAAGCAATGGCTCACTTTAGGCAGGAGTAGGACATCTTTAAGCTTTTTATCCCTCCCTCAGTAGAGGTTGATGTTTCTCTGCTTACAGTACAGCCTTCCTTGCAGTTACTTGTTGCAGTTAATTTTGTTAACGCTGCTGAGCTCTGTTTGCAGATTGGCAACATCCTGCTGTTAACAGTTGTGCCCTAAAGCCCACTGCAAACCTTACCAACCTGTCCAAAAATGTGTCCAGCCATCAAGCACAAATCCATTTTGAGGCTGCTTTTGACATTAGTATCTGTTTTACTTTTAATTAAAAGTTGTTATTGATACATTCTTGCACTCTCTAGTTCAGATTATTAGGAAGCACATTCCTAAACTCATGTTCCCTGCCTTATAACACAGTGGGGCTTATGTTTGTTTATGAACCAAGGGACAGATATGGAAACCCTCTGTATGGATTTGTATGTCTTTATTTGTGGACAGTTCATAATATTAAATTGCATATCAATATTTGCTTACTCTGCCATTTGATCAATGCACTGCAAGCATATTTAAAATCTTGTTTTGTGTAGGTTTTTCAAGAGCTCCTTAATATGTTTACTCTTGGAAGTACTTGTCCATTAGATTGAATATACACAAAATAAATCATCCAAACAGTGATTAAAAATAAAGCATATTTGACCATCATATCATTTAGTTAAGACCAAATATTTCTGTAGAACTGCTGGACTATGGCAGATGAAAAGAGCAATTCCTGCCTTAACAGCTCACCAATGTGCCATCACCGCAGTGCAAGATCAGATGGATATCACCTAGGTAATGTGCCTTGTCAGTAGCTGTGATGCACTGTGTAACGCAGGTGGTTTCCAGAGATTCTCAATCTTGTTACACTGCTACCAATGCACTGAAGTGATCCTTTCCCAGAAGTGATGGAGGGGCACCTAAAGTCAGCCTGCTGCTGAGAAGCACTTCATGTTTCCCAAGGACGTTAGAGAGAGTGGGACACATACAAAGACCTTACTAGGTTTGCATGGAAGATTCAGTGAGAATGAAGACTAAAGGATGAAGATGTGCTGAATGTGTCTGCACTGTAGATCCGAATATCGGTAGGCTTCAAGAAATGATAATTTGTTCCCTGGTGCTAAAATGACAAAATTCCAATAGAGCTGGTCAATGCACATTGTGTCATGCTCTTGCTTACTTTTGCTTTTTCTTTCTTTTTCCAAAAAAAGCTGTAAACCTCTAATGTCCTCTTTTACAGAATCCAATTTGTGACCTGCCATAAGGGGCACTATCTCATTAATCAGTGAAAGTAGAAACAACACACCAAGCCCATAAAGAATTATGGGTGTGCCTTGCTAACAATTGGAACAGCTCTCCTGACAAATAAGACACACAGTTTGTTCTCAAGGCCTTTGACAAAGGCACAGCTGCCTTTACACTGTGTTTGAGATGGTGCTGGCTGCACAAAGAGTATTTTCTCTGTATTATCAACACAAATGATGTCAGCACACAGAGTGCTGTCTTGAAAGGCTTCTCATCTCCACTGCTCAGGTATGGAGGGCAAGAGGAAACAAAAGAGTTGTTTGACTTAGACATTCCTTTATTTAGAAATAAGAGCATAAAATAAGTCATACCTGGATCCAGTCAAGAGACAAGTATGCAAAGATAGCACACTTGGCAGTGATGCCTTGTGAAGGCAGACCTAGAACAGAGACTAGATGGAGCTAAAGAATAAAGTAGGTATTTTATTAAGAGACCTCAATAGATCCACCTTGGGCAGTACAACCCAAAATGGCCACAAAATGGACAACTGGTCAGGGAGTCTCATACTTTTATAAGTTCTGGTCCATTGGCATATTGGGGTTAATTGTCCAGTTATAGCTTTAGACCATGAAGTCTCATCCTTGTTTTTCTCTCTTCAGTCCGCCCACTCTTGGGCCTGAGATCTGGATCGGCCATCCTTGGTCCCCAGCTAGAGAAGGAATTGTTTTGTCTACCTATTCTGTGAAGAGAACTTACCATCCCCTAATATGAAGCCTAGACTTGTAAACTAAAGCAGAATAGAATCTGAAAAATATAAAAGCTAAAACCTGAGGCATCTGCTTAAGTGTGTAGTGTTTGTACTGGTTTAGGCCGCTGCTCTTCTTGCTTATCTATTTTTGAACACTTACACTGTACGTGTCTCAGTGGCTTCCCAAGACCGTTTTTGTCACACCTATTTTTATGCTGTTTTATTTTTAGAACTTCACTGGAACACACTGACTTCACTGGTTCAATAGAAGTGAAGTCCAGCAAACTCTTCCAAAAGCTGTAAGATTTCCTGCCAACTTTTGGCTAGCTACAAAAATACCAGATTTCTCTAGCTAGATCCAGAGGTGGCAGAGAGAGATTGGGAGAAGTTTTCAAACAAAATTTGACTCTTCTAATTGTAAGGTTTGTTTTTTTTTTCCTCCATTTATGCCCCTTAAGTCTTCACGACTCTCAGGGAATGCCACAGTTGTAAATGTTATTGGCTGCCATGATTTATATTATATTTTCAATTTTGCAACTTTTGTTCCATTTTTTCTTTCCCTTACTCTGTCTCTCACTGTTTATTTGTCACACTGTTGCTCACAATCTTTTAAAGGTGTTTTGTAGCTCTAAGTCAACTAGAAAATGGTCAAGCGATATAACTTTTGAACTTATTTCTCTGAAGACAGCATGTCACCTCCTTTTTTTGTGTGATCTGAAGTAGGTTGTGAAGCCTCTTTGATATTTCTGTCAATGTGTAGGTCTGCATCATACCTCAGCCACTGCACAGTTCTTTTGTCTTAAGTCATGCTGACCATACTGAAGATCTATGTTTAGATCTTATTTATTTGAAGGGATAAATGTCAATTATTTTAATTCTTCCTGCCCTAGTAAATAACCTTAAACCTTCCACAACTATATCATGGCAAGTTGAAAATCATACTCTCCCACCTATCTCCTATGTGATATCTCCACTTTTTGTACAATAATTTTCTAATTATTAGTGGCCACTAATACAGTGGCCCACTTTGGACAACTTAAGAACTGGTATTATCTTTTAGCCAAATAAGTCACAAACAATGACAGTATTTCTCTGTAGCCTTTTAACTTTTTCCTCTATTTCTGCAGCATGTCCCAAAGGCTTTTCTGTGAGAATGAGGAACTATGTGAGGCTCATGCTTCTTCCCTTCAAATGAGTCCTTAGTAATTACTGAGCTGGTTTTGCTGGCAGAGTAAAAGATGTCTGCAGTGGACCAAGTGCAGTACAAGAAAACAGGGAAAGAAAATTTCTGTTTAGATGGGATAAATAAGACAATTTATTGATATAATAATTAGACAGTGCTCTCAAAGTAGAGGCTTAAGGTGGTGTTCACAACTGGTTCACCTTTTTTTCTCCATTCATTAACTTCACCTTTTCCATTCTCTTTCCAAAATGAGTCTCTTTAGTGCTCAAACTGAGAAGTATGGATAGTCCTACATATTAGGCACTATCTTCTGTACATATCTGCAAGAGTAGGGCTCTATAAATAAAACCTATGCTGCTAGCTCAGCATTTCAGTTCATTTAATGAGACACATGTGACAGCCCCGCATGCTTTACAGAGCATATCTAGAAGGGATATCCTCTTGTCAGCTCAGCAAAAGTATCTGCGTCTTCCAGCAATATGAGTCTGCTCCAGCCTGGTACTATTTTGAAGACTGGAACTTGGGAAAAGATTGTGTTTCTAAACAAAACACACCTGAAACAGTCCCTTTGAGATTCTCTTAGGTTGTGCTGGCACATCAAGCTGCTGACAAAACTTGTTGCGTTAGTGGCTGGTATAACTGAAAAAATCCCCTTATACAACATATGGTAAAAGAACTGGATTATGTACCTTTTCTCCTTTTTTTTTTTTTTTTTTTTTTTTTTTTTTTTTTTTTTTTTTTTTTTTTTCCCCTAAAAGAGAGTGTTCTGTCTTCAAGACTGCTGTGTGCTTACTTGTCTAGCCTTCATTCACCTGTAAAACACAGAGTAGTCACACATTCTTACGATACTGGGCTTCTGTTTTGTTTATTCATCCTTTCATTCTGAGCATCTACTCGTGTTTTCCTTTCTTTTTATTCTTTTTTCTTTGAAGCTTTTATTAAAGCAGTACCAAAGATCTGTGACTGAAAGATAACAAATCCTCTGAGAAGGTACGAGACAGCTCTTGCAGGGTATTTGCAGAGTGAGGCTGACAAAGCATCTCTCCAAGATGCATTGCAAACAGGACACAGGGCTGGGAATCATATTCTGTGGGCATTTTTTAAAGTTGAGGAAGAACCATGACAGGCATCTAATTCCATTTTTTGCACAACACAAGCCAAAGTACCTTTAATATTTTCATATTCAAGAGACCAAATAAACTTTCTTTCATTCCAGATATTCATGCAAATTAAGGACTCCATGTAGTGGGTCAACACATCTGTACAATCTGTTGCTAAGTATCTCTTATATTCACTTAAAACTGTTGTACATTTAATTCTTAGCTTAATATCCCCATTGCCAACATAATACACAAAAAAGTTGTGGAATTTTTTTATTCTTGTTCTGCAATTTAGACTTCAATGTTCATAGTTGAAATGTATTTTGTCTGAAGCTACTGAGGGATAGAAATAAATTTTTTTTAAAGTGGAAACACTGATGCTAGGAATGAAGTAATTGCAGCAGTTGGCAGCTTTATGAAAAATCCTGATATCATGAGACTTACATTAAAGGTGAAAAAATCTTATCAATTAAAGCCCCTGAAATTTATGTAGCTTCTGTTCCCATGCACTGACAACACCTTGCAGCGTCATCTTTTGTTAGCTTGAGGAACTACCTGGTGTTAATTTCCCCTCCCCACCAAGTATTCTTAAAACCAAACGGATCCTTTTTTAATCTTCTTATGGATAAAGTAGCTAAATCCAGGATCTCTGGTTTCTAGACTTGTCACTTGGCTGGTATTAAGCAATAGGTGCCTTCGCTCTTGCATGTGTGCATTTGCCCCAGTGGTCCTGGGAAACACAAGAACTGATGCAATCACAGCCAAAGTGCATGGGCACAGCAACTCTGCCTCATTCTGGCTGCCCTCACGTGGCTCAGGTCTCTTGGACAGGGCTTCTGACTTTGCAACACCCTGTTTAGATTGAGTTTAGAGAAGCTCTTCACATGATATAGCAAGGTAAAGTACAGGCCTTTTTGTGATTCATCTGTTAGGGGTGTTAACCACAAGCTCCTGCCCTTCTGAGGGACCCATCACGTCCTGTAACTCAAGTACAACTTTAATGAAATTCAGCGCAGTGCATTTAGTAGTTTCTGTATTTTTCATGTAACTCATTAGTCTTTCATGTAATCCATTATGTTTAGTTGAGTTAATCATACCAGGTGTCACACTTAACAAGCTATTTTTAATTTTTCTTCTTATTGCAGAGGATTCTGGTGTCAGTGTTAAAGCATTCCTTCAACATGGGATAACAATTTGCTATGCTTCAAAATTCTGTTGCTCCAGTGGGTAATCATGTAATCATTACCATCTTATCTGTAAGACAGTAATAATTTTGCTGCTGTGGGATGGGAGGGAGCATTGTGAGGATAAACCTGTAACTACTTGGAATGTAAAGGGATATTGCAATTAGAGATGCTAGGAAAGCTCTCACCAATAAAAAGTGGAGAATTCTTCCTGAAGGTACAACAATTTGGAGGACTGAGTTCAGCTTTTAACAGGACAATGCAAAAACAGCTTTAAAAAATGGTTTGTTTTTTGTTTCTTTCTGCTGTGAAAAACTGCATACACAGTAAGGAATAAAATGAATGGTTCATAGCAATAATGTGCACTTCACATCTCTTTAGATACTGAGCTTTTGTGCAGTTGTTTAAGGGGGCAAACACAGCTTCGGTCTATGGCAAAACTGAACAATGCACAGATTTGTCAAAAGTTTCAAAGAATTTGTTTCCTTAAAGATCTTTTTCATTAGTTAAATCAACGTGTCAAACCACAAGATGGAGTTAATGCAGTTTGTCAGAGAGACTTGTGCTTTGTTTTATGCCAGAGTTGTCAAATTCATGTCACAAGAAGATTCCAAGTTAGCAATGGCAGACATTAATAAAAGTTGCAGTAAAATACACTGTGCTAGAAAAAAAATGAAATGTTCTGGTTCAGGAGTTAGAATGGAATACACCACATTTGTCAGTAAATGATATATGAGGTGGAGCTCAAATGTCCCAAATATATTTTATTACTCTTTGGAACTGTCTTTGTTTAAAATTCCTAATTTGTGCATAAATGTTTTGTTTCAGAGAGAAAGCTGTAAGACGGGAATGATGTGACAGGTTTAATTATATTTAAGAGAATACAAAGGAGATCAAAGCCAAAGAGATAAAAGCTGCAACTACTGTGTGGGCTGGAAACTTCTTGTGAATCATAAGCACCCTTAAGTGTAGTGCTTCAGAGGCAGCCGCCCTGAATTCAGGACAGAGGCACAGCTGAAATGGAAATTCTCTTTTTACAGTGTTTTATGACCTGTATTGGCTGCTCTTGGTGAGTCCTGTACTTAGGCAGGCACCAAAATGTCTGGGAACTTTCACGAGAAACAGTAAACCAAACAGTGCCACCTAAGTCAGTGGCTCCAAAATAACCCCCCAGGGGCAGAATTGCTGTGAGCTGTTTGCAGAGATGGCATTTGACTGTGGGCCAAGAAAAATCTTGTATCCACAGAGGTAATCAGAACCCCTACAGCAGTAATGACTCTATCACAGTTTTCATTAGCTATTAGGAATTTGGAGGGAATGGGCTTCCCCCACGACTACCTTTTTTATTGGTGCTATATCATCTATCACTAAACCAAAGTTATCAAACTTCTGCATCTCCTTTCTGAAAGACAATACTTAATAAACGAAGTGTAAGCCAAAACAAGGTCCTGCTAGTATTTCAAGCAAACATGCATCTCCACAGTTTTACTTCTGTTGTTTTACTCTAAATCCACAGATCCCATATACTCTGCTCTCCTCAAAGCACTGCTGCTGTATTCCCTCTCTTCAGAGGGAAAAAACCAGAATCCCCACACTTGTCCCTGGGAAGTTTCTTCCCACTCTGTTCCCCAGCGAATGCACCCTGATCCCCTAGACCTGAAGATCCTCCAGATCCAGTGCACTTCCAACTCAAGTTTCTTGAGGAAATTCCTTCCCTTCTTGTAGATGGGCATGGCAAGATATCTGTTGCTTCTGCTACAGAAGAAGAAAAGAAGGCATTAGGCTGCCTTGACTTGGGGCATTTGATTGAAAGGAAAGAGTAAGATTTTTTCTTGGAGGGTTGAAGTCAGATACCCAGTGAAGTGTTTTGAGGAGGTGGAATCTGTTGTTGGTACATGTGGCTGAGTAATGCTGCTGTTAGAAACAAATTGGTATTCAAGGTTACCAAAGGATTGCTGGAAGTAACTCACCTCTGAGCTGCTGTCCAGGGTATTTCTCTTCTCCTCTGCCATTTTTTAGACATGTGGTAGTTCAGTTGACTTCTCTGCATATCTGAAAAGCCCAGTCAAGAGGATGAAGTGAAAATGCTCGTAATCATTTTAGTTCAGTCCCAAGTTTATAAAAGTCATCACATCAGGAAGCATGGCTGCATGTATTCTACTTTTTCCTGTTCCTGCTGCTGTTTATAAATGTATGTGTAGAAAAAGATGATTATTAGGGATGAAACACCTTTCCTATGAGGAAAGCCTGGGAGAGTTGACATTGTTCAGACTGGAGAAGAGAAATCTGGGGCTACCTTATCACAGCCTTTCAGTACCTAAAGGGGGCCTACAAAAAGGCAGGAGAGGGACTTCTGACAAGAGTGTGCAGTGATAGAACAAGGGGGAATGGCTTTAAATGAAAAAGAGTGCAGGTTTAGATTGGATATTAGGAAGAAATTCCTTATGTGCAGGAGGTGAGATTCTGGAAAATGTTGCCCAGAAAAGTTTTAGATACTCCAGCTCTGGAAGAGTTCAAGCCTGATTGGATGAGTCCCTGAGCAGCCTGCTCCACTGGAAGGTGTCCCTGCCCATGGCAGTGGGGAGTTGGAACTAAATGATCTTTCATTCCCTTCCAATCCACACCATTCTTTGATTCTATGGCAATGTAAACATGCATGTCTGGTAAGTGCTGTCACATGTTCTTGCAGTCACTTGAAATGTATACACCAAGACTGAATGTTTCTTTTTTTTTTTTTTTTTTCCCCACACAGCAGACTTTACTCAGCAGGTGTAATGGTATTTCTGCAGAGGGTATTCCTGGCTTTCTGGGCACTGGAGGCTTGTAAACTGCAATTTAAAAAATTCAGGATGCTTCTTGGAATTATTGGCATGCATATGCAGTGAGGAGACCGTGTCAGAGACATGTGGATCAGACCAGTGTGTGCAGGTACACCAGATCACAAAAACCGCCACATCAAGGCTAATACACGTAGAGCTATTGATCTGTTATTACAGGTTAGACCAGCTCATCTAAAGTGTAATGAAACTGTGCAGCCTTGAAGTAAACACATTCATAGTGGTGCCAATGGGGTCTGTGTCAGAATCTACCTCTTGTTTGCTCACGTAGCAATAAGCCAATTTCAACACAAACTGACCAGGGAAAACCCTGGGTAGACTAGAGGACAATAGATGTTATGATCTTGTACTCTTTTCACATAAAAGAGAGTGATTAAATACATATAAATTTTGCTTAAGGTTTGTCCAACTCTCTGCAAAATTGGGTGCCTGTCCAGAGTGTTCTATGCTGCTTCTCAGAGGCTTCCTTTTGTTATTCATGTTTATGCCCGGGGAGACTATCTAATCATTTGAACACTGATAACTGGGCAGGAGAAAAAGGATCAATCTTTGTGATATTTTTAGTAGTACTTATTTGCGGCAGTCATCCTGGAGAGAGGTTGTTATATGGCATATCAATACCAGTGGTTGTGAAGAATGTGAAAGTGCACGAAAATGAAAGCTCTAGGAATTTTATGAAGTAAAACTGATAGGGATCACTTCCAGTATCAGACAAGAACATTTTTTACATGTGCTCGTGGAAAACATTGAAAAGAACTTCAGAAGCATGTAGTACTTTTAATGTAGCTTTTCCAGACACTACAAGATAAAAAGTTGTGTGCACAAACTTTGAGTAGCAAAATATGTACTGCAATCATTTCATAGATAAAAAGGGGTGTGTGTGTAAACAAACACAATATATCAAACCACTCTGTTTCCACAAGGGAGGCTTTCCAGGTTTTTGTAAGATGAGTTTTTTCTTTTATCTCTTCTATCTAGCAAACTAAAAAAGAAGGGAGTCTTATGAATAGGATTGGGCATACTTCATACACACAGAATCATACTTTCCTGTGTACATCTAGATGGTACACATTGAGTAACTTCTGCAGCTCCAAATTTACATAGCAATGTTCCTAAAGCTATTAGACACAGCTTACAACTTCAAACCAACATTTTATCATCTCTGAAGCATAAACAGTTTTTCTTAAAGCTGTGTGAAAACCCACATTTTCACAGTCCCTTTAAATTTAACCTTCTGGAATCAATACAAGCTTTTTCCCTGCCTCTCCACTCACTGACAGCATCAAGAAGGCTAAGGCTTTGGCTTTGTGTCAAATATAGGAAAGACTTAGCCTTTTTTTCCCAGAAGGTGTCAGAGGAGATAAAATGATATTTCCAAGTTCTTTTCAATGCCAAAAGTTCCCTTTCTCAAGTACCTTATTGGCCATAGGGCGGGAGATAAGAGAAAGCCTGGAGTGTGGGGCTTCAGAGTAAGTGCCAGCAGACCACTCCACGGGACTGCCTGTGCTCAGCATTTGTCATTCCCAAATCCACTGGGGCATATAGTCCAGTATTAAATTTAAACCTCCTTAAGACTCCCCAGCTGTTTTGCAGGCACAGCCTCAAAGTCTTAACAATCGTGGTGTACAATGGGGATTTTAGAGCAAAACCAAGATCCAAGCCTGTGGTGACTTGAATGCACGAATATATTACAGGAGATTTCTAAAAAGCTGCACATGCTGCAGAAAACTCTCCTGAATACAAGTAGATAGGAATTAAATCTGTGCATCATTGGGTACTTTTTCACCTCTATTATAGGCCATCCATAAATTACATTTCCGAAAAACAAAGGGAGCACATGGATTTATTATTTTCTCATAAAGGCAAATACATCTGAAATAATGTGTCACAGCCACAGTCCATTTACTGACAGTGCTAAAATTTCTAATAAAACTTTTTCCTCCACTCTATCCTTACAATTTCCATAATGGAGCACTACTCCTAATTGTTTAAAATCCATACTCCAAAGGAGCTGAACAAATGAATGTCTGGAATTGTTGAAAATACTTCTTTTTGCCTTAAAACAATGCTGAAAAAAAAAAAGGTGTTATATATTTAGGAAAGTAGATTTAGTTCAGTGGCATTTCTCACACAGAAATTGTTTCAACAAAAAGTTTCCAGTCACTGCAAAGGAGTAGGTGAATGCTTAAATTAAAAAAAAAGGGCAGTCCTCCAGTTAACCAGTGGAATTACAGCTAAAGCAACAAAACCTTTGTTTAAATAATGCTGACAGAGCAAAAGATCATTAACTATAAACCACAGTACCTTTTTATTTGCAAAGTTTTCTCTTAGGTGAAGGGGATGGGGTGGGTGTGTGTGAAGGAAATGCAATGCCAGCTCTAGGATGAAACCACAAAACATATAGTTTACAAATGTGAAAAATAAAAGCATAATTTTCAGAAGACAACTAAATGCTAGAACAGGACCAGACCCTCATCTTTAGGCAGATTGGGAGGTACAGTTATAGCAGTGCTGTGCATTGTTGGCTAGTCAAGGTAATGTAATGTCATGCAGAGATACAGCGGATTTTATTACTGCTGGTGAATGGCACTGCATGCAGTGGCTGGCTCGTCACTAGTAAGGTTCCCCAAGGTTTGGTATTGGGGCCAGTCCTGCTTGATATCTTTTTTGACCTGGGTGAGGGCATTTAGTTTGCACATGACACCAAGTTGTTTGCTAACACCTCAGTAAGTTTGCACATGACACCAAGTTGGGTGGGAATGCCAATCTTACAGAGGGCAGGAAGTCTCTGCAGGGGATCTGGACTGGCTGGGACCAACAGAATGAGGTTCAACAAGTGCTGAGTGCTGCCCTTGGGTCACAGCAACCCCAGGCAGTGCCACAAGCAGGGGGCAGTGGCTGGGAAGCTGCCCAGTGGAAAAGGACCTGGGGCTGCTGGTGACAGCAGCTGAACATGAGCCAGGGTGTGTCCAGGTGGCCAAGAAGGCCAATGGCTTAGTGGCGTGTGTCAGGAATAGTGTGGTCAGCAGGACCAGGGAAGGAATTGTCCCCCTGTACTTGGCACTGGTGAGGCTGCACTTCAAGAGCTGTGTCCAGTTCTGGGTCCCTCACTACAAGGACACTGAGGTGCTGGAGCAAGTGCAGAGAGGGCAACGGAGCTGGGGAAGGCTCTAGAGGGAAACTCCTATGAGGAATGGCTGAGAGAGCTGGGGATGTTTAGCCTGGAGTCCTTATCCCTGTAAACAACTCCCTGAATGGATGTTCTAGTAAGACATAGGTCAATCTCTTTTCCCAAGCAAGTAGCGACAGGATGAGAGGAAATTGCCTTAAGCTGCTTTCACCAGGGGAGGTTCAGGTGGGATATCAGGAAGAATTTATTCACTGAAAGGGTTGTCAGCGTTGGAACAGGCTGCTCAGGGAAATGATGGAGTCATGATCCCTGGAACTGTTCAAAAAAAAAACTGGATGTGACACTTAGTGCCATGGCCTACTTACCATGGTGGTGTTCAATCGAAGATTGGACTTGATGTTCCTGGAGATGTCTTCCAACCTTAATGATTCTAGGATTATTAATAATAGTTAATTTATATTATGAATTAACTCACTAGTCCATTTTAACCAGTATTTAGTACTTACTGCAGTGGGGCAGCCTCACCATAGCTCTTTGTTTCAGCATGGCTTTCCTTCCCTGTGCTGAGCAGGTACCCATCATGAAGACAAAAGTACAATTCTCTAGTGGTTAATGAGTTTGTGAGAGTTCTACGCAAATGTCCCATCACATCATGGATGATGTATCTTAAATTTTGTTGTTGGGAATAATCAATTCTGGTACTGGTAGCGTGCAAGCACTGAGGGATGCTGGTTTGTCTCAATAGCTGTGCTGCCTGCTCTACTTGATCCTAAACCATGGAGTTTTGGAGTGTTATGGCCACACAAAGGTTCACCCAGGGATAGCACTCATCTGCTAATAAACAGTTTAAATGATAAGTACTCCACTTGATGGCTTTCTAGTAAAATAAATGCTACTTTAAGTGAGAATAAACCGACAAAACTAGCATGAAGAGCAAAGCAACAAAGTATTTCCTAGTTTTCCCAGGAAAATAAGCTTTATCCTATGTGCTCTGCTGGATCTTGAGAAAAGCATTCCTGGTAAATCCTGACGAGCTTACTTAGGCTTTCAGGTCTCTTTCTCTGATAAAGATGCCAACAGTCCTAATATGGGTATAACACAGGAGAAAAAGAGTCTTTTTTCTATCTAAGGACCTGAGGTTTTTCAGATATAAAATCTTTGTAGAATTCACTGAAAAATAAAGTCTGGCAGCAAGTACATTGTTTGCAGCTTTTTCAGAGTCATTGGGCCCTCTGAGTAGATGCTTAGAGCATCTGAGCAGCTTTAGGAATGTGTATTACTTAAGATAGAGGGTAGCCACCATAGACTGATGAATAATATTAATTCTGTTTTAAAAGACAGGTGTTTTAAACCTGTGTTTTTATTCAGTTCTCTGGCCATGCATTTAGAACTGCTGCTGGACTCGGAATGCCACATGAGGTGGCATTGTTGGTGTATTCAGGGCATCACAACACTAGGCTGCTTCCTGAGAACAGTGCAGGTAAGTTGAACATCTGTCTTAAGGAGCTAGAAAATTTCCAAGTCTCTGTGATTAGGGTATCCTGATTTTAATGAAATAACCTAAATATTATTTGTATAATTATGGGAAACCATTATCATCACAAAAAAAAAAAAAAAAAAACAAACCACAAAAAAAAAAAACACACACACACAAAAAAAACATAACAGATTTGTTTGTGAGTGTCAGAATTATCTTTTTTTCTTTAGAAATCCATTATTTGGCGGTCCTAACATCCTCCATGGTTTAATTTTTAAGGCAATTCTTTCTATAGTTCTCCTGCTGTCGCTGTAACAATGCGAAGTAGTGCTTAAACAGGTATCTCCTGCTGGCTAAGACTCCTCTGTGATATCTTCTGGGATTGAATGCCATTCTGTTTTTAAATGTTGGGCAATTACATAGCAATAAGTTAAACCTGAGAAATGCAGTAATGTTAAAATGAAAAAAATACAGTTTTCTAATTGCAGCAGAACAGCTAAAGCAAAAGGGGATTTTTGCACTCTGTAGCAAACAATTAATGGCATTTATTATGAGATACAAACACATGGATTTTGAATTAGATTATGGGTATCTACACTTGGCTATTTGTGGTGGACACAGAAAGATACCTTTGTGATACTATTAACAGTTCTAGAAGTTTCCTTGAAATTTTTTTTGTTTCTTTAGCTATATTTAGAGCACTGATGTTGAAAGAGTGAAGCAAAACTTACATAAAAATGTCTTTAGGAATAGTTGATACACTCAGTTATCTCACTAGCTCTCAAATAAGTGTTCCAGATGAAGAGGAGGCACTGGAGCTGCAGTAAGAACAAAAATTATTATTTATAAGAACACGTCACAAAATAATCCTTAAAAGTGCTGAAAATTCAGAAAACTTCTAGACATACATGACCTAGAAGTATCAGCCACGTTATAAATTAATACAAATCTTGGAAAATAGGACAGGAGACTGAATAACAAGGTAGCCATAACAAGGAGGCAAAACACATTCAAGGAGCTCTTCACTTCTCCTAGTACTGCTGATGTGGCATCTTAGCAGGCTAGCACTGGCAAAAAGTGCTAGGCTTCTTATTTCATGTCCCAACATTGCTGGAATGAGAAAATGTATCTGTGTGCATGTATTTGTACAGAAAAAATATATAAATATATATAAAAGAATTAACTGCCTGGAAGAAAATGATAATAGCATTAGAGATTTTTACTCCTACAGTGTTACCCAAGTAATCAGAGGGTTCAGTAGCAATACTGAAATTTCTTTCAGCTCATCATTAACCCCCCTCATTTGACATTCCCAGCAATTAACTCCTATGCCCTAAGACAAAGCATCACAGTGGGTGACAGACACCACTGCCAGCCCTAAAGCTGCTTGTGCCAAGGACTTTGGCAGCAGTGTGCCCCAGTCTGAGCATCGTGGCAGTCAGGGCTTGGGATCCTGGCTCTGCTGTTACCCTTCAGCTCTGCTCCCTGTGCTGGCCTCCTGAGTAGATGCTTAGAGCATCTGAGCATCTGAGCCCTTGTCAGGGCCTGCAGCTGGTATTGCAACATGGACTTGTGACACCTTTTTCTGAGCTCAACTTTCATTTTCTGAATTATTTAGATTTAGTTATGCATCTGTAAATAGGGTGAAATCTACAATTCAATGCAAGAAAGAAGAAAGAAGTGTGAATTTTTCATTGATGCCTGAAGCTCCATTGTTCTTTGCTCCTTTGGGCTGGGCAGGTAATGCCTTCCAGCTGGTGCTGGTCTAGCTGGGCACACATTACCTGTGTGGGTAGCTAGGGTGAGGCTTACTGTTCCTTAATTCAGGAAAAGCATCTGCTCTTTAGTTATACAACTTGGGAAGCAAGCATTTAAAGGAACTGAAACCAAATATTTGTGAAAGATGACACGTACTCTAAGCTCTACTCAAGGACAATTTGAGCGTTGTGTCAAGGTCTAGGGACAATAAGGTGAGGTTTCTCTGTTGTCACAACAGCAGCTTGAGCACCATCAGAGCCAGCAGCAGATGTTCAGCCTTCTCTGTTTACTGATGTGCATGGCAGAGTCTCAGTCCTGTAAAATTCCTGCTGCAGGGCTTCCAAAGAAAGTACTGTCTAGGAGAATGAGTGTTTTGCCTTCCTGAGAACCTTACTGTGCTTTATCAAATAATAGTTAGATTTTATATTGTTTTTAATTAATTTTATAAAAATTTACTGGCTCAAGGGCTGGCAAATAAGAGGATTACAGAGAATGGGAAAATAATTGCTTGTTTCACCTGATTGCCATGAAAGTAAATAAACTTTTATTTATTTTATTTTTATTTTTATTTTATTTATATGCTTTGAAGCACCTGGAATACAGACTGAGGGTTTTCAGCTTGAGCCCATTAACGCCAAGAGCATGTGAAGGATCAAAACTTGCTTTGGGGCAGCAGTGCTAATACAAATTACCTCCTTTTATTAAAGAACACAACTAATGCAAGTGATTCACAGTTACTGCGTTGTTTTGTTAGTGAATTTTCTATCCAACTAACAATTCTTGGTTTTCTGCTTTCAATTACTTTGTTAACTTGTGCATTCTTTTTCCTTTTTTTAACAGATACTCCTGTGTTTGTACTGTTTTAAGGTATCCCACTGCTCAAAAGCTTACATTATTACTCATAAAGCTTATTGCCCTTTTCTATTTGATTTTAGAAGGGTTGAATGTCAATTTGGCTTTTCCTTTCTTTCATAAATGCTTCCCATTTTCTTGAAGGTTCCTTGCAACCAAGAGAAAGCCAAGCCAAAGTCATCAGTGAATGTTGCAGTCCTCAGATGCAGATTTGTTTGGTTGTGACAAATTTGCCATTCTAAGCCATTGCTGTTTACCTTATTGCACATAGATAAGATTAAAACAAAGTAAAGTAATGTAGGTTGAAGCAAAAAAGTTTTCATGATCATATAAAAACAAGCAACACTTATGAATTTTAGCACTGCTGACCAGAAGCATTTTGGTTTTGTGCAGTTTTATTGTACTGTGGAGAAAAATGCCTAACTTAACCATGTACATAAAAATGATCCAGGATTAAGCCTACCTAAAACATTCACATGGAGGTTAAGGTGTTAAAGGAATCAAGAACCAAAATGATGTGGCTTCTCTTATAGTTTTTATGTTTTTACTGGGTTTGAATTTAATTATCTTATAGAATATCTGAAACCCTTAATGAGCATGTCTTTGCCTCTATTTATATTCTCAGCAAAATTACATAAATGTATAGGTAGATCCAGATGGATAAGTAACCATCCATGACAATCCAGAGCATATTTCTGATACTTGAGCCCACTATCACTAAACAACATGAGAGAAGGCAGAGCAATAACTCATAACATTAGCAAACTGCATCTTGAAGAGGTTCAGGGTCTTCGGCTGGAAACAGAACATACACTTTTCTCCAGGATGTCATCTGAACCTATCATGTGCAATTTCTCACTGGAGGTGAAGGAACAAAGTGCTTGCTTTTTGTTGGATGGGATTTGTTTGCCTTTTGCTGAGTGGTTTGATGATAGCTAATAATATGCAGATATGTGAGATCTAGGTTTTATAAATGGCACTTTTTTTTCTGGAGCAGCTTCTAGTAAAGAGAGAAGAAAGCTAAGACATCTAACTGGTATCAGCGTGATTCTTGGTGCATTTATGCATGCTGTGTATACTTAATTTTGGCAGAAGGGACATGGGTTCAACCACCAAATCACTGAGTTTCTATGTTGAAATGGTTTCCTTTACCATAAATTTTTATATTTTCGTTGGTATTTCTGTGCCTTACTTTTTGTGAAGAAGCATAAGGAGATACAGGCTAGCTTGTTATAAAATATGTTTTCAAATTAAACTTGGGATACCTGAAAGTTGAGGATGTTTACTCATACAGGAATATAGCTAAACCTCATCATCTATAGCTCACAGGAAAAAGCTGCTCCTTACCATAAGCCCCATCCTTCAGATTTGCATCCCTTCTCGAAGAAAATTCATATGACATTTGGAATATCTTTTAAGCTTTTGGAGTATTATCTGACCTGAGGGCTGGAATGAGCTGAGAAATAGAGTCATAAATATTTTCCCAGCCCTTGCACTGACTTGCTGTGTGACCTTGACCAAGTGGCTTGAGCAAACACTAGGAGTTCTCTCTGATTTTGTGTTCTTTATTTGCTTTATCTAGATAATCTTCTTTTCAGGTGTAAGTTACCAAAGGAAAAGGTGAGGAAATTATTTGTGTTTAACACCAATAGCAGCCAAAATGCTGGCCAGCATTATTGAAAAAATGGTGCATTAAACTCTGCCTCAGTTGTGCCATCTCTAAAAGGGGGAAAGTAATGTGGATAATAAACTGCTTGTGTTTAGAAAAGGAAAAAATAATCTCTGCACAAATGCAAAATATTGTTTTATCTTAGGTTTTCTGACTGCTGTGCATAACTCAAGGAATCTTCACATTCTCATGAATGAGAAATCTATCTTCTATTTTTCCTCCCTCCTATGAAAGGGAAAACTTTGGCATGCTCAAGTATGCCTTAAAGGCAGTGCTGCCTCTGGGATCTCACATTAACATCATGATAAATGTGCTGTGTATTGCTTGAAAACGCCATGTGCCAACGTGCCAGCACACGTTTTCCCTGCACACCTTTTGATTAGCATCTTATTTACATACTGGCAGGAAAAGGCTTTTGAGAAAGACCTACAAAATAGAATATGTGTTAGTACATTCTTCTCTAAGGCCAGGGTATTAGTTCCAAAAGCAGCTCTCTGGTGGCACGTCCTTCAGAGCTGGTGGCTAACACATTTTGGAGTACTAAGCCTGCATGAGTTTCAGCAAGTAGAAGCAGTGCTCATGCACCTCCCCATCTTATACATCTTAGTGTTGGATTTACTGTATCATCAAGACTCAATATTTACCTTGGACAGAACTACTTTCCCACATTTCCTGGTATGCTACAGGAAAAAATACCTAACTTGAAGGGAATTTTCTTCAGTTTCATCCATTCAAGTAGTATGAAAATGTGGAAGAAAATAGTGGAAGCATTTAACATCACTATCAATTTATTTCTCATTGCTTTTGCTTATGTCTAAGTATATTGATTATTCTTTGATTTGGTTTTGTTTGCTTGTTTTGAAATAATTTTCTGCTTTGCCAGTGTCTCACATTATTTAGAAGCTCCGTGTTCTTGATACCTATTTTAGCAGGGGTAAGCATGAGAGTATGCAGTCAAAAAGCCACTCAAATGATACTTGCTATTCTGTCTACATAAATTAAAGATACTGTTGACCTTGTAATTTATACTTGTGCTGTGCTTGTAAATCCTTGTTATTAGAAAAGCTTCAGGCAAGGGACTGCATGGATCTACCACTTTATCCTATTGAACTGAGTCAAAATAAATTTTAAGACACAACGTGCAAATAATATGAACAGGTAGGAACCTGCAAAGAATGCATGCCTAAAATTATTATGAAAATCATCTCACCTGAACAGACTGAACAATTTTGTGGCATCATAGAAAATTAGGTGCATATTTTCACATCTGAGAATAGATGTAAAAGAAATTAATGAAGTAGCCATTAGTAAGGTAAATGTCATTTTCAGGAAGATGCTGCTTATTTAAGATATACTTTTTCAAAACCATTGAAAAGGATGTTGTAGCACTTGAGATGTGAAGTGATCAGAGTAGATGAGCTAATTAGGCATTTAGAGAAGCAAAAAAAACTCTCTTGTCTTAGAGTTGCTTTTATGATTTAAGGACAAAAATAATCTCAAACCCCTCTCTGAAGCAGACATAGCCTAGATGCCATGCCTGGAGATCCCAGATTGGAAAAGAATATGAAAGAAAGGAGGGTGTTATGAGTCACCATCTTTTGGAAAGGGCATAGCTTGAAGAGAAAGATTTGATAATTCAATTTGTTCTTTCTGAGTTTCATATAAAAACTGGAAAAAAGTGGGGTAAGGTGCACAAACTAAAATTGTAGTTCAGAGGAAAGAACTCAAGGAAGGAGATTGAGGTTTCTGAAGCATTAGAATAGAGTTAGGAGATTAATTCATGCTTTCATTGACTTTTACAAATGGCTCCGAGCAAAAAATTGGTTCAGGCTATGATAAATATTATTTTGAATGTTACAATGCAATGCACAGTACACTAATATCCCCTCAAGCAATGACTGTAAATACAGTTCTAGATATTAAATGTCTGGAGGTCATGTTATTTTAATTGCCTCTAGAGAGGACTATCTCAGGGAAGTTCTACTCTGATGTTGAATGTTACTGGCTCCTACTGGCAACTGTGAAGTCTGAAACTAGAATATTTCTGCTCAGAAAATCTGCAGAGCTGCCAGATCCAGCTGAAGTCAGTGGATAAAATTCTGCTGGTTTTACACATGAGGAGTCTGGTTGATTTCATTAGGGTCTCATGTGTATAACACAATACTTTCTTCCAATATGATTATGTCAGGAAACTGGGGTTCAGCTGTAGCTGATTTATTATTGCATTAGATATCAGTTTGCCTGCATCATACCTGTCACTAATACCTCAGAAAAAAAATAATAACACCTGGAAAGAAAATGAGTTTGGAAGACAGATGATGGCTTTGGAAAATGAAATAGATTAAACAGACAAAAGAAGTGAAAAACTGATAAAAATGTCAAAGCAAAGTGCCAGGACCAGACTGTGAGGCTTAACATTTCTGCTGCCCTCTCGCTGATGGCTTGACTTAACAGCACACTGAGGAATTTAAAATGCAGTAATAGCTGAAACATGGTCATTACAGACAGTGGGTGGGATTTTTCAAGCACAAGTTGAGTACTCTCTCAAGTCCTTGATGTTTTAGCTTTGGTTTTCAGTAGGTGCCCAGGTGGGCCAACCCTGGTGTTTCTGTCCTGAATCTGGTGTGTCTGCTTCCAGACACAGAGACCTGGCTTCTACCTTGTGTTGTGCTTCTGTAGTTTTCCCTCAAGTTTGCTCTAGACAGCCAGGCTACATAGATGGACTCTCATCCTGCATCGTTAACAGGGCTGAGAACTCAACTTGAAGGAGTTCTTGTGAGAGGTGTTTTAAATTGATTACTGTGCTGTTCAGAGGCTCTGGTTACACAGCACTCATTAGTGACAACTAAGGCACTGAATAAAGCAGACCTGTCAGACTTGCTGCCTTCAGAAAGACAGATAAATGAGTCTGGGCAGAGTGCCATGCTAGTCTGGTTCTATCACTCCTAGTAGCTGAACTAGCTCAGAGAGCTAGCTCAGGTATCCCTTCAGGAGAGGAGAGCATGCTGTCTGGATGTCTCCCATGCAGACAAACAGCTGATAACACTTTGACTTGACTTTGCCTGCTCTGCTTCAGTTAAAACATTCTGGCAACTCAAAATAATAGGCTAAAAGTCACAACTTTTGCTTTTTTTGGTGGCTGTGCTGTACAGGAGACCTACTGCAGCACAAATGGTGGGTGGCCTTTAACCTTTCCAGCTGGCTCTGCTATTACTCAGTCAGGCTCCTTCTGAGGTGCAGTCATTTGTCTCCTGGCCCTGGGGGCTGGTGCAAGTGCAGTGTTGGCTCAGGGGAGCTCAGCTAATGCAGAACCTGACACTGAGGGAAGAGAAGAAAGGACAGAATTTTCTTGCTGCTCTCTCTTTCTGTGCCAGGCTACAGCTGGACCCAGAGAGGAGCCATCAAGTTGAGTTGATGTAAAAGCTGTAGGACACCTTTGCTCATCTTTTCAGTGATGTGGTATCTCCATAAATGTTATAAAAGTGTTAGCAACAGGTTAGCCATAGATTTCTAATTTGACCAGAAAGTGTATAAATTAATTCACCCAGACAACCAAGGGAAATTTGTACTGGAAATACAGTTTCTCAGAAACTGTTTTCCCTTCCCACCTATACTTTATTATATATATTCTCACCTCCAATATCAAGATACAATAAACATATTCACAGTAATATCTTCTTTTTCTCTCTCTGCCCCCCAAATATGAGTGAAAGAAGAATCAAAGAGAAGGACAGACTGCCTAGAAATTCTGTCAGTTCAGCCAGGGGTTTGGATCAGCAAAAGCTGGCACCAAGGCAGACAAATCAGAGCTACTTTATACAGTGTGGGAGGTCTCCAAAAGGAGAGACCTGTCTCCTTCACAGGACTCTTGCTTGGAAAGCTTATGCTCTATTGAATGGTAGGAAAACTTGAAAAATTGTTTCCCGTTTCCTGTGCATATGTTTGGCCTGGGGCATTTTCTGATGATACCTGACATGTTTGGACATACCTCAGTGAAGCCATAGGAAATGTGACAGGACATCATACAGCAACCTTTTCCTCTTGATGTATGCATGTAATCATGCTCACAGTACTGGAGAGATAAATGAAGAAACACAGCTAAAACTGACATTAGCCCTTGGTAGCTTTCTGGATCACTGGTCAACGTAGCCCTTACCAAATCATGTTTGGTCTGGCTGAAACATTTGCTCTTGCAGATAAAGGGTAAAATCTAGGGGCTTCTGGTAAACATTGATTTAACAGAATAAACTCAAATTCTGTCTATTTAAATATCCTGGTGTTTTAGTTTTTAGACACAGCTGGTGAATTTTAGAAAGCTGGGTAATTTTACCCAGGAGTCCTTGACTTAGACAATTGCTGGTCTGTGTGGATGGGTAGGAAGGGTGTTAGAGAACACAGCAGTGTTACTGCAACCTCTCATAACAATATTCACCCAGGAAGGAGTCAAAAATCAACTCTCAGCTAAAGTGGACTCTTTGTAACACTCCTAATGACTCACTGGAGACTTGCAAGACTCTTACCAAATGCTGTTAAATAAAATTTTCCACTTCAGCAGCTTATTCAACCAGAGGGAATTCAGTCTGCAGCACAACTGAAAATATTCTTGTTCAGAAAATAGACATCATTGATTACCCTGTATTTGTGAAGGCATGGCTCTTGATGCTGCCCATTGGTCTGTGCTTTGAATAATCCTTCATGATTGCTACTGAATAAGTCAATGTTGCAAAAGTATCAAGCAGGGAATGCTTTATTATTATAACCATTTTGTTAGATGCAGTTGTTGCCACGAAAGATGGGTAGAAAAAACTAAGATTTCCTGTTAAAATTATGCCAGGTTCATCAATCTAGAATTTGGGGCTTAACTAATTACTATGTAAGGTACTCTTAATAATGAGCAATGCACTCCCATTTATAAGTAATGAGTATAAAAAAGGAGAAAAACCTTAGTGGAGAAGAAAAAATTCACAAGGGCAGCTTGTAAAAGCACTTGACAATACATCTGTGAAAGGAAAGCAATCCTCAGTTTCAGGACAAGATAATGAGTCAGGTTTGTTCATCACACTCCAGTGCAAATGTCCAATAACCTAATGTTCCATCACTACTGTGCTGATCCTTCCCTCCTACCAGAGAATCCTGCCATGTTTCAGTTTCAGCATGACTCCAAAATGAAGGCATCCCTCCAGCACCTGGTCCTAATCTGTTAACTCATCCTGCTGTAGGTATTTCAGATAGTCTCATAATATTTTACTCTGCTTATCTTCCATGATGCAAGGTTATCTGCAACAGCTTTTTCTGGGAAATGCTCTGTCAATATCACCTCGCAGTAAAGATCCCATCAGAGTATTTCTGTTATTTGTATTGCCAGAGTTCTTTGAAGCTCCAGTTAGGGTCTGAAACCATGTTGCATTTGGTACTCTCTAAAACTTACCTGAGCATTTCCATCATTACAGAGTAAGTGTCCTTTCCCTGACTGTCATTTTGTTCATAACAGGGAGGATTTTAAGTTCACATATATTAAGATGGGTCCTGAAGCATCACTGAGAAATTCTGAATAGAAAGCTACAATCAATTAAGTTTTTTCTGTTGATAAATTCCCCATGGCCACTAAAATCTGAGTGGCTCCTTCATCTCCATTTATCTGACTGCACATAACTGGTTCATACAGCTAAAGCAGCTGTGACCATTCTTGCTCTCGTTACCTTAGGAAGGGGAAAACAACTTCTTACCTTCTCAGAGGCTTCAATTTTTATTCATTTTTACATTACAGCCATTTCTAGACCTTCAGGTCAATAAGACACTCTTGGCCAAAGCATTAGGCAAATACTGGTGAAAATACATCTCACCCTGAAAAACCTATATTCCAGGATGAATGTCATGCAGATGGAGGGCAGAGAAGGCTGAAGTCAAAGTCATTTTACAATTTACACTAATTTCAAACTTTTTTTTCTCATTATAAATTAGCAGAAAAAGTGTTGAAACCCACCATCTGTGTTTTAAGCTATTAGACAAGGCCCAAGGATGCATCTGTAAGGTGGCTGGCAATCATGGCTGTCCTCTGCATTTAGACTATTCCTGGAAGACTTTACAGAGAATGCAGGGGCAGATGTAGCTAGAACAAAGCCTTTCTCAAAATATTCAGAAAGGAACAGTAGTTTTGAAAAGGCTCTATGAAGGGCAGCCTCAGAGCTGCTGTGGCTAGCCTCTGTCCAACTATATCTTTTTCAGTTTGTCTTCAAAGAATGTGTTGTTCTTACAGAGAAGATTTCAGCACAAAGACAAAAGTGATCAAGGTGTCTCTGAGACTCTCCCTGCCAAATGAAAGCTGGTTTTGCTAAAGAAGTGGACATCTAAGACAGCTACTTAGCAAAAACACTACAATTCATTCTTAAGACAGGCACACATTCAACAATAGGTGGTTTAATAATTGCATGAAATTACAGATGTACCTGTTGGGTTTTTTTACTATGAACTGGCAGAAGTTGCACTGAACAAGACAGAACAAAGCACAAAATAAGATATTAAAATCCAGTAACATACAAGAGCCCATTTAATGTCATTTTAATCTTTATTTATTTTTTACATACTGTTCTGGATGGTGTTGTATATAATGCTGGATGCCATGCAGTGCGTCTAGCTGTTGTTATCTACCCAATAAATTAAGATAAGGGTTCAGTGCGGGTTTTAAAAATGGTCAAAGGCCTTTTAGTTTTCAGCCTGTTCTCTCACAGCAATTGTCATTTTAACTCTTAGTAGCAAAGACTCAGAGGAGCTGCAGCTATGCCTAAGTGGCAAAAATTGTGAGCTTGGTTGTAAATGAAGTGTGGGATTCACTGCCAATACAAGCTGCCCAAAACATAATGAGAGCACTGAATATTTTATTATTTTTTTCCAATGTTCTACCAGAGATTGAACACTGGAAAGAGACTTAAGTGAGAGCAACTTACCAGATGAAGAGCATAATGAATGTCTTTCATAAAAATTAATATTTAAGCAGTGTAGTTAGTTGTATTATAATTGTTCCACCTCACTACAATCATGATGTTTCAGTATTATTTCCCCTAGTATTATTCTGATCTGAATATTATATACATAAGTCCCATTGAATAGGAATCCATTGGGCATGGAATCATCTCTTAGAAATGCAGCTTTTTGGGATGGTTCCTCCAACCTCATTTTGAAGATGTTCCTTCAAGTCCTGCCCCATTTCACTAAAGAAAAAAAATCACATTTACTGAGTGTGACCACACAAATCCAAACATACACACATACACATACACATTTACTGATAGGCAACAGAAACACTGATGCAAATTTCAGGCAGGCTGGACTGGGGAGCTAAATAGATATGTAAGGTCATCTGGGAACATTCAGCAGCAAATTTAGATAGCAAAACTTTCCATATGAGCATCAGCTACCTTTCCACTTAGCAAAACTTTTGCAGCCATTTTTAAAATCAGCAGCATATTTATCCTTCTGGAGTATTGTATTAATTGTTTTTTGAGGACCATCTGGTTAAAACAATTTTTGCAGTTAGAGATCAAACTCATTCAGTGCTTAAGTCAGAGGCAACTCTCAAATCTGTGTCTGTGCAGAACAGGTGTGAACTCTCCCTGTGGATACCTTTCCCTTTGGTGTGCATGACCAGATGAGTGGGAATTGAGGAATAAATGATACCAGAAACTGTTGTTCTGACCACCAGAAGAAACACGATGGCACAGCACCTTTGGATATTGAATGTATCATGAGACTTAACATTTTGAGTGCAGGAATACACTGGACACTAAATCTGCCCAGTGCTGTTCAGCAAGGCAAATTGAGAGAGATGGATGAAGAAAGCAGAATGGAATAATTTTTGGATGAAGCTGGTGTTCCAGCTTTATGTCATTCATATGAAATAATCTAAGCCAGTTTTTTTGAGGGAAGAAAGAGCAGGATTTTGCTGGTTTGGAGCTAGTTAATTTTGAAACAGTGCTATTGCTCTTGATCTATACTTACTGGAAACATGCTGCATATCCTTGAAACCTCTTTTATATTTGCTTCTCTACATTTTCAAGGTTTCAGTGTAATTTAAAGGATTAAAATATTCTTCTGTGTTAGCACATGAATTTTTGTTTGGTGAGCACAGAAGTAGATAGGGAGAGGAACACACAAATGCAACACTTAAATTAACTGAAACACATCTGAAAATATGTAAGACTGTTAAGACAAAAAAAAAAAAAAAAAAAAAAAAAAAAAAGGCAAGCAAACAAAAAAAACAACCAAAAAACACAAATCCCCAAAATCTACCAGGTTAAGCTGTTCCTCTTGAAAAATCGTTACTGCAAACACTAATCCTTAGTAGATAGAATTTTATTTCATTTAACTGATTTTTTTTATTGCAGCCAAGTAGATAAAAGATTGAAAATCTTCTATTGCACGTGTAAATACCTTAAGAATAAATTTTCACCAGTTAGCTTATTAACAAATTCAGACCAGAGAACCATACTTTGAGGTGCTATTCCAGCTATTTGCACAACTAACCACCTTCAGCCACATACCAAAAAAGGTATAACACTCCCACTGTCATGGTTATGTGGCGTTTGCTTTTGATTGTCACTGAAGAGCAGAGCAGTGCCACTGCTGTAGCAAGGCATCCAAGAAACCAGCAAGATCTAGGTCTTGTTAGAGTATTTTCCAGTTTTATCTCATAACTGATGTGCTGCCAAGGCTCTTACCATGTTGACAATGGTGTTGCCTTGACCAAGGCAGCATCATAAATCCTGTGGGCCCCTACAAGGCAAGAGTAACGTTTCATTAAGTCATCCTTACGAGATATTCTTTGGCTTCTCCATAAATTTCATTACTTGCTCCTGCAAAGCGTTCAGAGACTTTCAGCTTCCCTTGGGCTCAGTGAAGGATAAGACTTTCTCAGCTCTTGGATGGATTATGCTCATGTGGACCCTGCAGGCAGGAAACTCCTCTGCTTCACTAGTGCATTTAATTGCCCCCAGCCATAGCTTTTACTCTCTGCCATGAATAGAGTCCCTTAAATGCACTTGACAGCAGCCACTGTGAAAAGCCTTTTTTACTCCCATGCATGAAAAGTGACTGAGTAACACATGATTGGAGGAATGAAGCATTACCCATGTGTGAGCTGTGAGGAGATACAGAGCAAAAAGTGGGAGTGAATCTTGGGACAGATTGAAAGAGATGTGTGATGAAGATAAGTAGTGCCAAGAGAGAACAGAGGATGGAAGTTAAAGGATGTGATAGACTCTCCATAAAAAAAACACTCAATGGAAACTAAAGGAGCTAAAAGATGAGAAAATAGTGACCATCTCCAGCCATCCAGGGAACACTAAACAGGCAGCTTCAGAGCTCCCTATAGGTAGGACACAGGATGAATGAAGGATAGACACAGTAATTTTAAAATCAATTAATTATTGATTTATGAAATTGTATTTATGAAGATACTGGTAAAGCATTTCATTAGATTCTTGCCTTGTAAAGGAAAATATACTGAATTTTTAGCCAAGAACCTTCTTGCTCTGCTTTCTCTTATTTTATCTAAGGTAGTCAGACTGAAAGTATATGAATATGAGTAAATAAAATAGAGGAAGTTGTTTTTAGATATGGTAATTATCTGCTAGAGAAGATCAACTTAGAAGTCACTAGATAGCAGAAATAAACTCTTGTTGGGTTCAGATTTAGCACTTCAAATCTAATTCTTCCACCAGAATTCATATAGATTGTAATTTTGGACTTGAACTAACTGCTTTTACATCCCCAAGTCCTTCTGCTCATGTTTCACTGAATAGTTCTTACTGTCTGGTCATGTTAACAATAATATTAATAGCCATCCTTTTCATTGACATTATTAAAGTTGTATTTTCATGTAAAATTATCTTATTTCATTGAAGAATTAAGATTTAAAATTAATTATGCAACATGGGTCTTAATATTTTATTGTTTCTACGTGTTTTATTTTTATAGATATTTGGACTTAGTAACCTGAGTCAAATCCTCAGCAAATACAAACTGCTATGGGTCCAGGGAAGCTATGAAGTTGAATTTATTTAAACCACTCAAATATCTGGCCTTTATTTCTGCATTTTAACATCACTGACTTCACTAATGTACATGAGCAGAGAAACGCACGGACACACACACGCAAACACAAGGCTGATATGAATCATTCTCAAAAATTACACACATGCATCTGTGGCTCTGAATCCAGCCCTTCTCCTGCTTCTATTTGAAATCTCAGAATTTTCTATCTTTGGTATAATCTACCATACTAGCAACAACAAAGCTTGATGAAGAGCCTAACAAAATAAACAAACAAAGAGTAATTTTTTAAAAAACACACAAAGAACCAGCATTACATGAATCCCAAAATAACAATTAATTTTAACATACTCTGTGTTTCTTTTGGCAGCCGTATCTGTTAGCACTTAGGGATGAAGAATTTAAGTTTCAACAGATACCCTGAAATGCAAGGAAACCAAGGGATAATTTGAATTTGAAGTACAGCAACAGGACAAGGTTGTATTGATGCCTTAAGTTTCAGATTTTTTATTTTTCAGATTCTATACTGCTAGAGTGTGTAGTTCTGAGCTTCATTTAGAGGATAGTATGCTCCCTTCACAGAGTAGGTAGACAAAACAATTCCTGCTCTAGCTGGGGACCAAGGACAAATGATCCAAATTTCAGGCCCAAGAGCATAAACACTGGTGGACTGAAGAGAGGAAAACAAGAAGGATGGGACTTCACAGGCCAAAGCTATAACTGGACAATTAACTCCAATATGCTAATGGATCAAAACTTATAAAAGTGTGAGACCCCCTGACTGGTTGTCCATTTTGTGACCATTTTGGGTTCATCTTGGGTGTAGTCCTGGCTGGGCTCTTGTGCTGCCCAAGGTGTATCCATTGAGGCCTTTTAATAAATACTTACTTTATTCTTTAACTCTGTCTAGCCTCTGTTCTAGGTCAGCCTTCGCAAGGCATTAGTTCTAAATAGTCATCAGAGTGACTTATTACAAAGTGACCTGCAAGGTACAAATATCCTTAATATATTACAAGAGACAGTGCTATAAGAGAACCACTTATCTTGGTGTCACAGATACCTCCCTAGACTACCCTCAACAGCTCTTCTAAGCACACCCCAGACTTAAAATGGGGCAGTGTCAGGCAGCATCCCCCTCCATCTGGGTGCAAAGTCATTTACAGTCTGTTTTCATGCTGTAGTTAATCCTCTTTACTCACACATGCATAATTTGTCCTCTGAGCTATGTGGTACACCTGGCCTTGCTAACATCAGAACAGGCCTCCAAGTGCAAGCCTGCAATTCAGGTAGTATCTCTCCTCAATTCTAAAAGCAGTTCCAAGGATTAAAGGCAAAGCATTGCCTTCCTGGGGCCCAAGAGGCAGGACCAATTCATTTTACTTTTGATGTCTGAAACCAGAACTGACACAAGGAATCTGATACAATTAATATGTTGAATTATGACTATGTCATACTACTCTGAGTGCTGTGGTAATATCCACACATAGGCGTGGTGTCTGGAGAAATACACCTGCAGCGTGCTCTGACTATGAAAATGAGTTTTTGCAGGTTTAGTCATATGGGGAATCTTACCATGATTCTTTATAGTCCCATCAAATAGAGAAAGCAGGATGATGTTTATATTGTGTCTGTATAACTCATTTTATACCACCTTTATTAATACCATGGTAACATGTCTTTCACTTTTTTGCCTGCTGTTACTTGATAATTCCAGTTTCCATAATCATAAATTCAGAACAACAAACTACTTCTAAACTTTGAGACGTTAAATGCAGAAAGAAACTGCACACTGGCACTCATTTTTTCCCTACTATTTTGTTGCCTAGGTTTTCAGAAAACCCAGCTAAAAGAATACACTTTGATTTGCAATTCAAGACCAGACTTGATCACGTAAGTTTAAAAATAGAGTCTATCATATTACTGTGTGCACAAATCTGTGTATTACAGTGTGTACAAAATATGCAATCCCTTGGTAGTTTTCCAGAACAGAGACCTCAATGCCACTTTTTGGAAGCCTGATGTGTGCATGTTTCAGAGCCCAGGAGACAGCTGTGAACACGGATCCATGGTCACCTATGGAGTCACCCACTGGGCTTTATCCCAAAATAAAACATCCTGCAGCATCCTATCAGGGAGCATCATCACTGATGTGTAGGGAGCACCTGCCTGACTGCCTGTCATCATTTCTAGTGTTTTGTTTTTCTTTTCATTTGGGAGAATTCTTGGAGCAGATCTGGTGGTACCAGAACGAGGTGCAGGAGTGAGACCATCCCCCCGGAGTCATCCCTGCTGCTTTCTGAACAGACACCTGAAGGCAACATCATTTGGCTATTTCTGACCTGCACTAGATTGCTACTTGCAAACCTTTTTATGCTGTTATTCATATCCTGAGCCATCTGGCCCCTGTTGCAGGATACCTGCAGATGGATTAATAAACCAATCTAATAGAGCTGTACATATTAAATATACAGCAGAAGCAGCTGTTGGGTGTTTGTTGGGAGCTTTTTATTTTTCCCTAATGTTTCAGCCACTGTAATTTAAAGTTCTAAGCCAGTTCCTTCAAGGAAAGGAACAGTTTTTTTCCTCAACTACCCAAAAAACCAAAATAAATTTATCTCTCATAAAAGAAGCTTGTCATTGAAGAGCAAGTTATAATCAGCATAAATATAATTCTCTCCTTGGAGTAGAAACTTTTGCTTCAGCCTTTGAATAGCATTGTCAGTTCATCTTATTATAATATACTCCCCTGACAGTTCTCACATTAATTGAACCAGATTGCCCACAGTGTGTTCATTTGTTTGTTTGTATAATTTTAACTAAGAATGACTTTCAGAAAACTCTGCTTCCTTGCCCATACAAGTGGGGTCAGGCAGAAACCAAACCTATCTTAAAAGACTTCAAATTGTAGATTATTAATTTTAATGATCCAACTAGTGCTTTTTGGGATAGTGCTTATAAACTTCTCAAAGTGGGCCTGTAGATGTTGTTATATAAAACAACAGACAAGAAATGTGTCTGTATACAAATAATGAGAATAATAAAAAATAGTATCATTAGGGTGCCTCTGAAAAATACCTGAGGAAAAGAAAAGGAAAAGGAAAAAACAGCACACTACATAACTCCCCCAAACAAGGGTTTTTTCAGCTTGATGAAATGGTTGTTTCAACTTTCCTCACCTGGTAGCTGCTGATCTAATTATGCCAGCATTCAAAACACAATTTAAAGATTAAGAGAAAAGTGCAGATGTGGGATCAAAAAAAAAAAAAAAAAAAAAAAAAGAGAATTGCTAACACCACCAATTAAAGGCTGCAGAGCTGAAACTCAAGTGTGTTGCAGTAATTCAGGGTGATGGGGTAGAAAAGAAACACTATCTGTAGGAAAAAAAAACCCAACAAACAAACCAACAGACATCTCCCCTGCCTGCAAACAAAAGCTAAAATGCTACCTGAGGCAGGGAGTAAGAATTTGAAGGTATTTAAATAAAAAAAATTATCACCCCTCTCTTTATAAGCTCAGCTGCACTTCTTAAAGATCACAGAACATGAACTTATGAACTTGCAGTTTTAAAATCTTGCAGAAGTGTTTCTCCTGGGCCTATACAAAAATCCTAGGAAAAAAAACCCTGAACTACTCAGATTGAACAACTTTACTTTTGACTAAAGCCCATGAAAGGTCATAAGGAATTTGTAGATGAGTTGTGGCATAAATAGCAATAATTCTACATATCCAAGGAGAACCTTGTTATCAAAGCCTTTAGTGTTCAAGCTTTGAACACTCCCTACAAATTTTCAACCCAACAGCTGTCTCTAGAGCCCCAAGAATATCAAAGATCACCTTTTTGCTCCCTACATCTGAGTTCTGAGTTCCTTTTTCTTTTTTTAAGCATCTTTAAGTTAAAATAATCAGAGCTTCACCCTGCGATGATCAGAAGCATCATACATAGAAGATTACGTAGGCTCAGTACAATCCTTTTTGACTTCAGATGCTGCAGTACAGAACAGGAGGCCATGTTACTTGCCCACCACTCCATGTTCCTCTGAAAATATGTCAGCCCAATTAGTAGTTTTCTGAAAACCTTTTTCTTCCCTGTGCATGTACTAGTGTTCCTCAGAAGGACGTGCTCAAAGTGATTGCCATTACTCAAGTATATTTCGCCTTCTCTGTCTAGCGAGTCCAAATTGCGACAAACCATCCTCATAACTGGTCAGATTTATGCCGACCCAAGCCTCATCTCCATCTGTTTCAGTGATTGCACTTAAGAGGGTCAAGTTGGATGTAAGCCATTTTCCCAGAGGTGGAAAACCAAGGCTTTACACACTAAATCTATGGTTATCTTTGTCCCAGTGCAGTGGACAAAATGATGCAAGCCAGAGAACAGTAAAAATTCTTCACTAGAGATACATAGGAGGCTATTTGGCAGGAGAATTGCACTTTTGACACCTGTCAGTAATATACATGGCCATCTAGTGAAATGAGCTTACATTTTTCTCAAAGGAGAAAAGCATTTCAAACTTACTTCTGAAGTACAAGGATGAAGCCAAAATGTAAAACCTAAAGCATAATTTGTAGGTATATTAAAAAAGACATGAGTGATATAAAGGACTGTCTCTCTTCTCTGAGACAGGTACAAGGACGCACCTTTAACTGAACCATGAAGTTGCTACAAAATTTATTTTTCTCAGTCTAAACCATTGTAGAATAGTCTACCCAGTTCTGAGGGAAAAAAGAGGCAGAGAAGCAGCCATGGATGGATACTGACAGGAGAATACCCTCCACTTCATGCCGATGTGCCTCCCTAACTGCATGAAGCAAGCCCTTAAGTGCTCCTTGGTAATGAAATATGGATTTGTTTTTTCCCAGTCAGCGTAGAAAGCATTATTGCCCCTAATTTGTAGGGTGAAGTTGTGGGGCTGCAGTAGGTAAGGTGATTTGTTCAGGCTAATCAACAAACCACAGGCTGAATCTCAGGGTGGAGGAGGGTGCTCCTTCCCTCCCAGGCTATTGCACACAGGCTCCTCCATCACAACTGCCCCAGTCAACAAGTGTTCACCAAGAAGAAAAAAATAAGAGGCCAAAAGGCCACTGGAAAAAGAAATCAATCCCTTTTCAGCTCTCACAGCTAGAGAACTATTTGGTTTCTTGCTCTTTTTTTTCCATGCAAATATGAGTTACGTGCACTGGAACTCATTAATGGCCATTGCGTTGTCAATTTGTTATCCAAATAATGCTTAAGTAATAGTATTTTAAAAATGAAAATACATCCTGCTACTCCAGTGCAACTTCAGAAAACAGCCTGAAGTGACTTATTCCTCCCCAGCACTGCTGCTAGAGCAAGGTACAATTACCTTTCTGTTCTTAGCGATGCAGAGAATATGAGAAGACAGATCACTCGCAGTGTTTCCAAGGTTGTGCCAGAAAATAAGGAGTAGTCTGTGCCAGGATTGGGCACACTGAGCAAGTGTCTCCTTAATGTGGCATATTACAGTATAAGTAACATTTGATTAAAGTGGATACAATTATTAGTCCCTGGATCAAGTTTCCTTTCTACTGGGCATTGCATATTATACATTGCTGTAAAATGTTTCAAGGAAGATATGCAGCCTAATTAAGCAAGTTAAATATAACTTCCATTTCTCTTAAAATATATCCTGCTATTAATTCAGTCACTGATTCAAATTTTCTAAAAACTGTAGATGTTTGCCAAAACAGTAATTTCTTGTTATTGTTATTCAACTACTTCAAAGCACTTCAACATGGAAGGCAAAGACCCCTCTCTCTAGTCAGGAAATCCCTGAGAAACCTCAAGATAGCAACTTCCCTATGCCACACTCTTCCAAGTTGAAGGAAATCTTGGAATGTAAGGAATTGGCTTAGTTTGTAGGTTATGAACTATTTTTTTTTCCTTTTTGAGATCCTGATACAGCTTAAAAAGTCCTTCAAAACCCTTGAAAATCATAACCAAAGCCAGTGCTACAGTAACCTAGAGACACCAGAGTGCAGTTTTATTGAACTTCTTGCCAGAAACAAATATCAATTTTGAAATGTGGATTGTTACTAAGGGATTGGCTCCCACAGAACCATATGTTCCACAGCACTTGCATTTCTGCTGATAACTTCAGGTTTCTTCCCCCTTTTTCTCCAGGAAAGGTTGAGCACCGCAGAGCAGAAGTGCAGATGTAAGTCCCTTTTGCATGCTCACAATTTCAGCCTGGGATTTCTACCTCAGGTCTGTGTAAAGAGCAGTCTGGCTTTGAGTCACAATCTGAATGTGACAAAACTCTCTGGAGAAAACATATTGCCTCTGACCCTGAAACCTGACCTTCACCAGATTTGTGTCATGTGAAATCCAAGCAACAAAAACCAGCATAGCATATTCTGAGTAATTGTTAAACTTAGCAGCTCATCTGTACTAATTTTCATTGCTCTCCTTTTGCAGCATTACAATGTAAGCAGTCAGCGCAACCTTATCCTGCCCTTAGATGCCAAATTTCTGTCCTATGAGTAAAATTTTAAAAAAACCCACTTCACTGTGTTTTTACCACCCCTGTAGCACAGTCCACTCTAATTTACATGATTATAGCAAAATCAAATTCTTTATCCTCATTCCTGTGTTTAATATTAGTGATGTATTTGTCATAAGTCTGATAATATGATCAGAAAAAATCCATTAACATTTAAAATTGATTTTAAAAGGCACTTCCAGGTTCAAACACCCCTGAAAATTTGAGGTACCAGGGAACTGCATTGGATTTAGGCATTCTATCTTGTGAGCAGCACTAAAGTTGATATTCCTCACCAGCAGTGCCGTGCAGCTCAAAACCTAAACACAGATGCCATTAGATAATTTAAACAATGGTTTCCTTTTTTTAACACTTTCAGATGCATGGCTGAAAAGTACATTAAGTATGAGCAGTACGTGTTCTTTATCATTGAACAAATAGAGGCCAATACATGGGCCTAAGCTCACTTAGACCTGTGTTCAAAGTGTTATATAGCTCTGTTATGCTGTAATCCATCAGCATTATCTTCCTTTGAAAGCAGCATTTTCTACTTCAAGTTTCATATGTTCTTGCACTAAAAGTCACTTGCAGTTAGCATTGCAGCTAAAGAGGTACCTGCCTATGTCTTTGTTAGTGTGTTTTACGACAGGAAAGAACACCTATTACGGAAAAAGTAAATCCTGAAATACATACAGAGAGCTTATTTTTGTGTCTTATCTGATATGTTATCAGTGAGCATCTCAGAAGAGGTTTTTTCCCCTCATCAGTCGTCTTGAAAAGGAAACCCAGAGAGAAGGACAGATGGTTGTGTGTGTGTGTCTGCATTTTTGTTAGAGGAAAGCATGTAGGGGTTAATGGATAGCAAAGGAGTGGAAAGGGAAAGGACATGGCTTGTCTCCTGGTCTTTGATTCGAGCCTTGCTCATCCAATGGATCAGTGGCCCCCTGCGAACAGCCGCAGGCAGCACTGCCTGGCAGCACACATGGGCTCAGCAGGGCTGCTGAGCTGCTCACCTTGGTCTGCTCACCCACCCCATGGGCTGAGCACCTACTGTCACTCATTCCCCTTCCTCTCATTTAAACAAGTGTTTTTATTACACATACAAGCATAATTATAAATAAATATTCTCTCAAACAGGCACATTCACACAGGAAAGGAAAGTGTTCAGCAGGACTGAACTCATTCTTGATGGAAGTCTGCTTACTTCAAAGCATTAGTGCCATAGGCACACTCAGGTAAAAGGGGCCTATCCATCTTTGGCAAGTTCAGGAGAACAGAAAAATCCCATAGCCTGAAATAGAGATCTTCTGTAACTCCTTTACAAGTTATCATTGTCTGCTCAGCCACAGTGGCAAGGAGAAACAAAACAGTATTCGGGATGATCTGGAGAATATAACTCCACAATCTGTTTGCATTTTGAGAGAGAATTACTAAACCAGCCAGAAGCAGTTGCTTTTCAAAGCCACATACACTTTGGATTCAGGAAAATCACAGAAATTATACATTCAAAACACAACTTGTCCCAGAGACACTCTGAGTGCTTGGTACAGTTTTAGAGTGAAGTATAGCTTGCAACCAAAAACTCTCTGTCTTTTCTTAGTCTTGGTCAACAGAAAGTAAAGTTCAAGAGAAAGGGAAAACCTGTACTTGAACAAAGGCTAAAAGAAATGGTGCTTCCTATTTAAAAGTTCCTTAGGCCCACCTAATAAACAGGAAGTTTGGCATTCACAGCCAACAGTCACAGTAAGGGACTACAAAACATACACAGTCATCAAGTATCACACTCAGGAGCACGTTCAACTGGTTTAGGAATCAGTACAACAGATCTTATTGCTGGACATAGGAAAATGTTCAAAGAATCTGGATTCAGGGTGGCTCTTCATAGACAGTGAATACCAACAACTTACTAATTTGGTTTGTGCCTATTTAGATTCCAGAAACTAAATTTTCACATGGCAACCTTTGTGAATTATGATTTCTGCCTCTGGCTAGCAAGGGACTCCTATCTGATGGATAATAACAGGTTTTTACTTCCTTGATCATCACTCAGCTGGATTAGAACCATACAATATATCCTTAGCAACACAACTATTGCAAGCACATCATGCTTTTCTTCTGCTTATGGCAGGTTGTAAAATTGTGAGTCATTATACCTTGATCGTTATCTAAAATCAATATATATCCCCCACAAAGGTTTTTAAAAAATGGCCTTAAAACTTCCTGTAGACACTGCACTGCCCATACTTTTCCATTCAGAGCAGACAAAACATCCTACAACAAGTGATGGCTTCAAACTGAAAGAGGGTAGATTTAGGTTAGCTATTTGGAAGAAATTCTTTACTGTGAGTGTGGTGAGACACTGGAAGAGGTTTTCCAGAGTCATTGTGGATTTCCCATCCCTGGAAGTATTCAAGGCCAGGTTGGGTTTGGATGGGCTTTGAATAACCTGGTCTAGTGAAAGGTGTCCCTGCCTGTGACAGGGGGGTTGACACCAGACAGTCTTTCAAATTACTTCCAACCCAATTGATTCTATAATTCTGTGCTTCTAACAGGTGTTTAGACATGTTTATTTATACTTTGCTCTTCCAGTTAAGCATCAAGAACATAATCTTTAAAAAGGAATACAGATTTCCTCTCTGCATTCTACAGCATCAGACTGATGAATGCTCAGGGGATTAAAAAATGTACAACACTTAATGGCTCACAAATAAAGCCTGAAGACTGAGGTGAAAATCAGAGAGCCTCTTTTCTTCTCTAATATTAAACATACAAGGCTTGTGTCCTTTACTTCCTCCCATAAAACACACTGATGGATTTTACTTGTGAACTGTCTCTGCTTTGCAGAGGTGACAAGGCAAGGAGAAGCTCAATGGAGGCTCTTTTCTTCTATTCAGTGTTGCTGTCACTGTGCAGCCACTGCAAATAAGTCACTTAAAAATTCATTCAGAAAATCACAGTTGCTAAAGGACAGAATGGCTCAGGTGAGAGGTGATAGGATACAGCTACAATTTTCTCCCTTGCTCAAAATCTATTTGAAGGTCTGTAAACAGATTTTTAAAAGTCAGAATACTTTGGTCGTCAAGAGGACCACTTGTCATATTTGAAAATAAAACTATTCAAAGAAAAAAAATCATCAAATGAAAGTGAAAAGGGTGAAAGGAAAGGGTTAAAATATCTTCCTAATCAAATGATAGCACAATATGCCTCCCAGCCAGGTTGTTTATTTTTTCTTTTTTTTTAAACTTGTATCTTTTGAAAACACTGCACAGTTTTACTCAACCATGTATCAACACTGAAAATCATAAGAGTATCCCTTGATTATTTCATGAAAAAATAAATTGGAAAAATAGTATGTCAGATTGTAGAATAGGTTTATAGGTTAAATCTATTTGGGTCCTTACAGACCTTTGAGTTGTAAAATATATTGGATGAAATGCAGCCTATGACCTGAGAGGAGACGCTTACTACTGGCTACATATCGCAAAAGTAGATCAACTGTGGGCTGACTTATTTTCTGTTTTGTTTTGTTTTTTCATAACTCTTAGGAAATCATACAAACGGACCTTTAAAGTAATTTTTTTCTCTAAAACTTCAAAAGTAATTTTAGTTTAAAAAATAAGGAAAAGAAAAGGAAAACTAATTTTAAAATCTAAAAAACTGATTTGAAAAGGGACTGTAGTCCTTCAGCCAGCTCTATTATGCCCAAGACAAAGGAATTTGACATACCTATATTGATTTACCATACTTATATTGATTTTGCATCTAGAAAAATATAAGAACATGTTTCAAGCAGATAAAACTCTATGTAGAAGAAAGGATTAAATAATAGCACAATAACCAGTATTCTGACTATAGGTATACTTTGATTTCAAAATCAGCAACAAGAATTTACAAGTTAAAAAACACTAAGAAATTGATTAAGAACTTACAAACAGTGCAGTCTCTACTGCAGTGGATATTGAGGGACTGCTAGAGGACCTACCACTTAGTGATGTTACTTTACTAGCAGCACAATATTCAGTACAAAGGACCCTCAAGCCCTCATTCTCCTTTCCCTTCCTAATTTCTATTCCCTCCTTACTGCCGAGATACAATACACAAACAGGCAGTCATCCAAATGGCAGTGCTGTAAAAAGGAAATACACACATACATATAATTGCTAATTAGTTCCATAACTAGAACCCTTCTGAATGCTTGCAAAGCTGCCCTGGAGCATCATGAGTCCCCTAAGGCCACGCAGGAGGAAGGAGGTGTTTGAGGCAGAGTTCACTGCTGGGGAATTCTCCAGTGGTTCATGTTGTCACATTTTGTGTAGTTATGTACAACCAGGGATCTGCTTGTGAGGAAGCAGAGACATCACACTGGGGAGGCAGAGGAGCAGATCAAAAGGACAATGGGTTCATCCAGAGATTCAAAGTTTTGAGGAAACCAGAGTAAAAATTACCCACCTTGTGATTTAGATGCATGTTCAAAATGATTTTTCCTTACAAATGGAGTATTCCATAAAACCCTGCCTGCTGTTCATTAAGTCAGATGCTGATGAAGAAAGGAGCAGTTCCTACAGCAGAGCTTTGCTCCTGCTGTGAGTCTCACACAGCCTGAGGATGGGATGTTGACACTCTCCAGGTGCAACAGCACAGGTCCAGGGCAGAGTAATCCTAAATCTAGTCCCTGCAAAGTATCAGAAGAACCTTTTCTATATGCTAAAATTTTTATCAGTCAAAAGAAAGGACTGTCCAATAGGTATTTTGTTCTTTGACCTTTTAAATTACTGTTTACAAGATCATAAAACTTAGGCATTATCAGCAACATGCATTTACATTTTTACATTACATTTTACATAGGCATCGGTAAGGTCCCCTCTGTGTCACCTCTTCTTCAGGCTGAACAGCCCCCTCAGCCTGTACTTATAAGAAAAATGCTCCAACCCCTTCATCATCTTTGTCACCCTCCACTGTACCTGCTCCAGGAGCTCCATGTCTCTCCTGTCCTGAGGAGCACAGAACCAGACACAGCATTCCAGATGTACCTCATCAGGACTGAGTAGAGGGGGAGGATCACATACCTACAATAAACATAATAGAAAAGTCTAATGTAAATTATAGGACACAAGCCCAACTTTTGGATCTAAAATTTTGCAGAGAAATGAAACTTAGAGTCTCTCTGTAGCCATAGTGCCAATGCCAGCTGTTGAGTTTTCACAGAATACACAAACGAGGGAACATGTGTGGTTCACGTAATGGACCTGCCATTTTTATGAGGCCACAATTTCTTTTTCCTTGCAGATCATTTTATCTTTCTGCACAAAAATAGGGACTGGCCACTGGACTACTTGGTTTTAATATTTCTTCTTTTTTAAGCAAAGTCTATGTTGAATAACCAAAAGTAACCAGGTGCATTATAAGCTTAGCACAGTTAACCTTGAAAAAAAATTGTGGTCTAAAGCCACCCAAACTTGCTATACTCATCAGCCTCAGATTACAGTTTTGCATAGTAATTCTATTGTAAATATTTAAATAATGCATGGAAGTGTCATGAGTAAGACTGCTGATGTATTGCAGTAACAGACTGCTTGCTGTCTCTGTAAGCCAGGCAATCTTGATTACTATTCATCAAAAAGTTTCCATGGAAATAAAAGATAATGATTCCAGTACTGCATAAGAAATTTTTAATTTCCAATATTTAATCATTATTAGCAGTGCTCAGGTTATGTATGAACACGTGAATCTGTTGCATTTGTGGAAGTCAAGCAAGACTCTTGGGGCACAGTATTGCAGAAAGCTAGGGAGGATGAAGAACTTTTCACTTACAAGTTTTTAAAAATCTAATCTGGAAAAACAAGACTGTGTGCTGGTGGTGCTTTCAATTTAGGTTTATCAACCTGATATACCTTAGGCATGTGAGATCAAAGGTTACAGAAGACTGATGTCAGAATGATCAATAATACTAAGGGGACACTAATGAGAGTATCTTCTGCAAGTATGCAGTTGGTCTTTTATGCCCACGGGTGCCCAAAAATAAGGAGGCAGTAATTAATCTCTATATTAACTAGCAATTGTTTACAACATACAGCGAAGCAAAGGGGCATCTTGTCAGCAGGAAATCATTTGCTGAGAATAATGGACTGTGATGCTGGAGATCTGGCCAGGATTGCTTGGCTACTGCGCCTAGACCACACAGGAAGGCCTTTTAAAGTTTTGATCTGATTGGAGCACTCCCTTTCCCCCAGTGTTCTGATGAAAAGCCTTTTTGGCTGTTCTGGCTGTGAAGCTTGATTTGAAGTCTGACACGGATCTGAAATCACACAAAGGAAGCAGAGCCAACCTTTCTACTCCTAGGGTCACTGGGAGGGAATCAAATACCCTGGTCCTGCACCAAAAGAGAGCTGTTAAGTTGCAGGTTGAAAGCTATAGGTCGAAGGTTTTAAACTCTTGTTCTGCCTAATATGCTCCTGCCTTGCTAGAAAACTCATTGCTGAATTTTTAGTGTTTGTTACGCTCCAAGAATAAAAAGCACATCAGTTTGTTTCAGAAATGTGAAATTGATTTCAGAAGACTAGGTGGGAAAAAGCAAGACTTGCTTGCTTGCTTGCTTACTTGTGCAAGTAAGACACATTAAAAACTGTTCTCTGAACAACAACTCTATATTATGCATTAACAACTCTAAATTATTAGCAGAAAATTCTAAACCCATATTAAATTTCTAAGTATATTATCAGATTTTAAAGATATTTGGCAATTTTATTAATAGATCTTATTTTTTAAAAATGGTGTTAAAGTTCCAGGCGGTAGTAACTTGCATCTCAAAATAAGTAGTTTTCACATTTAAATGATGTATGCATGGTTTTCTGATTTTAAATATTTGTTTTTCCAATAGTACAATTCACCACAAAAACTTTAGTGACATGAATTCATAGCTGACTTCTTGTCAGACAGTAAAAAGTCTGTCCTGCATTAATTTAATATTTTTAACAGGGGTCTGTGGACAGAAAAAATAATCAAAATAGAGGTTTTTTTTTCCCTTCTCCACACATTTTCTATCAAGTTGTACATGTTTTTGAGCAGTGATTTTAAAACAATTACTCCATACAGGCTCAGCCAAGAATCCAGTCAAGGTATATGAAAGATGTAGGATAGACAGCCTTTTAAAAATATGCTGTTCACCTCAGTGTTTCATACATCTGCAAAGAAGAGTGGGAAGAAGTATATCAGTGGCCCTAAAGATAGAATAGTTGTACTATGAAAGAACTTACTGAACTTTCAGGAAACTTTATAAAGACCTTAAATTAACTCCTTCTTTGAAACTCACAAATCCTCAAAAGCTCTCAGGAAAACTGTAAGAACCTAGGAGCCTAATGGCTTAACAGCTCTACCAACTTTCCCTTCCCATTGCAATGTTTTCCCTTTCCATGTACCCTGTCAGTCCTGGTTTTGTGCTAGGCATGAACCAGGTTCTCAAGGATAATCAAATTTCATATATTTAGGCACAAATAATTGGATGTTATGCACAGAGTGCATGCACCAGGATTGTTTCTTAGAAAGAAGGTATCCAAGTACTTGAGTCCATCACTCAGGCCACATACTCAGCCTCTGACCTCCCATGATATGTAAAGTCTCATTTACAACTAATCTCAATTTCATTTATGTATCTGAGTATCACTTCATTTACCTCTTCATTTATCTTCTCAGTGGAACTGCATTAGCAGGTCTCAGATCACAGCCCACCCTCCTGCTAGCAAGCTGGTATTGGGTCTTTTCAAACACAACTAAAGCCACTTTCCTCTACTTAAGCTGCACATTTGACCTGGGCTTTAAAGACTCCTCAACCTGCAGCAGTCCAGCAACACTGAGCAGTGATTTGGTTTATCTGGAACTTAGACAGTTTCTAAAAAATTGCATTATCTTGAGTGACATTGTACTCTCATAACAGTCAGCTCTACAACAGTCAACAATGTAAAAGCTTTATGGAAAAATGTTGCAGGCAACCCTTCTTAAGTTCAAACATTCCTTTGAAATGTTTATAAATATTTAGGATACAAAGATAACCAACCATGCAGAATTTGAACCATATGCATTTCTATGCTGCCTTTGACAAGGATCAGTTTAAGATGAAGGTAACATTAAATAAATCAAGTGTTAGTGCGACCATGGCAGCACAAACTGAATTATGAAACAAATATGAAATTTCCAAACTGTTGGACTTATTAGAAATGTCTGCCTCATTTCTGCCCAGCATTCTTCCTGACAACTCCTGCATCATTCAACAACCACAACCCAGAAGGGTGCATGGAGAGGCTGTCATTTGGGTCAATGAAGTGCTCACAGGACAAAGACAGTGATTTTACCTGCCATCACCACCCACCAAATACATGCTTGTTTTATCAGAAGTGGCTGGGCACCAAAGAAGACCTCACTGGCTCATTTGGACTTTGCAAGGCAAATGCCAAACTTCATGAGGCAAAGAGCAGCCACTGAATGGGAGACAAACTCAGCGTCTATTGGGATGACAAGGATAGAGAACAGCCTGTCAGGTCACCTCTAGCACCAGTAGCAGCACCATAAGGAATAAACAGCTATCTGTAACCACCATGGTCAGATGGATGCCAAGAAATGAAACAGAGGAATCACCAGCTTCATATATGAGTATAGACAGAATTAAGTATCAGATCCTAAAACATGATACATTTTGGGCAACAGGAAAATGATGACTTTGACAACAACATGCTGCAGCTTTGTGAAGAAATTGAAAGCAGGTTCTTGGGTAGGATGCAGAACAGACAGGACAGATGGGATAGTATCTAGTATTTAGATAACTATCCCTGTCCTTCACACATGAGGCATCTGAAACAGTGTATGCTAATGAAAGCAGGCTTCATCAACAGAGTTCACTAATTGGTCCTGAAGACTAAGGTTATGCACTCTCTGAGCAGCCTCCCTAACAGAGAAATCACTTTGGAAGACCTGAGCCCATGTGCACATTCTGTGAGTTAGATTACCCTTACACGATGTCTGGGGCACAGCTTAAAACACTGCTCTGGTCCATTTGGAAAAGAAAGAGCTCACATTAGAGGTGACTACCCCTGCTACACCCTTCTCCTCAGATTTAGAGTTCATTTGCAATAATTATTAATTATTCATACTCTGCCTTCCTCTTCATCACACTAATACATGACATCTTATTGCCACAAAACATGAACTTAGAAATGTCTAAAGAAGCACTGAAGTTACAAGCTTAAAACAATATGCAATGTTGACTGATATTAAGAGGGCTCATGGCATATTGAAGAGCTACTTGTAGACTTTGGGCACTTTAAATCATAAATAGAAAAGTTATATAAAACTAGTTAACCAGTTATAGAAAACCAGTTAATATTAGATTAACTAGTATTAAGATTGGGAAACTTTATCTAGAATAGCTTTGAAACTAATTTTAATTAAATTTTTAATATTACAAAGGAAAGGAATATTTGTGAAATTCTGGGTATTGCCAAAAAAGGCATAAAGGAAGGATCAAGTGATCAACTAACTACATGTAGCTGCAGCTAAAAGTGGGTCATTACGCATTTTCTAAATTAAAAATTAAAAGTAACATTTTTCACAGACTGTTACATATCTTCTAGCTGAAGCTCTTACACTTTATTTAAGTTACATGCGCAATTTTATACTTCCTATATTGTAAAAAGAAATAGCAGGTTTCCAAAAATGGCTAAACATGTAAAGACTATATTTACAGCTTGTGATGAGGTGAGAAGAAGTGACAGAGGCTTTGACAATTTTGAAAGCAGGTAGTGTGAATAAAAAAAAAAAAAAAAAAAAAAAAAAAAGTCCAGAATCTTTAGCTGTTCCCTCAGAGAAATGCAAAGAGCCTGTAGCTGATATGAGATGGGATATTAAATTAGCATCTCACATGTAAAATAAGAATGGCAGCTCCAGGTTACCTATAAGGTGTGAAGATTAATTAATGGATGTTTGCATTCTTTGTTGAAGATATAAGACACTGCATAAGTGCTAAGCATTACTACAAAGAAGAATTTGCAGACCTTGGTACGTTCAGTTTACATAGTATAAATGACTTCATATTTCTGCTAAATAATTCTCCAGTACTTTTACCAGTGCTTGCCTCAATCTAAATCAAAAAATTGAAACCTCGGCTGTCTTAAAGGCAAGATAACAAAATTTTGCAGACTATCCATAATAATGTATTGCAAGGCAGAAGAATGCAAGAAAATATTAACCGTGATGAAGGCCCTGTGTTACATTCTCTTAAAACTGATTCATTCTTGTTTAAGGCTTAATATACATGAGAAAAACAAAAAAAGGAAGAGAAGAACTAAAATTTATTAATTTCTGTCTTTCTAAAAATCAAATAAAGGAAGTGCTAGAAAAACCTAATCCCAGTGTGCCCAGCCCTAGCCCCATTAAAATCAACATGAAAACTCTACTGACAGCAGAGCAAAAGGGTCTCAGCCAATGGAACATTTTTTTAGCACAATTTTACTGAAGAAAAGCAAGTTATGCTAGGTAACTACTCACAGGTGATTTGGAAAACAGCACTGAGGTGACAAATGCAGTTGCCGATACTTGCTTGCCCAAGTTAGTAAAAAGGGAAAGCAGATTTGTAAAGGTGCAGGAAGACCTCTAGCACTGACTGGAGATAAAAGGAGTGGAGACATTAAAGTTAGGTAAAGGTAGTACCATATTCTAAAGAAAACAAGTTTAATTCCATCTGTACAAAAATAGGCTTGGCCAAGACAGTTCACTGTCTAGGAAATAGATGTTGCCATTACATAGTTCTGGGAAATATGACTTGGGGAAAAGGTCCTGGGTATGTTCTAACTTATTTTCAAATAGAAGCTCTAATATTTCTACTGTGAACAGTAGAAACAATCATTACCTACAAGAAAAGCCTTTGCTTAGGAATGAGCAGAAGTCCATAAATATCCACATATATCCTGCTGCTTCACATATTGCTTGCTTTTATTTGGACCAGCCATCTAAAAGAATTAATGAAGAACTGGTCTGAATATAAGTTGTGCTGGAGGATGACTGCATAATTTTCACACAGACCTTTTGTTTGGTTTGCTTTTCCCTGCTGACAGGATGTCCCATTTTCAGGAAGGCAATCTGCTTTTCAGCTGCTGCTCTCCTCGGAGAAGGTATGGTAGGGCAGCTAGGAGGTAACATCCTCGTGTGTCTCCAGCTGTCCGCAGGAATTGCCAGTGTATGCTGGGCCACAAAATGGAGAGGGAGGATCACGGCTGAATTTCTGGCTTCCTTCTGTCTAATTGTGTTTTAATGATCTGACTGCTGGTTATCTTGCCCATCAACTGCCCTATGCAGCAAAACAGGCCCCATGAATCAGGCAGATCATCTCAGCAGGGCAGGGCTATTTATAGAACTGAAACACCTAATTTAATAATAGTTCAGGCCAGATTCTTAGCTGATGTGAACATGCACAGTCTCACTGAAGTCACTGGGTCTATTCTGACCAGCTTCAGGCAAGGAGCTGGCTATCTGTTCATGAGGATTGTAGAAAAAAGCTGTTATTTATACACTGTGCAAGGGCAGAAAAATCCCATACTCCCACTGGGCTGTCTCACTTCATGCCAGTTTCTCAGAGCTCTGAGCTAATTTGAGGAAACACAATTAGAGAGAGTGTCATAGTTGCTAAAGGTTCTGTAATTCATCACCTGCAAAACAAGGGTAATCAACACTGAAAAATACATGAGCTTTTTGAGCCACTAGAGCAGTAGATCACAGCAGCATATATTTCAGTTCTCTTCCCTTCCTTCCAGGTTAGCAATACCAGGCTGTGAGCAGAACTCTTTCCCTGCAGAGACTCTGCCTCCTTTCTGCACTCTCTGCACAACAGCATAGTTTTCCCAGCAATCTTACTGACACTTATCTAGAGCATTTTAACATCAAGGTCAGTACCCTGTAAAGTGACATATGGGTGTTTAAAATCCTTGTGCAGGGATACATTGGACTAGGATCTCCATTTCCCTGATTTGGCAATCCCTAATTCCAGTCTCAGTTCAGAAGCCCAAGTCAATCAAGGCAGCTGGCACACTTGGGCCCTTCCTACTAGAATGAGCTCCACAGGGACTAAGGCAATGCCTGGTGTCTGAGCTCCGACTTGTTTGCACACACCCTTGATGCTGTGAATCAGATTCTGGTCAGGATTGCTGAGACAATGCTGAGAAGCAAATTCAGGGACCTGAGGGACTTCAAAGTGCAAAAACAAGTCTCTCCTCAGATGTGCAAATGTTCCAGATACCAACTGAGTAAAGAGACCTAAGGAAAGCCATTAAGACACAGGTCTCAAAATCCATTTCTGTGATTTCTTTAACAATGGAAATTATCAGTAGTTTCGGCCTGAATCATGACATGTTTAGATGCCCAGCTCTCAAAAATTTTTCTCAACTTAGATTTGATCTACATGTTGTGTTATGTTCCACCAAAAACTTCCAGGCAGTTTTAACCTGGTGTTTTTTTTTTGGTTGGTTGGTTTTTGGTTTTGGTTTTTTTGTTTGTTTGTTTTGCTTTTGTTGCTAAGTTATCAGTGTGGCAGAAAGAAAACACATGAAAATAACTTCTGACCAAGTACTTCAAAATGAGCTAAGGCCACATCAGCTGCAATTGTTATAAGAGAGAGACTTTGTGGAGAAGTTATTAGATGAGAAGAAGCACACCTGTGGCATAAGAGAATTTTTGGAGGTTTTCTGTTTATTTGTTTTTAACTATATAGATCTTTCACAGTTGAAAACAAGAAGGTTATGCTGTCAGCATTTCAGGTGCATATTCAAAGCAGGGGTTACATTTTTAAGCAGAAGAATGAGTGGAAACCAAGGAGAAAGTGGGTTGCAAGAAATACTATGCACTCTAATGCCAACTACCTGGACTTACTGAAGAAAACAGCAGGCTGTACTGTCAATTAATGGGATCAATGGGATGGTGAGCCCTGGGCCATGCCACATCTGGCAGATGTTCTGAGGACAATCTCATTCTCTCTCAGCATTGTATATGGCTCCACACATCTGTTTGTGAAAGCTCAAGGCTGAGTTTATACCATCATTAAACCTAAAAATATCTTCTCACACATAGCAGGCACAAAACAAAGTGAGAGAAAGCTTAGGAAATAACCCATGAGAAGAGAGCTGAAAGCAGAAAACCTCACAAATCAGCAACAGTCTGCCTGCTCCTACCCTAGATCCCCCGAGTCCTGGCGAGGTGGAGGTGAAAATTTGAAGAAAAGATAAAGAGGTCTCTTATTCCTTGATGACCTCAGAAACAATGCCTTTCACAGATTGGATATACTTGAGAGTTGATATGGTGATAAGAAAAATTTATCCTACTTCAAGAAATGTGCTTTGTATAGTTGGTGAATGTGAGGTGGCAATTATAAATACTGAGGGATTTTTTTCTTCTGGAGAAGGTTTTGAAGAGCTTTTCAGAGAAAGCTCTCACTGCTACATTAATATTTTCACCTTTAGATTCAATTGACCTGACTCTGCCTGAGGTAATAGATGTGAGAGTCAGTAGGATCAATGTGGTACGAAAGTTGAACCAGGTAACCAATGTCAGATCTTAGATGAAACGAGGTGTACTCAGAAATATTTTTAGCATTTTCAAACCACAGTTTAGCTGATGTTTGAAGTAAAGCTAATGGCACCTTTCTGACATAAGGATGTATCTGTGTTGATGAAGCTGCATCTATTTTTGCCAACATTAGTAGCAAAGCATGAGAGTTTTACAGGTTGTAAAGGTGGTTTTGATTTAACACAGATTTTTCTCTAGTGTTGAGAAAGGTGTTAAAACAGACTTAAGCATTCTCATTTTTAAAGTAGCTATTTTGCATTAAGCAGTCCCGTTTAAATGAAAGTCATAAATTGTGCATGTGCTCCTGCTGGCTATTAGCTTCTAGTTAGTAGATTCTGAATTACCTTCCCAGAGTGAAATGCTTATGTGAGTCACAGTTCATAATATTGCTTATTCAGCTACACCTCTGTCTTTTGAGCTAATTGAGTTAAGTAATAGTGTCACAGGACTTTCGTACAGAGTTTCTGCTCTGGCTGTAGATACTTGTTGTCAATTATCAACTCATACTAATCACCATTACTGTCAAAACTGACATTAGTGTATGGCAATTTTTATCTTAGTCCAAAAGGTTAATTTACATGTGGTATCTATTCTCTGAATCCATACCTTATTGCCATTATTTGAAGTGTTCCCACCTACCCTCCCCTATTCTATCCTTTCCTCTTTCTGTTATTAGCCATAGCCCTCTTCCATGATTGTTTTTTAATTTATAGTATTAACCCCATTATTTCTAGCACTGGTTAACAAATGTGGGTTCCCTAGCAGCCTGTTTTCCCCTTCTCCTACTAATCAATCATTACCACCACAACAGACTTCTTGTTACTCTGAAAGCCTGCTCTGCACATTTTTCCAAGGAAGGTGCTGGAGAGTCTAAAAAGTCCCTCAGCAGAGGAGAACTGATCTGCTGAAGGCCAAAGGATCAGCATCATTGGAAATGAGGGAAAGGAATGGCTGATTGTGGCTTTATTATCTTGCACTACTCTGCTGAAGCTTTCAAATTTACTTGCAGCTGCTGCTGCTGATGCAATATTGGAGAAGATTTTACAGCAGCAGTATATTGATGCGATAAATAAGATCAAACAGTATTCCTGTTAATGATGAGGCTTAATAAGGAAGAAGAGATAAAAAAAAAATCTTTCAAATCTGTATAGTGTTTCTACAGTTTGCTTATTCTCTTGCTTTCTACATCTCTCTTCAATATTCCATTTCCCTTATGACTTTGATACACTTAGATATCTGGCTTTCTTCTAGGCCTTATTTTATGTTAGACTTAGATTACTTTTTCTCATTGTATATGGACAATATTTGTTTTCCCATACCTTCCCTGTTCTTTATTCATTCCACATCTCTCTTTTCTGCTCCTGCCTAGCTGCATGTCTCTCCAAAGTTCTGGGATGCTTGCTGCCTTCTAGTGACTGCTTTATCTGTTCTTCTTCCTTTTCATTTATATTCCCAGTCTTCATTCTAGTCCTTTCTTTGTGTCCTTCCTTATACAAGGCCTTTCTGTATTTCATTTAGACTGCTTATTTCAGAATACAGTTCCTAAACACAAGTATAATAACCATAACTTAAACTCCCCAATCAACACAATTTCCTATTGAGTGAGAATTTGTCTGACTGAATTTAGAGAATACAATTAGTTAGCCCTATTATTCAAAAATACAATCTGAAAAAAAAAATTACATAAAGATGAATATTGGGGTGTCCCCTGGACCATCATTTTCTTCCATCAGAGATGCAATGCATGGTATCACAGCTCTCTCCTGAACATCTCATTTTCATTTTGCTGAAGACCATGCCCTAAACCACTACAGTTCACGTTTTTAAATCTGGCTTGCAGCCTACACTCCAGCACACCTTTGCAGAAGACAGTATCTTTCCCTCCAGTCTTCCCAGTGGCCTTGGGAGTTGCTACTGGCAGCTGAACCATCTGCAGTGCACAAGAAGAGTCTGCTGCTGATAGGATGTACGTGCAGAAATTTCAAGGCCTGACCTCTGCGCTGGCACCTGGCTGAAGTCATCCTCCTCAGAGCCTCTGCCTGCAGGGCAGGGCAGTGCCCAAGAGCTTTTTCTTCTCCCTGCAGCAGCTGGGTAGCAACAGAAGTAGCTATGGCAGTCACAAAGCACTGCAATCCTCCTTCCTGCCTGGGACTTTCAGAAACAGGTACAGCTGAGGTATGCATGAAGTGTTTCAGAGTGTACTGTGAAGTTGGAAAGACAAGCCTGTAGTCAGTCATGTCCTGCCTATACTGAAAACAACTGCCTGGAACACTCACTGGCCTCCCAGCAGTATTTCTGATTTATCTCCGTACCTCAAGAATTCACCAGCACCCCAAGCCCATGCTGCTCCAATAGAGAACCCCCTGGCTCTTAAACAGCTTCTGCCAGACAGCCTGACAGCACAAGTCTGAACTTTTCCCTACAATAAGAAAACACTGCCTACTCAAGCATTGCATCAAGCACTCTGCTGTGTGGGCTCCTCCTTAGTGCAACTCCTCCCGAGTTCTTCACAGGGAATTGCTAAAAATAGCATTTTTGATTCTTGCCTACTGCTTGGTCTTTGGAATTCTATTGTAGCTTTGCAAGCAGACAGTTTGTAAGAAACACCATTGAGAGACCCTGCATGAGTTCTCCCTGAGCATTGTGATTTAGAAAGCCTAGACAGAGCTGAAGGACCCAGTGATAAACAATACAGTCCTGGAGACCAGACAGGGTCACTCTGGACTTTCCTACTATTCAGCACTGAGAGGGGCAAACAACTTACCTTTGATATACTGAAATATAAGAGTTTTGTGCCAGTTTTCCCCCGGTAAAGCAGTGACATTAAACACACCAATAATTTTGTCTTCCAAAGTGAGCCTTATATATCCAGCATAGCTGAGGGAAAAGGAGAGGAAATAACCTGCAACACAGACAGAACAAAGGCTCTGGAGATTTAGTGTGCAGCTTCCAATGTGAAATGTCCTTTAGCAGTAAACCTGACTTAAAATATCCTCGGTTTTATCACCTTTGCAGCTTGGTCCTGCTTCTATACCTCACCTAGACTGCCTCCTCCACACAGAATTAAAGCAACTTTTAAGGGCGTGGACTGAAATAATCCAGGTTGAAAAACCCCCTGGGATGTGGAAAGTGGTAGGGTGGAGAAGGCAACAAAAATCTGATGCAAAAAATTTAATTATTGTCATTGTTCATCTCATACAAATTACTTTTGGGGCGTTACAAATCACAATTATTTTAGAAAATGCTTTGTTATTATTTATGGATTCTGTAGATTAAAGATTGTTGTTGACACTTGTATGCTGTGATGAGAGGCTTTTGAAAATTACTTGAGAGTAGCAAAACTCCAGTAAATAGGAACTAGTTTGCAAATATGCACAGATTGAAAAAGAAGAAAGGAGGCAAGGCATTAAACACCACAGGAAAAAATGGTGCAGGTTTTAATTTGGAATTCCAGAATATCATTAATTTCTTCACACTGAGGGAATGAGTTCTTGTCCCGAAGAAACAGCCACAGTGGGCGACAACTTACATGTAGCCAAAGAGTGGGTGACACCTCCTAAATACATGAGCTATGATGGATTTCTCCAAAATAAAAGTAGCCAAGTAACAGGTTTATGGATGACCATAGAGCCCCAAAGGCTACCTCTGAAATGACACAAGACACTGGGGGAATGAGCACTTCTTCCCATGGAAAAGGGTCTCTGCAGCCACTTGCATGTGGCGAAAGAGGGGTGCAACAGCTCAAATGTGAAGATTTGGAAGAAATTCCTTCAAAAAAAAAGGTGCCATAGACTAGAACCTTGGCTGCACAAGGGACCCCAAAAACTATGTCTGAGCTGACACCCAGACCCTGGGGAAAGGAGTTCTTTTTCCCATGGAAAATGGCCTCCGTTTGCGGCCACTCGCATTGGACCAAAGTAGAGTGGTGAGCTAAAAAATTTGCAAACTTGGCAGTATTTCTCCCAAACCAAAGCTGCCAGCAGCTAGGACCTTGAATGCTCTTCAATCCCCAATTACAACCCCAGAGATGATACGCAGACCCTGGGGAAAGTTCTTTTTCCCATGGATAATGGCCTCCATTTGTTGCCACTTATACTGGACCAAAGTGCGGTTCTGACCTAAAAATTTGCAAACTTGGCAGGATTTCTCCCAAACCAAAGTTGCAAGCAACTAATACTTTGCCAGGCCTCGGAGCCCCAAATGCCAGCTCTGAGCTGATACCTAGACCTTGGGGAAATGAGTTCTTTTTCCCATGGAAAATGGCCTCTGTTTGGGGCCACTTGCACTGGCCAACAGTGGGGTGCCGACCTCAAAATTTGCAAATTTTGCAGGATTTCTCCCAAACCAATGCTGCCAGCAGGTTGGACTCTTTCTTGCCCTTTGAGCTGCAAATTCCAGCTTTGATGTGACCCTGAGCAATTGAGTGAATGAGGTTTTTTTCCCATGGAAAATGGCCACTGGTCCCATTCTCTTGCACGGTGCTGTAAATGCCACACTGACTGCAATTTTGCATTTTTGTTATTTTTTTTGGAAGGCCTGGAATTTCTTTTACTTCCTCTTTCACCTTCTCTTTAATTAGATTTTGATTTTGCAGTGTGTCTGCCTGTTTTCCTTTCCTGTAAAGATTAGGGACTGTACTGTAAATCTCTAGCTCCTTATCAGAAGAAAAACTACTTTTAGAGGTTTGAAATGTATATGAGATATTTAGGAAGCAATAAATATTTAGCATACTTATTTTATGTATAAATATTTAGGAATACTTAGCTCCAAATCATTCTCTCTGCAATAAGAGGTCTAAAGGGCAAATGTTTTTTCAGTATATTACAAAACAGTTTCATATATATTTAATGGATTTTGCTAATTTGACCAAATGTCACATTAAGAGGACCAGTGACACAAAAATGTTGCAGCTGTTCAAGAGCTTAAGTGCTTTTTAGCCAATTTCAATGTGGAGAATTGGGCAATGTAGATAAATTTTTTTTGCCTTTCATTCCCCTTTCCTTCATTGCACCTTTACCACAACTTCATATGGCATTAGAAGGATGTTTTATTATTTCATCTGTTTCTTGGCACTTACTGAACATTGACTTGCTAAAAATGTCTCTCTTGTGGAAGTAGGGAGAAGAAAAGGGCCTGCTGGAGGTTTTGTAAAGATGGAGGCTCACAGGCTAGGTGCGGGAGAAATAGCAGCTCGCTGCTAAGATTTAGGCTGCAGCAGCCTGAAGGGAGGCCCTGCCGAGGGAAAAAGTGAGAGCAGGCACCAACGCAAATTCTGAGCAAGGCAGGGAGTGACAGATGGCAGTATCAGCCTTGCCCCAAGGAACAGGAACAAATATTGCCATGAGACTTCCCAGGGACTTGTGGCAGTCACAGCCATGCCTGTGCCTGACGGAAGGGGAGTCTTTGCTTATTGAGACTGTTATCTATTTTGTTTTTCCAGGGTGACTTCCACAGCATTGACAGTTCCAGCCTAGGCTTGAAACCAGAGTTTTGATGTCGAGACATGTATAGTTACATGACACACCATAAAAGAAGGTAATTTGTAAGTCTGTAATACAAAAGAGGATTATGGATCACTATACTTCAACAGGAAATTCATGGATATACCTCCCTGACATATCAATTTGGAGCCCATGCCTCTGGATGACTTTTCCCTCCTTTTTTTTTTCCTCTAAGCATGGATGTCCTTTAGAGGAAGCCATAATAAAACTAATTTCTACCATCACCAAGGGCACTGCAGATGAAAAATGAGAATACAAGTTGAAATGAACATAAATATTAGATGCTAAAATACATCACTGTTCAGAATGCAGTAGGGACTGGGCACTGTGCATATATTCTGTAGCTTGTGACAAAGTCATTTCTGTTTCTTTCAGGAAGATAAATAGGTCATAGAGTTCAACTATATAATCAGTTAACATGTGTAGGGTATAGGAGAGAGTAGCATTTTCTCTTCCTATATCAATCTTTATGGAAACAAATAAAGCCTAAGAACTTCCAAACTTTCAAATCCCAAATGAGCCACATTGAGCCCCAGGATCAGGGCTTAGACACAAAATCAAGCAAATCCTGTTACCAAAAAAAGGGAAAGAATATTAAAGATCAAATTTAAGAGCTTGATTTTCATAATGATTCAATGTCTATAGCATGAAGTGGAGCCTTGTCAAGTTGTTATTTATTACCTGTGAGACTGGAGAGTCTTACAATGGCACTCGAAGTGAAATGATGTCTGTCAGGATTTTGTTGCTCTGGACCTAAAAATAAGGCCTATCCTTCATATTAATTTCAGTTAACATTTAGGTCTGGCTATGGAACATGCATTGGATTGAGTTCCAAAAAGCCAATTTAAAAAAAAAATTGACCTGTGATGTATATTTTTTGCCAGGTGAAACATATATGAATTATATGAAAGCTTTTAGTCTATCTTACTGAACTACCTGTTACAAGTATTCGTTGTCTTTTCATAATGTAATTTGGAAAAAACAATTAAAAGCTCAAAAAGAACATCCAAACTTAGGATTTGACCCATAAATGCATCATATTAATTTCTTATTATCTAAATTTACTTTAATGTTTTTATAGTTTAGAGCATATACAAGAGGTAAGAAGAAAGTTAGTTTGGGATAAGGATACTTATAGCAAAAATTTCCCATTTCCAAACTTGCTATAGTATGAAGAATATTTTATATACTTTTGTTTTAATTTGTTTAGGTATAATTACTCTGGGAGATATTGTCACACAGGAGAAAATACAAGGATAAACATGTTTAGGATGAAGAAGAATTTGCAGTATCATTTTCTTTGTGATTTATTTCACTATCAATGGGAACTTTTCTAGAAAAGGAAAGGGAGATGAAGATCTGTGCCAGCATACTCAGATTATCCTAAGAAAAAAAATATAGCACGCAGATGGGTGCTCATGTAATTCAACAATTCAACAGACCCAAAGAGATGGGTCTGCCTTAGGGCAGGTTTTTTGGATGTATCTGGACTCAGAAGCAGGATGAGTGCCAAGGTCCTTGGGTCTCTGTAGTTTCTGTCTGAATCCCTTTGGTAATACATAAATTTAAAGAATCTAGTTGTTTGCATGAGGCAGCTAAGCTCTGCCACTCTTTCCTGTGCTGGATAGCACTTATATTTTGGAAGTAGAGAAGATTATCAGAGTAAAGAGGATCACTTAGGAACGAGACTCACAGTAACGTAAAACAAAAGTCCAGATTCTGGCCCGTAATTATAGTTTTTAATGGGATTGCATGACACATTCAGGTGAAATAGGAGCTCAGAAATCTTCAGTCAAACTTTGCTCTGCTGCCTTGTGCACCTTTGCTTGTGTAGATGACAGCAGCCTCAGACCCTGACAGAAAAGCAGGCTCTGCCAGCTCCAAAATTCTTTAAAAATTAAAAGCCTATTCAACCAGAAATTGAGCAATTTTTTTTCAACCTCTTTAGTCTGTAAAAGATTTCCTGAACCAAATCATCTAACCCTACTGTCTAGGTAGAATGAGACCCAGAAGGAAAAAGCTGTTTGGGAATGTCCAGATGAGACCACTTTTATACAAAGTAACACTCAGTGTTAAAAGTAGGGATAGTAAATTAGGTTAAAAGCAAAAAGGAATAATGATAAATTATGTGAGAAAATATAACTACAAATATGCATAAATTTAGGCAAATAGAATAAATGAACCTTAAACCCCTGATATCTAGCTCAAAATTTCATTGAATCAATTCATGGATATTATGTGAACTTGATATTTCAGTTTTTAAACCTGTTCCCATCTGAAAGAAGAACATAAGGGTTTTTTGTGGGTTTTTTTTTTTTGATTATTATATCACAAGAGTTAAATGGAAAGGTGACTTGAGAAGAATTTAATTAAATTAAAGAGTACCCTTAAATTGTATTTGCATGGAGAAAATACATTTTACCATAACAAGTTGCTTTCACAACAAATTTAGCAAGAAGTTTGTGGAAACATATGCTGTAGCAATGGCAGATGTCAAAAACCTTTCACTATTGCTGTTGGTTTATAAACAAAACCCAGCCAGCCCACTTTCAATAAAGGAGTATTTAGAATTCAGCATTCATTGCAGACCCTTATCAACCAGGTGACTGATAACTGAGGTTACCTCTAACCGTGTCCAAGGTGTAATTACTTGTAAGGTGATAGTGATAGTGTCTTGCTCTTCAAATAATCTAATAAATGGCAATTTAAATGGGGCTGTGGTGTGGAAAGAGCTCCAGGCAGAGCAATGGTGGTCTCTGTGGTTACAGGTAAGGAACAAATGAGTGTGTTCATACCTCTGAATCCCAAGCCTAAGCAGCCATTTCCAAGCTGCAAACCAGATGGGGTTGCAGGACTATGTAGGGAAGCTTTTGAGTTCTGCCACCCTTTTCCTCAGTGTCCCCACTGAGCCACACTGGCCTCACCAGGTGACAGCATTTCTCAGGATGTTGCAGACACAAATTAACACTGGGACACGCCAGCAGCTGGTTCCTGACAGGAACACAGCAGCTCAGAACTCACGATTGCTTCACCTTGCTTCAATAATAAAGGTGCTATCTATGCTTGCGTCACCCCTCTCCATCATTGCAATAACATGAGGAATTTAGGATTTCTGCTCTACATCCACGGATGCTTTTCATCTCACATTGTCAAAGCAGGGACTTACCAGTGAGGAAGGCTGTTTGCATAAATGATAATAACAATAAAATCTAGGTCAAGCTGTACTGCAGATTTTATTTCAATATTACAGGTCCCTCTCACTCAAAAACCTGACATGGGTCTGGACTTGTGACTAAGATGACAATGGAAGTGCAAAGGACGGTAACTGGCAACCACCATATCTCTGTAAAAACCAAACAACCAGGAACCTAAAACTGTGGTTGAGATATGATATGTGTGAGAGCAGATATCACAAGAGCTGTAACTGAATTATAATTGCAGGGAAGAGAAGCGAGAGAGGTCCTCAGGACAGGCGCAATGTGCATCCAACACGAATAATGGAACACAAGTCTTCCTGTTGCTGCTACCCACATATTATTCACACAGTTTTCCCTCCAAGTACCTCACCCTTGTCAATCAAACATTTCTCAGTATTGACTGATAAATGGCTCTAGATAAGAGCACCTGAATTTTTGAAGACCAGCCCTTGGACTACGTTTTCAGATCATTCAATCCCTGTTAGAGCAATGAAATGTTGAGATTACATAGGATGCCTTTGAGGTTTAAGCTATGAAAAAGCCCACAGCAAGCTGTCATCTGGGAAAAATTATTTCCTGGTAGCCCAAGCAGAAGGATACACAGGGAATACACATATTTTTACAGTTCTCATTCATACCTTTGGCTATCAAGACCTCTCAGTTTTGAATAGCTAAGTTTTTCACCAAAACTAACAAAACTGAAGAATAACTATTCATATTCTGCTGCATGTGTAGACATACACATTTTACTGAAACAGATGCCTGTAGCTTCTTAAGCAGATAATATTCATTAAATTACAATTGTTGGGATTTAAAGTAATTTGTGCGCACTCTTAAATGGTGTGAGGAATAGAAGAATAGAGCATAACATATTTCTCATTGCCTACATGTCAATTCGACAATGTCACTCATTCACATACTCACTAATTGGTTCATATATTCCTAAGGTAATTCCTAAGACTTTTTAGAGATGAAAATGCATATACAATTAAAATTTTAAACTTTGTATTTATTTCTTAATTTTTGTTATCTATATATTTAGGATATTCACCTATCATATATTACAAAGCTTGATTATTTCAATTGTGAAAAAAAAAAAAAAAGACTGCATTTACAATCTGCCCCTAAAATAATCACCATTGTTCTCCTTATGAGACCCAGAGGGTCACAAAGGAAAATACAACAGAAGGGAAATAAATAGATCATTATATTCAGGACCACACCAAGAAAAAAGAAGTTCTTTAGCAGATAGTAATTTGGCTGCCTTTTTAAACCACCACTCAATTTTTCTTCACAGGAGCATCCTGAAAAATGTACAGGCTCATTGCATTTCAGAAACCAACGGGCTTCCTAACCAAGCACATCAGCCAAGGCAAACATGCACATATATTATTATTTACAATCCAGTATTCCTGAAAGCATCAATCTTGATGAGTCCTTCACTCTGCTCTTTGCATCTTGGTAGTAACAGTTCACCAACAGAAGAGTGACCAATATAAATAAATCAAGACAGAAAATAAATGACCCTAAAAAGAGACTCTGCCCTCTTCTTGAATCTGTGAGAGATGAGTGATGGAGAGCTGGACACAATAAAAGATTTAGCCCTGCAAAGAGGGGCTACAAGGAGCACTAGCCTCTCAGTCTGAAACTGCAATTCAAGAGCAGACACCAGCTACCACTTCAAACTGAAGGGACCTGTTCTCCCTGTAACTGAGAATCCCCTAAGCACCGGTCCATCTGCTGCTGCTGCTGTCCTCAAACACAGCAGTGAACCCTCCTCAGTCCTTCATTGCCAAAGCATGGAAAAGAAAATATTCTGGTGATATCCTTTAGGCTCTGGATGCAAACTGGACAAAGAGGCCTTTTTACAATGCTGGGTGAAGCTCCAAACCAATGGAGTACTGGAGTACTCACCCATCACTGACGAGGCCTTGCCTCCTTCCCTCCATAGCAGATCTCCCCGTTGGCAGTTCAGCTGCTTTTGGTTCAACTCTAAGTTGCCCTGCCCTTCCCACACGTTGTTCAGGAAGCTGAGGCATGTAGCATATGATCCCTTCCTCAGAGGCTAGAACCTGAAAAGTTAGTAGAAAAGTTAGACTTTGAAGTTGTGGAGCTATTTTTTTTTTTTCAGTCCTTAAAACAAAACACCACATTGTACGCAATTCCCAAGATCCTAATAGAATCTTTTATTAATATCTTCTTTCAATATGACCTTCTTTTATCTCAGGTAATTTCAAACCTACTTTTTTGCTGAAAACTTTTGGAATTATTAGTTTTTAGGGAGAAAGACGCTTAAAATATTTTTTTAATAGTAATATTATTTTTCAAGTATATTCTGCTTACCTGACTCCAGCTCTAAGTGTCATTCTGAGCAAAAAATGGAAGGACAAAGATGGAATCCATTCTTAATTTAATTCAGGTAATCAATCATTTTAGCACAGTTAAACAGTAAAAATGTGCAGAGGGATAAAGGCACCACAGAAAAAAGGTGCACATCAGAATCTTATTCCCAGTCCTTCCTTATCTCATATTTCAGAATTTGTGGATGGCTGCAGCACACTGAGAAATCATTTGCACTGCTAGCACCTTCTTTGAGCACAGCAGTCACAGAAGTAGCAGTGCCATTGACAGGACAGGAGAGACACTTTGCCAAGGACTGGACCGAAGCTGAAATGTGCCCTTGGCAGAGCAAGGTGTGATTTGCCAGAGGACAAGTACTACAGCATCACAAAAATAACAGTTTCATGAGGGATTCTCAAACTCAGGAAAAAAAATATTGGCAGAATGAAAAAAGATTGAAAAAAAGACTGAAATTACATCTGTGGTAAAAAAGGACTTATTTTGAATTCATCGCATGACAATGGATGGAGCCCTGTTACCTGGCCTGTTTTGAGGCAAATAGAGCACAATTTTACCTGCTGCTCTAAGCTCTATCCTCTCTCAGGAGTCACATGGCTTTGCTTGTCCTTCAGGCAGAAAACAGTCTGCATACTGTTCAAAGATCAGACGCTGCTGAAGTCTGACAAATTAATGGTTTAATTCTGCCAAGCTACCCTTGAAGAGACTTTCATTTCATGGAGGAATTTAAAAGGGGTTTGCTCTTTTTGCAATATGTTGTTTGGTTAAGAAAAAAGCACTTTCACACATCCTTTGCAGTACCAGGGTACTTAGCAACTCCTCTAGTGGGTCTTTACCCTCTGTCTAGAAATAATACAGCTATCAAACTTTAATGCTTTTATTTTGTGTTGAATTTTTGGCCTTCTCTGAGCGCTGTTGTATGTGGTAATAGCACATTTTGAACTAAGCATTGCTGAAGTTCATTATGGACATGCACACAGTGTTGTCTCCTGTTTCCCTTAGAGCAAGCTAAAATATTTAAAATTAATTCCAATCAAAATATTTGCTTTTAATTCTTCAAGGGAAAATAAAACAACTTGATTAGTTTCAGGTTGCAATATGTGTCTGAACCATGGTGCCACATTTTAACTGGAGGGAATGGCATGAAGCTGTGTCAGGGTAGGTTTAGTTTTGATATTAGGAAAAGGTTTTTCATCCAAAAGGTGTTTGGGCACTGGCACAGGCTCCCCAGGGAAGTGGTCACAGCACCAGCCTGGCAGAGTTCAAGAAGGATTTGGACAATGCTCTCAGGCACATGAGGTTATTCTTGGGGTGTCTTTTGCAGGGCCAGGAGTTGGACTCAATAATCTTCATGGGTCCCTTCCAGCTCAGGAAATTCTATGACAACCCCAGCTGGCAATTGAGTTTGCTCCCTCCCTCCACAGGGGAGAGAATAAGAAAAATCACCCTGAGAAGACTCGTGTGTTGAGACAAAGACAGCTTAGCAGGTAAAGCAAAGGCCATGTACACAAGCAAAGTAGAACAAAGAATTCCTTCAGGACATCTCATGGGCAGGCAGGTGCTCAGCCATCCCAGGAAAGCAGGGCTTCATCACATGGAAAGGTTACTTGAGAAGACAAACACCATCACTCAGGTCAACTTTCATGTAAAGAAGACTCATTAAAATGTCTAGGCACATTTAACTTGAAAAGTAGTACTCCGAAGCTTTCTGGAAATGCACTTAATTTATGTCACTGCTCTTCTGCATCACTGAGAGGTAAATGGAATAAATAAATAAATAGTGGAATTCTTCTAAAAACCTAAACCAAAACATGGTCTAGAGCATGGCCTTTTAGAATACAGGTAATCTGCAGCCTGCAAAGCTTTACAGGCAGCCTGCAAAACTACTTTTCAGAGATTCCAGTGCTCCTGGACATCAGTGTTGCAATAGTTATAAATCACAGCATGGTGTCCACCCTGGAACAGGGTGGACAGGTCCAGCCCTCACTCAAGCAACTTTCAGCAGCTGAGTAGGAACTGAGTGCAATCTCAAAAACCACAGGTTACTTTTCATGAAGTCCTTTATGCCACAGGAAGAGAGTAGGAGGAGAATTGCCAGGCCAAAGCACAAGTTGAATTCTGAGCAAAGAGTTTTGCCTGACTCAGCTGGCCTGTGAGGTAAACAACTACCTCAGATAAATATGGGGCAATTATGCCATTTGCATATACATGCAGCCATCCTACCTGTCAAGATGAATTCAAACTTAACAAGTCCTAACAAACTCAGAGACATGACAGAAACAGGTCATACCACTACATCAAAATGGAAAATGGGGCCCTGATTTTCCTAGGTTTTGGACAGTTATTAATGTCCTTATATATTTATATAGTTTTTAATACAAGCCCACTATGATCCTAGAGTCAAGCACGATTGATCATTATGAATTACGTGTTAATAATGATTAACTGCAATGATTAACCGCTGCTGTTCAAGTCAGTGACAACTATAGTTGTCATTGTTATGTTAATTTGCAACACTGTAAAAATGATGATGGACTAAATTGACTTAAATTACTTTAATATAACCTATACTCTGTTTTAATTATTGTAAAATCAGTTCTTACAGTTCTATAAATAACTTCCTGGAATTCATGTCAAACCCCATTCTCCCCATTCCTATATTATTAGCAGAGCTTGTTGAAGTCAAAGTCAAAATATAGGTCTTTCTAAGATAATTTATCCATAACAATATATTAATGTTCTTTTCTATTATTTAGGAGACTGAAAGGAAACACAGTTTAATTCAAAATCCTTGAATAGACCCAGCAGAAGGAATTCTCACATTACCTGCCTGGAGAAGAACTACCCATGATTGCAACCTGGAGGGAATGTGAGAACTCCTGTAAAAGGCAGCTGCTGCAGTAATTGAGACAGTTGCCAACAACTTGAAGTTTCCCTGCCTTGCGGGCTATCGAGGGCAAACACGACACGGATGCTGCCCGGCCGGTCAGAGGGGCTGCCCGAAGGCTTGGCTCTCACTGCCTTTGGCAGCTGATCACTTCTGCTCAGCCTTTCCTTCCTACACTGAGCTATTTCACCTTTTTTTTGTCCCCAAATCATACCAATTGCTCTGGTGGAAATGAGAGCTGAGGTCTCTCAAAAATCCAGCACAGAGAGCAGCAATGAAATTTGGAGATGAAGAACAATAATTAAAAAAAAAAAATCAACCAACCCTCTCAGTGGTTGGAAAACTAGGAAAAAAAGACTTCTAAATAACCTGTAGTGATAAACCAAGAATGGGTGTATTTCCTTCTTTTAGCTTTTGTTTATTATGAGCCTACAACTCTAGGCTCATAACAAACAAAAGATAAAAGAAGGAAACTGTGGCAACATATCTCATTAGGTAAATTCAAAATAATTAAGGCCCATCTGAAGATTCCTTTCCCAATATCTACACACTGAAAAATAAAATATAATCACAGAGTTATAAATAAAAAATATAGGCCTATTAACCATATGTTTCAAAACTATTAAGTGTCTGTCCTTCTGATTTGTATTTAGAGGAGAGATCTATGTTCTGATTTAAATACCCCTAGCTATACTGACTGTAAAAAGCCAGCTTTAATATTCCATGTACAACTTATCAGAGGTAAAATAAAATAAAAATATTAAGCTATTCACATGCTGTGGAAATTATAACCCACATTTAAGACTTGGCTGGTTTGCAAAGTGTACCCTTTATAGATTTCACAGTATTTCCAAATTACAAGTCAATTCACTGAAGGTCACCAACAAAATTTGAGCATATCACAATTTCAGTTACCAAAGACATTATTGAAATGTTGACAGCATATGTTAGAAACACTGATCAATTAATTTTAGTGTAGGTCTTATTACATGCAGGTAACACAGCTGATTATTACTTTTCAGTAGTAATTGGTAGATTCATAGTATTTTCCACATTAAGGAAGGTCATGTACGGTCATATGAAAAACTGTCAGATGCTTTGTGTAGCCAGGGCTATTGGAGCACCCAGTGACCCTTTCAGAATTGGAATACAGAAAATGCAGAAAGTTCTGCTTGCTCTTGAACAGCCCACAGCAATGAGGTCGGATGCCTGGCCCCAGTGTTAAGCCTACACCTTACTTCTCAAATTTCCTGATGCCCCAGATTTGGATCCTGCCTTGTAAAGAAACTAATTTTTTGCTGTTGTGCCTTCAGGAAGAAAATACTTAGCTCTCTCGGCTGTAATATCTATAATTTTTGTTTGCTTTAGTCTCCTGCTTTTACAGTGCCTTTTATGCAGGTTTATTTTTCTTTTTCTCTTTTCATTTCTAAGACAGTAATGGTACTGTTTTTATACAATTACCTGAGCCAAGATAGGCTAGCTCAACAGATTACTAATGTTCAGAGTATCTTTTCTAAAGTGCACTAAGAGCTATTGACATGCCAAAGCACTGACTACACACACACAGAGAAAAGTAATTCGAAATCATTGCAGATCTCTGGACTCCCTTTTACAAAGGACTCTCACTCACTCTCATTTTCTGCTGTTGTAACTTTTCCTCTCAGGCTTTATTAATCAACACTCCCATGGGAATCAAATATCAAAGCCCGACTGCAGTAAGGCAAACTACCACATAAATGTGGTGTTTGAAGAATAAAACAGGAGAGGGTTAAGCCAGTCAGATGCTTCAAGATTAGTCTTACTAAATCCGGCAGTGCCAGAAGGACAAAGGTCAACAAGGGCTCTTACATCTCCCTAAATTTTGCAAACCAAATGTTTTCTTGCGCTTGAAATGTGAGAAATCATTTTTATTGTGGTTTCCAAAATCAGCAAGCATCAATAGTTTGGGAGCTGTGGTACTGCTATCATTATAATTTATTTCTATTTCTGTCACTGTAGCTTATGAGAGCTCAGGTGCTGAGCCATCATTGTGCTGTGCTGATATGTGTTTGGACATAAGGAAAAACCAGAGCTCCTGGACACAAGAAAGCCCAATGGTTAACAAATCAAAGTGCTGTTCTGACTTGCCATAATTAGGAGGAAATTTTGTAGATAAAATGTTTCCTACCTCCCACAGACCTTGTCATGTGTAACACTGTTTTCCAATCAGCTCTAATATAATAAGAGCCTCTTCCTGAACCCAGCAAGTCCTTGGTGCAGCTTCAGGATGTGACACTGCACGAACAAATGGAGCACAATGGGACATGCAAAGGCCGTGTCCCCACTGCACAGGCAGGAGCAGGATATATAAATATATAAATATAACAGGATATGGCAGGAACCAGGTCCCAGACTGCTTCTTCTGCTACCCAGAGAACTTTCCCTGAGATGACTTTGCACTAATGAACACCACTGAGGATCCTGAGGATACAAAACATCATTAACCTTATCTTGGTTTCTAAAATGCAGATGGCAGGAAGCACTTCTAGCAGTTCAGAGACTATTAACAGCTGAAGGATGTTATTGTTTTGCCACCCTGATATTTTTGCCCTCTTAATGATCCTTCTTTTCTAAGAGTTCCTTAAATGTATATTTTTCAAAACAGAAGATAGCTGAGAAGTAATAAAATACCTTGTCCAGGGCATTTATAATGTCCAGAAACCCTATTATCCTGGTTTCCTAAAGAATGTTCAGACACGTACAATAAATTGCAGTGAATTATATATATTAAAACAATTGATAATGGGCATTAGAGAGTCAAACTATTTCAAAAACTAGGCTCCTTATCCAGTAAGCTTGTTATTTTTTGCATTAGGTTGAAATGAATAACAAACTGTCTGAGGTGTCCTGTGAGCTCTAAAATACCATATTTAAAAGTACTCTCTTTCCTTGGTAGGTATTTAAAACACCATATGATTCCTCAGAAGCCAGTTTGCAATACTTCATTAAACTTTTTAAATGACTGAAAAATAAAGGAGACGCAGTAATGCTTTTATAGCTCTTTGCCATGTTAAATAGTCATCTGTTCCCTGCCTTTAACATTTACAAATGTGCACCGTGACTGAAGGAGAACAGACTCTCCTCTCTGTGTGTGCATGCATCTACCCAGGAAGTGCTATACAGGTAATCTTCCTTCTGTGCTGCATCATAAATTACATATTTATCCCTAAGATGCAGGCTTTATTTAGTCATTATCCTCTTGTTCCAAGTATTTTCCAAGGTGAAAGCAATTCTTGACATTTGATGACCATTAACATGGTGGTGGTGGTGCTGACTGGCAGAAAAACTACAGGCCTGAGGTTTGCAGTGGTTTTGGCAAGCAAATAGCAGTAAAAGGCAGATTTATCCTATGATTCTCACTGGCCAAACACTGTTCAGCCTGTAGTTTGTATTTTGTATATGTGTGTTTTAGAGAGTAGGTGATTAACCCTTTCACTCAAATGTACTTCCAATAAGAGAAGACCAAGACAAAAGATTGTCAAATAAAAATGGAAGAAGTCGACCTGATCTAGTGAAAGGTGTCCCTGCCTATGGCAAGCAGTTTGGAACTAGATGATCTTTAAGGTCCCTTCCAACTCAAGGTGTCTCATGATTCTGTGAAATCACAGCATGTCCAATTTCATAAGCTCATGTTTTAAAAAAGCTAGATAATTCTCTATGTTAGCATGTCTACACTGAGTTTTGCCTGCATATCATTACTGGGCTTCAGAATTTCCCAGTAAATTACTGTGAATTTCCAGTGAGCTATAAAGGATGACACTATTACCCTTACCCTATGATTCATAGGGAATAGCACATGTATTTAAGTTAAGCACAAACCTTCTTTCAGTCTCTGTGCTCTTCATCTCAACATCATAGACCCGTACTGCAGATTCTCAGTAGTCATAAACCAAGCACTCAGGTATTACATATCCCCGAGTCTTTCTAATATTTCATTAGCTTCTAAAACATAGTTAAATTCAAGAAAGAAAGAAAAAAAAAAAAGTGTAACGAGAATTACCTGATTTGGCAAATTCAAATGCAAACACAAAGAAACTTCCCATAGGAAAAGAATAAAAAGAAAAAAGCACATATCTTGTGTTCTTCAAAGGCAGGGATGGCTGCTTAGCATCTAATACTATGTCCTGATGATTGGTAAGGAATATAGTTTATATTTAACTGCTGAACTAAGGTAAACAGCTCTAACATCTGAAGGCAGCTGAGTCAATTAAATCAATGGTAAAGATTATGTCTGTAAAGCATTGTATTTCCATCATGTAACTAATGGGAAAGGAAATCATTGGCTTCGAATGAAGAGATAGATACAATTCCTCTTAATTACACTTCATTACCCAAGAGCAGTCCTTGTGAGTGATACACAGCAAAACAGTATGCAATCAGTTCAATGTTTTATAAGCAAAAAAGCCACCGTGGGATATGATGCATGCTAAGACAACACAGCATTACTGTTATCTTTTCATTTATATTTCATGACTACGGCCCTTTCAATGATGAGATTTCCTTTCGTCTATGAATGGATGTCCTTTGATAAGGGACTACTTAATTAGTAATCAGTGATAGAAAGGATTTTTGGCATTTTGGATATTGCAGTCTTAATCTCAGTCCTTTAGAGCTACAGATGAAAGGCATGCTTTAATGACTGATATGTCCCCTTTATTGGCCAAAACAAGAAGCTGGTAGAAAGGAAAATTTGGATTGACCAAAAGTATGATTGCAAGGCAAAAGAAAAAAATTTTTAAAGATTTATTCAGTTAACTAAGAAGTTGTAGTTTTCTTGATGATTTTTAACACTATAGAAAGTAAATTGATGAAGATGTAGTGAGACAATTTTGAAAAAAAAAAAGTTTGGGTTTTTTCAATTTTCCATGCTTTTGTGGGTTTTCCCAATTTTTGTCTGATAAAATTTCAGAAATTATACAAATGTTTTCATTGACTTTGTGATGTAGTTTGTGAATTAAGTCTCAACAGAAAAATTCTTCCAATGGCAGGAGACATAATGGGAATTTTACCATCAGACTAATGAGAGAGAGGCTAAGCCCTGTATCTGCTTTGTACCCAGTTTTTGGAAAAGGCCAGAATTGGGCATCAGGTACTTTATTCATTTGTGGACAATTAGACCTTTCACAGTTATATTAGAAGAGCAACAAAACCTAGAAGGAAATACTTCAAGAGCTCTTCCTATCTGACAGAAGGGCAGGAAGAAAATTACTCTTGCACTCTTCTAGTACATGATTCCTTATAATGTCTTGTCATGCATGTGGCCATTTTTGGAGCCTGAAAGGGTCTGATCTGATTGAGCAACTTTGATATTCTTACACCCTTAAATGATTACATTTAGTCATAATTCACCCATGTATTTAGAGCAATCTCAAAGTTATTACTTCAAAGTTCTTTTGTGTTCTGGAAACAACTTGAAAAAAACTTTAGCCCTGTCACTTATGAACACATGTTGCAAAACCAAAAACAAGCACAAGGTCCTGATTAAATAATTCCTCTAATTTCAGTGAATATTGAACCAAGTTTCCAAAGAAGCCAACACATCCAATTTCATTATATTAATTCTTTCCTACCACTTTTGATGGATGAATTTGCAGAGGAAGAGAAGTCCTCTAATGAGACCACAGATGTGGTGAGTCTCACCTTGAGGCACTACAAATCTAATTCTTCTAAGACCTGTCTACCAATTTTCAAGAGCTAGAATAGTAAAGTAAGGACATTTTTTTTGAGCAATTGGTTGGTTTTGAGATCTTTGACAGTGTGGATTCCATTACAATCTTGACATATACCAGACCCTGGTATTTACATTTACTGTTTCCTTTTTGTGGTATTCCTATATGGATGTCAAAATTTTAATGATGCCCTCTGTTTTCTGAAGTGAAAGGGATGGAGCTGTCACTCGCAAGGGTAGGCAGGTCTGTTATCTGAGAAAGAAACAGCCATTCTGACGATATTTTTCACATGAAACAGTGCTAAGCTAACAGCAAGGGACATTCTTCGAAGTGTCAGTCCATTCTTAACTCACTCTGTAGTGCCTAGATACTGTCAGAGCACAGTGTAGGATATATGACACAAAAATCTTCAAATAGCATGTGGAGGGGCTCAGCATAAGAGCTGGGCAAGACAGATACATATGTTATAATGGAACACCTCAGTGCAACAGAGCTTAGGTTCTGCATTTGTCACTGCTAGTTGTAGTCTATCTTTATATTATATATATATATATATATATATATATATATAAACACTTATTTGCTTAACTATTAATTTGAGCTCAGCTTAAACATTCACACAAATATATGTGTATATATATATATATATATATATATATATATATATGTGTGTGTGTGTGTGTATATATATCTCCAGGGTCACAGAGGTGCCTGTTGAAGATATAAGCCACAAAAAAATCATGTTTGGTACCTGCAGTGTTTTGCTCCTTTTGAAATCTTCTCACCGGCAGTGCAACTCAGCGAAATTTAATTTTTCTGAACACCAAAACCTGGCATTTCCATGACTAGGCTCTTGGGAATAGCAGTGGTCTGGAAGACCAGAGATATAACATCTGTCTTCTGAAACATGTTTTTTCCTCTCCTTTACAGGAGCTATAAAGGGTCCTCCTATTCTTGTGTAGTAGTAACTGCTCTCATTGACAAAAAAGGCAGTAAGGCAAAGAGTTTAGGATAAATCCCCAGGCACTCTTAAGGGCGGAGTCCTTGAACAATGGAATTTTACATTTCTTAGATGCTACAGTGGAATTACACTCCTCATCCGAATGGTCACTTTGTTGCTGAAAGAGCAGGTCCAGATCTCTGAAGCAGTAATCAGACCCCAAGTAATTACACCCTCTTATCTTTCATGACCAATGCTTTCCCTGAGCACTCTGGAAGCAGAATCAGCAAGGGTTTAGCAGCTGTGGCGTCTTTCTGTTTTCTTTCATGGACATATGTATAAATCAGGGAGGCTCAATTGAAAAGGGTGCATTTACTTAGGCATAAAAGCAATGAGAATCTGGCTTCATATTTTCTATTTACTCAAAAAAGTAGTAACCTCTCCCCAGGCATGGAGCTGGGCCAAGCTACACGGTCCTGCCAAGGTACTGCCATAGAATGGGGGCTAAAATTTGGCTCTAAAAATTTAATCCCAAGGAGTAATTTGATTACTTTTAAATGCAGCTTCGTTTTCAATTATTTTTCTCAGCACGCTCTTTCCTCGCCTCCATCCGGAACTCGAGCTGTGCCATCATGTGCCTGTGCCTGGCCACAGGAACATGCAGGCAGGGGGTACCAAACCCCAGTCCCCTTGCCCGGATGGCACCTGATGAAGGTCCCCTCCTCCTGCCCAGGGCCTCGGTTTAGCCGAAAGACCACACAATGCTCGGGCAACCCCTGGAAAAGCCGCAAATGCTGTCGCTAGGCCGTGACTGCACGGCGCAGAGCGGCCATGCTGGCCGCTCAGAGCATGGCACAGGCAGAGCCACGGAGAGCTGCTGGCTCCGGTCCTGGAACAGCAGAACTGCTCCAGGGGTTTTGCCTCCTGCTCCGAAAGTGGCTCACGCAGTGTAGTCATTACCTCACCCTGCTGTATTTTGTTTGACAAGCATGTTATATATGATGGAATAAAAAGAGGAATGCTGCTGATGCCATCCTTATTGTCCTTTTCAGATGACAGCGTGCACTTCTGCAGGCACTTGCCAGCACTGAGAGGGCTCAGCACTCCTCTGAAACTCGGGACTTAATGCCAAAGTCAAACATAAACCTAATTGTCTGCATTTTGACACTCAAAGTAGAAAATACATGTTAAGCTGGTGGCCCTTAACTCCTCAAATATCAGTAAAAAATGGGTCAGTCTGCAAAGTGAGAATATCAGCAATTCTTTCCTTTTCTGAGTTCACTTAGATCAATGCATGGTGATATTTTATACATATAATTTAAAAAAAACAGGGCATGTAAATTAATTCAGTGCAACTAAATATTTTAATTTTCAAGTTCTAAAAATAGATCGAGGCAGACAATGCAATACTTTTTTCAGAAAGCTACATAAATATTGGTAGGATTTTGATGACATTCTTTAAATAAATTTGCTACTAAGGATAATGCCTGAAGGTCTAGCAGATAAAAAGGCACAAGAAATATGTCAGGAAAATTCATACCCTGACACAGAACTATGTTGTGAATGTAAGTAAAGTGATTAAAAAAAAAAAAAGAAAACAACCAAAACCTCTGTGGGATGTTCTAGAAAGCCAATACAGTAATATTAAGGTATCTATCATAATTTCACAGCTATTGAGTTGCAAACACTTAGCCACACTAATTCACTCAAATCTCATATTGATCTTCACAGAAACTAGTCAAAGATGAACTACATACCACTGCACTGCAACACTAAAACGTAATTATTGATCCCTCCCCCAACATACAGCATTTCTCATGTATGGTGTGAGCTTTGCTTTTGACTCCCAAGTGTTTAGCACGGCTTCGTTCGGTCACACAGCAGAATCACTTGAAGACTGGCATCTCCCCTCTCAGTAAGTCACAAATGATATACAGCATCTAGTCAAGATGACCTGATGGCTGGTCTGGGACTTTAACCAAGAATTTAGAGCAATGGAAAACAAGCACAGCACATTTTTAATGGATTCAAATTAGAGAATCATCAATGATAGATGGAGTTTTTATCAGAGCTGTACAGTGATCAGGTTTTAGCCTTTATATGTTCAGCAGTTTTATCAATGCTCTGGAGGACCAGAGAAAATCACAGTTTAAACCACAAAAATGGCTGATAAAAAAGAAAGGCACCTACTAGGTTAGACAAAAAAGAGCAAATCCTTAATGCTGTAACACAGCTACATGCAAAGGAATATATCCAGGAATAAAAAGTGCAGGACACACAGGATAGCAGGAATTCCCTTCAGAATCCTCAGAAAGCATTTAGGAATGACAGTGGTCAAATAACAGTACATGAGTGCCAGCGTGATGCTGCATCCAAAAGAGTCAATACTGTCCCTGGAAGAATAAACAGGAAAATTTCTGCAGAAAAGCAGAAGGGAATTATATTAAGTCTGGATTTGGCACTAGAGCTTCATGTTTGGGAGTTTATATGATGAATGAAATATGATGTCCATGATTCATCAAGGATGTTGATAAATTGGAAAGGCTTCAGAGAAAATCAGTGAGAATCATTAGAGGATTGGAAAGGAAACCTGTACAATCCAGGACAGCCACATAGTCTGTTAAAGGAGTTAAAGGATAACTTGATCTATGTCCTTATGTCATAGAAATAAAACTTTGATATTAAAAAGAAAAAAGAAAACTTTGATAATAAAATTAAATAACAATACCCAGAATTAAAAGTCAGAAACAGAGTAGAATTTAAGCTGACATTTTTACTAATCACTGAAACAATTTAAGAAATACCTGCGCTAGACTCCTAAATTTGTAAATGCTATCAATACCTTGGGGGTTACTCTAGAAGAGTTTCTTTAGTTAACTAAAACAGGAATTAACTGAGGAAAGGTCTGTGTAAGTATGAGGTCAGGCTATTTTATTAAGAAATGATCTTTTCAATTTTCACAGTCTAAAAAGAAGTTATGAGTAAAAAGTTGAAGCCACACATTCAAAAGGTCAGCATCACCTAGAATTTGGAAACTTTCTGCCCCTTAACTAAGGATTTGAACCGTGCTCCTTGCTATCCTTTTTCTCTTCACAACATACTTACAACTCCCACTGACCTGCCCATTTCTTTAAAACTGAGCAAGAAGACTTTAAAAAGAGCCAGCCCCACAGAAGGAGCAAGCTCCCTGTGAAGCTGCCACTATTGCCTGGGGGACTCACATTTGGAGTGTATTCCTTGAAATGCAAAATGAGAGCTCCAAGTCACACCTCTGCCATGTACCTGAGCAGCCTGTTCCCAGTTTCAATTTGTGCACAAGGTTCTCAGTCCTCCACAGAGACAGCACTTAGACTTGGCACTGGTCTTTTTGGAACACCATGTTATTTATTTCAGTTTTGCATCACCCTGATTGTAGTTCTACCTGGGCCATGACACAGGGGAAAGGGCCCAAAGCCTGGATGTCACATCCTTTGCCTCCTCACAGTACCAACTGGAGGTGCAATGCTGCTCATCAAGGCCTTGTTCCAATATGATTTATTCTTGATAAATCCATGTTTGTGGTATCTTATCACTGCAGCCTCTCAGTGCAGGAAAGATCTTTACACTCTCTCAAGGTATAGCAAATCAGTTTGTTAGTCTTTAATTCGCCTTCTCTTTTATGCCTCCCTCCTTTTTTAAAAAAAAGTAAGAATTATGTCCATCCTCTTGCATTCCTCTGGAATTCATCCTTCCCTACAGAGTGTTAATCACTACCCAGCAACAGCTCATCCTAATTTCTTAAATACTCCAAGGGTACATTTCAGCCAGCCTAAGGACTGCAGCACACTAACTCTGTTATTTGACCTGATCTATGACTATCTGGCCAGAGTTCTTGTCCTCTCATTAACTGCTGTTAATTGTATCAGAGATGCAATTACAAACTCATTATTTTTTAACATTAAAAAAAAGAAACAAGCTAAATGTTTCTACTCCTGTCTGCATTAGGCAAGAGATTGTATTTTCCCCTGTCTTGCATAAAGGAACTATAGTTATAGATGTATTATGTTGTTTCTTATGTACATCATTAATTGTAATTCAATTTCTTCCTTAGTCTTTTTGATAATTTCTATGTGCGGCCATATATATATATATATATTATTTTACAGCCTCCAACACCTTGTTTCTGCTTATGTTTTCTCTTTGATTTTCACATCGTTCAATAGCTCCTGGTGTTGCATTCTAGTGTTTTATTACAACCATTCTATTTTATTCACATTGACATGGATTGTTTTCTGGTCAGCTTTTTGTGTTTTGTCCCCTAGAAACTTGCAATTCTCCTCTTTGTATTTGTACTCCTCCCTATGAGAACCTGCCAAAGAATGTCTCTGGGTTTACTGAAGTTCACTTCCTTAGCTTGCTGTTATCAAGAAGCATGTAAATCCTCAGGCCATCACTACATCCAGGCTTCTGTAAGACACGAGCCATTGATCTGTCACATCAAGCCACTGCTGGCACATCATATCCTGTGTCTCTTCCAGAAGTTCCCTTTCTGGATGCAGTTCTTGGCTATCACACTGGTTCCTCCCCCTCCTGCCTCTTGTCTTCCCATGCCTTACTGTAATTCCCCACAGGTATCGTCCGCATGGTCTGAACATCTACTACTCCAGCTAGATGAGGGACTATATTTGTATTAGCTCCTGGCAATAGTAATTTATTAAATTCTGGAAGATCAGCCACTAGAGTGAATCTAACACACTCTGCAATCATGTTAAGCTCTCTCCCTTTTATCCTTTTCCTCTTGCATAGTGGCATTTAGAATGGCTTTATGCATAATGAAAATCTACTTTTACCACCCTTGATAGACAACAACTATTTGAAATGTCTATTCTCTGCAATGAAAATATCTTTGCTGAACTGCACCTGATGTGGGTTATTTCTGAGAGTCTGTTTCAGTCCTAAAATTAACTCCATATTAACTCCCTCTCACTGTCTCCCTAGATGCAGTCCTGTGCTTCCTAGGGCTCAGCTGTCTGGGCATCCCTAATGAAGTGACTTACACAGAAGCAAAAAAAAAACAAAGTATGTCACCCACTAGCAATTTTGGTTGGTGTGTTTGCATCCTGATTAGTTTACGCCTTCTGCTACATAAGGGAGAACATGGCAACAAATCCTAAAGAAGTGGGAGTGTCTGCAGCTGGAAAGGGAAAAAAAATAAGTGATTTCTTCAAAAACATCCTTCTGCTGCTGAAGACATTAAGGGGGGGAAACAAGTAGCAAGGGAGAGCATAACATACAATGTGGATAGCACATGGATAGACAACTTTAAAAGCTCAAAGTGATTTGAACTTTTTTTTTTTTTTGCCTTGTAAGTGGAAAAAACTAAAAAGAGAGAGCCCCTTTAAGTCCTACTGACATACTGGATCTGGTAAGTAACTGCACCCTGTGATTCACATTACTATTTTATGTGTTCCTGTTTTTATGCAGTGCTAAATGGCTTAATTACATTTTACTGGTTTATTCTGCTCACTTGCTCATAACCTCATTAATCTGACACACACTGTTTTTTTCCCAAAATAGAGAATACACAATCATTTTTGTATAATAGAGTCTCTAGGTATTTGCAACTGTCTGACAGGTATAATGTGGTTGAATTTGCTATTTATTAGGAAATTATCACCTCTGTATAAAGGTGCAAGTTATGAATAAAAAGCATAAACTGGGCAGACTAAGCTCTTTAGCAGCACATCAGGATCCCAGCTGATTTAAGTGCTTGGTGGTGCTGGTGGAGTGGAAAGGATGCACTGCTCAGTCTAATTATCATTATCTTACTTTCACATGAGGAGATAGATTGCTAGTGTTCACCCAGATAATTTCTAGGCCATAACTGCACACTTTTCAAGCTTGATCCCCCACTATTTGGCCCACAGCAGACAATGTGGCATGTCTGGTTCTGCTAAACAGAAAAGCAGAGTTGTGGGGACTGCAGAGCCCCCTCATCACAGCCTTTGTTGGGAGGTAGGTTTTATACAGCAGAAGTATGTTACCTGACGTGTCTGTGATGATGCATCTTTAGGTTTTAGTGCTGCAGATAAAGGGGAGTTGATTTGTTTTGGATCATTTTGTGTGAGATATGGCACAATGATGCAAACTGAAAGGTCCAGCCTCACAGAGATCAAATACAAGGCCAGGCTTGAGAATAGCTTGGAGAGCTTCCTGTGGTTGCCCCCATTGCTTTCCCCCACCCCTAAGCAGCATTCACTCATTATTTTAGCTATTTAATCCAAGTAGAAATAGGAACTCAGTGCCTGTGAGACAGGCAAAAAAACCCAAACAAACCAGCTTCTGAAACTCTCTCTTTCAATTAAGAGGTCTTCAGCAGAGACAAAAGGACTTGATTAAATTTAAATGCTGTAGAAATGAGATGTTCTGTCATGTCTCCGATCCCACCCTTGTGAATCTTCCTGCAGGAAAGATGTTGTGAAAACCTACTGGCCATTCCTGGCACTAGAAAAATTCAGTGAGAGTTCCTCTGAGAGTAAAATGGTATCCAGCAAGGACTTGGGACTTCACTAGAGGCATTCTGTCAGATTTTTATGTGATGGCTGTCTACCCATATCCCTCTGTTTTGCAGCAAGATGGTCTGCAGTTTACAAGCATGTAAAACACATGCACAAGGTTTCCACATCAAGTTGTGAGACACAATTTAAAGACACTGCTGATGACTTAACATGTCCTAAAAATGTTATGTGTACTACTGTTACAAATAACCCTTAAGGCAACTGCAAGTAAAAATAATGGTAAAACTCTGTTCAAACAACCTTGTCCTTTTTCTTTCTCTTGTGTTTTTTTCAGCACTGAGCCAGCAGTACACTGGAAGGCAGTGCTTACCTGAAATAGCTGTCATAGAGTTTAGAAATTGAAACTGGAGACACTCCAAGGAGAGATAGGGGTGGGGGCAGAGAGGAACCGGATGGGCAGCAGAATTCAAACACAAATCAGGGCAAAAGGCCTATCCTTTGCACTGAAGAAACATACCTTCCATTCCAGGGATCTGTCAAAAACTCAGTGGTTCTGTATAAGCCACTGCAGAGACCACAGAACTGATAGTGTCCTTTTAAACAAGCCATTGAATCTCAAGTAACACATTTGCATTGCATGACTCAAGAGACTGAGACTACAATAACAGAAGAAAGTACCAACTTCAGATTCAAAAGATATGCATCAATCTTTTTAAACTAATGTTAAAATAAAGAGCATTTCCTTCTAAATTGTGGGTTTTTTTCCTGATTGCTAAATTAATTTCTCCTGCTTTGTTTTTTCTTCAGCTGTATTTTTCCCTATCCTTTTCTTCTTTTCCCTTTTTTATTTTGAAAAAAAACCTCAGTCTTTCATCTGATTATATCAAAATGAAGACTGATCTTTTTTTTACTTTCTGCACAGCTTGTTAGCTAAGGTCTCAATCCTGCAAACTTATTTGCACAGTATAGCTCCAACTGTCAGTGAGCTGAACATCCCATGTAAAAAGACTGAAAGGCTTGGTTCTGCTCAGTTCACCCATCCATCTTGTCGATCCTTCTATATACTTTTTATTGAGATGTCTCTAAAAAAGTTGCCATGCACATAGGATTGGTTATTTTCTAAAGCACTTGATCTAAAGCAATAACAATCATAGGTGGTAGTTCCCATTGGCTCCAGAAAAGGTGCCTTCTGCTCTCACATGGAGTAACTTCAACTGATAAATTATTTAGAAATAAAAGGGAAAAGAAATATGGAAAACAATGGAATTAATTAGTCTTAGCTCTTCTACTTTAAAGACTCAAACTCCTCTCATTAGAATTCATCACATGAGGTCAAACAGAAATAAAACTTTTCCTCTTATTTTTGTACATTAAAATGTTTAATATAAATCAAAGAAATTGCAATAATTCATAATTTAAAACTGAAGCGCACATTTATATCACTGCAGGAGTCTTTTCCTGCAAGAACACTCTCATACAACCAAAATTTCCCAGCTTCAGTCATAGGTTATTTTAAAGCAAAACACAAGAAACTGATTAAAACAAAAAGGATCAACAAAACAACTATGTTAGATTGAAGTTTATCTTGTGAGAATCACCAAAGGTTTACCTTTACAGGATCCCATATGGTTTACAGGATCCCATATGGTTTAATAAACCTCTAAGACATCTTTCCTCAGTCATACTTCTTCCAAGGCAGTGAAGACAGGATAGAAAAGAAAAGGAAGAAGAAATGGAGAGTTTTTTCCATGCAAAGCAGTTGCAAATTATCACCTTTCAAAGTGCCCTTTTGCACTACTTCCAGCTGGTGATCCCACTACTGACAGTGTTGAGAATCTTGAACTAGGCTTTAGTTAACCCTGGGAATGAACCTGAGATTACAGAGGTATCAAAGGGTTGCTAAAAATTGAAAAGCAGCACTTTTACAGTCTGACTGATGATACAAAAAACTTGAGAATCTAAGTTAGGTGTATCCTAGCACACTTAAACTTGTTTTGCCTATTCAAGGAGTATTAAGAACCTTATTTCATTTAACCTGGTCTGACAATATAATGGCTCAAACCCAAAGACCAACCCCATCCATGCAGACACCATCGTAACAAAACACGTTTGCATGCAGGAGTACAGTTCAGTACCCCTTTCTCATCACAGTATAGTCCATTGTGGGGCGCATCCTCCTGGTTTAGTTCCTAAAATGGGCTCTGAAGTAGCTGCACGAGGGGGCTGTCACACATCTGCAGAGATGCTGTGCCATTAAATCTGTGCTGTACCTCTGAACCTCTGAACCTCTCCTGTGACCAGGGGTGGTCCTTCCACCATTTAACTCAAAAGTATTTCTGATGTCACAGCTAGGTCCAGCCCACAGATTTTTTTTTTTGCTCTACAGCTTCCCTTAAACCAAAACGCTGGGATTTTCCTCCATCAACCAAACCTATTCTATCTTTAACTCCAGTTTTGACAGCATAATTACATCCCAAGGTGAAGTGACAACTTTCAATCATCAGTTTTAACACATATGGGCATAAACAAAAGAAACAAACAAATAATTTGCTCAGCTTTTGCTTTGTGAGTAATAATTATTATCTCACATGTATCCTGATTCTTTAGGATTATCACTAATTTAACTACATATAAATAGAGTAGATAATTGGTGCAAGCCCCACTGGAGGCTGCTCTTGGCTCTAAGATGGATCCGCAAAAGAAAGTCTGGCAACTGGAAAAAGACAGCTCTAACAGCCACCTGCTTTGGATCTGGCATGAGTAGATGGACAGAGGCTTTTAGTCTCTTTCAGGATGCTACACTGCACAGTGGGGTATTAAAAACAGCAGCTGTGATGTCAACACGGTTCTTTGGAGTGCTTTCAAGCCTTGTTTCTTCTCCTCAGAATGGGCACGTTTCAGGAGCTACAGATAAATTTCAAGAAAGTACCAAAGGTTTCCTTTATGGTGTATACACTTGCAGTAGGATATTATTTTCACGTATGTTACAACCAAGTGCAAGCTGTAGATATACCCTTCTTTTCAAAACAAAATTGGCTCCCATGACATAGTCAGTACAGGTGCATCCGGATCCTCAGCACAGAAACACCACAGCCCCTTTTCTGGGATCCAAGAATGTGTTTACTTGCAAACGGTAATTTGCACAAGTACAAGTGTATTTTTTAAAAAGCACAGCTAAAGGAATTTTCTTCACTGGTCTGTTGAAAATATCTTTATAAGACTAGTGGTTAGTTTATTTAAGACTACTTCTCTGTGCTTTCCTGCTCTGTGACAGCCTTGGGAAGTGAAGTCCTGTGACTGTCACTACCCTTGGAGCTAGCTGGAGTGGCTGACAGGTCCTCAGCCTTCTGCCTGAGCAGATACCTACTTTTACTACTTATCAACAACCAAATCATGGCCAAAAACAGGCAGGAAAGGAGATAACCTGTCATTTCTAGCTCTGTAGGCACCCTAGTCCCTGAGATATAAGGGTAAACCTGGATGTAAGTGGGAGTGCAGTTGAATGGGATGAAGCTGGACCCTTCTGTTTTGCACTGTAGTGCAAACACAGGTGAAATTTGTAGTGTCAAATGAGATTTGTGTTTTTTTTCTCTTTTGTCATAACATCTAAGGCTGAAGAAACGCAAGACCTGTGGATCAGAACATATAAGAATACTTGAGGGAGACCCTGTGAAATCAGCCAGACATGTTTCTCACCATTTTATAGGACAGAAGGATGGAGGTGTACAAGCACATAGTCACAATAGTTCCAGCAATTTTCTTAAATCCATCTGCCTACACTACAGGGAATTTTCCATTTGAAAACTTAACACCAAACAAGAAATGAGGGTTGCTGAGGGCATTATGTAGAGCACAGGGCCTTGTAGTGTGACCCTGAGTACACCAGCTCTTACAGACTTTCCATGTGGATGTCTGTGCCTGCAAAAGAGAAGTGCATGTGTTGGTGGTAGATCAGACATCTGCCCACCTGTGAGTCGTGGATCTTTGGTCTCTTAAACCCACGTAATTTCAGCACACAATTTCCTTTGCACAAATGTTCGCAATTTAATTGCAGAAGTCTGGCCCTTGGTATTTTGTGAGTGAGGGGTATAACACTCTCAGATGTACCAATAACACTGGTGAAGGCAGGAAAAATGGAGACAGGGAAAACACACAGCAACTTATCTGTTTTGGTCTTTAAAGAGAGCTTCTACAATACTAGAAAAGTCCTGTATGAAGAAGCTGACAACCATCATAGAAATGGATTTTAATTGCTCTCTTTACTGTATTTTAGTATGATAGCAATTTTGTGTGCCAACTAAATGCAGTCTGAATTGAACAGTGCCCTGACAGAAGCTGCCAAGGTACTAGATCATTCTGCACAAATATAGGTATTCAAAATTAGATCAGGACATTTTTGACACTTGCTCTACCTCAAGTTGCTAGGATAGTGCTAATAAAAAGTTTTGAAATCCTCTCTGCAGTACAGTGTCTAAATCACAGAACAATATTCTATATTCCTTAAATAAACAATCAATATTAGCCACCTGGGAGAGCACCACTTGCAAGCTCTCCTTACTGTCCCATCCTTCTCTGCTTTAGGCACAGAATACCTGCTCGTGTGCTAACGCAGCTACAGAGGAGACACACGTGCACTTCTACAAATGTGCCACGCACCATTTCCCTCCTGCTGGAGCATCCTCTGCCAGGCAAATGTGAGAAGTGAGTACAGCATCAAGATTTTCGCTGCCAGTTTCCCTCCTCTACCAGCTGGGAAGAGTGAGGACAGGGGCAGACGGAACCGAGAGGCTGGTATCATCTCCCCAGCAACAAACCCGCCACTTGGCTGATGTTCCACCTGAGCGGCCTGCCGGGATGGAGAGGAGCCTGGCCGCTCTCTGTGGGGGCCTGCTGGCCACCATTGCTCCACTGAACTGGCAGCTGCTTCACTGATGTGAAACCAAAAATTAAAACTGTGGCAAACTCTTTTCTAAGTAAACTGAATTAAGTAGCAGGCGAGAGCACCTTGGAGCAGCTTCTTGCGATCCCAGCACTTAGCTGGCATCACTGCTGATAAGGAAGTGCAGGCAGCTCTGCTTTTCAATCTCCCTTTGTGGGCTTGATCTTATTACAGAAAACAAATTTACCAAGCATGAATTATCACTAAAATTCTTAATGCTCTGGCAGAGAAGAAAGCCTGATGCAGACGCCAGTAAATATGCACGTCTGTGGATGAGGATGCCTCTCCTCGGCACGCTACATTCTCTCAACTTTTGGCTATGTGCTGCCGCTGCGAGAATTATTCAAAAGATGGGCTGCAGAAAAAGGATCAATTAATCTGCTGAGCGAGCTTTCGAACCCATTCTCAATGCCGCTGACAGCCGGAGACCCCCTCCCTGCGCTTGGTAATTACCCCAATATTTCCTGCACGCTTGTTTAAACGGCTTACACTGGGGCTGCCTGTGAAGAGGAGCTCTCCCTGCGCTGATCTGAGGCAGGACAGAAAGGCAGCTTCCCTTATCGCTCTGCTTCACTCCATCTGCAGCCAGCGGGGCGCTGCCTAATCGCTGGCCCTGGGACAGGGACGAGCAGGCTGGGGGACGCAGATAGATGTCACTCCAAAGGAGACTGGGACTTTCCTACTGCGCTGGTGCCGCAGAAAACTCATCATGCTCTCGCTGTTTCAAAGGAGGGAGAGGAGCCCCTTTAAACCAGAGGCCTGTCCCTTAATTATACAAATGCAGCGATCAAAGTTATTATCTGTCCTTACAAAGGCCTGAGCTTTAATTGAATGGTGTGTTGCTACCTTTGAGAGAAAGTACTCCTGGAGAGCAAAGTGCCAGGAGGGGGGAAAATGGGAAAAGAGAGAGTGAGCAAGAGGAAAAGGGATGGTGTTTAACAAGGAGGCTGCTTTATATGGAAATGTAATGAATACAGTTGATAAAAAAAGGGAGAGACAAAAGTTGTGAAGTTTCAAGCTGTGAAAGAACTTCAAAGTGTATTCAAATGTCACATTGATTTTTCTTCAAACCTCTAAGTCGTAAGTTTTTCAAAAGAGGAATATGATCCCCTATTTTATCCATTAATGTTTAATCTACAAAAAGGGCAAAAAAGCACAATGTTTTCCTTTCACATGATATAATCCCTATATTGGAAGCTTATCTTTTTTTTTCTTTCCAAGCAAAGATTTTTTCAGTGTCTTTTAAAGTGGTGAGGTCTTCATCACATTTGTGTATTGTCTGTTTAACTCTGGAGAGTTCTGGGTCTGAAAACCTGCTTTAAGTTAAGTGGAGAAGAACCATAACCAGGTGGGACCTCATTACCACAATACTCCAAGCCAACCACAGCAAGGCAACGCTTCCTTTCCTGGAAGGAAAAGATGGGACAACTGTGGGAACAATCTTCAAAGAGACATGAACCAACAAGGTTTTGTGTCATGGTAGTAATATGTTGGCAAAGTAGTAGATTAAAATTATGCTAATTACTAAAGCAGCAACAAAACCTAATATGAACAACTTAGCTTTAAATGAAAATCGACAGCATAATGGTCTATCATCTTCAATGGCCTACTATGCATCTAGACACTAGAAAGAACCTATTTTATGCCCCAAAAGACTAATTACCAATTGTGTTATGTGTCTGCCACTCTGTGATAGGTTGATAGAAATTCCAGATAACATCTCTGAGAACAGAGCATAATTAATGCCAAAAATTATTAGAGGAAACAAAAGCTGATTTATGGTAAATTCTGAAAATCTCTAGCAGTTCTTACAACCTAAGCTCCTACAGCAATGCTAAGGAGAGGTTTCTGCAGCACTCACAGTTTAGTGATTACCCTGTAAAAATGCAAACCTCAAAAAGAGATGAATGCAAAGCAAAACAAATATATTTTGAGACATCTCAAAGGTTTTGAGTGAGTGGTTTCATAGTCTTCCAAAAATAGCTTTCATCATCTCTCACTTGGGCTAATCACAGCACTAGGGCTGCAGGAAGACCACAAAGCACACCTGTCCCAGGTGACTCACACGAATTTTTACACTTGGCAAAAGAAACTGTCATTGCTTAGGGACTTTTCTCCTTTTTTGTTGTTTTATTTGTTCTTAAGATTTAGCCATCATGTTGAGAAATCACGAAAATTGAATAAGTTCTTTTCTTTCTCTTGTCCAGTTCCCTTGCACGTGGATTTCAGTGCTAATAATACTAAATCCAAGCAGAATACACTCAAATCTATGTGGAAAATGGCCCAGAATTTGGATTTCTTACAGAGATTTGCATTTGGGCATCAGCTAGTAGTGGGAAGGGAGGACTGTCTCAGCAAGCTGCCTAAAATTGCTACTTTGTGGAGGAATCCTTAGCCAAGGTAATACAGGGACAGTATCTCAACTACACTTTGCTTTGAGACTGCAGCTCTGTCACTTTGTGGAAGGACAGGCAGGTGTAAAATACTGCAGTGCTGTGCCAAAGTACTTGTGAAATTATAAGAATCTATATTTTAATGATTATTTTGAACAGTAAAAGGTACTGCTGTACAATACAGGAGTTTCTAGTGAGAAAAACCTTTGGATACATTTCTAGTTAAGCCAATGTAAAATTTCTTTCAAAGGTTTCAGTAGCAATCCTCATATGCTTAGAGTGGAATTCTCCACTCTTTCTGCTGACAGTTTTGAAGTCAAAATAACCACAAGTAAAATTTGTGCTATAGGAACAGTGCTGGTACTGACTCTGGGGCAGCCTTACAGGTTTTCTTGAGGAAAACCTTTGGTGGAGCTAGCGTTTGCAACAACCCCTTTCCCCCAAGCCCTTTCTGCTTGAATAAGGCAGGAATAAGGCAGGCCTTCAGATATATCCTCCTGGGTTATCTAGATTGTAGATCAGTCTTTGCACACAGGGCTTCCAGTGTACTCTCTATGGGGACTTAGACTAGATCTAGTGCAAATGCAGGTGGGACATGTGAGCAGCCAGGGTCAGGGCTGAAAGTGTGATGCCTACAGAAGACAAAGTGAATTTTAAGAAGGAAGTTTTGCAGATGCCTTTGATGCCTGGTCCTGCTGACATGGATCTAGCAGGACAGAACTGTGGAGCCACCATGAAGTCACCACAGAGAGAAAATCTAAACCAACCAAGTAGGCACCACAATGGCACAGCAGAAAAGAAATAATTTACCTTTCCTTGCCCAAAGCATTCAGATGAATGAATAATTATTTTAAAACTGTCAGTCCTCTTTGGCTTTTTACAAGATTCCCAAGAGCTTTTTGCTCTCTGTGCTTCTCTTTCTTTGACCACTTCTGCTATCTCTGTTCACAGTTCTGTTCCTATTACTCGCTCACTGCTCATGCAACACTAATCAGGGAGATTTTCTCAACAGGTGGTTCAAGCCCCAGGAATACCTGCTAAATTTCTAACATAATTGGAGATAAGATCTGAATAATACTAAATGTAATTCCCCATCTCAGTATGGAAGTAACAATTTGTCTTGCTCCCGCTTTTTAATACAAATAAATGCTTCTTAAGAAAACCGAAATGTGCCCTTCTTGCACCACATTTTGAGTTACCTATGAGATAATGACATAAACTTCACAGGGAGAGGTTTATTTGTTATTAAATTCCACTGAAGGAAAATTTATCCAAACTAGAGCAGGATGCCCTGAATTTCCTGTGGTTACTGACTGAGATAAAGGACTCTTTTGGAGGCTGAGGAGAAAAAAGGGTTGCCATCAGACCTAGGGACCATCACAAATCTTAACTTGCTCATGCTCCATTTGCTCGGTGTATTTCCTTCACCCTGCCTATTGTAATGCAAGCACGCTGCATTTAAAGTGAAATAAATATCTTATCATGACAGACATTACTACTGCAGGTTTGGACACCTAGTGTGATAAACTCCTTCCCTGCTGCCTCCCAAGATGTTAGCACTGGATTTACATAATTTAGCTCAGTAACAGCAAACTCCCCCTCCAATGAACCCCTCTTCTAGAGACTCCTTTCCAGAAACTTTAAAAATCCAAGAATGTTAGAGCCATTCAGTTACGAATCTTCTTCTAGAATGAAATTTCCTACACAATTATGGCTGGTTTTCTTCCAAAGATTTCTATCATGCCAGAGAGTCATTATTTTCCCCTGTAGGAGATGCCATGGTTTGGTCTAAAATTATAATCATCTAAAACTTGGACTGTAGTTAGATTGTTAGTAAATTTCCTTGAAGCTGAGATTAAGCTCATCAGGCTGCTATTCTTGAAACTGATCTTTTATTCAGTTAAAAAAGAATAATAATTTCTATTTTAAGTACAGGCTGGATTTTCCCCTTTAAAAGGAACAGCTGCTATTTTTAATGATTTACTGCCAGTATCTTCTCACTCTTGCACTTTATTTCTTTCAGAACCCCCCGATGAAGACCATCTGGTTCAAGTGATTTACTGTGCTTGCATTTCATGAGCTGCTCCATGACATCCCAAATTAAGACAAGGAAAATATAGTCTGAATTTCAGGAAAATCTTTCTGACAAATCTATTAGACAGTGGAGTAATCTTTCAGTGGGAGTCTCATTGTCTGAGACATTTATAGCAAGACTGGACAAAGCATTGGTAAAATATACTTCAGGGGGCAATTCTGCATGAGCAGAAGGATAGCATAGATACATAACTGAAATTGAGACAGATATAAAATTTTAAGGGAATGATTTTCCATCAGGAAATGAAGTTCTGCAGACAAAACTAAAAGTACTTTACTAAACTGCGTGAATTTTGGTGAATACTATTGAAGGAAGAAATAAAAAGTGGAGGAATTTTAATATCAAAATTTCATATTAAAGTATTCTCTGCATAAAGAATTTCATTTTTAAATGAATTTTTTATTTATCCTATTTCTATGCTACATTCTGAAGCAAAAATCAAACTAAACGCTAAATCTTTCCAATTCAGCTCAAATTTACTGTTCTTCCCTCTATAATTGTACTTTCTAGAGAAATACAGAAAAGCATAGGTTTTTTCCTGTCGAAAATAAAAGCAAATAAGGAATACAACTTGACCACTGAAAATTGCCTTCCAACAGGCTTCTGACAGTTTTCCATGGTAAATGACATCTCTTTGTGTTCCACGTTTACAGGACATTTCTCCACATTTACCCTTTCACTTTGTCATTTCAGTGCCTTGTGCCTCAGTTCCTTCCAGATTAAAAGCAATAGAAATGTGCATTTTGCTCTGGCTGGACTGAAAGGCATTTCATAACAGCTTAGATATTTATTAGTGAATTTCTTTCTCATTCCACGTGGCTTGGCTACTTTCTTGTCCTCAGGTCGCCCTGCAGTTTTATTCTTTCATTGATGTGTTTTATCCTTCCAACTGTAATAAAATTGGAAATCTTAATCACAGTTGAAATAACTCCAAAGACAGACTTGGAGAAACAGTCAACACTGAGGTGAACTGTGTATCTTTTTCTAAAGTGTGGCTGGTCACAATAGTTCATTGAAGCCTTTCTATCCTTTTCAAGAGTGAGACAAAATACAGGTTCCTTTTTTAAACAAATCAACTTTCAAAAGTGTCAAACCCCATATTAAATTTTAAAGTCCTGGGATCTGGGCAATGCTTAATAGCACTCAAAATTACTGTCCTTAGAAGCAGAAAGTCTCTATATTTGAAGACTGATTGTTGCTTCCTCTTTTCTAAAGGAAGCAGCTTTCTGAAAGTGGTTTGCTTACCCCTTGATCTACAATGACCCTTTTGGGTCTTCCCCTCATTTAGTCTCTATTTGAAGCCTAATATCTTCCACAAACTTAAACCAAGAATCTGCAAAACGCAAACATGCCTGGACTCCCACTTACATTCCTCCCACAGTGAGGTTTTCTCCCTTTCCTCTCAAAAAATGCTCTCTTCTGCCACCAGTTACCTCCTGCTCTCAGTGGCAAACCACCTTGCTGTCTCTAATGAGCCAGCCCTTCATGCTTCCCACACACATCTTTCCTCCTTGGAGATGATCGGGATGACTGGAGGGTTCCCTTCCTGTTCTCTGGGCTCCATCTGTGTTTCACAGAGGACTGGCAGGGGGAAGCATTCTTGTCCCCATCTGCAGAACCAAGTTGCCTGCAGGCAAGCACCACATCCAGCCATATCTGATATCTTAGCAACTATCTGATCATACTTTATAAGGGTAAGGTTGCTAAGGTTCCCGAGCTACCACAGGTGGTTTTGAGGAACTTCATCCACCCCTCCTTTTTATTTTATCAATGCTTTGTCCAATCTTGCTATAAATGTCTCAGACAATGAGACTCCCACTGAAAGATTTTATCCCAGTAGAAGGTAGATTCAAACTGGGCATCTTCTGGCATTACCTCATATGATGCTCTGCATCAAGAGACACAGGCGTGAAATAGGGTATGGAGAAAGAAGGTGCTTGGTGGCCCTATTTGTCAGCTTTTTAACAAAGAGAAGACTAAAAAAATAAGTACCTGGAAGCTCACACAGCCTTGAGAGAGAAACTTCCCTGAAGCTGAGCTGCAGCACGGAAGGTGGAAGGAGATCTCTGGGTTCTTTTACAGGTAGTGACAGAGAAATAATGTCCCATGGCTAATTTGGTGAGAAGTGTGAGAAAAAGGAAAGCCCCAGATAGGTAGAAAAAGGTAGTAAATGTGATTGAAAGATTGAATTTCTGAACAGTTTCTTGTCATAGTGCACATAACCACATCAGGCTGCAAGGAAAAATCTGCTGTAAAACTGAAATTACAAGCACTTATCTATACCAACTGTAATATAAATGCACCACTCTCACACATTTTCAACATGCTCCTGGATTGCTTTAGGCAATATTTGAATTCACTGTGCGGCTTTTTTTTCTGTATATTTTGCTACATATATGGGAGAGCAAAGAGTAAAACTAAAGTAAGAGGAGAATAGCTGAAACTTAAGTCCTAGAAGTATAGGCAATGGATCAAGAAGAACATTCTTATTTCATCTTTGATTTAAAAAGAATAAATGGAATCACTTGCTACTCTACTTATGCAAAAGAAAAAATAAGGCAACCACTACCAATTTTACTGAATCTACATTAGGAAGAACAAGTCTCCTGTGAAAACAGTGCTGAGGTATAATTGACTGTGTTACCTTCTAGCTTAAGGGGCTAAGTTATTGCCAGATCAAAGAGGTCAAGTTGTAAGTAACAGTGGTTATTTCAGATTCAGGGAATGCCATTAAAGTTAAAAGCAGTTGTAATGCAACTTAATGCCTTTGTCTGTTTTATTTACCTCTTATTCCTAGCATTTAACAAAAAGGTTATGGAAAAAAAATAGCCACCTGTAGGCAGAAAGGAATTTCATTATGATCTCACTTTTAATTATTTAGTGTTAAATGGTTAGATTCTGACACTCTTATTCACATTATTGCCTTACTCCATAAATACTTTATCTAGTTTCAACAGTACTATATCTTTACCCTCATAAAATCAAAAGGATGGGAATTTCACTTTTAAATTCTGCAGGAAAAAAATTACCACATTTTATTCTGGATCAGATCTACTGATTGATGTTTGCTGTCCCACAGGGAACAGGACAAAATGTTTCTAATTCTTCCTTTGGTTAGCATATATCTCTTTAGATACATAACTGATTCCATGAGTGGGCACACTGTCAGTAAAGCATTATCTTTGGACGTATGTCACTTACCTTGAAAGCAATATTTTATTATCAAGCTAAAAGTCATATGTCTTTTCCACTAAACGGGAGAGGTGAAAATCAAAGGAGAATATTGCAAATTACCTGCAAACGGCCATGCTATCCACTGATAGCAAACAGATCCATAATGCAAACAGAATGCACAGTGCACAAAAAGCAGTCTGCACAATTCCAAACCCAAAATCTAGGCAACTCCATTAAATACCTTCAACAGTTGAAGTCAATTAATTTGGACTGGCAGCATACAAGTAGCCTTATTTGTTTTATTTACGAGTTACTTGTCTCAGGTCTCACCTTCTAATAGGAGCTTAGGCTGGTGCTTCTAAATACATGGCTTCTTGAAAGTGAATTTTAGTGCTCCTGAGAGATACTGCAGTTTGATTTCTGACTCCAGGTCACAAGACTATCAAGTGAATTTCTATTTTCTCACTTTTCTGGGCAAGCAGGTCAGGGGGTCTCCTGTGAGACTGATTAAATTAGACAAAAAGTGGATCATGCTCTGGTCTGGATAAAAACACATGCTTGAGAGTCACAGTAGTAAAAGCTAACACTAGTCCAAATAGTCTTGTAAGGGGTAGGAGGACTGGAATGCTACTAGCTTACAAGAACATTTTAATTACTATAACTGTATTTCATCTATACAGAAACACTATAAAACGCCTGTTGGAATATTTTCATGCCACATCTAGATTCATTAGCTCATTTAAAACGCAGTGCTAAAACTAGTGCATTAGCTGAGGTCATTACAATACTGCTATCAGATAATTTCGGTGCTTACGCTAATTAAAATGATGGTACTATAAAAGAAGAAACCCATCTTGTGAGGCTCAAAGGCTTTTTTGGTGAGAGGAATTACACTCCCTTGGCTGCAAGCCCCTGTCATCTCCCCTGAAGGGGGCTGCCCTTACTGCAGGCCCTTGCTAGGGGTAAGTATAAACATATTTGTAGAAGCTGGTGTTCCAGGCAATACAGAAATACTGTCAACTAAATATTGTGTGTTTGCTTTTCCAGGGAAAGGACAGTCTCTGGAGAAGTCACCTAGGTTTCTGTAGTCCCTGTCATGGTAGACACCAGGGAAATCCTGCAGACCACTTCAACTGACTTTCCTGTGACCACTTTGAATTTTGAATCCCTACTTTAAATACTTTTAGGCATGGTGTGACTTGATTTACCTCCAGAAACTGAGATTTTTTTTTCTCCTAGTTTTCTTTTTTTCACAAGCACTGAGGTGAAAGGGGAGAAAAATGCTAGCAAATGTTAAAAACCCATTACGAGGTTCTCCCAGGTGCTGCAGTCCCCTATTGCTACCAGGAGGCAATAAAGCATTTCATACTTAAACCCAATGATGTAACTTCTCTAGAATGTAAAATTACTTTTACTCCCTGCAGCATGGCTAACAATAAAAAAACAACTCTGACATAGCTTTAACATTTGTAAAAACTGCTAGTTTACAAATTCTTTTGATATAACTGCTATTTCAAAGTCTACTAAAGGTTATCACAGATTAAGAGTTATGTACTAAATCTGACTGGCCATTACAACATAATCGCTAGATACTGATGATGAAATCATCATGGAGGTAAGATAAAATTAGCTTCAAATTCTTAGCTTTACAGAGAAAATTTCATTATGGATTTAATTTTTTTAAAGCTTCACAGTCAGAAAAAACAAATATGAAGACTCATCAGTTTTTAAATGTATTTTCTTCAGGAGAAGTTACTGAAGCAGAACATGAACCAGCCTGTTTGTAGTTTTATGAAAGAAATATTCAAAGTGTAGTTTAGACCTTTCTTTTCATAGAGATCATGTTCTATCTTCTATTCCTTCTTTACTATATTGTATCGAGAACATAAAAGTCATATTGGCTGTGATTATAAGAGATTATATAGTTTTACAGCTTCATACACAGGAAAGTCCTATGATGTTTCTGAGCAGATTAGAGAGCATACACAGAAATTATGTCATTTCAAAAAATGAAGAGGAGAATTGATTTTCATTGAGTGGAACAAAATTTTAATGGCTGAGATCATAAGTGGAATTCAATATGTGTCAGAACTTCACACTTTAGGTTAGGAGTAAAGCCACACCTTCCTTAGGGAACAGGTCTAGATGAGATTCTGATGACTGCTTAAGTAAACTTGAGTTTGGCAGGTGCGGCGTGGGTTTTCGCTCTCCCTGGCTGCACGCGGCTCTTGGGAGCCCGGCTGTGGCGTAGCTTCCACGTGCTGCCGGGGTTTGCTGCCGCGGGTTCCCGGACACGGCTCCGTGTCTCGGGCGCGTGGGCTGGCCAGCCTCTGTTACCGTGCGCTAGGGGTCCGGCAGAATTTGTCGGAAATGGACAAAAGGAATTTGTCCATTTACTCCGTGCTTGGCAGGAACGGTTTATTGGTCACACATGGCGCGGTTCGATGGAAAGACGCGACCGCTCCTGGCACTCGCATGGGAGAAAATGGCGTCTGGGTGCCGGCGGGATAGGGTTTTATGGAGGGGCGGGGCGAGAGGATCCACGGCCTGCCACCCAATAGGGGCGGCTGCCGTGGCGGTGACGCCAGCAACAGCGACCAACCTGAGAACCCCGCAGGGGCGGGCACCGAGCCGCGGGCTGAGCGGGATAGTGTGGCTTGGGGTGGCCAGCACGGGGTTTCCTGGGGCCGGACGGCAGGGTGGTTACAGGAGCGGCAGAGGGGTAAGAATCCGGCAGCGTGGGGCCAGAAACCGTGGGGGGGAACAACACGGGGGAAACGCGGGATTACAGAACTTGACTTATTTTAACATAAATTAAAAACCCTAATCTAAACCCAAACTCTGGGATGCAACATCTCCCCGCTTAATAAAATATAAAAAGAAAGCAGTGGTGTTGATTCAGTCTCTCAAGTGGTGGCCTCTTCTCCCAGCTTCTTCTGCTGCTGCAATTGTAGTGACTGCTACGCAGGTGGAGAGGGTCTGGAGATGGTGCTGGGGCTGGTTCTTCTCAGGGTGTTTAGGGATAGGGAAACTGGGACAACTTTATTACAAACATGGGGATTTGGGACACACACAGACTGGGGTGGCTGGACAGTTTTTCTGGGGCTTTGGGGAAAAATATTTTTTGAGGAGATCGTAGGGTCCTTTTTCTTTTTGCGTCGCCTGCGGTTTGATGCAACCCCCCGATTGGTGGGGTCATCTGCCTCACTCAAAGGCACCCTGATGTTCTGAACTACCACCTGCACAGTTACTTGATAAATCCCCTTAAGGTGCTGTGGCCTGCCTTACTTTTATCTTCACGCGAGGCAGGTGCGCGTTGTTTTTTCAGTTTTTTGGGGGAATGGGGTCTCCCTCCCCCCCTCTCCCCCCTCCCACTGTCCCTGGGGGTGCCCCGCCCAGAAATGGACACTGAACAACAAAATGTCCTCTCTGATTACAGTGGAAGCACTGGCGTCTTGCTGGAGGCTGCTTCGGACCAGCGTTCTTTGGAGGCACGGCATCCAAGGCAGCAGTGTTCATGGATGCCGCTTCCAGGACAGACTTGTCCTGAACCTCCGATCCCTCTACATGCCTCTCATCTGTCGGCTCGACCCGTTCCACGGAATCTGGAAAATGCTCAGAGACCCACGTCCCCCTGCTTCCCTCCCTCCCGGGTCTCCGGGAACCATGGGACTGCAGAGTCGGGGGCTCTTGTTCCCCCCTCCCTCCTCTTCCCTCCCTCCCGGGTCTCTGGGATCCATGGGAATGTGGAGGCAGGGGTTCCAGTCCCCCCCCCTCTCCTCTTCCCTCCCGCCCGGCTCTCCGGGGCCCATGGGAAGATGGGGGTAGGGGTTCCCGCTCCTCCCTCCCCCCTCTTCCCTCCCGCCCGGATCTCGAGGACCCATGGGAAGATGGGGACAGGGTGCGGGCAACAGGACGGGGGCTGCCTCCCTCAGGCAGCAGGGTGGAGATGGCAGAGCTCTCCCTGGTGGGGGAGGGCGGAGTCGATGACTCAGCAGGGACGACATGCAAAGGACTGGAGGGAACGCCCATTCGAGGGAGAACAATGGGTGAGGGAGTAACCTGACCTCCCGAGGGGGCAGCGCCCACGCCCACAGGGAGGCAGGTGGGGGTTGGGTCAAAGGTGGGGACACCAGGAACAAAGAACAGAAAGGGGTTGTGGGAAGAAGAGACCCTGCCATGTAGCCGCCCTCCATCTTGGGAAGACAAAGGGATCAACCACGTGGCCTCGGCCTCCTCAGAGGAACAAAGAAAGGGGTTTAAAGAAACAGAACTGCGCGGGGTAGCGCCAAAACTGGGATTTTCAACTGGGAAAAAGGGATTGGAAGGAGGGTTTACGGTCGTGGCCTTAGCGAATCAACCGATCTCGCTAAGGCGGGGACGCCGGGGTGGCTTGGGGGAGCCAGGAGCACGGTCCACGTTTGTGGAGCTGCCCTGCGTCTCAGACTGACGGGGTATCCCCCCCCCCCGCCCACCAGGGTTAGGGGAAGAAGGGGTAGGAGAAGGGGATGGGGAAACAGATTCAGGGAGAGTAACAGATTTTCTGGATGGTTCTTTCCTTTCCCCAACCGAGTTTCGCGCGGGGTCTGATTTTACTACATCTGAGATCAACAAATGGAATTTAGGGAAGCAGTCGTCTATGGAGGGATCCCTACCGATCCCTTCTGCTAGCCTTTTTCCCACTTGCTCCCAAAATTCTGTTTTGCGTGCGTCCTTGGTAGACAGACGGGGGAAAGCAAAGAACAACCACCGGACAAATTTCTTCACTAATTTTTTTTTTTGGGTAGGGGCCCTACACCAAAAGGATTTCCTTAACTTGGGAATAAAATTCCTTTTGTTGGGCAGATAGCACGGTCCCCTTGCTTCTTCCACCCAAACCACCTCACCCCTGGGGCAGTAAAAAAGAAAAAAAAAGCAAAAAAACACAGGCGACTCCAGCGGCTGCCGTTCGTGCTGCGCGCCGCACGTCCCAACCTCGGAAACATGGTCAGCCCTCCCCGTATTAGCTGGACACGTTTCCACGACTAATACTTACCAGACTGAAGTCTCTGCCAAGTAAAGCTGCCACCAGGGTCCGGGAGTCCCGGGAAGTGTCCTTTCTTCTGCCCTCCTGGCTGTGAAAGTTTGCACTTCCTGTCCCACGCAGAACACACTGTCTGGTCCCCCGTGGGCGACAGAGACTTCACTGACGTACTTTGGAGAGCTCCAGCACGGAGCTGTGGTCCGGTGCGGACCGCTGCCCGCTCTGGCTTGGCGGCGGTGCTCCCCCCTTGGCGGTGGCGCGGCCCCTGGCCGGTGGCGGCGGGTCCCGGCGCCGTTCCTGGAGCTCCGCGGTGAACCTCCATCCACGTGATCAGCTCAGCACTGGCCTCGGCACCACGTTGGGGCGCCAATTGTGGCGTGAGTTTTCGCTCTCCCCGGCTGCACGCGGCTCTTGGGAGCCCGGCTGTGGCGTAGCTTCCACGTGCTGCCGGGGTTTGCTGCCGCGGGTTCCCAGACACGGCTCCGTGTCTCGGGCGCGTGGGCTGGCCAGCCTCTGTTACCATGCGCTAGGGGTCCGGCAAAGAGGTAAGGAATTTGTCCATTTACTCCGTGCTTGGCAGGAACGGTTTATTGGTCACACATGGCACGGTTCGATGGAAAGACGCGACCGCTCCCGGCACTCGCATGGGAGAAAATGGCGTCTGGGTGCCGGCGGGATAGGGTTTTATGGAGGGGCGGGGCGAGAGGATCCACGGCCTGCCGCCCAATAGGGGCGGTTGCCGTGGCGGTGAAGCCAGCAACAGCGACCAACCAGAGAACCCCGCAGGGGCGGGCACCGAGCCGCGGGCTGAGTGGGATCGTGTGGCTTGGGGTGGCAGGCACGGGGTTTCCCGGGGCCGGACGGCAGGGTGGTTACAGGAGCGGCAGAGGGGTAAGAATCCGGCAGCGTGGGGCCAGAAACCGTGGGGGGGAACAACATGGGGGAAACGCAGGATTACAGAACTTGACTTATTTTAACATAAATTAAAAACCCTAATCTAAACCCAAACTCCGGGATGCAACAGGCAGAAAGCAGTTTTACCTGAATTAAGAACCACATACCCCCTAATGTGATGTCTAAGTCCAGTGCCACTATAATAACCTAGTGTAGAGCATAATAACCTAGTGCAGAGCATGGGGAATTTTTCTGAGCTTTTTGATTTGATTTCTTTTTTTCAGCAACTCATCTAATCTGATATAAATATTGCTGTGGATGCCTTAGAGCTTGTATACCTGGAAACATTTACCCACCAGCTACAAAACAAGGACAGTTTTTTCCCTTAAAACTGTGACAAGATGACTTCTCCAGATGGCCTCCAGCCCTGTGTATCCAGGAGTGGGTCTGAAGTGGGACTTTGATTAAAAAGCTCTGTTTCATAACCAACTTTTAAATCATCCATTCTCTAGAATTAGACCTTTTGATTACAGAAGGTGTTAGCAGTCACGGGTCCGAGAGAAAGATGGGATCCAAAAAGTGTCATGAGTCAATTAGACATTAAGGTGCTGTTGTGGATGGTGAACTCACATAAGTCTTCTGTTCAATAGTAGATACCAAGGAAAAGCATGCGAAAATGCCATTAGGGTGGAAAACATTATAGGGTGGAGGAAAGACTAGCAAAAGAGGGAAATAGAATTTAAGACTAAAAATTAATAAGACATCATTCTCATAGGTAGAAGAGAATAACTCAGGGTCAGTGCCTGGATCGATGTACCCATTAACATGAGAGCATTGTGGCACTGAACTGAAGATTTAATTCTTATGCTCTGGCAGGGACAAAGATAACTGGGAGACCAGACAAGGGTTCCATGGAAGCAGAGTAGCAGAGCATATCACTTGTATCATTTTGTTGTGATTGGATATTGGGGTACCTCTAGGTTCTGAGAGCACAAAAGCTCTGCGTTCCTGGCTTGGGCCACACCTCTGCTGTGTCTGGACTCCGCATTCAATCAAGAGCCAGGCATGGACCTGAATGTCCTGTTGGTAAGGTCATTGAAAGGATACCTGGATACACTCCCCAAAACTAACCTCAGGTCATCTTGTTAGGCAACTTGCTTTCAACAAGGTGGTGATAAGCAGCCTGTGACAGGCTGCACTCCTTGCCAGCCACCATGTGTGTTCCCAACAAAAGACAGTAGGAAGTTAAGAAAGAAACTGAGGTAGGAGGTCAACTTCTGATCTTTAGTTTACCTTGGCTTGCATCCAAGATTCTCAAAGGAAAAATGAGATGCTAAAATTTTAATTCAAAGATGGTATAGTATTCTCAAACACATTCAGGAAAGGGGATAATGTAATTATCAACAGCATTTATAAACACTCTGAGTAAAAATATGTATGCATGTCTGAAATAAGCGTTTTACCTAAAAAGAAGAATTTCTTCTGCCGTTTTCTAACTGAAACCTGCCCTAACAGTGTGAATTTTAGGCCCTTTTGAAATAAGGTGACATTTTTATACAGGTGTCCATAAAGTGATGCCATTCCATTTATGAAAATGGCAGTGGAGTCTACTTTGTTTGTTTGTTTGCAAACTCTCCTTGGTATTATCTGCCAAACCCCAATTAAACATACTTTGGTATCATATAAAAAGTGTGCATACGCACCAACTAAGCAGAAGACTTAATTAGCTGAAATATGCCAGCTCCATACCAAGGGAACTATGAATATTCATTGGCTCAGTTACAAAACAGGTAATCAACTATTCCCTTTATGTATTATGTCAATAGCACCATCAGTTACTGCATATTTTCTCAGAAAGCAATTTTTAAAAAAACATTCCAAGTGCATAGTTCATGCCTCTTGAGAATTATACACACACATACATACCATCTATATGCATTTAGGAATATAAAGAAGCATGCCTGAAATTATTCTGAGCTTCTGAACACCATGAGACATTTAAAAATGTGAGAGTGCAATGGTCCTAGAAATTGGACTTGGCAGTTCACTCTGAGTGTCGTTCGTACACTCAGGACTCAAAGCTGCAAGTACACAGCAGCACCACATATTTTGCAAGCCCATGGGACACTTATGCAATCAGACTCAAGGCATGCAGAGTCACTACTGAGAAAAGTTGTTCCTTCAGGCTGAAAGGGGAGTAGGAAAGTAGAGCATGGAAGAGGAAAAACCAGTTCTAATGCAGAAACAAAGAACAAAAATTTTGCTTTGCTTGCTGTTGGTCTGTATGAATAAGAGTCATGCCTTTTTCTCACCCCTTATTTCATGGAGGTAAGGTCTACAAGCAGCTGTATTACTCTACAGCTTTGCTGAAACTTATTATTTACTGCTGTATGTCACCACTTAAGGTTGTTGTGCCGTGTGTGAAAATCACCACAGATGACAGAGAATGAGCCCCTACATCTCCCTAGAACTAGCCCATATTACTTTGGCATTTTCCCATGATAGCACTTAGCATTTTCCTACTTAAAGACCTAGTGATTAAGAATTAAATTGCTTGTAAGAAGACGCCTTGCCTCACTGAATTGTTCTTAGCAACAGTTACTGAAAGGTCTCTGAAAATTACCAGTGGTGGCCAGTATTTCTCTTCCTATGGACATCTGTGAGACAGCTTCAGGCCTGGGGGAAAAGGGAACACAGAGGAAAGCAGATGCTATGCCAAAACCAGAACAGCCATAGGGCTGGTGGCTTCTGGATAAAAATGAGCAGGCAAAACCAAATCCTGTCTATATGTCAATACAACCCATATCGTCTTGTTAGCTCTCACTTAAATATATAAATATTTATTGGTCTGCTAGAGATTGAGGTCACTTGTCTCCATAAATTCTCAACAGGTACATGATCAAATGTGAAGGTTCATTTTCATATTTATTGTATTACCAAAAATGCAGTGCTATTAGCATCTGCTTCATATGATCCTTATTGCTGACTGCAGAGAGAAATGTTAGCAGCTCTCTCTAAACTGCAAAAATAACAACTCTCAGGAAAGATGTTAAATCAGGGTAGCTACTATGCTTCTAAGTAGATAATATAGCTATTGTATGATTTTTGGGATTCTTTCCAAGCTTGTTTGATGATTAGTGAAACTCAAGGTATTCATAGCATTTCCTTTAGTGCCAGGTATTTTTGTCTTTACAAATAATTTTCTTGCATTAAGGCCATCAGGCTCTGTTAAACCAGTTATGCTTTCCAGGTTTTTAGGTAACAGTCAACAAATAGCATGTAATTATGCAACTGAAAATGTTAGAGAATTATTAAGGTTGGAAAAGATCACTAAAATCATTGAGTCCAACCATTAACCTATGGGAATGGAAAAAATGCCCCAGAAGAAAGTTTTAACACTTTAGTTTTGTGAAACTCCTGTGCATGGCTGGAGAAAGAGGGGTGTGTGGCATTTCACAGGACACAGAAAAACCAAGTCATTTCCCTGGATCTTCTCTTTCACACTGCCTGACGCTGAGCTGGGACTTCCCAGAATCACAGACTGTTTAAGTTTGGAAGAGACCTCTGGAGGTCATCTGATCCAATCCCTCTGTTAAAGAGGCTCACCTAGGGACAGGACCACATCCAGCCAGCCTTTGAATATCTCTAATGGCACAACTGAAACTGTATAACACAGTTGCAATCTTGCATTAGGAGATGAGAACTATAAATATATCACGATAGTGAAATACAAATGGAGAGAAACAGAAACTGGTTCTTCCACTGCTGCTCAGTACAGGGGGTTCAGTGAACACAGGCATTCCTGCTCATTTCCCCAGACTTTGATCTGTCTCCCTTGAAAATTTACAGTCTACACCCAGCCTTTCACATCCTTCAGATCCTTGCATCCAGCTTTATTTTCTCATCTCTTCTCTTTCACTTTGCTGCTTCCTAGCTGTTAGTATACTCTTTCTCTACAGCGAGACACAAGCCAGTCATGCAGACATTGCCATGCCCATTTATCGCTGGATTCTGGCTTTCTTTTTATTTATTTGTCTGATCTTCTTTTCTTTATGTGTGCTATTTCATCCTCCTGTTTGCCTAGTCTCAGCATCTCCTTTGGGCCCTGTTCATCTTTCCACACCTATTTTCTCATGTGTGTTTTCCCCACTCGGCTAATTCCTGATTTGATTAAATTTTGTGTGTTGTACAAAAGCACCCACAGTCCAAAAAAAAAAAAAAACCCAGTCCTGGTCTCTTCTAATTTCTCTTCCTACCTTCCTTTTCCTGAATCCAATAGCTGATTCCTTTTTCTACCATCTTTTTTTGTTACTTTTTTCATAAACAGACCTACACCCTGAAGCTAGAACAGATTTTCTGACATGCAAGCTTTCAAAAGCTTATAGCCTTGGAAAACTTGTCTGGTACCATAGTCCTCCATGCCCTAAGTTGTACTGACACAACTCTTTATTAAGACACATGTTAAACCACATCACTGAAGCTTCCAAAATAGAAGTGTTTGGCTCATTGGATACTATCTCGAAGATATTAAAAGAGAAATATGACCAACATAGAAAATGTCAATCTTCATTTGAAGGAATAAAAGTTTAAAAGTACTTGAGAATGTTATCATATAATGCACACATGATGTTGGAGAGCCTTAAGTAAAAATCCCCATGTGATTCCTAGCAAGATAAGGCACAATTTATAAAATATTCTCTTTTCTGTTCGTTTCAATATCCTTGACTTTGCTGTAAAGCAAATCTGTAGTTTAATGGTAAAACCTGTAATGTTAGTAATCCCCTGAAATAACTCAGATTACTGAACCAAGGAACATCTGCAGAGTGCATGGTCTGTTGCCACTCAAGGAGTAACATGAGACCTGTTGCCTTTACAAATATGTAATTTTTTAAGTACGTGCTTGATCTCAAATGATGAGGAGGAGATGGCATGCATTTTCTGCCTCCCTGTGTGCACTGAGGAAAATAGCTTTAAAGTAGAAAGCCAGCGCTAAAGATTTGTGCTGGGAAGTTTTCTGTTTGCCTACCTAACAAAAATGAATTATGCACAATAATCCAAATACTGTTTAGCCTAGAAAAAACCCTTTAATATTAAGAGATTACTGAGAAAAATAGAATGAACTTTCAAGATAGGAACACATCACTGCTCTTTGACTTTACCAAGCAGATCATGCAAGCAATTATTAAAATGCAATTTTTCTAAAAGAAAAAAATGCAAAAATAATTGGGCTATTTTGTTTTGCAAATTCAGCAAATGCTCTTAAAGACATGACATATTCCACTTATATGGATGGGAAGGCAAATTACTTGTTTCTTACCAGCATCTGTTGATCATGGCAGATAGGACTAACCATTCTATACATCTACATATTCCCAAATCATATAAGTGGTAACTTCATTCTCAGTTTCAGAAGATCTAAAAACTCAGCAAAAGTGATCACTGGATGCAAAGATATTCTTGTGATGTTTGTGTTTGCATCAAAACTTCTAAAAACAATTCTCAATAGGTAAGTGAAACCAAAAGAGGAAAGCATGCTGCTAATTTAATCAGAGGAGATACTGACCAGCTAAGGAATATAAAGAAATTGAAATCATCTAAGATTAATTTACACGGATTACATTTAGACAGATAAATTATAGTGCACATTTTTTAAGTATAAAAAAGAACAAATATAAGAAAACTCACCCACCAAAGAAATCAGTTATAGCTAACTCCTTTCCCCTCTACCTCCAAATTCCCACACACATGCTGGTGTTTTTTAATTCATTGTAAACAGGTGTTATAATTTAACCAGAAACAGTATTTTCACTTAGTAATTTTGTACTTTAAGGACTTGTTTAACACTGTATGTACATTTGCAATGAGCATCCTACTCATCTTCTGTATAAGTTATGGAACAGAAGTCATTCACTAAGAGATCTGTTTACTCAGCTTCATCCCAGTTTCTCTGTAAACTTGTATGGAACTTCATCCCTATAGTTAGACCTATGCTGGATTATGATGAAATTTGATACATAACAGCACAGATATATTGCATACTTCCTCTTTCATGTAGTTTCTGTCACTGACTCTCCATAATCATGTACATGTTCAGCCTGTTTCAATTGTTTCTCCTAACTTCTCTTTTATCAAGGCATCTTCCATAGCTATTAATTTAATTTTCCACTCAGCTCTTGTCTTTTTACTCAAATTAATGACTATTATTTACCTCTCTTGTTGACATTTATGTATCCTCCATGCTACACAAAAGGCTTTCCTTTATTTTGGGCTTGGGTGCGGGATGGTGTGCACATGCATACATGTTTCTCTGAGTGACCCAACCCTTCTAGAAATACATGCAGAGTCTTGAAAAAAAGGTCAGGGGCATACAAGAAAAGCATTTTCTTTAAAATATTTCATTTTGCTGTCAGTCTTATCCAGATGATCTTGCTTTGTCTAACAGAATATAGGCAGCCCTGTGCTGAAAGTATGTGCACATAGAAGAGATACCATCATCTGAAAATCAGTTGTAAGAAAGACAACTGGATCAAAGCAGGATTAAAATTTCTAACAGAGAGATAAGGTTAGCATTATAAGATCACTGAATAGTTTCCCACCCTATTTTTTGGCAGTATAGCATATTATTATTTTCTTTTTTATTTCCTGCAATAACCTTTTTGCCATTATACAGTATTTAATAAATAATTCTTTACTGATTTCTTAGAATTCAGAGGAGAAGATGAATAGATAAAGGTCTGAGAATAGACATAAACAAGCTCTTCCACACTTTGGGAGCTGTAGTTCAATGGATGTATTTAGACAAGCATTTTTACAATAAAAAGCTATCCTACAAGTGTAGTACTGGCATCAGTGTATGAATATGAAACAGGAGACTTTAAATTCAAGAGGAAATATTGTTAATGAGGAAGAACATGCTTTCTTGCTGAGTTACAAGTTGACTCTCCCATTACAGAGTATCACAAATGTGCTGAAATGAATCCCAAGTAATGCATCTCCATGATTATTGCAGTCATTTAATTCACCCTTTCTGTCAGGTCTTTTCCTCCTATTAGGAATTATTAATAACTCATATATAATTTCACACTGCTTACCTTTTCTACAAGGTTGGCTGATCTGCATATCGGCTGTTCACTAAAATCCTTATGCTGTTGAAAGGAAAAATAAATTTCCTTCAACTATACAGTTGAAGGAAACTATACAGTGGCTTGTTTACAGACTGAATATATTCTAATTAGATGCCTACACTGAAAAATAAACTTTAAAAAAATTTAAACTTTATATCAAAAGGTATAAAGTAAGTTCTTACTTGAACCATGCAGGTGCATCTAGAATATAACATAGGGTCTGGAATGGACTGCATGGAACATAACATAGACCTGTAGCAGGCTGCAACACTCAAAAGCCTCAGGCATCCGTGCACTGTGAGCTAAATCTAGGGATATGGTTAAAGAGGAATAAAGTTGTACAGTAGTCCAGTTTTGATTGGTTTTTATTTTAATACACTTCCTAGTTAAAGGCTCTAAGGATTCCTTTGGAAAACCATACCTCTAAATTATGTTACCTCCAAATTATAAATGGCATGAAATGCCAAGTTTTTGCTCCCAGTCAGAACTGCCAGTGAAGTACACTCAGTTTTGGAATATGCCTTACATGGTATGCAGAATAACCCAGCTGTAAGAATGTTAAAAAAAATTAGTTTGGATCCCAGTTTTGATCCTCAAAACTTAGAAATGCTGGAACGGCAGGTTGGTTTTTTTTTTTACCTCAAGTGCTGGCACTGCTGCTCAACAATTTATCAGTTGTGTAGCTTTTCCCTGCCATAGAACAGGATTCTGACTTTCTGGATTGCACTGACCATACTTTACTGTTCAGATACAAAGCATATGGACACAAAAATATAGGAAAAGTATAGTAGATAACCTTTATAGTAATCAGAGTATTTCTCTACTAAGCATGACATGTAGATGAGCTCTAACAATGACAGTTGTTTGATCCTGTAGGTATTTTGCTATGTTGTTCAGAGGAAAGTATTACCTAAGGTCCATGGTGATAAAGAAAAGGAGTTTAACATAGAGGAAAATACATTCAAGACTCATAGGAAATATGAATATCTCCTATTTCATAAAATGTGAATAGTAGTTCAATTTCCACTTAGTAGAACACAATTTGTATTAATGTTCTGGCCAAAAGTCAAATTTCATGGAAAGAAGAATGAATACAGACTCTGCATATGGGCACATGTGCTTCAAATAGCAGTAGCACCTTAATTGATTCTGATACACTTGAAAAATTCATCTTTGTATGAAGTTATTTCTATTGATTGTGAAAGGCACACCCAAGCTGCCTTTCTGCTCTCATTTATGTCAATTCAATGCCATTCAATTCAGCAGAGTTGAACAGAGAGCAGAATTGGGCCCCCAATGCCCAATCCAGGAAAAGGGAGGCTTATAACTCATCCATCAACATGACATTTCCTATTCTCAGGCATGTAAATACGGTTTTGACTGTAACTTTAGGCAAAAAAAGTACTTGAAGAGACTATTTTTAAGTTTATGTTTGCCTGATGCCTGAGACAACTTCAGGAAAATGTGATTTATTTACACTAGACATAAATTCAAGCAGGGTCATTAATCAGTTTTACCATACCCTAGTTACATGATTTTGGTACATAATTTTCCTACACCTTTCATCTACTAACTTGATTGGGAAAAAAACCCAAAAACCTGGATTATTTTGTTGGTCTGATATGAAACCCCTGCTTCAGGGTTTCTTTTCAAAAAGCAAATATTTTCCCAGGTAAGTGAGTAGGTGTGATGCAGTGAAATTTTTTTAATCTAGATATTAAACATATTACACTCTAGTATCTGTGAACCCATCCTTACAGGACCAGGGGCAAACAGGAATTGTTAGCATTATGTTTTTTTAGTAGCTTGCTTCAGGCATGCATGCAGGCTGCTCAGCATTAGCATTAGCTGGCATTGGTGCTCAAAGGCAGCATCCTGCTCCCACCTTCACCAGACCAGCTACTCCTCTGTCTCTTGTTTCTTGTTCCACACCAAGAGCCAAAGGGAACAACTGGCTTGGGTTAAAACTAACTCAGGAAATGATGAAAAATAGTTCTAACCCAGAAAAGCTCCTCAGCTTAATTCACAGCAAAGGCTCAGGAGTGTTTGTCCAACACACGGGAAGTGTGGAGCAAGACCAGCCTCTGGTTCAGTGACAGTGCTGGTGTCTGGTGACCCAAAGTGTGTGCCATTCTTTCTAATGTCAGCAGAAGGCATGGCCCACTTTCTATTTCCATCCCTTGTGACAGCATTGAAATCTTCCAAAGGGGAACCAAGTAATTCAAAGCATGTAACAATCTTTTCAAGCCAGCAAACCAGAAAACAACAAAGAAATGCAAGCTGTTTCTTGTCACCATAGTGATGAACTGCTTGCAACCAAACAATACGATACTATTATTATAATTGTTGTTATTATTATTAATAATAATAGCTTATAAGACCTGTTTCAGAAATAACTTGCAGATTTATCTCAGTTCTGTGTGGCAGTAGGGTATCTGAATACACATATGGACAATCCACACAATATAACAGTCCTGATTTTCCTTCTGATTCACAACACAGCAGTAGCATTACTAACCCAATTTTCAAGAAAGAAAGACAAATAGATAATTCTGCTAGCAAGTTTGGGGACACAGAGAAGGTAGAGGGAAGGTATTGTTCCCTCTGACCATTGTTCTGTAACTTTAGTAAAAGATCCTAAGATTTTTCTTGGTAAATAAGATTCCTTTCCATTTAAATTCTCTCTCTCATCCTCTAAATATTTCTTACTACCACACCCGTTCTGTCTCAATGGCTCTACAAAGCTAACTTCCTTCTCCTGTTCTCCAGACACCTTCACACCTCCTGCAGCTGGTGCACCACAGAGAATTCCTTTCCTCACAGGCTCTGAGCTCCAATCCCCAGAACGAATGCCTCCAATGCCTCTTATCTTTAGTTTGTCTCTTTTTATTGCTCTACTTTTTAGTAACCAAAGGTAATTGGGGTTTTCCCCTACAATTTTCTCAAATCCTTGATCCTTGCATTATCAATCTCCTGAGCTCCTCTCCCACAGCATCCCAGTGTGCCACTCAGCTGCTCCAAGGTGGTGATGCAGAGTGCCCAGGGCTGCGTGGGTGAATTTACAGACCCCTTTCTGCACACTTAGTGCATTTTCCTGCTCCAGGTAAGAGTGCAAGGTGGAAAAGAGCAGAGAGAAGGTGGTAGGGGGACATAAGTTCCTGAGAGAGCTCAGCCTGGGACATGGACTCACATCCTATAACATAATCATGCCAACAGAGAATTCTTACACTCTGCACAAAGTGTTTCAAACCTCCTATTTTTTTTTTAATCAGTGCAAGAGTGGTGGGGAAGATCAAAAAGAGCTAAAACACTAATTCTGTTGGGAAAACCCAACACAAAGACCACAAGGAAAAATGTCCTGCAGTTTGTCCCTTTGCAGAATGTTTTGACAAACACTGCCTTTCATAAACCTTGTCTAACATATAACTCATATAATTCTTTGGAAAATTACTCAGTTTCCCTTTGGTTTCTAAAAAATAAATACACATGAACCTCAAGGGCTATATTTTAGCAGTGCCTATTGCAATCTAATATCTTTTCTACAGTATAAACTGTAGAGCTAAAGCAGTATGTATCCCTCAATATCCCAGACAACCCTAAACTTTCATTTTCTTTTTACTAAAACCATTGCTGCTTCTTGCATATTAAAAAAACCCAAAGTTTTCTTGTTGCATGGAAAATACCTTCAATGATCAAATTTAGTCACAGTGCAATTAGGATCTCTAGTACGTCATGTAAACCATACTACCCTACTCTTACACAGTCAAATTGCACAAGGTAAACATAAAATTAATTATCTGTAAGAGTTGTCTCACTTTTTTTTTTTCCATTGAAATAGTTTCTCAGACTCCTGAGATAATTCGATTCACCCCTATACTGAGCAAAATTTTCTTTTCTTGTTTTTTTTCTTCAAAGGTTAAGAAAACTCCTTCTTATCTCTTTTTATTGTCCTTTACTTAACAAGAGGGGGTTTTACATGCCAGTATTTTGACTTTCTTTCCTTCCCATCTTCTCTTACAATATGTCACTTTTCTCCAAACTGTATCTCAAAAAAAGAGATGCTGAAAGGATATTGAATAAAATAACAAAAAAAAAGTTGAGAGTAATTACTGTTATCAATGTTTTGCGTTAGTCACGACTGTAGGAAAACGAATATAGTTTCATCTGATTCTTTTCTCCCAGCCAGATTTCGTTATGCTTGTTTGGGTAGAGGATTACTTTCCTAGTCACATGATCTCATTGAAATTTGCAGGATTATCACTGCAGCAAATTTTTTCCTACTAAAAATATGTCAATCCTGAATTATTTTCATGTATCATAATGCAAGTGGCTCAGTAGATTCTTTACCCCTAAACAGAAATATTTGTATTAAATATGTATTTGGTTCCCAAGTTGTGGATCACCTTCAAGCAGCTGCCTACCTTTTGTTAACACCCTACACCAAAAAATACCAGTTTTGCTCTCTAGCCTGTGACTCTGATATGCAGAGACACTTTAATTGCTCAGCATTCCTGAGTAATCATTTTATGATGGGTTTACTGCCACCTCTCCCTTATCAGGGCATGGCACTCTTACAGACCCCAGTGATAAATTACCCTTTAGAGAGGGAGAAGACTGTGCCACTTTAACAAGTGCAATAAAGCACGTTTTATACCGTGAGAGTTCAGTGCATTTCCCATTCATCATACACCCTCAGTGATTTTACACAGATTTTACACCGTTGATTAGCTCATTAGTGGGGTTAATTGGATACATTAACTGGCAGAATTACAGCTTGACTATGAACCAGAGGCTGCAGAATTATAAATGACAGACAAACTACAGACACGCATGGCCAGCCTGAAGGAAGTTCTTCTCTTTGATTAACTTCCATTAGGTTTTAATTCTTCCCTTCTTTCATAATTGACTCTGCCTGAATATTTACTATAGCACAAAATAATAAGGAGGTAGATCACATGAAGCTGCATTTTCTATGGCCAACTGTCCTAATGCCACAAATATTCATAAGACAACAACTAGAATACAAACAGTAAGAAGACTTTCAATAGTTAGACCTTACAATTAAAGTGCACAAGCAGTCAAATCCTAGCTGCTTTCACACATCCTGCTAGAAAACAGTTGCACATGAGGGGCCCAACCCTGTTCTCTGAACATAGCCAGAATTTTACAGATGGATTAGTGTGATATAAAAAGATAGGAAACATTTGTTGTCTGTGGGAAGCAGGATGGGGCCACCAAGCAGTTTTCTGCTTAACCCAAATTCTGCAGTGTTTCTGCAGCTGCTGGGATGATGCTGATGAAGGAGTCTGAATTGTTACATCAGAAGTCCACTGGCCCAATCATTTTGTAGGCAGACTACTTTTCTATCAGGGTAATATGGCTTTTAACAATGCTGACTGATGGTTATAGAAGTTTAAAATTTAGTGATTTATTATAAGGAAATTATCTGACAGCTATAACTGGGTTTTTACACTGTTTTTCCCAAAGTTAGTTCTGACCATGTGAACCAAGTTTTTTCCACTTCAGGTATTTCATTTTATCTTGTAAGAACCCAAATTCCTTCAAGTTTGAATACCTCAGAAGACCAAAAGGGAAGAAACTCTGTCTGCTTTACCCTCATGCCTCTTTTACCCAATCAAAACCTCGTTTTTTCCTTCTGACATCAGTGTATGTAAGTTTGGGGCAAATACAGCATACAGAGCCACTTTGGCCACCCTGTCTCTCTCTCACAAGAAGCTCTCCTATATTTGCACAGTTTTCCCTGCTTTACAAATAATGTCTCAAAATGCTGTTGATAATCACAACATGTATCTCATAAGTTACGGACACCTACTCAAGCATTTACTATGGGTGTCATTTTGTTTCATTCCCCTTATTTCTCAGGAGTGACTGATACAAACAAGTGTTCACATGCCCAAGAGGGTATTTCAACATGCAAATATAAGAAAAAGAAATGCCTAAATCTGTTGAGCACAGAGCTGGAAATGTGGAGCAGGACCTCAGGCAAACTCATTTGACTACAGAAATTGGGATTAATTTTAATATCTCTCTATGCCTGTTTAGGTCAAACCTCTTAATGGAATTTTGTTCCAGGGTTTTTGTTTTTTCATGTATGCCTGCAATTGTCAGCCCAAGATTATAGGTTGTTCTACTAGGAAAGAATATTGTAGTTAGTGAATTTGACCTAATTAGTATGCACAGTTGAGTTTGTGACCTTCATTTTCACTTTTACTTGCCCATCTGGAAGGCAATACGTTTCTTGGTCTTTTTTATTGAATGGTTCTGATTTCCATCACTGTACATTATCTTTTCTCATTTCAGTAGGATAGGCTTTGGGAAGAAAGCTCTTCATTTTTGCTTAGCTTCTGCTAAGGCCTCTTTTGTTTGCTTTTTAATTTCTGTGTTAAATAATGTTCCAAGTTTTGGATTGCTACCAGTCTCTGAGTTTTTTGTGTCTCATCTGGATAGACAGCACTTTGTGGTGAGTAGCGACAACATCAAAGCACTCTGATATATTCCCTCTTAACTACCTATAAAGCATTGCTTTCCACATTATGTTATTATCTATGACAAAGTAACTATATGCAATTTGAAAACTGAGGATGAAGCCTGTGGGTTGTAAAAGCCATGCCTATATCATCATGAAGAAAAGTAGTTTTGATGTTGATTTTGTTCCAGTAGCTCCAGTTTCTGAAACTGAAACACCATCTCAGAGACAATGACACATTTTTTATGAAATAAAACCCTTCATAAATAGGATTCTAGACTTCATAGGTAAACAATTTATTAATTCAGCCCTGAAAGCACAGCAGGATAAAAGCAAGTCAGCAGAAAAATGGACATTTTTTTCTTCCTAATAGGTGGTTTTCTTAAAACCAACAGAACAGGTCTCAGAAACATCTGAGTATTTCTTCATATAACTCTAAGAACAATGTCACCCCTGGTTTTCCTGTCAATAACCTGGTTCCTTTTGGTTTTGTGGCATGTCCCTTTGGGGACAAGCTTATTGTCCCATAAACCAGCAAGTGGTTAATATTATCCCTTAATTACTTGTAATGGTGCGAAGCTGAAAAGTAATATTGCATAGCTTGTAATATGAGTGTTAATATGCCCTGCACTTACTGGCAGAGAGATTGATCCTAGGTGTGTTTTAGTACCACCAGAAGGGAAGGCTGGGACTGAGATTTGTGCTGTCACACAGACACCACTACCCAGGCTGGTGTTTTTACTCATCGAGTAGCAGGGCTTTGCAAATGGCCCCACTAAAGTGAAAGGAAATGCCAACAGAGTGAGCTAATGATACTCAGCCTAAGAAAACATATTTGATCCAGTCGTGGTGTTTGCAAACCCTTCCTCTGGAAATCACAGTAGGTAGGCATCAAAGACAGAAGTAATATGATGTGATTGCAGAAGGAGGCTTCTGGCTGCCTTCACCCACAGGCACAAGAATGTGCCTGTTTGTAAATGCATGAGAAGTGCCCTTCCAGTCAACAAGATTGCTCATGCACCTGAGGCTAGACACTCATGCAAGCACCTGGATTGTTTGCACAGGCATTATGTGTGCTGCTGGAGCTTCAGAGCACTCCAAGAGACTTTTAGCATTAAAAACTCACCACCTTATTAAGCTTCCCATGAGGGAGCTGATGAACATTGCTCCCAGTCACCCTCTAAACAGAGCATATCAGGGCACAAGCATGGCACAGATCTCAGCTCTGCCTTGCTTCTCCATCTTTTTCACACTCACAGCTGCTGCATTTACTTCAAAATCTGAAACTTTCTAAGCAAACCAAAAGAAAAGCAAAAACTGAAAGCTGATTGCCCTGGTTTCTTGACAATTAAATGGTCTATTTCCTAAGACTGGCTTTCTTCCTTATTCATTAAGGTTCTTAGGCTAACAAAGTTCAACATCACCATGTGGGCAAGAGAAGTATGTGTCTACAGCTGATTGTTTAAGGAATTTGGTTCCATAGTTTGCTCCTCCTTCCTGCCTGGCCATGCTACAGTTATGTTAGTTTTCTTCCCAACTATTTTGACTAACTAGTCACCTTTGAGGCAAATGCAGGTGCAACTCTGCACCTGGTGCAATAACAGAAAGGCATGGCCAGTGGAATACAACACAATACTTGTATCATTTTAGACACTGTGAACTTAAATACTGTCTGACAAAATTCTTTGAAGATTACAAGGGAGCTGGGGGAGACTTGAGGAAGATGCTCTGTGTGGACAACAACAACTACTAACATTATCATCATCATTATTGTTGTTGTTATTGTTATTATCACTACATTATTGTCATTACCTATTACTATTTAATTACTAACATTATATGCCTATTGAATGCAGTCCAAATTCATGCTGAAGGTGGCTCTAATGACATAATAGTCCAGATAATGCAGGTCCAGCACCTGAGAACATTACCTGGTGCTGCTTAATTCACTCCTGTAGACAGACAGAACTAAGTTCAGATAGCTCTGAACCTCTGCCCTGTGCACAGGGACATGTAACAGGAAAGATGCCTACAGCAACCACTTGGCATAACGTGACTTTCAAAGAAGATTGCCTGAGTCTCTGGTGTAACCACTGGCAGATGGTCTTTGAGAGATATTCTCGGGCTTAAATGTTTATTAGCTCACTATATGAACAATAATTTGTATTCAGGTTGCTATATGAACAATAATTTGTATTCAGGTTAAGAACCTCATGAATAAAAAGCCTGGAATAAAATGGTAAGTCCCAGGACTTAAAAAATTAGTAAAATCTTGTATTTGTTGACTGCAGTCTGATTTACATTTCGAAAGTTCCAGCAAGAACTTTCAATTACTTTTGCCAATGGACTTAGGAAATAATGTGATAATATTAAACCTTAATTCTTCCATTGCTGTTGGTTAGGAAGAACTAATTTGTGATTTTACCATGAAAACAAACAGCGTGAAAGGTATGAAACTGCCTAGACTGTTGCTAAAAGGAAGAAAAGAACTTGCAGAGAAAAGCTCCACACATAACTAGATGAATAATTATGTGAAATAAGACAGTGGAAGTCAACAGAGAATCTAAAGATGAGAATGGGAAAACAAAAAACTAAACAACAAACTGATTGACAAAAACAAGCTATGTGTCTTTAGGGACAGAATGCTGAAGTATTTAGTGAGAATTAGAAAAAAATCTCACTAGCTGAACTAGAGAAATCAAGTAGATTAAAAGTACCCCTAAAATGTCCTTCAGGCACATGCTAAAAATCAGACGGGAAAAGTAGGTTCTTATGTAATGAGATATAACGTAGACATTAAGGACAGTGAAGCCATGAATTAAAAAAAACCCAAACTTAAACATCTCACCTCAGTTTTCTAAAATGACAGTAACATGCTTTACTGGAGGCAACCCAGGTGACTCTGAATTGAGAAGCTCAGCCAAAGCAGGCATTACTCAGATAACCTTGCTTAGATAACAAAGGAAGAACCATTATTTAGGAAAAAAAATAATCACCAGGTTAGCCAGCTAGCTTCTCAAAATTTTGCAAAGCTGCATAACAACTTATAAGGAAAAAGCTAAAAAGGACATGAATAGAATATTTATTTACTAAAGACAGTCTCATACTCACCTGACACCTTTTTTGACATTACAGATGTCTAAGAAAAGGTAGCACAGTACAAGTTAACAGTGTATGCAACCTAGGCTGATGACAAAGTAGTTTTTTAAAAAGAATTTGTTTTTCTAATGTCAGTTTCAATATAGTTTTCTATTCTCTTTTGGATGATCTGAGTTTATATTTTATTGGTAGAAAAATTGTAGGAATAGATAATTTGTTCAACAGCTAATAAGGTGTCTATCTTTTTGTTGTTGCTGTTTCTTCCTTACATATTTAGCTTTCTAGCTACTCTATGATTCATATTCCATAATGCAATTTTGGCCACTTTCCATCCCTCTGAATTGATGTTTCTTTCCATTGCTGTTAGCTAACATGTTATTCAAATTCAAAACATTATTATATTTCTCCCTCTCTTGCTCGCCCATTCTTTTTTTTAAAAATCAAATCTTATTAACATCCTGGCTCCAATTGCTCCTTTTTTTCCTCTATGCATACTGTATGACTTCAAATTTAGAATGAAAAAAGAAAGACTTCCCTCCCACAATTTATCAGAGAAATTTAGTTTCCAAACTTCTTCGTTTCCTCTCTTCTGTATCCCAGTTTTTACTCCTCATTAATTTGTTGCACATACATGCAAACATTCTCTTATTTTGTCTCTAGACAAAGATTTTTAGCTCTTAGAATTGCCCCACTCGCAATTACATTCTCTGCTATTTTAGCACTGTGGATTTCCCTTCATATTTTGGCCATTATAAGGTATATTCAAATCGTTCCATAGCCAGCTTTTAAAAGCTATGTTAATCAACTAATACACACAGACAGTGCAACTGGCTCTAAATGTGAGCCAGGATAATAAATCAGTTGTCAAAATAAGTTTGTGTAAAAAATAATGGCTTTTATAAGCTTTGGTCCTTACAAAAGTATAGGTTCCTTTTTAGATCACTTTAAGAAAATATCTATAATCTGACTATTTTAAAATACTGACCTTCCTACTGTGGGCAAGTTTTTGTTTGTTGTTTTCTTGGAGCTGATGTACTTTATAATAAGGTTAAGAAATTTATAACCCAGCCTCAATTTGCCACCAAAGCGGATTCTTTGAAATGAAGGAGTTACAAGGCATATTCCCCATTAGATTCACATGTCAAGGTTAAGTAGTTTGAATGGATGGTGAAGAAAACATGCAGAAATTTGTCAACAGCTACATAGCTGTTATTTATGATCTGCAGAAGAGTGCTCTCAGCAGCAAGCATGTATGTGGAGCCAGGTATCACACTCAGTTGTATAGGCAGTCCAGTTCCACTGAGCCCAGCTGGGTGACACCACATCACACCACCTCTCACCTTCTGATGTTTGGAGCGATGGACAGTATGCTAACACCCAGCAAATTCTCTGTTTCTTCTCCCTGTGCTGGCCTGTGACCTCAGAAGGAACAGCTGGAGGCCACTTGGTTTTTCACATAGGATGTCCTTGGCCATAGATTAGCTTTTATTACTTCTGTGGTGAGATCTTTCATGCTTATTCTCTTGTTTGACTCACTTGGATTTCAAATAACTCTTCCTTAAACTATGACTACAGATAATAGAAAAAAACATAAGTAAAAAATGAACCAACATGATTGCAACATCTAAATTTAAATCTATCTCTGCATGTACTTCTTGAAAGACTTGGTTAACACCATGATATCTGTCATGTCTCCTCCGCCAAATCCCAACCCCTTCAAGTCTCAGGGGAAAAGTGGGAAAATACCTAAATCATGCAATGATTCGCAAAATCATCAGCTCTGAAACATAGAGCAGTCTCTCTTTTGTAAATGCAGCAGCTATCACTGACAAGCCTTGAGGTCAGCTTCCCTCCTCCCTAGCCAGGCAATGGAGGTGACTCCACCTGGGACATTATCTCAAAGGACAGAGGACATTTGATTTCTCAAATGGACAGAAATGTCACTGACCAAAACATGCTCCTGCTTCGGAGACCTTTAGTGCCAGAGTGTAGATGTGACCTGTCTGGTCTGGTGTGAAAGCCCAGGCAGCAGAGAAATGGAAGGTGATTGGAAGAGGGCAGAGCTGCACGATTGTTTTTCCTGACTGCAAGCTGGAATATTTCCTTGCTTAAGTCTAGTCAACAGAGCAGAGCTGGTCAGAGGTGAAGGCCAAACCTTGTAACAGGGATCAATCTCTTCCAGAGGAGTGCAATGTGCAGGGCAACCAGTTCTCTCTGCATCATGCCTTGCAGGTTTGGTTTTCTGCACATTAGCAGAGATACACTAAGGAAGAACCTCTGCTAGAACTGGATGTCAGGAATTTGGAAAGCAGGCGCTCATCTGGCTCACTCCAGAGCACTGTGATGCCTAAATGCTGAGCAGTTCCTTCTCTCTCTCAAGTCATTATCAGCTCATATCACTTCAGCAGGGCTTATGCAAGACCCTGAAGTTCAGGCTATGTGTCCCTAGTAGTCAATGATTCCCCAGCTTTATTAGATGTCCTGTGGATAGATTTTACAAGTGCTTTTCTCCTGGAGTTGTAAATGGAATAACCTGTTCCCCAATGGACTCCTAGAAGGGCCAACAGCAGTTGCGTCATGTGTTTTTGTTCTTGAGAACTATTGTTCTCAATTATTCATATTCTTTCAGGTTTAAACACAGGCATATGCATACAAAAATACTGACAGAGGATGCCTGAGCCCATAAATCTGACTCACCACATGTTAATACGGTGAACAACAAGTTCTTAACAGGAATATATCTGCACTTTTCCTTCCCAAATATGTTGTTCATAAAACATTCAAATTCAGTTTCACTAAAATATTCAGTCACATTTAAAAATCAAGCTATTTAATGCAGCTAATAGAGTTATATTACTGAAACTGAATACTAGCAAAAAAAAACTAGTGCATAACTTACCCTCCTTCAGAGGGTTAGGAGCATCTCTGCAGATGTGAGATTCTGAGATGTTAATGGTTAACTCAAACAATTGACCATTTGTAAAAGCAGTGGACACTTTGCTGACAATGTGTAAGGGAACCACTGTGGTGCAGAGGGGGTAAGCACCCACCATCAAGGGCTACAAGCTGGGTTTTGACCCCAATGAGCCAGAAGGCCAGTAAGAGCGTTTTTTATCATTCCAATGTCCTCCCTTACACAACTGGCTCAGTTGTAAAAGTCCTCCCTCCCCATCACAGGAGATACTGGGTCAATGTAGTCCTGAAGGTGTTCATCCTTTCTGATGGGACATAATTGGCTCAACTACACTGCATGAGAGGCAGCTGTTATGTTTTACAAGACATAATTGTCATAGCCCATCAAAGATGCCAAAAGTGCCCACAGACTAATTTCTGGGGCCTTCCACCAGAGGGCTGAGCATGATCCACAATATTCCAACAGACTCACAGTGTTCCCTCAGGGTAAAACTCCTCCCCAGGGGCTGTACCTGGGTGTTCCCATGTAAACCTGAACCTGTATTATTGACCTGTTCAACTCCATATGGGCTTCCCCCACCCCCAGGGATCAACACTGTGGCTATTTGACAACAAAATTGCATCAAATCTTGTTTCTGGATCCACAGGTGGTGGTATCTTTCTACTCTTATCCTTTCTATCTCTTTCTTTCTTTTCCTTATCCATTTTCTTAAGTGTTATTTTTATGCTTTATATTGCTGTATTGCTATAGGTAATACCCAAAATGGCACATATCTCCTTTCCATTGCAACCAAATTGTTCTAAATAAACACTACACACACACACACACACACAAATATATATAAACACTAGTCATTTCATGTTGTTTCACTCTAATCTACCCCAGGGGATCTATTATTAATAAGAACCTTACCCTTGCATTCGGGGTGGGTTGTAACAGCAGAGAATGAGTAAGAAACTGCCCTTTTGTCAGACCCTCACTTATGGTGACAATTATCTGGCTGTACCTACTGGTACCCCTGATGCCAGTGGAGCCACTGGTGACAGACCCTGGCCCTGTGCCTTCTGTATTAATACTTACATTATGATTCTTACACTGCTTATAGACAAAGTTATTTCAATTATTCTGGAGCATGCTTTCTCCGCTTTGTGTTTTGCACACAGGGCTTTACACTGATAATCTAGGCAAAGTGTGTATTTTTGTAGATTTAAAAAAAAAAAAAAAGCAATTCCCTTGAAGATCTTACAGTGTTTGCATATGACAGGGGAGATTTACAGACAAATTATATTTTAGTACATTCTCACTAGAACGGTACTGTTAAGATATTCAGAAACACTGGGAATATAAATCCAGAAACTTCAAGCAATAGGTGGCATGCTGCCATGTTTAGAAACAGTCCAATAATGTCATATTTTGGAGGTAAGATATTTTCAGTCTAGCAGCATCTTAAAGCTTGCAGCTCACATTACCAAGTTTGTATTTCATGGAAGTTACGCATACAGAGATTTCAGTTTTGCTACAAATCCAACTAATTGCAAAAGGAGATGTCACACCAAAACAAACACAAGAAGAGAAAATATGCTGCCAAGTGTTAGTTTTTCCAGAGTATTTCAAGCATCAGCTGTAATGCAAAATTCCAGTGCAACAGACATTATGTTAGATACAGGACACCTGCTTATACCGCTTCACATGTAAAATTTTGGGATATTCACTCTTTCAGTAACCTGAAGGTATGCCACTTGCCTTCTGAAACCATGTATAAGCCCATGATTTGGTTGGTACTCAATGCGCTTTTACTACATTAAGTGCAAACTGCATGGCAAGCTATGTACAATGGCAGCAATGTGGTGTTAGGCACGCGCTAGACCATGATGTGACTAGGCCGTGTAGTTGGACAACCTTAGGAATCGGCTAGCTAGAAATATAATGGCAAAAGAAATCTACCTACCTCCTTTTGTCTTTCAATGAGATTTTTACTCTTCTATGGCAGTACAAATCATCCAGTAAAGTATCTTGCTGTAGGACATCTCTTGATACTGGCCTGTTTATATGCCATTTACCCTCTCCCCATATTTTTCATATATTCCATATGAAAAATAAAGATGAAGGAAAACCAAATGGGATACTCTTTTCTAACTAAAGGCCACAGCAATAAAACGGTGCCTTGAATACCTGGCTTCCTGAAATGGGTGACCCAGGCATTCTAAATTTATAGCTACGTGTGTAGACTGACAATAAACATACATATAATTGCGCCTTGGCTGAGAGAATCGCAGAATCACAGAATAATGAGGTTGGAAGAGACCTCTAAGATCATCAAGTCCAACCTATGCCCTAACACCTCAATAGACTATAGCACCAAGTGCCATGTCCAGTCTTTTTTTAAACTCATCCAGAGATGGTGATTCTACCACCTCCCTGGAAAGACAATTCCAGTACATTATTATTCTTTCAGTGAAAAATTTCTTCTTAATATCCAACCTATACCTCCCCTGATGTAGTTTGAGCCTGTGTCCTCTTGTTCTGTCAGTTGCTGCCCGGTGGAAGAGACTGACCCCCACCTGTCTACAACCTCCCTTCAGGAAGTTGTAGAGAGCAATAAGGTCACCTCTAATCTTCCTCTTCTCCAGGCTGAACAACCCCAGCTCCTTCAAACGTTCCTCATAGGGCTTGTGTTCCAAGCCCCTCACCAGCCTCGTTGCCTCCTCTGGACACGCTCAAGCATCTCAATGTCCTTCCTAAACTGAGGGGCCCAGAACTGGACACAGCACTCAAGATGTGGTCTCTCCAGTGCCGAGTAAAGGGGAAGAATCACCTCCCTACTCCTGCTGGTCACACAAAAGGGTCTGGGGGATACAAGGTGAGAAAGAAGAGGAAAAAAATGCAGAAGAATGACAGGACAAGTACAAATTTAGCTGGTTTGTAACAAGCAATAGTAAAGTATTGATTGTTAATGGTCTTTGGCATGGGAAAGTGTTCCCTGCTAGAACTTGTATTTAGGCTTAGGAATGGAAATATATATTTAAATTTAGAGCAAATTTTAGGAGGCATACCTTTCTTTAACCAAGAACTATAACTTACTGCAACTGTGGATATGCTAAGCACTTTAATTATTTAAACTATAAATTAGTGATATTTTTTGCTCAAAAATCAAATGCTGAAATGCAGAACAACATAACTTCTCCACAACAATTCATGTCTGTGTATGATTCTTCCCTGAAAGACCTGCCCTCCTTTACCAAAGAAGTTGAGTGCCAGGTCTAAGTTGCAACTGTTCCACTGCAAGCAGAGCAGTGGTCCTACTTTATACCAGCTAAATACATATGTTTAAACATCATCCATTAAATGTCACAACTTTTGCAAACGGAAAAGGAAATATTTTTGCTCTGGAGGCAAGATAATGCTAATGCTGCCTTAGGCAGAGCAGAAAGGCTCTGGGTTTTGAAAGTCTGAAATGTTTAAAAACAGAGCAAACTGCAGCACCACTGATTTTGCTGACAAATCTCTAATAGAAGAACTGAGTTTGTCTGTAAGATTGCTGCACACACTCAAGTATCTAGGTAGAAATGTGATTCACCATTTACTAGTTTAAAGATGTTTTCTTGGATGGAACCTGTGCATGTGATATCCCACAACACAATCTCCACAATGAACCAAAACATTTTTCTCTGACAAAAAGATCCAAGAAAGCACCAGTGTATGAGAGAGAATGGAGATTTAATATTGCTGGAAAGACTGTCTGAATGATTGTCAGACTGTCTGAACTTCTTATTGCAGAAGGAGATTGAATCTTTCCATTAGAATAAAAGTACTGATTACTACCTCTTGATAAGCCTAGTTTATTATGGGATTCTTGCATAGTAAGAGGAAGTAACAGCGTTATCTGCCTTTTTCAGGATTTTGGTAGGGGAACAGGTAGGCTTTTCAGAGCCTCCTCAGTCAAACATGCAATGACAGTGACTTCCCGTGTGGCTCTTGTGTCCACCACCTGCTTTTGTCTGTTTTGCATCCAACATGCAATGTTATGACACAGCTAAGATGGGCACTTCTGCATCAGAAGCCCTAACTTAAAATTAGCTTGGATTACAATTTTAAAACTTACTTGCTAAGAATGACCTTTATTACTCAATAAGACTTTTGCAAATCAAGTCTATGCCTTCCTTGACCCATATTCCTCAATAGTAAAAATAAAAAAAAAAACACACTCTGTGTTTCATTCTGCTGGCCACAGACTTGAAGGCGGGGCTGGATTCTCTTCTACCTTGGCCATCAGGAATGCATGTCTTGACTAAGCAGCTGGCTGTTGAATTTTTTCAGTGGTAAGGAGTCCTGACGATTTAGCCTTTTAGGTAGTTAATGGTAGAATTAAAATCCAATCCCTGGTAATTCCTGTAGCTAGTGATGCTGTTCCTAAACTCTGTCTTTACCAACACTCATTTCAGATTATTTCTCACGTGTTTATGCCTTCGCAGACACAGTTACACACTAGTACATAGTGAGGCACAGCAGCTCTGCTTACACCTGGGCGTGGCATGGGGGACTGGATTTAAGGCCCTGCAGGAAGAGTTCTGTCTTAAGTGTGGAAAGAGGTGGCAGAGCATGTTTTCTCAAGGGATGCCTATTGGCTCCATGGCTATTCTCAATGGCTGCTCCACCAGCCATGGTCCTACATGTAAGTCCTACAGGACTTACCCCAGTTCTAAAGTAGCAGACAGTTCTGACACTGAGTCAGGGTCTCTGAAGCAACAGGAGTTATTGCTGTCCCTGGGACATAGGAGAGGCCACAGCCTGGACCTGCCAGAGTTGTGCTGGGGGTTGGAGAGAAGTCATCTTCCTTTCCCCCACGTCTCACCTTCAGGGCTCAACAGGCCTGGCTGGAGAGTGCACTGGCATTGACAACCTGGCCCTTTAATGAGACAATGAGTTGATTATTCGTTCATAAGGCAAGTGCCACTTTTCCAATGCCAAAAGTGTGCCTGTGCATAGACTCACTACTTAGAAAGGTTGGCTTCAAAACTAAAATAGAACAGTACCTGTTGTTCTGTTACAGAGCAGGGAAATCAGGACTCAAGGGAAATACTAAGGCATAATTTCTGTCCCATCTCCAGCTCACAGTTAGTTAATGGTACTACATTTGATTTACAAAGACCTATTTTTTATTTCTTCTATTATACTCCCAGACTGTTTTAATGGGGACAGAATGGGGAAACCACAGCTATTTATTCCCCCAAATTTACAGGTTCTGCAGAAACATTCATCATTTCCCTGAGTGATTTTCTTCTATAAGGGAAATGTCTATCCTCTATCATTGAAAATTATAAATTATTACAAAATGCCTGCAAACCAACTGTCCACCAAGCCAACTGCTTTTTTGTCAGATGTGAGTAAAGGATCAGGCTCATTACTTGAAAAATTCCTTTTTGAATGATATTTAATCACACACCTGTTACTCAACAGAGAGTGATTTATACAGCGCTGTTACAGAACTCAAGCCATACAAAATATAGGATGGCTTTCATTTGGAAATGTAATCTGGATATCTACTTCTAATTAAGTAGAATTCACATTAATTCATTATGATGACATGTCAGAGGATATTATCCTTCCATTTGGTTGGAATGGCTATTATGAGTACAACCAGCATATTATTGCTATAAAACACAGAATTTAGCAGCAGGTTTGATTTTGTTCTACCTTTCTTTGAAGAGACTATACGATGTATCTGATTATGACTCTGAAAGTCCAAAAATACGTCAGAATGTTAACATTACCAATATAATAAAAAATGCCTGCACAATAAATTAATTCTAAACCTTCAGGAAAAGAAATGCTTTCTCCGTATGCAGATCATGACATGGCAGAGCTTTTAACACCTTGTATAAAGCACAGAAAAGCATTAGTCTCAGGGAGAATTGCCTTAATTGCTTTGACCCCAAGGGTAAGACACTAGAGCTATATATTCAGTACAAACAATGGTGCCCTCAAGCAGAAAGCAGACTTTTCACTCTGTTGCTTTGATTTTGACCAATGCCTTCAGTGTAATCAACTATGGCAATGCTTAATCTTGCATTTTTACATGTAGGTAATACAAATCATCTTTACAAACAGAGGAAGATTTACAATCAATGACTCCTTCCTTACATCAGGCACAGGCTAGAGCAATTTTGCACTGCACTCTCTATTTGGAAAAACACACTGTAAGAATGAAATATCTGTTTGGATTACAACAATTAAAAACAAATTAATAAATGTGCTCAACAAATCTCAAGCATAGTCTATTCTTGATTTCAGAAATATGCAACACTTAGCTCTTATTACCTGCTGAAGAGGAAAATGTTACAGGCATTCATAATAATGTAAACTTGGTGCACTGGTTGCATGCTTGTCCATTAGGCTGGTTAAATTATTTTACTTGCATACAGGTCATGAATCAGAGAACACTGAATGTGTATTTGATGCATACATTCAATTCCATCTGCCATTCCAACTGCCATTCCTCTGCAATTCCATCAGCTCATTCCAACATCTTTTTTCTACCAATTTTTTTTATCTGTTTTAAACACAGGTTCATTCCTGGCTCTCAAAGGTCATTTTAAATACCTCATGTACTTAACTTGATTTTTTAACTTTGATATGTGCTCTACAGTCTTATAAAGATTTTGTTATGTGCTGTTTGTCTTTTGCATATCATTTCACTCTACACTTACTAAGGAACAAAAACCTCAGCCTGGACTGTTTCTGTATGTCTGTAGCTAGACCACTTTCTGATGCTATTTTGTTATAGAAAATAGCAAGCCCCTGAGTATTTTCAGTCACTGGGATCAAGCAACACTGTCATGACTCTTCATGATGTGAACACATACTTGCAGTCCTACTCTCCAAATTCCTTAGGCTTTTAATGATGTTATTCTAAATAAATAATAACAAAACCAATAGTGCGAGCTCACAGGTTTGAAACTGCTTTCATGTGTTTGTGTAAGCAGGCTGTGATTACTGGGCAAACTGGGCTGTGATGAAGTGCTCAGTGTCCCAGAATGAATGAATGAAGGTTTTTTCTATGCAGGTGACTGCAGTAATTGCACATGAGACTGCTCTGCATGGGTAGGATATAAATTAACCTTGAACCCACACTTGGCCCTGCTTCTATTTCCTGTCTGTGTAATGGATGAGGAAGAGAGCAAAAGAAAATAACCCAAATAAAAACTTCTTAATCATCTTTGCAGAAAGTAGGGTATTCCCCTTCTCCTCCTGGAGGCCTGCTTTGGGCTGAGGCCTTCCCACTCTTCTCAGGCTGACAGACTGGCTCCCTGATATGCACATTATTTAAAGAGAAGACCACCCCCAGTTTTAGCTATGAGTGTGGGTGACTTGTCAGTCAGCAGTGTCAATGTATATTCCTCATGCTTGTGGAAGCACCCAGCCACTCATGGGACCATTCTGTAGATGGCATAATGTAGATCCCACCTCCTGTTTTGTGCATCAGATGGGCAATTGTGGTTACATAGTGTATCTATTTGGAGATTACTGGCACCTCGGAGCATGGCATCTCTAATTAGAAATCATTTTGACACATGCTGTGAAGATAAATAACTGGTTCTGGTGGCATACAAATCTTTTTTGTTCATGTAACTATATGGAGAATATGTGCTAACTCAGACATCACAGTATCTTAGTTTTCAGAACGGTCCTTGTTTCATCTGAAGGTCTTGATATGCCTTACAGTAGAGGTTGTTCCCATTTACAAACAAGGAAACACAATCACAGGGAAGTGAAGGTACTCTCTGAAGTCACCCAGGAGCAGATTTGGGAAAGATAGGACCTATCTAAGAAAGAAATTACTACCCCCTGACATACTGATTTAAACAAAATACTGCTGAAAATATTTGGATGAAAGAAATTCTTCCAGAAGGCTGAAGAAGAAAGGCCTACATGAATTCGTGAAATGTTCTTCTTCTCCAATGTTCCATGGTTTAGTCTCACCTCTGTGGGAAAGGACAGGGCTGCTTTGATCAGCTCAGTTCTTTAGCTGCACATATTTGCTTATTGGCGAGGATCTTCTGTGATGCTGGAAAGCAAAGCTCACTTCAGCTGGCAAGAAACCAAAGTCAGGACATGCTGTTCAGCCTTCTCGATTAAAAAATGGTATCAAAGTGAAATGAGTCACCAGGATAACACAGACTGTATGAATTTAAGTGGCACTCACAGAATGGCAAAGCAACACCCTGAGTATTCATCATGGTTGTGTCAAATCTAATGTGCAACAAAATTATGATGAATTCTGGATGACAGATGACAAATCTTTGTAAGCAAATGTTTCCTCAGGGGCAGCAGCAATGAACAGAGTGGAAAGGCCACAGAAAAGAAAATACATAAATGCATATTCCTGAGTTAAGAATGCTGCTGGCAAGCCACACACAAATATACCCAGCTGGAGATACTCTTGTGATATGGATTATGCTGACCTGAACATAAGCAGGCTATTTCTGTCTACAAAAGCAGGGACAAAGAAAGCAGGTGAAGACTGAGCTTCCCCTTACTACACACAAAAAAAACCTGTCACTAAGGACTCAGTTGACACTCACACAAGTAGACACCGAAGTGTCACTTTGACACAGTGCCACTGGTATTGCTGTAAGATACTTGGCTTGGGTGCTGGCTGTCACTTAGAAAACACAGGGCTCTTGCAGGTCCTATTTTTTTATCTGTCAGCTCCATCTAATTGTTACTGATACACTAGGGGAATCTCAAAAATCATTAGGTACCTTATGTAGAACAATGAATCCAGGCCTAAAAATGTCAAATGTGAAGTAGGTAAGCAGCAGAACTACTACCAGGATGAACAGTAAGAAGGGGAGTGATCTCTGATTCCTAAGCAATGGCTATCACATTAGCTTCACACAGACAAAACTCAGCACTACGAGCATTTCAAATCCCAAAGTAAAAGCAGCTACAGCAACTTGTGAGAGTTGCTAAGTCCATGGGTCCATTAAAAAAAAAAAAAAATAGAGTTATTATAGGATCTCTTTTATCCTAAATGGAAAGAAAAGCTGAGCTAATTTCATTCTCACTGGGTGATAAACATTAACAATTGTTGACTTTTTAATGGTGAGTACTTTAGGTCTGAGACTTAGATGGATGGAGTAGATTTCATGTATATATTTGAATATATTTGTTCTCACTGAATGAATATACACATGCTCTTTTTCTCTATGAATATATTTTAATGTCCTTCTACACTTGCTACAGTACATGATATAACATTCAGTTTGACCTTTTAAGCTAATCTTTACTTGTCAAGAAAAGATATTTTAGACATGGAAACTATCTAAACTTCAGCTGTCTTTTGGCTTCACTGCAGTGCCCTGATGCTGTCAAATATAATTTAGAAAGTCATAACACATCATTCCAAAAGGAAGGCTTCTGTTACCCTGAATGGATATATCTGTGGCCAACATATTCCATTTATGTATTCTAAACTGATCATTGTATCTTGCAACTGAAATCAGCTTGCTCTAAAATTTAGAGAGAAAAAAGTAAAATATTTTTAAATAGGAAACTTTGCAAGGGGTTTGCATTACTGAAAGTCAGAAGCTCCATATTGTATTTAAGAGCTTTAAACATGGTGTAAAAGAGCTTTAAGTTTAAGGGAAGGGATAGGTAAAACCTATGAGGCTGTAAGATAACAGAGGGTTGGAGAGATAGTTGGTCCTTTGCTGGGATGCACCCAAAATCATCACCCACATTTGCAGTGCAGGCACACTGAACACTGTGCATGGTTTGCAGGAGTTAATCAGTTCCCTGAAGTGGGTTGTAAAAAAAAAATAATATTGAAATTCTTCACCTTCATTTAATTCTTCAGCTCAGTAGAGCTGGATCCAAAAGAGAGACCAAGGATGCAAATACCCCTACCACTACTACATTTGATTTAAGGATTTTTCTCTCACCTACACAGTTGTGGAAAAGGATAACTTGCATTTCAGATAACTGCTCTCTGAAACCAGTGGTTTTTAGTCTCAAATTCAAAAATTGGGAGAATATTTAAAGTATTCTCTCCCTCAAAGTATATATTTCTAGAAAATATTAAAAGGAAAAAAGTCCAGGGGTAAAGAATTAGGCAGCCTGAATGGCAAAGTGTTGATGCTTTTTTCACATCATCTTAGTTTTGTTGTTCATGGATACCACAAAAAAAAAACCAAAAAAAAAAAAACCAAAAAAAAAAAAAACCAAAAAAAAAATCTAACAAAAAAGCTTACCACTGATTGTTATGTTAATGTTCCCCATTTTGCACACTCTTCAAAAAAATTCTTTTAATCTTTGAGAATTTTAGTTAATTCTCTGAATAATATTTCAAATCAGATTAGCTCATGACCACTAACATCAAGGAATTAATTCATTTTTAGTTCTGGTTAATTTTAGCTGCATGTATCTGGGAATTTAATGGGCACCATCTCTAATAATTAAATCCTCTATTTTGTAAATGCATATTCATGCAACAAATCTTAAGCATGTAAATAATATCATTGAAATCTATAGAAAAGCCACATGTATCAGGTTATATGTATACCTGCACCTACAGAGAAAAAAAATCAAGCCCTTCTCCAGTGAAAGCTGTTAGGGCCAGGAAACAGTTATTAACATCTAAAATATTATCCTAAGGAATAAATTTATGAGTTTTCTGTTTCCTGTAGTATATTTTTAAGTAAATCACTTTTTTTTTTCATTATTATCATACAGTCCTGCAACTGTTATTTGCCATCTTTAAGAAAACTCTCACACACTACACTGTTTGTTACATTTATAATCAGCCACACAACACATATGTCAGATATTTGAAATGGACTTTGAATTTCTGAATTTCTTTACTGGCAAAATATTCCCATTGAATGCTATGACTTATAATGTCCTCAGACAATACATCATCCTCAAAATCAAACAAAGATGACTGGGTAGGAAGTACAGTACATTTAAAACCTTGGCGGGGGGGGGTGCTAAGAGATCATGCTGTATCATAATGGAGAAGAAAGAAAAGCCACACTATTTCTGCAGCTTTTGTATTTACAATTGCATAGAAACCAAAGGTTAGGCAGGGTATCCTTCATAAAGTGGAAAAACATTCTTTGTCACCACAGAGTTTTAATAGGCAAGTCATGTCTATTAATAAGGGCACATCTGTTCCAAAGACTTGCATTATGCAGGTGTCTGTTCCCCTTGTGTTTTTTGATTTTACAGTAGATAATTAGTTAGACATGATTACTTGCAACCCCCATTTGGACCACTTATCTCATTATCAAAGGCTTTAGTTTCTATTATGAAATATGAAACAAAACCCTTACCTTTGCATGTGTAGCACTCAAATGTATACCTGTTAGGATTCTGAGAGGCTGATTGTTTTGTACTTAAAACAAGTTGGCACCAAAGTTAGTGATAAAAAGAGGAACTATTTTTGCTTTACAGCTCTATGAGAGGAAAACACAGCCTTTCCTATTAATTTCCTAATATCTACAGAGACGTTAAATAATATTTCATTACCTAATCTAGGTTTAAAACACAGCTTTTCCAAAATCCGTTCAATGAATATGACAGGCACAGGTCTTAAAAACAACAATTTCTTCCCATTAAGCACATATTTAAGTACCTTCTATTTTCTGACAATTCATGGATCTATTTTGCTATTCCAAAATTTTCTCTCTTCATCTAAACTAAAATCACAGTCAGTCTCTTTGACATCTCTGGCAGTGGTGCAGCTGTTAGCCTGGGCTCAGTATGGCTAAAACAGAAATACTTTTCTGCCTTTCAAGATTTACATTTATCCCTTCCATCAGAGTAAAAAACAGGGCAATGTCTATTACTGTCACACTTGTACAAAGTGTCATTTCACGTTTGGACCTTTTCCTAAATCTGAAAATACAAAGTTTGCACATTCTGGCAGAGCAAATACTGCTATGGTTGTGCCTTTCTTACACATGAATGCAGAGAAAATTATTTCCTGAGAACTTTGAGTTAGTGTCTTGGCTACTGCACTATTGCTGTCCTCAGCAGGGAAGCAGCCCTCCCTGAACAATGTCTGTTTTGATTGTTACTTTAATCTACATAATTCTACTAATCTCTAATTCTTCATATTTTGCTAGTCTCCAAGACCTTCACTTGCCTATTAACTCAGGGTAATCTCAGTAGCTCACTTACTCAAACTGGTGTCCCTGTGCATTCTTGGTGATACCTCTACAGTTTGAGAAGTCCCTTCTGAAGTCATTAATTCCCTGAAATATCTAAATAATACTCCTGAACAGAATTCATGACAGCAATCAAGAAGCATGACACAGTAGTCAAGCAGTAAGAATATTCACCTTGGGGAAGGACAAGCTGTTAGCCTGGTCTCTGCTGCAGCTGAGTCCATTTCATACCTCTGTTTATACAACAGAAAATGCATACACTGTTGAGGTAGAGTCCAGGATCATTGTCACATCCACTGGAAAAGTGCAATGAGTGGAGATGCTGGGATTTTCTCAGGGACTTCTTAGTGTGGAATAGATTTTCCCTGGACACACACAGCAGATAAAGCCAGATTTCTCAGATATCTTTGCTATTTGGTGCTGCTTCACCTCACACCTGCAAAGAGGTATCTAAGAACTTTAGATATTTCTACATATGTGTGGAAACCTCTGTTTAGGCTTCTAAATGTTCTGACAGTTGCTAAGTAAATCCACATGTCTTTTAATTTTCGTTATTTAGAACTAGTCATTTTTAGATTATTTTTGACACTCCATTTTCAGAAGAGGTACATACACTTTTGAAAAAAAATAGTTACCATGTCCTATTATCACAATCTGGGGCCAAGACAGGGTTCTCAGCCCTTAAAATATAAAGTTACGTTAGTTGCCAGCAGTTGTTAAACAGTGTCATTTTTCCAGGTACTCCAACTCTTTCTTCTCCAAAACATCAGGCATTATCTGCTCAATTGCATGGCCTTTCATTGTGCAATTCCATCACACTTCTCAAACTCTTGGTACTGATTTCAGTTACACAGGGGCTTAAATGAGCACCCTACTATTTTCCTCTAGCTGTGACTCAAAGCTGGGAGACCTCTACAAACACACTTCTCACAAATCCATGCACTACAGCAGGAAATTATTTAGAATACTTATGAATCCAAGGATTTCCTATGATATTTTTTATTCAGGCCATGTGGTCACAACTACCAATGTCATTTAATCTTTCAGATTCAAAACTAAAATTAATTTCCTCCCTAATATGCTTCATGAATTCAACAAGATAAATCTTATTTCTACAATTCAAAGTACAAGAAAAATGGTTGAAATATAAGAGAGGCTGTAAAAGTAACTAGAAACATTATCCTGTCTGAAAGGCAGACTGGAAAAGATTGAACTATTTGACTAATAGCTGTAATGCAGAATATGATGGGCATAGTGTCGAAAATAATTAGGCTACAACATGCAGAAAATGACAAGAAATGGATAAAACAGAGAAGTTGACTGTCAGGCAAAGCTGTATGAAACTTCCTTCCAACCCCCAATTCCTTACTATTCTCTGCAAAGTCCCAGGTTTCTTTATCAAACCTACTGCAATAATTTATTATTGTTATACTGACAGATTAAATTCCACCACATGCCATTCATGTCTATAAGTTCAATTAAACTGACAAGACTGACATGCATGGGTAACTTTTGTGCAAAAGGGAAAAGAAAGGCAGCTCTTCAATGGAATTAAATTCCAGTAGCACTTATGGCAAGGTGTTTCTGCAAAGCACAGAAGAAAAATTGTGACCCTGAGTTTCCATCCCTGGAGACAGGTAACCAATAAAAACTATATCTGGGTTTGATTAACTCTGCATGTTTTTCTTGACCTCATTAACAGAATCAGCTGATGGATTTCTAGATCAATTTGCATGCAAATGCAGAAGAAAAGGAATTGTGTTGTAATACTAAGCTTTCTAGACTCCTCCTTACCTCATTTCATCTTCCTGTAGGCAAAACTAAGCAATGAATGGGCAGGGGAAGCAATGTGCCCTCGTTTAGCTGTCAATTTGTCAAAATCTCCAGAACAGGAACCTTTAGCATGGTTTTCAAGCCACACTTGTCCAAGACTTTTCACAAATAGTCTTGACTTGGCAGTGTGTAGGCTGTTCCCCTTTCCCGAAAATTGACATACAGACAAAAGGAAAACTGAAATAATACAGTTAGTGGAATGAGTAAGCAAGGTTTTTCTTTATCAAAATTTTCACTAGTTAGACAAAAAAAGTTTTACTGGCATCAGCTTGCATATGCTTCTTTGCACTATAGAGCCTTAGTAGCAGTGAAATACAGGGTCAAATCCCCACTTTACTAATTCACTGACCAGTTTCAACCAGTTCCCACATTGAAGAAGCTACTGTTTGCATAATTAATAAATATTTAAAAATTCATAGCCTGTCCTGTTACATTTTATAATGACAACAGCAAAATGTCTCTTTTCTAATATTATTTTCAGCATTATTTTTAATAGTATATAAATAAATAAAATGAAAGTACACAGATGCCAGTAAGATCATTGTCATGGTTTAACCTCTGCTAGCAACTAAGCCCCACACAGGCTCTCACTCAGTCCCCTCACACTGGAATGGGGGAGAGGATCAGAAAAGTAAAAATTAAAAAACTTATGGCTTAAGATGGATAGTTTTACAGGTAAAGCACAAGCTGCATGTGCAAGAAAAGCAAAACAGGGAATTCATTCAACACTTTCCATGAGCAGGCAGTTGTTCAGCCATCCACAAGAAAGCAGCACTCCATCACCCCTAAGGGTGACTTGGGAAGACAAACAACATCACCCTGAACTTTGCTGCCTTCCTTCCTCTGCCCCCATTTTTTATATGCCAAGCATGATGGCATATGGTCTGGGATTTCCCTTTGGTCAGTTGGGGCCAGCTGTCCTTGCTGTGTCCCCTCCCAACTTGTGCACCCCCAGCCTGCTCAGTGGTGGGGTGAGGTGGACTAAGGAGCAAAAAAGGCTTTACTCAGCAATAACAAACCATCTCTGTACTCAGCACTGTTTACAGAACAAATCCAAAACACAGCCTATATTAGCTACTACAAAGAAGATTCAACATACCCTAGCCAAACCTACACAATCATTCAGGGTTTAAATCTTGACTAAACGTTCACATAATTCTGTGATTCTTATGATATTTTTTTTTTTTAAACACAGGGCATTAGGACTCATTTATAACTCAGTTTCGCTCCTGAAACCTTGTATTAATACAGAAATAATAGAAGCAGGCAAGGTAAAGAGAGGAGGCAGGTAAAACTGAGAGGAAAAAATAAGTCTGCAATGTCATATTGATTTGTTTCTAGAAAGTAGGCACTTAGCTACATTAGCAAAGCTTTTAGCCACTAGATCAGTCACAAATATCCACTGACTTACAGGAGGCAGTAATACAGTATCTACCTAACACTGGTTAGACATTATTTATCTACATATACAGCTCCAAACCTCAAGCTAGTTTAGAAGAAAAAGGATTACAGAAAGCTTTAGTGCTGGTAGCTTGTTAATCAACCAGTTAGTATTTATTACAAACTACAATATATACATATTCAACTTGCTTTGATTAAGCAAAAGAGGGATGTCAGGGAGGTGCTGACAGGCCTAACAAAGACATACAGCTTGGCAGCACAAGGACAAATGAAATTCACTGGTGGGAAAATGAAGGGCAGCACAGAATAAGTGATAAAATGCAGACAATCTAGCTACATTAATAAGGTAGGAATGATCTGCAAATTCATTAATAACAAGTGACATGGCAGGGTTGCTCTACCTTTAATAATATGTTTGATAACATTCTCTCTTTAAATAGATGCAATATGCATGGGTAAGAGGACATGGAATGATCAGATATATAGATTTTATGCATAAGAAACTCTGAAAATCCCTTCTGAAACTTTTTATAATGATCTGATCATTAAGCAAAACTTCTGTTAAAAATCCATCAAGAAGAAAGCACAAGAAAAACAACTCTTAGAAGTCTCCTTTTGAACTCTATCAATATAAAAAGTAATCAGTTAGATAAATTAATAAGAATATTCACCATCTTTCTGGAATGTCAATAATACTTGAGAGTGGGGTTCCATTTTGATCTGTTATTGTATTTTAATTATTCCTAACTAAACACACAACTTTTGCCTCTGAAGAGAACGGAATGACCATTCATTGACTAGCTAGAATGTGCTAGAAACAATATTAAGTATAAATTCAAATTTCTCACTGGGAAAAGAGTTTGCAGAACTGCTTTTGCCAGATGTACCAAGGCCTGAAAAGTCATCTTGTAAGTTGAAAGAAGATGAACATAAACATTCAAACAAGACACCATCAAATGATGGCGCTAGAAAAACCTTAATGGAGTAAGCTCATTAGCCTGGCATCTCTGAGTCAACATCACGAGAGAAAGAGGAGGCTTGTCATCCCCAGAGCTGAACCTTGTCAGAATTGATCTGGATTTATGAGCCAGTAAGATAATCCTTCATTATTATCTGTCCTGTTGTTCACCATTATGGCATCCTCAAGGAGGCTGTTTCATTGTGTGCTCTTCATGTCATGCTTAGCTGCAGTGTAATAGTCTCAAGGACCACCTACACTTATAGGTTATTCATATACAAATTAATGGATGCTGGTGAAGTTGTGCATCCATTAAGCAGAGCATTAGCTTTCATGGCATGAATTTACCTATCAGATACTTTATTTATCACAGCTTTTCTGAAAGCTTGTTTACTAAGGGGCCATGCTGGCAGAATATTGCTGCTCTCAATGAATTTTGTGTCTTATACATAAAATTTGAAAAATGAAAACTCCTATCGTTTGCCTCTTAGCAGGTAAACAGTGGTCATAAGATAATCACTTTTAAAATCTCTGTTCATGAGAAGAACATACCTCAAAAACTTTGGGTTTATTCCCCTTTCTGTAAAATAAAATCCCAGCCAACAAAACCTTGATTAACTAATTAATAACAGTGATCTTGAAACTTAGAATAACTTTTATCACATTAAAATACTATGTATTCCTTGATCCAGAAAGAGGAAAAGAGTGTGAACAATTTTATAACTAGATTGTCAAGAAAAGCATTTTTCAGCCTTGCTCTAGGTGCTTATTTTGTATTCAGACTCACACCTAGAGTCAGCTTTCAAATTTGGGTAGAAAGTTTTGAATTGCAGACCATCACACTCAGATATTATTCCAAGCAATACATTACTTGGTGGCTTGTTATCATTATCTTCACAGGGACTCCACTCGATCAGAAAATCTTACTTCCTCAAGTTTCCCAGAAAATATTCACAAAGCAACCTCAGCATTGAAGATCCTGCTAGGGTTATGGCACCAGGTCCAGCACTCAGCAGGCTGGCATTTGCCAGTGCTTGTGCAGGATGTTTGCCACCTCAAGGACAAGTAATCTTCTGGATGGTGATATAATGTTATAAATTTAAGTTCTCATTTAGGCTGAAGTCCCTGGGCCCAATCCTTTAAGACAGTTAAGCATGACAAAATGAGGGAGATTCTCTTACTACAGTATTTCATTTGCACAGAGAATTTTGACACATTTCAATTCACTGACCTGACCTATAATTTGCAAGACACTTCCTTGGCTTTTATTGTTTCAGCTGTTCTCAGAAGTGGAAGCAAATGCTTTGTCTTTTAAAAAAAAAATCCCTGTGCCTTTTTGCACTGAGAAATCCTAGGCAGTTAACAACTTGGTGGAATGGTTTTGAAGTATGTGCTTACAAACTTAATTGTGGCATTTTCTGATGGTGGACAGCTTGGCTTTCCAACTCAAAGATGGTCTTATTCCATCTTTTTGGATGGAAATATTCTTTTTGCCAAGAGAGTATTATGACTTCTACATGGAACAAAATACTATGATTCCTACTTAGCCATACTAATCTCAACTCCTAGTTCCTCTAGCTGTCCAGTAAAAGACAGCAGATATGATGCATTTTCCTTTTAATTTTCTTGTATTCATGTGAAACATTTGAGAAGAAAGTCATTGTTATAATATTTAAGAAACATCAATCTGTGTTTCCATTTATTTGGCTGCTGTTACCTTCACACCTTCTCCTGCATTAGGCAAAGATATGAAGGGTTATGTTATAAAGAATTTATTCCCAAATATGTGTAGATACTAAAAAATTGTAGATACCCTCTATCACAAATTAATCTTACTTGATTTACTTGTTTCTAAACTAAACAAATTCTAAACTAATCAAATCTTCTAAATGAAATAAATTCTACTTCTCTGTGAATTGTCTTTCGCTCACAAATCAACATGTGTATTCCACTTGCAAAATCCCTGTTTGTGCTACACAGAGATGCTATCTAGAAATTAAATCACTAGAAAGATCAATCTTTAGAAACATCTTCATCCACACTGTCAAATTCTAATCTCTCATACTGACTTGAAATATATCACAAGCACCAGTTATTTTACTAAATACTTATCATCTTTATTGATAGCTACAAGCTCAATTAATTTAGTCAGGAAAAGTGTGTTTTAACCAAGCTTATATGGCACTGAGAGTTTATAGCAGATGATTTCAATGGCTCTGGTATATTTTATGTCTTACAATCCTATCTCATATATTAAATATTATCTTGCTGCCAGTATTCTTTAGCTAGAGTCCAGAGACAGGGAGACAGCTAAGCCTGGTACTGTGGCATGATTAATTAACAAAGCAAATCCACATACACCTGAGTGCACTTTTAGGTCTACAGACATATGCAATTATGCAATATTATCAAGCATATATGATGTTTGGCCTCATGTTTGTTTGTAAACTAGAGCTTTCTTAGCTTGTAAACTATAGATTTCTTAGAGACAACCATAAGATTGTTCCAGGTACATGGCAGCAAAATGTACTTATTTAACTATATTTCATGTTGGTTACCTGCAGAGAAAATACTGAACAGAGAGAGAGTGTGTTTGGCTTTTATCTGAAGGACAGAGGCAGAGACTCGATAGACTTTAACTTTTGAACTGTTTTACAAACAGTGACCACCTCACAATATTTTTTTGAGTGAATGGTACCTATTTACATCTACTCTTACTCAGGTCAACAGGAGTTGTACCACTTATTGCAGCATTAGCCTGCTGCTGCTGCCTTTTGAAAATGTCATGTGCAATAAATATGCAAATGATTGCAGTATTTTTTTAAGACCACATTAAAATTAAGACCTCTAAATTCTAAAGGGTATCTGCTCATCTTGTTTATTTTTTCCTTTTAGCTCCTAGAGTTGTGACACGTTTAAACACATACATTAGCTGTTTTTCCAGGTAGCTCCTCATAAACATTGCAAAATATTAATGAAGTTGTTAAGAAAGCAAAAGGCACAAAACATCAACAGTCATTGCATATTTAATTCACTGCTTTGTTCATTCTTTCCCCATTGCAAATGTACTAAATGACAATATAATTATAACCTAAAGCTGTTGGTAATTATATGCAAAGTGCTATAATAGCAATGAAACCCTAATGCTGAGAGAGAGCGAGAAAGAGTCTGAGGGAAGACAGACTCAAAATAAGCATTAGTCATTGTACTCCTGGGTACCCCCTAAAATTGTTTGATTCTGATGGGTTATCCAACCTGCAAATTACCTGAAAGAAATTCAGGTCAGGTATAGAGAAAACAAATTAATTACCAGGAAATTACTTGCTGGTGTTGAGCCAAGTATTAGCTCCTCAGCATTCAGCACCATTGGAAGAGTGAAGGAAAACAATACAGACTTGAATCAGGAGCTGGAAGCAGAGAACAGCAAAAGGAAAAGCCTATTAGAAACTTTGTTTCTAATGCTGTCACCTTTCTTCCAACCAAACCTGAGCTCCACGTCCAGTGCCAGTGTGCACTACCAGCAGATCACCATTCTCCTCCTCACCCTCTTGTCCTGGACAATGGCTGCATCACCTGCAGGAGCCACTCTCTGGTTCTTCATAGGGCCTGGGATGAGCTGTTCTGTCGGGTGCCATCCCTATACCTCCTGGTATTTTATGGGTTCTAGAAAAGCTCTTCTATTCCTTTGGAATTTGGAATAATTCCACCAGCAAAGCAGACAAGACCAACAGTCTCAAGAGCTGAGATATATAGTAACTTAGACATTCTCTCCTCTTAGCTAAGCAAATTCTTTCCTGGATAGAAATGAGAGCCATGATCACACAATTTGTCAAGGGAATGTTTGACTTCTGCTTATTGTGTATTTGCTGGAATCAGAAGGAAATGCCATGTAGCTATCGCTTCATTAGCAGAGCAGTAATATGCAGCAGAGCAATGTGCTCTAGAGATGGAACTTAACTGAGATAAAGCACATAAAAACTGTGAATTACATGACAGGCAGAATTGGCAGCCTGTGATGGTAAAGTTCTGCTTATCTTACTGATATGTACAGTACGCTACAGCTGAATTAGTTAAACTTATACAAATACGATCAGAAGTTACAGCCCCCGCTACACTACTTGCTCTTGCAGGCTTTCTGCCATATTTTAATTTCTCCTGCTAAAATCTGTTTAAAAGAGGAAAAGAAAAAGCATGCATAACAGAGCAAAAAGCAGTACAACTCCAAGATTTTGTTCTGAACTGCCCTTACTGTTTCCATTCCTTTCCAATTCTTCTCCCTAGCAGTGAGGGGAAAGTGAACAAGCAGATGGTAAGTGGCACTTAGTTGCCAGCTGGAGTTAAACACAACAATGACTTAGGAAACAAACATAGTCCTAAAATTTAAAATTGTTTCCATTGCACAGGACAATGGACATTTTGTGTTCACCCTTCCCGCCAGCTACATGATGAGCTATGAACTGCTTGGGCTCTCAGACCACTGACCGATTCCCGCTCAGTTCCTCTCTCCATGCATGGGACATCTGCCTTGCATCAAGACCCATCTCTGCCCATCCTGAGAGCTCACAAAACCCTTCCAGTCTCACCTGAAGGGCTGAATGAAAAAATGCTTAAAACCACTTGCTGGCTTCCCTGCACCTTATGCTGCAGCTGACACACAGATAACGTAGCACCATGTGTACATTGTATGAAGGGCTTTTGCAGGTGGCTTTGAGCTGCCAGCAGGAGAGAACTGGGATTCTGCAGCAGCAAAGTGAGCAAGAAAAGCTCATAATTCCTTTAGTGTACACAAGTTCCCCACTACACAAGGTATTTGAGCAGGGTTGCTTTAAAAAAAAATTAAAAACATAGGCCTGAAATATATGAACAATTTTTGAGTAAAATCACTTCTGCATTTTTATATCGAAATATTGATTTTTTTGCCTATGTGCTCATTTGGTACAGTGTATGGAGTATACAAGCACTGACATGTGACCATGAGTGCAAAGCAGCTGTAAAAATTTGTTGAATCTGAAAGGTTGTGGTAGATATCTGCACTGTACTGATTATGTCCTGGGTAAATTTTTATGTGTAATTCATAAGTCCTTAAACCAGAAAATAAAATTACAGTTACCAAGTATGACTTCCTTCATTTTCAGTTCTGATTGTTATCCTCTGTTTTTATCTGAATGAAAAAATGTTTTGATAAGCAATAAATTACATAAAGATGCAAATAAAGGATGAAATTATTTTAAGTAGTCTGGGCGCCTACCCAAAAATGAACACACCACTCCCAAATGAAAGGCCTGCTCTGGAATACGTGCTTGAAAAAGAATGACTCTTCTGATACAAGACAAGATTTTATACTGTTTATACCTTTTCAAGGTTTCTGGGATGAAAGGACATTAATTCCTTCAGTTTGTCCAACAACTGACAGCTTACATGTTAACATGACAGAACAAGAAGCAGAACCCCTTTTCCACCTGTCCTCACAGCACAGGTATAACATGGGACCACTGCCTTTGGGGTGACACCAGCAACACAGGCAGGAAACCCAGCACAGTTCTCATTCGCTGCTGATTTTGCCAACAAAACCAGCCACAGTTAGTTCTAATTGCGGTAATGGTGAGTTTGATACTTATCCAGGAACAGTCCCATCTCTGAGTTGCTCTAGGCCCATTTTCTGCCTTAGATGGTACTCTCTGCCACTCAGGGATATCAGGCAGCATGTGGCAAAAAGCCTAATTCAGCACACTGCTGTCCAACAGCTGGCTTAGCTATACTGCCAGAAAAATTAAATAAGAAATTTGAAACTACAGAAAACTATTTCCCTTGTATTCTACATTTAGACAACAACTTGGAAACATACTGGCTTTCAAAGTCATAGCACTTTATAGCTCAGGACAGCCAGAGCCTTTTTCTCCAGATCTGATTCTAATGCAACAAGAATGATAAACGAGAATCACTACAGTCTTGTAACCACGGATGTTCTGTGTCACACGACACCCTCGGCTTATTTCTCTCTAGAGGGCCACCCCTCTTTTGAGAGCTGCTTATTGGCAGGATTTGTCATGATGAGTGACCACCAACTTGCTGTGGTGAGACAGCCTGATTTGCCTACTCCATGGAAAACTTCTGCCAGCCTCACACAAGGTGGTGAACTAACAGCAAGAAATGTGTGTTATCAGCAACCACACATCAGGCACTCTACTTAATACCATCACCACGTGTCTACATACAGGTCAGATCAGGTCTGGAAGTGGTTCAGCATATCTTGAAGAAAGCATCATCAAGAATCAAAAACATAAAAGATGTAGGAGATGAGTTGACATGATGAGAGGGTAACAACAGTCATCTGCAGACTAAACTGGGACAGGAAAGAGGGCAAGCTAAGTCACCGGGTGAGAGCAAGTTTAACACTGTAGCCTGGTTCTGTAAGGAACTGAGCAGAATTTTCATTGGATAATCAGAGGTGACAAGTCCACCAGCTTTTGCATAGGCAAACAAAATCATATCTCATGTAACAAGGCATCAGATTTCTATGTCTCCATTACATAAGTGGAGCCATTTCCCCCCATCTTTGGTTTTCATTTTGCTGCTTGGTTTGGGTTGTTTGTTTTTTTTTTTTTTAATCTGCCAGAACAATTCATAAAGTTTTTGTACAACCAAAACAATTTGACGGACACTGTGCAAGTTGGTTTTGCTTAATTCAGTGATTTTTTTTTTTTACATGCAAAAAAGTACAGATATGCTTTGAATGGGTGAAAGCTTTTTGGTCTACTACCAGCAGTAATACTTTTTAAGGTGCTAAGGTATCAAAGAAAAGAAAGAAAATAGATATGAGCTAAAAAGTGAAATTGGTTGAACAGCCTGCATTTGTCTAACTGGAATTCAGGGTTGATGCCAGTTTTTACAGACTGATCTGCCACAGGAACACATAATACTTGTAATTCCAAAACAAGGTTGATGCACCTTTGTTCCTAAAGTATTTTACCAAAAATTCTCAGTACACCACTGGAATGATGTACTGAGTTCTAGGGCTCAGGAGCATAAGAAGGAAATGGACTTGTTAGAGTGGGTTCAGAGGAGGATTATGGCGATGATCAGAGAGCAGAACACCTCTCCTGTGAAGACAGCCCATGTCAAGGGGGGATGGAACTAGAAGATCTATGAAAATCCCTTCCAAGCCAAGCCATTCTGTGATTCTAGAAAGCTGAATACATCATCATAAATTTCTAGATCATCAAAATATAGATGTGGACCCTACTATGAAAAGTATGCTTAGATATATAGGGGTAAAATTGTTTTTTTTTTTTTCAAAAGAAAAGAAATGTTACCTGTGTTCAATCTAAAACATTTTGCTCAACCCAAAATAAATTGCCATGTAATATTTTGCAGGTCATTTAACTTCTTTGTGTTTGACTTTGAAGCTACTTCAAATGAAAACAGAAGCATTTTCACTCCTGGTAATTTAAACAGAGCAGCAGGGTCAGTGGATGCAGAAGACCTTCCAGGTTATTTTATGAGCTGGGACAATAGCCAAAATATCCATTCTCTGAAAAACACACACATTTCTCTGAACACAACTCACCTGGTTATTTGGGGGTTTATGATTTTCCTGTTTGGGTCACAACATATATGGGAACACAATGAGACCTTAATTACAGAGTTACTCTCATCTACAACAAGCCCTCCAACTCCAAACCCTGCCCTTCCCCACCACAGTAAAAATCACTTCAGACCTCTTCCTCCTACTTAACCTTGCTGTCTTTATCATGCATACATGTTTGTGTGTGAAGAAATGATTGTAAATAATGTGTTTAAGCAGCAGAAGCATGATTCATACATAAGCTTCAGTGAGGGGTTAACTACAGTCTGAAAGACATTTGCAGTGAATCTCCAAACTTAGGTAAATGGCAAAGCTAGAAAAGTGAAGACAAAGAGTTCTAGGCATAGTGGCTCCCTCCACTACTGCCCCAGCCAGCTTCAGGGAGTTCTTACAGGAGGTTCTGTATGTAGATGGAATAGATTCCCATACCACTCAGAAGATTTTTTTCACTTTGAGCTAATGAAAACATTCCCTACACAGCTCCCTGTCCTGAACTGGAAAAAAACCCAGACTTTTTACAGCCTTCCAGATCTAAGCTGCCAATCAGTCAGCCTTGCACTGGATGATCTCATCACTAGGCAACCATCCATGAAGGCCACTTCTCCTTGAGAATGTTCACTTATTGTTTAAATGTATTTCATTTCCATAGAGGAGTGTTTCACCTGACAACTCTCTTTTGTTAACCTTGTGCTGGTGGCCTTTAGAATTATTTTCTGTTGTGGAAGTAAGAGAAAGACAGAAACCTAAATGCACAGAAGAATTAAATTTTCCATTTGAATAAACATCCTGTAGTGTGAACAGTGTCCATAGCTGAATAATCCTATTGATAATAGTTACTATGGCACATCAAAAGGCGTAGCCTGGCCACATTTTCACTATAAGTGTAGACTAATAACGGAAAATATTTTTATGCTATTCTAAGCATTGTAGAAGGTATTCTCAGAACTGACCTAGCTTCCACCATGGAGAATAATTGTATCCCATGGGCAAAAGGCTCCGTTTATCAAGCCAATGGAATGAAAAGCTCCTACAATGGTGGTGAAGATTACAGGAAAACTGTCCTTCTGCAGGAAGCTACTATCAGGCAGGACAGATGTACAGTGCTTGACTCTCCACTTGTATCAAAAGTCACATAATGCAAGAGTCCTGACTCATACAATGGCCCAACCATCTTCAACACCCTGCTCTAGCCCTCGGGTACTCTGTGTGCTCTGACTTCAGGGCAAAGGGAGCAGGGTCTCAAGGGAGAGGAGGACAAGAAGGTTGCACAATTAGCTGATTAATTACAGTATGGATAGCCCAATTCTGCTTGCTGAGTGAGTTTGTAACTATAAGATTTAACTCTGGCTGCTTATTTGCTATAACTGTACATTATTACTTATCCTGAAACAACTTGCCTAACAATACTGCTTTATCTTCAGTTTGCTTCTGGGATGGCAAATCAGCGCATATCAAATTTTAAAAAAAAAACAAACAAAAACAAACAAACAAACAAAAAAAAAACCCACATGAGGCAATAGCCCTGAAACTCCTTTTCTGATATGGATAGTGCTGCAACTTCAAAATGCAGTACTATTTTACAAACATGGCCTGGAAAAACAGATAAATCAACACTATGTTGCAAACAGAAAATAAGCATGTATATATGTGGCTGATTCTTTCCTTTTGCAGTCATTTCCATCTCCATAATGAAGCTATAATCAGTGTCCTTCTTCCGAAGTGGAATAATTAAGAATCAATTACACTTTAAACTGTAACACTGACTACTCTGTAACTATTATGTGATTGGGAAGCAGCTATATTGTCATCTTTATGTAGTTACACTGAATTACACAATCAGTTAAATGGAATTATATTGAGAAATTGTATGTAAAGTTATTCATATTAAGTTCTGCAACTTAAGGACCCAATGTGGAACAACTGCCCACTTGGAGCAGGCTTTGAATCTAATATGTACAGCCCTGTGACTTTGAAGGAAAAGAAAAGGTTCCTTAATAAGTCTGAAGTGTTATCATTAGTATCATTTAATGCAAAGTGGTTACATGCTAGTGAACTATTTCAACTACTCTATAATATGGCTGAACTAAAGAAAAGGAGCAATTGATAAAAATGTGGTGAAAATTTCATAATATGCAGAAATTAAGAACAGGGATCAAAAAGCTATTACGGAGTGCATTCAGCTGGTACCTTCATAATTGTAAAGATACTTAACATTAAATGGGAGAACTTCAAATCACTAATTTAGTTCACAGTGTGCTTTGGGGATTTGAGTAACTTCATCTATGTAGAATGTCTATAAAGCTGCAAAGTTAAAGCTGAGCTAGGGTTTTAGATTTTTCTCGTGGCACAGTGAGATATAAAACACTCTTACAGTGAAGCGATAATGTAAAGGTTTCAGTTTGGACTGATCCAATACACAAACCTTAGGGCCTGAAAGAATTGAAAATGTGGTGCAAAAATAAACACTTCAAAGGAGAACCCTGCCTCAACACAGCAGAAAGGTGTGAGAGGAGAAGGGTCTGGCTGGATTCATGACAGAAGTTGACAGGGTCAATTTCTTGCCCTTCAGGGGACTGATAAAGTTTGAAAAACTGAGACTGATAAATAGGAACCTAACCTGAGCAAGGTTAGGGTGCAAACTAATTATTTAAGGATTCTAAAATATTTGCCAATCCTCCATCAATCTAGCTACAGAGTTAAGTGTAGCGAACAGAGGAATAAAGAAAGAAAGCACAACCATTTTGAGGAGCTTTGTTTCTTCCTCAATAGGAAACTCTCCTTTTGAAGCACAAAGTTTAAAAAAGAAGGCCACAGGCTCTGTGCTCTCCTCTACTGAGAGCACAGAGATGTTCATATGGATTGTCTTTCTAGCATGGTCTGGGAAATGTCTGATTCAGGTGTAAATATTGAACAGTCCCATCGTTAAGCACCATGTATTAGTCACTCTCATTCTCACAAGTCAACACATTTTTCAGTACATTTAACATTTAACAAACATTTAACATACATTTCACTGAAGTTTATCTAGAATCCTCAATGTCATTAGACAGTATCTGTTCTCAAGTTGGTCCCTTCCAAGGTATTTTTTTGTTTGTTTTGGAGAATAAGCACTACCCTTTGCTCAACTGAGATAATGACTTTATACCTGAATCTGATAATGCCAGTGCAAGACTTTGGCTTCCTTCTCATCCAGGAACAGTGCCTTCTAGCCTGTAGGCTCCAAAAAACTTGCATTCAGCTTGGCCAAAATAAAAGCAGGCTTTGTTGGAAAATTCCTTAATTAGCAAGGAAAGTTGGAAAATAAGGCTTACAAAGAGACTCATTTAGTGGAACATCATGAAAAATTCTGATAGGGGAGAACAAAGATTTAATTAGAGTTTGGCAATATTACCTGCAATGCTCAGAACTGAATTTTTTCTCTTATTTTTAAAGTTGGCTCTGACTACATGTCTCAAGTCCTGCATAATTTGATGAAATTGCCCTGCAACATGCCTCATAAATACAACTCATTCTGTTTTCTCTACTGCCCATCCATCTCATGAAAAAGGTGACAGCTGATTCATAATGTTACCTTATCAAAATGTTTTGTTTCAATTCATGAGACTGGCCTGTTTCAGCCTTACATAATCAAAGTTATTTCCCAAGTAACACTTTATAAAAGTGCACCAAAAATTGTTACTAATTGTTCTACTAATTCAGCTTAATTATCAGCTTACAAGAGGTCTGTCTGAATACACTAATCCAAATAAAACCTTGGAAGCAGAATGCCTGAGGCCAGTGACATAGGACCTTTATACAAAAGAACATCCCAAGTTTTGTAACGAAGGATGCATTAGTCACATCTGATGAGATACCCATCATAAGTATCAAGGCTTCTGAGAGATTTCTTAATTGGCTCCACCCCTATTTTTAGAAATGGTTTTGAAATTCCTCAATGATAAGATGGCACCAATAAATGGGTAGATAAACTCAGGACTAAGTAGCATGCTCTGAGCTAGTTTATGGTTGACTTCGAAAAAGATCCCGTTCCTTCAGGTGTCCTATGGAAACACAATGTTGGTAGATGCCAAAAAAGTCCTTGCCAAGCATCACCACTGGCAGTACTTCTGTCATAATGGAAATTCTTCCCATTTTCAATCTAACAAACTTTAGACACTATTACCTAAACACTCTTTAAATCTTCACAAACGAGTATTTTTACCATTCCCCGTTACCTCCATTTTATAGGTGGATAAATGGAAGGACAGAAAAGCCATGACTCCTCTAAAGCTGAGTCATATTGACTTTCATCCCTTGGCTTCACCTGACAAAATGTGCTTGATCCCTTATGTCCCAGAGCAAATCAAAGCAGCTTTTTCATTAAGTTTTAGACATCTCATCCACATTGTTTTCTGCTGGTCATGGAAAACATAATGAAGTAAACTAAGTTTGCACATGCACCAAAGTGACCTCAAATTTTCTCTCTTCTTTTTGGTACTCATGGAAAGTATATTGTCAAAAGAATTATATCAAATTTTATAAATTACCCAAGAGAGTTTCTTTTACATAATAGGGCCCTGGAATGGAAATTTGGAATAAAAAAATTTTGACAGGCTCTTAGTTAAAAGCACTAGCAAAATTCTCTGGTCTGTGCATTCTGACTAATTCATTGGTACGTTTTACGTTCATTTATGCTGTGTACCCTCAGTTGATCTCATTGGCACTTGAAATTTTAGCTAAAAAAGAGCATAGAGAGCAGCTAGGCATTTTATCCCTGTCCAAACCATATGACAGTGTCAGCCTCCACACTTACCATTAGATTTCTCTCAGACATCTAATGCAGAGCCCAGCTTAAAATTCTGGCTAAAACGGAGGAAGAGTAATTAAGATTGACATAAGGGGTGCAAAATCTTCTGTCTTCTTCTGAGGCATTAGTTAAATAGAAAGTGTTTCAGTTTTTGATCTTGTTTATTCAAACACTACAATCTCCATGTCAGCAATATTTTGACTAAATATGCCTGTGCCTATTAAAATGTGGTTTATATCCTCCATTGTGCTTTGGCTAACTGTTAAGAATTTATTACACTGGAAATCTGGACCTAGATCTCAAAAATCTAGGCATGCTTTCTGCTCCATGAAAACATGTTTAAAATTATTCCAGTGATGTTTCCCTTCTGTGATATTAGTTTACCAAAGCCTCTATATTAGCTTGCCTGAGTGATGAAAAACGAGGTCCAAGCCCTTGGTAACCCACAAATCACTTCATGTCATTTGTGGCTAAATGAATGCATTAGCCAGTGCAGTTATCCCCAGTTGACACAGTGGAGATGTCACATTACAGCACGAGCTTCAGTGAAAATTTTAGCAGCCTTGCTACGTCAGTGTGGCATCAGTACTCAAGGTCACCAGCAGCATTAGTTAAGTAGTTATGAGTTTATCCATCATTGTGAGCAACTTTTGCAAGATTGCAGCTAATCTAAACAGGGCTTATCTATATTTTAACTGAGCTGCAGTGGTGACAGCAGTTGCAGCATCATCATTAATCCTGAAGCTCTAACATGCAGAACAGCTTGGACTGCAGTTTTGTACTGTGTACAGCTAATACAGATGTACGAATTTGGGTGGCACCTTGGGCCTGCTCCCCTGCCTCCTTATTTGTGTTCCTATTCAGAGACAATAAATCTCTAAAATACAAGCTCCTTGGCTTTAGGCTGTGTGAGAAATAGCCCATCTGCAGCAGTGGCAAGGAGCAGAGGTACAATAGGAGGTGTGGAAGCTGTAAATCACCCTGCTCTGGCACCACCGAGGCCCTTCACAGGAGAGCATCAGCCCATACAAAGAGGTACCTGGTAGAGGGAGAAACCTCCACAGGACAGCCAGAGGAACCAGCCCCTGCCCACATACCTCCAGGGCTGTCCCAGGACAGCCAGCAGTCCAGCTGGAAAGCCCAGCACCACAGGTCTATGGGAGAGATTGTCTCGAGCATCTCAGGATCTCAGGATCAGCAAACCAGGAGAGATTTGGGGCATATTATGGGATGCAGGCAAGACCATTTGGGGATGGCACTTATTACAGAACAAGTGCAGGAAATGAGGCTAAGAAGATAAAAGGGGGCAGATACTTATGAGCATGTTATTTACAAGCATGTCAGCACATTTGTTTGGCCATGCCCTGCACCTGATCTGCACAGTCAGTTCTGTCTTAAACTCTATTTCCCTGACTGAGGGAAATCCCTAATCTATGTACATGTACATACATGGAAGTTTAAGTGCCAGCAGCTGGACTGAGGACCCTGTGTGTGGGGTGCTAAAGGAGCAGCTCTTAATTCTGATCATCAGAATGGGGATCAGGAGGAGACTGTTGGGACAGCTCATTTCTGTGTGAATACTGCATACTTAGTTCATCTGTGTGGCCTGCTGTGTGTATGTGTATTCAACACCTGTCTGCATGTGTACCTGTTGGGATTACATGCTCAGCCTCACCAGCGCTTGGACCTGCAGCACTAACCTGTGGCTGCCTTCCATCTATGAGAATTGCTGGATTTGGTGGCTCCCTGAAGCTGTATCCTCTTATGAAATTATACACCATCTAGGGCAGCTCTGGAATGTAGTATCGACAAACAGTGTGTACTAAGTGACAAGCTAGGCCTCCTTTCTGCATGCAGACAGTAGTGGACTGTCATGGAACTCCCACTAAACTCCTTTTCCCACAAATCTGCCCAGCAGATCACCGGTACAAGAGCTATTTCCGCCCTGCTGTTTCTGCAACTATTCCTCCTGTGAAGTACAGTAAGGAAAACAAACACAAACCAAAAACAGAAAGAGGGAGGCATAGCCCTAAACAAAATTCTTTTGAAGTTGATGGGACCCCAACTCATTACATTTTAAACAAAAGCTTTAAGCCTCTCATACAGATGAGCTATTGTCTTTTGGTCTCCTTTTTGATGTTATTTTGAAGTGCCTTGAGGATACTTGATAATAAAGCACTCTATGAGTTGTATTACCTTGTTCTGTATTGCAATGTTTTATTAACAACAAAGACCAAATGAATAATGAAAACACAAGCTGGAAAATTATATTTTCTTCTTCCATTGCTTGTTTTAGTCTGATCTAAGCAACTTATTAATTGCCTTCTTTTTGATGGTATGGATTTATGTTTGCTTAATGAGAAAGAATGGAAATAATTTCTATCAATACCAATTACAATACCATCTTTCTTTAAAGGAAGGGTCTGAGGTAGACAGTGTTGCTTGATGGATTTCATGGAAGCTTAAGGATTTTGCACAAAATGTTAAAAGCAATTTTCTAAAATAAGTTAAAGAAAAGGCAAGACCCAACCTGTAAATTAGAGTTTTTCCATCCTAGTTTTGACTAGGGAAAAACAGCACCATTCTCCTACAGATGCAATTTTCTAAAGATGCAAGCCTACGAAAGCCATCCATAACAGCATTTTATGCTAGAAATACTGTGCCAGTTACTGAAATACATACCATGTGAACAGAATTTTGGATGCTGTCCCTAAAGAACATTAAAGCTAGTCTCCAATTTGAAGCTCAAATTCTTTCACAGTTTTCTTTCTCTATCACACAGTTATTTAAGACTAATTTATAGCTTCAGGTTATTTAAGACTAATTTATAGCTTCAGGTCTCATAGAAATTGGCTGGATTATTTTGTTATCAAGAAAATACATGCTTTTATTGGAATCAGAATTTCATCCAGGATATTTCATCTGTAATGTAATTAAAGAGGTATTTTAGAAAAGATACAGTTATACAGGGAATATATCCAAAAATATTCTCACAAATGCTACCAGTGGAGTTTAAAATGGTATTGCCACAAACTCACTGGGGAGCTCAAGGTTATGGTACTTTTATTGTCCAACTATGTAATAAGGATAAGTAACACCGGTCCACAAAAAAACACATTCCTAACCCAGCATTCTCACTGTTGAACACTACAAAAAGCACTTAAGCAACAAAAAAAACCCAAACATCTTGAGCCTGTGTTTGAGTATGGGAAGACAAGATCAAGTACTTCTATGCATCCCAGACTTTAAGAGAGCATGTCTGGAATGGATCAGCTACAGGGCAGTTCCTTTTCAAACTAGGCAAATGTAAACAACTACTTTATGTACATTAAATGGCAAGACCACTACTGCTATGCTTAGAAAGACATGTAGAGAGATAAAAAGGAAAATTACACTTACACGTACTAAATATTAATTCATCTTCACGGGATTTTTCTGTGTCTTCCAAACACAAAGTTACCAGACATTATAAATAGGATTCAGTCTTCAGGTAAGACACACTGGGTGATGCTTTTTTTAAGCATGTGCCAATTTCTGTCTGAGATTCTAGTCAGAACCTTATTTAACCCAAGCACAAGTATCAATTACAAATACAAGTATCAAACTTAATCAAAATATCAGATTGTGAGACAATAATTTCCTTTACATTTTTCTTTCTAATTTCCCCCAATATTTGAGACACTGATATCTGTTGAATTAAAAATTATCTGCTATTCAAACAAAGGAAAATTCCCGGCTGAATTTGCTTGAGCCCAAGGGTACAACCATAAATAACTCTTCATTTTTGTCCCCATTAAGAGGGAAATGAGTAGACAATCCAACTAACTGTCTGAAACATCAAAATGCAACTTTCTTCTGTAATAAAAACAGATTACCTCCAACCATACAAAGTGTAGTTCATAGGAAGAAGAAAATTATGCCTTCAGATCATTGAAAATTCTCAACAGAGACTAGACATAATCAAAAACATGTGAGCAGCAATACTGGACAGGGAGGCAGTCTCAGAGGATTTGGCAAACATGAAATTGTGACTAATGTTTATACAAAGGGACTTTTGTTCTTCCCCTATCTCCTGCACACCTTGTGCATAAACAGCAGTTTGATCCTTGAAGCTCTCCACTCAACTAGAGAAAGGAAAGCTCCATGGGTGCCCAAACACTAAAGAGTATTTCCTTTTGCTGCATAGCTCCAAAATACAACTGCTGAAATAGAGAAGACAGACCTTTAAGCTTGAGAGAGAGATCAAGCAACCAAACAGACCTTCAGATGTCTTCCTAGCTGGGAAAGCTGACTGCAGTGACACTTGTGTGCCATTTGTCATGGCAGGCCTATTTAGCACAACCTTTGTGAGATGCTCCCTATTTAACTGCTTCAATTTAGTTAGGATCACATGCATAACAACAAACCAGAGGAATTGCCACCTATTTTGACTGGAACACATTAGGATGTAATGTGAAGAAAAGGTAAATCATCAGCTCATTTTCACCACACACCAGCAATACCTCATGAGTCCACATTTTGAAAACACTGCCAAAAGGATCATATAAACTGTACAAAATGGATCATATAAACTGTACAAACTGTATAAATGCTTCTATTGATTTGCTTAGAAAAGTAATGGTGTTTGGAAACTTCTCAATTCAGATGCTTCTGGTAGAAATAGATGCCATTTTCTGTTGACCAGATATTTTTAAAATATTGTACAGTACCTTAAAACTACTACACAGATATCAATCAAAAAATAATAGAGCAGAGAGACAGACATCTAAAGAATATATTTGAAAAATGCTTCATAGCATTCTGTAATTGCAAGAATTTCTCAAAGTCAGAAAGTGGAGTTAGTTGTCCAGTTCCTATTAAAAGCTCATAGATGCCAGCCATCTTTTTATCTTTAAAAGGTTCTCTTTTAAATAATCTTGGTATCATTATCTCAGTAATGACAGTTTTAAGTGTAGACTGTGTATGTAACCTAGTTCTACACTCTATCCTCTTTTGCTCAACCTGCTACATATTTTTCTCATAGGATTTTGCTTGAATTCCTTTTAGAGTGCAATTAACACATTTTCTCTCTAGTCACTAGTGCTTCTGAAGAAAATGGATTAAGACAATATAAAACTGGTTTCTTTCACCATGTATCACACTAACTGTCCAAAAACCTCTGGACTTATGGACTGGGGAAGCATAGAAACAGGTTTCCTTTCCTCTTCCAGAGGTTCCTCGTCCAGGCTGAGACACTTCATAAAATGAAGATGCAGGCATATGTGATAGGGTTTTGCCTTATTTATGGTTCAAAAAGAAAGCAACAACTTGCAGCTGCTTTCCATATATTCATGAATATGTATTCATAGGTTCAATGGCATTATTTACATTTCCAAAGTTCATTATATGCTTAAGCACTACATTAACTTAGAATCTGTATTTCCATAGTCTTTCCATACTACTACAGGGCCAATGTGCATCTTCAGGGCACAAAACATAATTAAATGGCCCCAGCATAAAGTTTAGGAAAAGGACCCTATACAATCTTTTGATTTTATATTTTTGAATAACAGAAGTTTTATTTCCTCCCATTCCATGACAGAATCCTTATTCTATGTTCTATTGAAAAATCTAGCTGAAATATAAGCCTGTTACTTGAAACATTGAAGAAAAGAAAGCATACTTGGCAAATTTATTTGTTGTATAACTTGGAGATCAAGACAAATTTGCATTAAATTCTGGTTCAAAGGAGGCAGCATGTTTATCTAGAGTCAATAGTACTTTCTTTTATCATTATTTTACTTTTTATCTCCGAATTCCATGGCATTCTATGCCATTTTGAGAATTAGATAGGTCTTTTATAACAGATCAAGCCAGTACCTTTCATGATATGATGGGGTCTTATTTTCATGGACTTCTCAAAAGATATTTTTCTCACTTTAAAAGTGGAAATTCACATAAATATCTCTCCAGTTTGGAATTCGATGATGCTGAAATTATTTTTTAATAAAAAAGCAATATCTTGGTATATCAAAGACTGATGAAAAATTATGGGAAAAATTCTTCAGAATTCATCCCTTTCTAATTTATTTATTAAAATTTTCATTTTAAACAAACAAAAAATCAGAAAACCCTACTGCTTTAGAAGATCCATTATACAATTAAATGTCACAGGAATATAAATCATTCTAATGGGAACTTTGGGAACTAGACACAACAGAAGTTACTTGAATTCCTGCTTTGTCATGGGTTGGATATCACCACTCTTCTCCAAAGGCTCAGTCATGTTAGCAATGCTTTCACTAGGTTCCAAAAGGAATAGCCATTGAACCTGCCTGTGGATTCCTATGCTCTCCCTTGTCCAAGATCTGCAGTAATTCAATCCAAGATAAAGTCCATGACACTGATGCCTCAGGTTTTAGCTTTTATATTTCTCAGATCCTGCACTGCTTTAGTGTGTAGTTCTGAGCTTCATATTAGGGGATGGTAAGCTCTCTTCACAGAGTAGGTAGACAAAAACAATTCCTTTCCTAGCTTGGAGCCCAGGACAAGCACCCAAATTTCAGGCCCAAGAGCATAAACAACGTGGACTGAAGAGAGAAAAGCAAGAAGGATGGGACTTCATAAGCTAAACTATAATTAGACAATTAACACCAATATGCTAATGGACCAGAACTTATAAAAGAGAGGGACCCCATGACCAGTCGTCCATTTTGTGACCATCTTGGGTGTAGCCCGGGCTGGGCTCTTGTGCTGCCCAAGGTGCATCCATTGAGGCCCTCTAATAAATACCTATTTTAACTCTGTCTATTCTCTGTTCTAGGTTAGCCTTCACAAGGCCTCAACACAATGTCAGTTTTTGCAAATCTTCAAGCATGTACGTGGATTTACTTATGTGAGAAAAAACTACACGTGTACTCTGACATTTGTCACATGAAATATTAGTTTGCATAATTCCCATTATGCAATGCAGTATCTTTACTGATTAAATACATTTGGTGATTACCTCAAAAGGATGATCATTTTAATAATGCAGTGTGGTACTACTCAGCTTTTTGAAAATGAGTTCATCACTGGGACATGACCTAAGAGTATGTAAAAAATGAGGAATTCACAATCAAAAGGAAAAAGAATATTAACAGAGAAAAACAGGAGTACTATGCAGACAGATTAATTTCAACATCTACTAAGCAATCCTTTTATAAAAGATTATTACCAACATTATTTTAATTCTCACAAGGTCAAACTGATTTATGAAATGAGTTCTTGTTAGGCATTCACAAAAGTACCTAGGGTAGTTTTAAATCACACAACCATTTTCTCCCAAATTTTAAAAGTTTTTCAGAATGGGAATTTAATTCATCAATTAATATTCAGAAGTTATTTTTAAACCTATTTCAACATACATTTATCAAGATATATACCAAACCCTAGGAAATGAAAAGCTGATTATTAATTCCTTGAGAAAGAAATGCTAACTTTTTCCAAATCCTTTTCATATTAAAAAAAAAAAGTCATCTGTGAATTCATCTGTTTTAATGCACAGTGCTGGTACTGAGATGATTTTTGGTTTTAAAAGCAGGCAGCTAAACAGAGGGGGTGAAAATTAGGACATTGTATGTTGAAAGTCACAAGAAAATAAACATTTTCAATGTCTTTTAAATAGAGCTGTCAGTTTCACCCTTTTCTTTTGTCTGTTGGGTTTTTTTCATGAGGAACACATATCTTTCCAGACAGTTGTTCCCTATTTCTTATTCTCTCTTTTGAAAACATTTTTGTTTGCTTTCTTTCTCTGCCTTGTTTGTAGCTTTTTTTATTAGGCAAAATGTCAGAAAAGATTGATCCTTATTTATCTTTGTAAGGGAGGATGTCACAGTTTGCTATGTCTTTGACTATTTGTTTATATAACAGATGAAAGAACACCAAGCAATAAACCAGAACCCTAATATGATGTTGAGAATCTTCACAGAGATGGACCAAAGTATTTTTATTGACACAATCAGTTGCTTCGTTGATCAGATGAAAAAATCCTGTACACCTATGCTCTGCAGTTAGAGAGTCACTGAAAGTTTGAAGATTGGAAATGCTTCTGGATATCTGCTACTTCAGCAGTGATTCAAGTTCAGTTTTGGATCCTTCCAGAACTACGTCATTTTACATAAATATGTATCCCTATAAATAAGTAGGTAAGTAAAAAAATTAGCTCAAGTTCTTCTGTTTCGAGGCTTTGCCTTCCTTACTCTCCTTGGCTGCTCCATTGAAGTTCTCTTTACACCTGGAGAGATTACATACAGATTACATACACTTTCTGCATGCACAAATTGAGGTTAATAAGTCTCTCCATAACAAGCTTGGTGCACACACGAGTCTGAAATCAGCATTTTTCCCATTTACACTTTAAGCTTACCATGTCAAGGATGCTTTCTTGCATGTTTGTGCAGGGAAAAGGCTTAAGGGAAGGCTATCAAGGAACAATGGATATATAACAATTCCAGCCTGTCTCAATATGGACATTATATTGATAGACTTTTATTTTATGTTGCATGGAAATTTTTTGAAGAGTGTGTTGGAAATACAGATATGATATGAAAAGATTTATTTCTTGCTATTTCAGTAAATCTAAGTGGTTACAAAATGTGCTTGGAGAGCATTTTAAATGTGTTTGATTTTAATCATTCTCAGAAATTGTCTGCACAATCATAAGTAGGTACATATCACTTTCTAGATGTAGTTTTAGAATATCTGAATTTAGTGCATTTGAACTGATTTAGTGGAATCTGTGTAGTGGTTTTGGTTTGCCAATTTAAGATTTCCCCAATTTTGAGATTTTCCCAGCCAACGCACCAAAGAATGTGGCAGGTTTGGTGCTGGCCAATCACCAATACACTCACTTCCTGCTGTAAGATAGGATTAGGAGAAAGACAAAGCAGGCTCAAAGCTTTAAAAGGTTATAAAGAAAATTTTATTTAAAATAACTAGAAGGAAAAAAAAAAGTAGTAAAAATAAAAACAAACCCTTCAGAACACTTCTCCTCCCACCACAACCTTTTTTTTTTCCCACTGACAATGTAAAGAAACCAAACCAAAGATTTCCAGTCAGTTTACCACCTCTAAAATAGTCTTTCTTCAGTTCACTTGGGGAGAGAACTCCCTCTTCTTAAGGTTATGGAGACTTCTCCACAGGAAGAAAAAACAGTCCTCTCATGGTTCTCAATTTTGTCATGAATAGCAGCCACCCAGGAAACCCTGCCCATTTCCACAAGCCTTCCCACGATGGGCCATGTCAACTTATGGGGTATTGTTTTAAAGATGAGCTGTTCAGAAGCAACAGTTATCATTATCTATCTCTAAAATCATCCCTGGAAACAGAGATCATCTTCTTCTGGAAGCACAGGACTACTCACTTCCTCTGTTCAAACTTCTCACGGGATCACAGCTATTTCAACATCTGATTATCTTAACATGGAGGCCTTTACTCGATACCAATTCAAACACTTTCATCTCCCCATAGTTTCATGTGTTATAAGGAAAAAGAGTCCTTTCTCCATAGCTTACAAGAGGATTTCAGCTCCAAAACAAGGCATCTCCTCCTCCCTCGCATCTGGGACTTAACTTCATCCTCACTGACCTCGATGCCTTCATGTTGTTCCTTTACATGCTTTCATCTCATTCCTTTCTCTCGCTCGAGGGAGGATTGAAAGGGTTAACATCACGCCTAGGGCCTGCCTGACCTAGTAACTTGTGCTGGGAGCTGTGGCTGGGATGAGTCAGGATCGGCCTCTTGGCTGGTCTTTGGTTTTCTGCACAGGCTGCAAAGGTCTCAGGTCTCAACCGTGCTTGGGAGAGGGGGCCTGACGGCAAGATCTGCACAGCCATGGCCAGCCTGGCTCCGGCCAGAGCTCTGCAGCCTCCCCCGCCTTCCTGCCCGGCAGCTGCCGGGCCTCGCCTGGCCAGACCAGAGCTGGTGGGGAGAAGGGGCCCGGCCTGCGGCAGGACTGCCCGGCTGAGACAGAGGGCCGGGGCCCACCACCTCCTCACCGACCGGAAAGTAAAGACTTCCCGACTTTTTTCATCTTTAACACGTGTGTTTCGCAGAGGCGTGTCCAGCTTCTCAGTGGTTCAACAGACTGTCAGTTACACAAAAAGCTTTGCATCACTTCCCTGAATTGCCTCCCATTCCAAACCATGACAATCTGTCAAAGAACAATAAAGTAACATGGAACTTCTAAAGCCCCTGAAGACTAGTCTCAGAGGTGGTTTACTGGTTCATATTGGTTTTGAAACAGACAAGGAGAAGACAGACTATAGGAGGAGATAACCCTACTGCTAGGAGTTAAGGAAGAGCAATATTCCCCCCACTACTGATTTTATGACAGATACCTCTGTTCAAGGACGAGCTGTGAAAAAGAGGCTTCATCTGGTATTGAGGATGAAAACAGAGCACAACCCATCTTCAACCCTTCTCTACATCCATTTACATACTTCAGCAACTATGAATGCACGTAGGATAAACATTAGAGCCTAGAGTTAAGAACTACAGAGAGGAATCCTGGCAGGACACGCCTGTCATTCTTTGGCTGAGTCAAAGCTAGCTAAGGGATACATTTGGACAGCATGTTTCAGTCATGAAAATTGTCTTCAGCCACAAACAGGAGCTTTTCTCATTTTGTTGTAATAACTGTTTACCACACTGAGGAGTAATTCTGAGGAGTAAACATATAGTTCTTATCAAATCAACAATTCAAAGCACTTACAAGCCTCCAAAATGCTGTTAAGGAACCAAAATGTAGTGTATGAGTGTAGAATGCTAATTTGACAAAGAGGAAAACGATTCCTTAAATACTAGAAGCATCTATTAAACCCCCAAATGTCAAAGCCCTGCTGTGACTGAGTTACAGAGGATGCATGAATGAAGTCTAGGTTCAGTCAGCATCTTACTAGAATGCTCTTTAGGATTAAAAACTCATTTATCCCCCTTCCCCCTTGTGAGTCTAACCTGGCTCTGAATCAAAGCTCTAAAAGTCACCATTGCCCCTGTCATGTGGTGGTATCAGACTACCCACTCTAAATAGTCCCCTATAAACAAAATGCCTCCTTATCACAGGGCTCTCTCACCTGCAAATAGAGAAAAGCTAATTACCATCTTGCCTGAAGGTGAGAAAAGAAAGGAAACACTGGTGATTTTATGAAGTCTGTTAATGACCTTCTCAAGCAACCTCAGTCAGTAACACAGAATGTGCCTTGGTGCTGCAGTGAAAGCCACAGTCCCCAAATCTGTCAGAGTTTGATGTGAGCTCTGGGAGCTCTGACAGCTTTTAGAGCAATTGCAATGACCTTTAATTGCAATTAATACTGGAAATATTTGGGAGACTGAATGCAGCTTACCATTGCAATATTCAGCAATTTTCAGCAAATTATTTGCCCATCACAAAAGTTTGAAATAGCCCAAGTAGAAACAGAAGAATTAAAAATAGCACAACACAGCACTGACCATATTCCATCAAACCCAGAGGACTTTTAACACATCAGAGTAGAAAGCAAGTGAATAAATGCGACAGGCTCTTGATTCTTTGAAAAAAGACAAAACAACAACAACCCTAACAAAACTGAACAATGCCTGAATGAGCTAGGAAAGTTTTACTAAAAATAAAAGTCATCTGTGGTTGCCTGTGTTACTGACTTCTTCCCAGAAGAAGCGTGAAGTCTGATAATCTTCAAGACATCTTGATAATCTTCAAGAAATAATGCTTAAAATCAATTGATGACAGAAGCACAAGGCTCCTCTTAGAAAGAATTATAGACATTGCAGGGGATAAATTGTCTAGCTACCCAAGTACTTCAATTTACTTGTCTGCCTATATTGAATAAAACTTCATAAGAAACATTTTGGGCCATCAAGAGCGCTTTTGTATTCAGCTATGTGATCCTGCAAGGCCTCACTTTGCAGAAAATGTTTGTTCAGTGGTAACAAAGATGATGATGAGTGGATCCCTGGTTTGGGGAGCCAGTCAGCCTGAGGAATTTGCAGAAAGCAGGGCCAGCAAGCGAGTTGGAGGAACAGAAGCTCTGCAATGGATTGATGCAAAGTAGAACCCGGCAGCTGGTCTCCCCCTGCTTTGGATACCTCTGTTTAAAGCCTGTTGTACCATCCCACTATTAACAGCACCGACCTAGGAGTGGGAATGCTTGCACAATGCTCCTCATCTAGAAAAGGCATCATGTGGCAGTTAAATTTTGGAAGAGTGAAGTTTTACTGGACATATATACCTGCCTCTCACAGACTTCTCACATTTTGCTGTCAGTCTCCCAGCATCCTTATGCATCAGCAGTAAAATACTCACTGAACATTAGCAACCTTGCATCTTATGTAGCTAAATAAATCACTATTTTTACAATTACTGAGTGTATCTTGGAACATTAAGACAGGGAGGTGTTTAAGTGCAGATTATGTGACCAGGCACCCTGTAAACACCAACCATTCATACTATACATGTGTAAGGTGATTTTCTTTATCTCTCTGGGCCATGTGTCCATAGCTAGCCAAATTTTGCTCTAAGTATGCATTTGTTGAATATGTCCTTCTCAACCTCTTATTACTGCTTTTTCCAGCAAAATATTTAGTTATTCTATGCCATTAATCCGAATCTTTTTTGAAACTAAAGAACTTTTTTCTTCTTTTATTGACAAAACTTAATCTTCATATTCTTATACTGTGATAAATTTTCCATCTTTCAAACTATTGAATAATTAACTAAACTAAAAATATTAAGCAAATTATTTTATTCTGGAAGTCAATAAGCTAGTTGGGGTCCAAGACTATATTGGTTGTTTTCTCTTAATGTAGCAAATGAGGGCCAAGTCCTTGTAATTAATATAGTACACTGGCATGCAGTAAGCACTGTAAGCAAAAGAAAAAGTTATTAATAAGACTACATGAATGGTCTGGTCTTTCATGGCATCACAGTGTAATACAGAACTCTGCTTTGCAAGATACCATGCATGTAAATGTGTATATATATCTGTATGTGCTGTGTGTGTATAAATATACATAAAGATGATTCTTCCTAGAAAGCATTAAAGACTTCAGTCCTTCTCCTACTTTTCAAACACCAATAAACCACTATCATATATATAAATGCCAAAATAATTTCTTTGGCATTAAGATAGATTTTTTTTAAGAAAGATAGATTTTTTTTTTAAGAAATCCAACAGAAACTGAATCAAACTCAGCACTTTCCTTTTCAGTCGTTACAGGAGCAGTAGCAGACAGAGACAGTGATAGAGTTGTGCTAAGAGCCTGACATCCATAGCATATGTACTTCCCAGGATTTTACTTCCTAGCAGCTCTAGCCTGCTTCTGTTAATTGAGAAGCCATCAGCAGATGCAGCACCAAATGCGGCTCCAGACTGCACCTTCCAGTTCAGCCTCAGCTGAAAGGAAACAGTGCAGAGTGAGACAAAGCACAGCCACAGGGATGCTGCAGAGGCCACATCAAAAAAGTGCATTTCTGGTTCCAACTAAAATGGTACAACAGATGCACCTACAACTTCCATCTATGCCAAGCAGGCCAAGCACCTGCTGCTGACTCCAACCCGTTTATAAACTATTAGAGCTTCATCTTAATATGAATTGTTCTTTATCTTTTGATAGAGGGATAATCTGGAACTCAAATTTTATGATTTTTAAACTTCATATTTTTATTCAATGGCAATTTATGCACATTTTACTTGTGCTCTCCTTTTTCTTTCTAACTTTAAATGTGCTTTAGTACTTGTTTCTCAATTCACACAAAAATATTACATTCTTTTTATTCGCTGTTCTGATCTCCTTCTTTAATTGAGATTAAATTCTTTTTTTTTCCCAATATGCAAGTGCACAGAATGACACACACAGTGTCCCAGATGAACCAGTGTGATATTCCCTGGCACCGCTAGCTCTCATGAAAATGGCTTGTCTAAAGTTTCTTTTTTTTGCCTTTTTGATGGCATCATGGTCAGAACAGCTCCTAATTTCTCAGTGAGCAACTACTAGATGCACATCCTTATCCTCCTTAATAATTTCTGACCAAGGAGAGAGTGCCCATGATGAAGGATAAATTCTGCTTATACATTAATTACTTTTTAACCTTCACTTTTATGATTATCACCTAGGTCACCTGGTTATTCCTGAAAAATACCCACTTTCTTCCCTGTACTGATGACTTTTGGACTGTGCCACCAGCAAACTTCTTACACTACCAGACCTTGCAAAGCCCTAACATTTGTTCTAGCAAATGTTCTATCAACTACATACCAGCATTAAACAGTACAACTCCATGATACATCCTTGAGAAATCAGACTAGATGAAGTCTACTGGCAAGCTTCCTCTCCCCTGTTGAGGGCATTTTAACCATTTTCTTTGTGGATGTATTCAATTTAGATTATTAGTACTAATCTGTATCTCCTCTGTTTAAAGTAATGTTTTCCAGACGTTCTGGATTTTGGAAATCAAAATTACTTCCATTATGAAAATAATGACAGCACACCTGCATTTTTTAAATATGTCTGTCTCAACCTCTTATTTCTCATTTTTTCAGTAAAATATTTAGCTGTTCTGTACCATTAATTCAAATCTTTTGAAGCTAAACAACTTATTTTCTCTTCTTTTACTGACAAAATCTTCATGTTCTTATCCAGTGATGATAAATTTTCCACCTTTCAAATTATTGCAACTTACTCTTCAACAAAAGAATCTTGACTTACTGCCATTAAAAGAATAACTGAAATTATTATAGGATACAAAGAATTCGTTATGCTTTTACTGAAACCAATGAAATTTGCATTGCATTTTTATGTCAGTGTGACTTCTTAGATTTATTCCTTTATTACTGCCCACTATACATTTCTTCAGCACAGCAAGAAATGCCTTTGTTTTCCCTGCTACAGCTGACTAAAGCTATCAAGAGACATAACAATTTTCAGCAGAGCTTTATCTTGTACTCCCATGCTCCTGTGTTGTGACACTTCTGGGAACAACCATGACATTTTGCTCAGATTGAAATCATTTTGTTTCTTTAAAGCACTGTTGAACTGTATGGTGATTTTTTTCCCTTTTTCATCTCAGTACAGCTATGCCAGACAGCATCTTGTGTATTACAGAGCAGCATTCCCCTTCTAGGCTACTTCCTGGAATGATAAGAAAACAGTTCTTCAAGTTAGCCATGGAAATATTGCATGATATTGAGAACAATTCAGATAATTGCTCAAAGACTTAGGATTTGGAATTGTATTTCAGCTTCTCCCGAGGCTGTGTAAAGAAAGGAAGGCCCTTTCACTCCAGGGATGTGAATGAAGCTGCTTGTACCTCAACAGACATCACTATTGTCATCAGCAGCAATAACAAAGGACAGAGAGAGACACACAGAGACAAATATTAGCAGATGCTCTGTTTTCATCAGCTTTGTCTCTGTTTGGCATTGAACTCCCCATTTCACTCTGCAGAATTATATCTCAACCAAGGACAAAATTCCTACAGAGAGAGACACAGCACTCCAGAAGAATCCCTTGCATTTGAGCTCTTCAATGATCCCCATGTTTCTTTTCTGGCAAAGCACATTTCTGGCAGAGATCTGCTGCTGTTGCTCTTTTACTTTACAAACTTTGAGATAAATGAAGTTAAATATATATTTTAGCAGATACAAACCATGACTCAGAGCTCTATTTTTGTTCTCAGTATTTCATGGTGTCTTTAACAACAATAAGAGGGTTTTAAAATGCTCTACAGTCCTGCTGCTGTAGTCACAATGGTCTAAGGATATAAGGAATAAAAGACTCTAGGCATAAGTAGCATATTTTCTCTGAAGAGTTGCTAAGAGTTTAAAAATTACTGGAGAAGATTTTGGGCTCTTCATAAGTCTGAAAAATACAGACATAATATAGTGACTAAAAAATCCAATCCAAACCTGTTAAACCCTGATCCTGTAGTAAGTGCTGAAGGATAACAGTGGGAAATGCAAATACTGTTATGACACTAAAGAGCAGGCAACTAAAGTTACTGAAGATATAAACAAAGAAAGAGCAGGTATTTTAGAGGCCAGAAGCAAACAAGGACAAGGAAATAAAAGTAACTTTGATGGGTCAGAACGTGATTTAGCATAACACCAATCTGACGCTGTAATACACTATTACAAGATGTGATGAATCATTTCAAACGCCGTTGCCTGGAGGATTGGATTTTTTCTTTCTTCTTGATGGAAAGCAGCATGTAGACATAATTGGAAGATGTAGAGTGGTGCAGTGTAGAAAGATCAGTGGTTAGAGCAAGTCTATTTCAGTTAAGGCTGTTAATTCTAATTTTATTCTTTTCACACTTCAAGGTTTTGTGTTTTATTTTGGCGCTTTTTTCTTAAGCTTCTTATGTTCATTTGTTTTCATGCTTCTTAACTTGCTAGCTATGTAAGCATTTTCTCTTGGGTTTCCAGAGGGATAAATGCAAGTTATTTGCAATATTTGCAAGTCCTCAGGTATCCAACAGGTAATTTAGCACATTGCAAGCAGCACCTGCATGTGAATTACCTCTTTCTCAATTTCTACTCTTCACCCTCCCCCACAACTAAATGTGGCATATATTTCCAAGAGAATCCAAATTATATGACTCAGATCAGTGTAATAATTTCCTCATAGGCTGCTTTCTTTTATAAGCAAATAGCACAGACATAAAGGCAGTTTATACAAGCATAAGGAATTTGTTCCTTCTCACTAACATCCCATTTACTTCCATCTGCCCCAGATTCAAAATACCAAACGTGATAAGAGATACCCAAGCTGGGCTCAGAGCTTCTTCTAAAGTTAAACACATGCAATGTTGTCTGAAATCACACTGGCTTGTTAGGTGAGATCAGGTGAAATGGTGTAATACATCAGAGGGAGAAAGGAGAACTTTGAGACTGACTAACTGCTGGCAATACCAAAGACAACAATCCCATCACAAAACAACAGCACAGATAAAAGTGGATAGGGCTGCTGTGCACTATACATTGGCTACCAAGCGATCTGTCTGCTCACAAGTTCTTCTGCAAACCTTCTATGAAAGGCTGGGAAATGGCTCAACAATTTCTCCTTCCATAAGCATTTGTTTAATCATTAATGACACAAAAAGTAAAAAGCTGTAAGTTCAGATAAGGAGAGAAATATCTAATGTGGCTATCTGCCAGGGTGACATAGAGATTCCTGGCACATGAAAGAAATATTGAATATTAACTTAAAGAACTCTCTTCTCTCTGAGTGCTGCTTAATAGCCATTTTTTACAGCAGTTCTACTCTCCAACATATTTAATTTTTTAAATATGTTTTTATTGCTAAGCTTTGGTGATAAATAGGAGAGCTTAACAGGATCAATAATGAATTAGAAAACAGCTGTCTTGTTCTGCCTAAACTGAGCTGCATTATGGTTGTGCTCTTTCTCATTTTGGCTTCAGCTCGACAAGACAGTCAGTCTCAATTAAAGCAGTGGTTTGTGCCACTGGCTTAAGGACTCTGATGGTCAGGCATTTGTCCTGCTGCCCAGGTGCTCAGTTAGACACAGCCTTGCATACTCCAGTGAAAGGGAACATCCATGCAGATGGGAATGTCGTGGTGTATCATATCTGGAAGACACAGAGTGTTCTGGATCCAACTTAATCATTTTGATAGTTTTTAAATGGGTTTATACAGTGCTTAGCTAACAAGCATTTAATCCAGAGGTTAAAAAAGGCAGTAACCCTAGAGACTGGTGTTGTAAAGGGCTATAAAGATTTCTGAGGTAGAAAGTCATCTTTAGCCCTAGGGAGTGGACTCTAAAGGCTGAAGGGGATTTTATTAGCATCTTTAATTAAGCATTTATTTGACTCCTCGATTTGGCATTAAATCAATTTGTCATTAGTTGTTTTGTTATTTAATTAGTATGCTTAATTACTGTAAATACTATTAGGGCTAAACCCTGCAAGTTGCTGAGAATCCTCACAACTCCTAGGGATGTCAGTTAAAACTCACATTTCCTAGGTCTAGGAAAGTACAGAGAGTTGCTTTTGAGGTACTTATGATAACCATAATATTACTGTAATTTTTTTTTTGTTGTTCCTGGAGTGATTTAAGAGCAAAGTCACAGAGGTTGTTTGATGTACAAGGAGCCATTGTGACTACATGAAGTTATGGAAATTTTAATTTTACTTCATTGGGGTAATCATTGTGTCCTTGGAAATGGAACACACAGAAAAAGTGCACAGAATTTGGCTTTCTTGTTGTGGGAGAATATGACAGAAAATTTAGTGAAATTTATTACAGATGTGACACGCTCTGCAGGAGGTCACACAGTGGTGGTCTCAAGGGCAATGGGGTGGAGGCAGCATTATTTGGAAAATGCAATAACAATTGTTCCAGTCCTGTATTAGATTGAAATACCAAGGGAATAAACACCCTGTATGAAAATAAAACAAAATTCAATGGTACAGCAACAGCAGCACTGTCTTTTTTTTCTTTTTCGTTTTCACATCTACAAAAGAAATGGATGATTGGGAAGGATCTTAGCAAGAAAGGGGGTAGCTAGTGTTTTGGATTACAGAGAAAAGCCATGAGAGGAAATAGCATCAAATAACTGAGTAATTAATTCACCACAAAAAAAAAAATGTTTTGTGGTTATTAACATAACCAATGATCCAGGAAAAAAAAAATACAGAAAACTGCCTATGTTATTTCCTGAAAGACAAATATTTCACTATGATATTTCCAAAAGAGGGAGGCTTAACTTCAGTTTCGACACAATTTTTCATTTTAATTAAAAACTAAAACCCAAGTGAAACAAAACATTTCACTTCCATTCCCATAATACTTAATGCAAGATTATGTTCCTGTTTTATTTTCTGGCTAAGTGAGGGAAAAACTAGAGAAAATGTTACAGAGTAATCCAAACCAAAAATTTTCCTTTTGAGCTACTGACCCAAGCAGTATCTGTTCCACACAGCTTTCCCCCATCCCTGCTCTGCTAAGGCTCTTGGCAAAGTACAGAAGTGAGACGAGAGATGATGCACAGACAGGATCTGAACTGTTGAGAGATCGGAGCTGGAATTTGAGTCCAGGCATAGCTGAAGAGAGGGGAGATGGCAGGGGGCATGAGGCAAAGCCAAATAAAATCAGTGGGAGATTCTCCATTGACTTCAGCAGGTGTTGAATCCAAACCAAAGCAACAGAGAAGTGCGAAAAATGAACAATGGGGCATAAGGAAGGAAAGGACAGAGAATGATGTGAAGTGGGGAAAAATACCATCTGCTCTACTTGCTGCAGCCCTAGGAAAGCAGGTATTTTTTTTTTTTTGGCTGTCAGCACAAGCTCAACATCCCCCTCTAACTTTTTTGAAGTGTAACACTGAGCACACAGGGGAGATGTAGGATTTTGCAGCGGATGCTACCATCGTGCTTGCTCAAGCTGGGGAAGTTGTTCATATATAATACACTGCCATTTCCCCATGCATCTACTATAAAAAATGTAATCTAAAAGCTTTCACTGAGTTAAATAGATGAAGCAGATGGACAGGGAAATTAAAAGAAACTGGCAAGGTAGAAACGATAAATGGTCAACTGAGATTTGAGATGAAGAAGAGAGTCAATGAGGCAGAGAGCCACAGTGAAGCTATTCCAGATGGTAGAGGCTGCAGAGAAGGTGGTTCTCAAAACACTTGAGAAATTCAGACCTAGAGAGAGGTCCAGTGGCAAGGAAGGCATGGAGTTTCAGAACCCACCTAAACCTGTGATGATGTTTGGGCCAGAAAAGAGGTCATAGCCCAGGAGGAGGACTTCAGGAACTCAGCAGAGGCCAAAAGGCTTTAAAGTCTCTGCCTGTACATTACACTGGTCACTCTCTGCCTACTGTTAAGCTGCTTGCTAGAGCACCTTCTCATGAATCAATGGACAGTATGTTCCTATGTGGGAGAATCAGAAAAGGTCAGAAACAGCTGACTAAATGCAAACAACACTGAAAAATGAGAATGTTTAAAACTCAGACCTCTCATCCAGACACAGCTTTGCAAGCTTTCTTTGCCTGGATCTGAATTCCTTTTCTTCAGAGTGGCTTTTTCTTCTGGCTAAACAGCAACATTTGCTGGACTTGTTATTTCTTGTGTCCAGTGTGTTATCTAGACTGCTACACAGAACTATACCTAGGGATAACAACTGCTAAGTTACAAAAGATTTATTGAATGTGTATGTGTTTTAACAACTGCAGATTGGTTGTCTAAGAGCAGTCCACAGAAGCCATTGGTGTGAATACTTCAAGATGTTATCCCTGCCCTCTCCTGTGCAAAGGTGCCTGCTAACAGCCTTTGAGCCCCTCAAAGCAGGAATTGTCACCTTAGAACTTCTTCAGTGGCCTGCTATATTTTGCAACAAAGTGCAGCACTCTGCTCCAAATCCTCTTCTTTTCATTACCTATACTGAAGTAATGCTGCAGGAATGAGAGACTGAGGTCTACTTCTAATTTTTACTACTGTTTTTGGGAGCAATCTTAATAAGGTGAGGGGTTATATTGTCAAAGTCCGTTGCATCAACCGTACAATTTTACAGCTCCATGTTGCAGTAAGATCCACATAATTGAACCTTCAACATCAATTTACTTGATTATAAGTCTGTGCCACTGAGCAAATGGCCATCAAAAGCCTCTCCTCCTACTTCTGATTTCCTGAACTTCAAAATGGAATATTAAGTGCCATTTAGCCACTGACAGTTGCAATACCTCATTTATCAGCCTATTAGGTACAGCAAGTAACACTAATGGGGGTGAATGTAAAATAACAAAAGACTAGCACCCATGTTGCTTTTCCCCTGCTGAAAGGGATAATTCAGTAATTACTGAGCATGCCTCATTTAGTACCCTGGCCAGAGGACAGAAAATGGGTTGTTCTCAAGATTTCAGGTGGCTAAATCAAACAGCTGTTATTATATTTTTAACTTAATTGTATCTTTTTGTATACTCTAATAGTCAGATTTCACCAAAGAAAGATTTTTTTCATGAACTTCACATGGGAATCTCAGGATTTCGCATACATGCTAAAGTAAGAACAACATATCTAAGATACAACCTGTCATTCTCCATACTTTAAGGTGCTGTAAAACTTGTTGTTTCCAGTCAGTTTGATGAATTACTACTTTGCTGAAGTAAATAGTGCAATCCATACCAAAACACAGCTCTGAATAAGAGATCTTCCTTTTATGATTGCTTCCAAAGCAGGAAACCACAATAAATATTATGCACAGCATAACATTTTGAAATTAACAAGCAGATTGTCAGTTAATGTAAATAATTCTGTTTATTTGAGTAGAAAACCTTTGGTAATTGATACCATAAATATATCTAAATATTTACATAAATATTTGAAAAAATAGATATGGTTTGTGTGTACTACACCCAAATACCAAATAATAAACAAAGTGATGGCAGTAAAGCGACAGAAAGCCAGGACAGAAAGGAGATTCACCATTTTCCAGAAAAATCTGACTGCAACAAATATGAGGGTTATACGATTAAGGGAAAAATTGGGCTTGGGTTAAAGAAAATAAATAAAAATATTTAAAGAATAAAGGAATTTGCTTGTGTAATCAGTATTATCACAGGACAGAAGATGTTGGTCACCAGCCTTTGATGATGCATAATAGGGCATCAGAGCCTGGAGCTTGGAACTACAGCATAGCTTTCATCTCCAGTTCCCCAGATTAATTATACTGATTTCTAGAATATCAATTTCCTGCAGACAGAGTTTACAGATTCAAATCAACACGGTAATATTTATTTACAAAAACAATTAAGTTGCCTCTTTTTGGCTGAAAAAGGTAGAAATCAATTACCATAAAAAAAGGCCTGACTGAGCCACATCCAGCCAGTACTATGACCAATAAGAAAACTCAGCTGAACTGTGGATAAGGCTGAATTTTAAACTTTTGACTTCAACATTGCTGGATTTTATAGCAAAATAAATGTATGTCAGACTAATTTAATTCCCTTCTGTACAAACACACAGATGAGATATTGATGTTTTTGTGAGATTTAGCAATATTCTTATACAAAATTGCACTTTTTCACTTTTTTGTTTGTAGTACCACTGTAAAAAAAGAAAGCAAATGTATGCTTTTTCTCTCTTCTCTTTGAAATCTTTTTTTCCGAGTAAGCACACATAGGATATCATGCATGTCCCATCTTAAAAATTAAAAGGTAATTGAAGAACTATCAATGCAACAAAGCAGAACTGTGGCTGTAATATACTGCAGTGTTCTGCTAATAAACTTTTACAAAGTACGGATATTAAATACAGAGAAGATCAGGCAGAGACAAGTAACAAGCAAAAAAAATTCTCAAGAACTGCAAAAGAAAGAATCCATCACTGGGATTCTGACTGACCATTAGAAAACCTTGCCTTTAAAAGCAGTAAAGCTACAGGAGCAATACTTAGAGTAAAGAACATTTTCAACAAATAATTGCTATGAGGGTATGATGAGAAAAACAAACCTCAACACTATACTGAAGTGGATAAAAGGAATGTTAGACAGATTGACAGACATTAGTAATCCATAGATAGCAGTTAATCTAAAGGGATTTTTGTAGCTTTGCTTTAGAATCACACAGCTCTCCTTAAGAAACATTAAGTTCTTCTAAGCTTTGCCCTTTCTCATCCAAATTTGGTAATTTTTCAAGGCTTTCTGAGTTTTGAAGAAACTATAATTTTTACTTAAGTCCCACACAGGAAACTCCTGACATGTAGCCATTAAGGCAGTATTGGGATGTCATCTGGAGATGTTTACAAAATACAACTCTAGCTTCCCTAATTCCTTGCTTTACTCCTTCCACCCTTACCATCCCTTTCTAGAAAATGCTGAGAACTCCTGATAATTTCAATTTGCCCCAAAAACAATGATGATCCAAAAAAATACTGAATGAAACACTGACATGGGTATTGTTCATAGTGTTCATTGTTCCCAGGAGCTGTGTTCTTCAGGAGGCTGTGAGAGCTGGATGACACGGCTGCTGTGCAAGGACTCACATCTGGGATACTTGCACTAGAGGGTGGTAGGGAAAGAAGGGAGCTCCCTGAAATTATTTTCTTTCCCTAGCTCTTCCATTTCATCACCTGAACATCATAATTCTTCTCTTTTTTTTTTTTCAAGGCCAAGATGAGAGAAAATAATTTTTTGAGAGATCAGACAAGTTAAAGATGTGTGTACAAGTAGGTTATAATGTAGCAAACTAACCTTCTACAACATAAAAATACATGTGTGAATTGGGGGTTCAGAGAGCAACTCCATACTTTTCCTCTTGGGTTGAAGGGAAGTCCACATTTATGGTAAGAGTCAATTTTGCTCTGAGTAACACAGGAAGTCTAAAGACTTAGACATCTGCAGAATTGTGGTTGGACTATTTGACCTTGAGGATTTGCAGTCCAGTTAGAAAGAAAATTCAGTATTCATTTCCCTGAGTCACCATGTTTGCCATGGTGACTCACCAGACTTCCATGTATCCTTCCTGAAGGAGGTATTGCACAGCTACACACAGTATACAAACATGTACACAATGTAACTATTGTGTATTTATCTCACCTACACACTTTTTATTTTCCCATATTTTCCAGAAGAAATTAGGCAAGAATCTCTCACTTTTATCTTGCAGGCACATATTTTAGCTACTGCAGTCACATTCTTGGCTCCAAGGCATAGAATCTAACTAAGCAGAAGACTGCTTCTCATAAGGAATCACAAAGGAAGTGGCATATTAAACAGAGGTTTGTACATGGAAATTTCATTTTTAGAAAGAAAAGCTTACAAGATTTATGAAATGTTTTGTCTTCAGTTGGAAAAGGGGTTGGTAATTTCCTCTATATTCAATCCCGACGTGCTTAAATTTAATGATTATCATCTATAGAAATTCAAAAACCAGGGTAATCAATCATTCCATATTTTTGCAGAAGGAGCTATTGTAGTTGATGCTACAGTTCAGCTTGATGTAAATCACATTTTTTTCCCCTTTCATTTCTTGCTTCTTTATAGCAAGTTACTACTGTGTTACATCACAGGCAAGCTTTCATGTTGTTTCTTAACTCCCTGTGGAACAAAGATTTCAGTCCAGATATCAAGAAGGTCAAGTGAATATAGAGTTAATTTTCACCTCTTTTTCTACAGAAATTAGACTTCTATTTTCTCCACTGCTAATTCAAAAATAGATATTTAAGAAATATGGAAGTTCACACTTAAACAGCAGTAAGTTGAGTAGCTGTTGACATTTTAATTAGAATACTTTTAGTGGGAGAAGTTCCAAGAACAAACTGAAATGAAAAAGAATCTACTTTTAATTAACTAAACCCAAATGAATAAAGCCATATTTCTTATTTGAGAATTGCCATTAGTTTGTTTATTTGGGGCCTTTATCCCCATTCTGAAAAAAGGTCAACACAGTTTATTAAATTTGATATTATCATACAATTATAAAAAGCTTCTCATAACATTTAATGAAAATGACTACACAAACACTAATTTATTTGCTCTTCCAGAGCAACTCCCAAGTCCCAGTTTCAAAACACTTAGCAAATATTACACTATAAACCTCACACCAATGCTGTTATCACACTGCATCCTATTAGCTCTTGCAACTGCCAGCAAAAGTGCCTGAGGCCGAGAGATGCAACAACTTAGCAGTGACAGGGCTCATCAGTACTTCTAAACTCTAAGCAGTATTGAATCTTCATTTGAAAAATAAACCGAGTTAATAAGTGGACTAAATTTATTTAGTCTCAGATGCCACAAACAGTATTCACAGTAAGGAGTCCGTCAAGATCTTAGCTGGGAGAGTGCAAGAAGGGGAAGCCTCACATATCAATGCATGAATACATCCCATTCCAGCTTATTCACAACATTACGCCTTATTCCAGGAATTCAAATATTGTTCTTCTTCCAGCAGCAGGTACAACAACTGCAATGAATGGGATCATTCACCCACATCAGAAAGAGAGCAGAATTTGCCTTGCAATAATGAAAGGAATTCTTTTCTTCCAGCCTATCACCACATGGTTCACTTGCAGCAAAGGGACAATTTAATGGTACCAGCTCTTCCCACATTCACTGGCAGAAACCCACTCATCTCAGGGGGACTGTGACTTGAAGGACTGACCTCTATTATCTGGAATGTCAAACTGTCATAAATTTGCCTGCTTGATTCTCTCCCTCCAAAGCTGTGGCAGCTCCTGACCCAGCAGAGCTCTCGGGCATTTCCACATCATTTCTACAAAACAAAGTTCTGAAAAAAGATCAGTGAGAGATGGGGATAAACGTCTGGAAATGCACACAGTCTGTAGGGTCCAGAAGGAGACTTATTTTCAGACTTGAAAATTGAAAATAACATTTTGTATTTTACCTTTTAGCTGTTGAAAAAAAAAAAAAACCAAAACCTCTGCTCTATTTCCCCCCCCCCCCCAGTCTACATTTCCTGGGGATAAAACATTGGATTTCAGCCAAAATACAAAGGAAGTACCTTTATCTTTCTGCCTCTCATATCCAGGCATGTGGGAACATGCTTATGTGCTGTCATCTGAGAAGAGGTAGAGGCAGCAGAAGAGCTTGACAATGTTTTAGCCAAACATACCTTAGTATTTTTTTTAAGTAACACACGCCTGGTTAACTCCAGTTAAGTGACTTAAACAGCTAGTGAACTTTTATGCAGCTCTCTATGAAAATGGCACCCTAAATTGTAAAAACTGTTGTATAACTTCAAATTCTTCAATCACAAAACAAAACTGTTTTGACAAACATTTACAAGAATGCACCTGAACATGAGGAAGCTGATAGAGTGCAAGTAAATGTTTTCTTAAGTAAATCCAGGAATACATAGGTGGTGCCATAAGGGACACCAACCTAGCTCACTCCATGACCTTATCAGCATGGATAAAGTCAATACCTCTGTTTTGTAGACCCATATCTTTACAGTCTCAGAAGTATTTTTGGTGTCAAATTCCCTTTCTTCCATCAGCAATCTCAAATGTTGTCCCATCCCCAATGACTGAGAAGATCCCCTATGCATAAAGTGCTGCAACATTGTGTTGTGATTTAGGAATGCCATTCCTCAATTTAGTATTCCTGCCAAAAACCTCCAAATCTCATGCCACCCCCTGACTCCCCCACTCCCCTCCCCTGCACAAAAGGTAAAGATCATGGGTTAAAGAACGATTTACTGGAAACAGCAACAGAGCAATGAAATGAACAGTAGCAGCTGTGGTATCAGTAACAAAGGGTACTACGAGAGAGGCAAACAATTCACATGCAATTGCTCCTCCTGGAACTGGCACTACCCTGTTATGTGACTGGAATGGACCCCTTCCCCCACTACCCCCGGCAATGAGGAGAGATAGTACAGAATAACCTCTGTGTCCTAGCCATGCCCTTTCTGGCTACTGCAAAAATTAACCCTGTCCTGGCTGGAACCGAGACATTATGACATTCCTGGACATTATTACATTCTAGTTCCAGGCTGGAACATTATGACATTTCATATGCCAGTAACAGTAACCAGTACCAGGCAATGTGTGTGAGACATGCAGTGCATATGCAGGAAGAAACATGTATTGACACTGCTCGAAAGATAGAGAGGGAAATATTCCAGAGGGTCAGCCCAAACCCAACACGCTGAAAATAGGTTACACAAGTACAGAGGCTTGAGTTTGCCTTTTAGGAAAGAATAAATTTCAGTCCAAATGAATGACTCTTATAAAATAGCACTTCTGCCACTCTGCTGGCCTGGGGGTGGTATTGTTAACTCTGACAAAGGGAATACTCTTGGTAAGGAAATGTTTTGCCATGGGTATGACTGTGGTAGTTCAAGAACAGTGAAGTGCAGCATATCATAACAGCATGCATAGAAAAGAAAGAGCAGAGATTTAAGTAAGTCAGGCTTCCTTAGATTGATCAAGATATGTCTGAGAATGAGAAGGGATATATAAAAGCTGCATAACTGAATCTAGGCTGAAATTACATCCCTAAAGACAAAATTATGTTGAAACAGGCACTGTGTTCAAAAGTTCTCTTTAAGTCTACAAACTCTACTGTTAGATAATGCTTTGAAGTCAGATATTGGTTTCAAGGAAGATTTCAAGAAGGTTGGTTATGTTTCATATTGATGCTCTTGAAGTATAATCCAGGAGATGAAAAATAAAAGGCATTTTACATAACCCACAGGCTTTGCTCCTTTTCAGTTAAAAGAAAAAAATATCAGCTGATGAAAGAAAACTCAATTGAAAGCCCAGGTAGTAAAGTACTACATAGAACCAAATCCAAAGAAGAAGGCTGGAAGAAAGGGAATGCTTTATTTTGTAATTCTATGTGTTTCTGTCCCAGTTCTAGAATGAAGACTGTGTAGGTTTCTCATGAACTGGATGGTGTCAACTTCTGCAGTTTTGCTTTTGATTTAGTAGTGTTAATTTCCTAATCCATCCCTGCATTCATGTGCTACAACATTCTCATTAATCATTCTCATAGATTTCCTAGGCAACTGGTTCACTTAGTTTTGGAGTCATAGCAAACTTTTACCTCTAGTCATTACCTCTTCTTTTCCACACAGGTGTCTTTCACTGCCTGTTTTAATTTCCTCCACAAGTTAGACCTAGAGCAGATCTCATTAGATGTGTGCTCTTCAAAAAACCATAGATTTCTTTCCCATTATTTTCTTTTTGTAAGCTTTCTGTTTTCATTTAATATCTCTCTAGGTTGTCACGTAGACTAGAGCCTCTTTATTTGCAACAGACTTTACAGACTCCAGGAAATATCAACTCTTCTCCAAGTCATGCTAAATTTAGTTGATTTGTCTTTGTCACCTACATCATTTATGTCTCTAGAATTGTTAGAGTCAAACTTCTGTAATGCTCTCATCTCCTCCTTTCTACAAGCGATTTTGACCCAGATGGGTGGTATTGCTGACGATCTATTCCTGTATTAAGACACACCAGGATCTCCACCTTTATTTTTCTCTTTCCTTTATATAATGTACCCAACAGTACATGTACTGTGAATCCATATTTCTGCTACCCTGTGACACTCAATTTCACATTTTCCACAAGCAAATATCTTTCTTCCACCTTTTTTCCCATTTGTCTTGCATCATTACAAAAACATTTCACTTGGTTTTGAAACCCAGTAAAGGAACAGCTCTTAATTTTCCTTCACTGCATCTACCTCATCGTGACACAAAAGAACTACTGCTTCTTCCCTGATTTTCCTCCTACTCACCAGTATCTTTTGCCCTTTGTTATATACTTTTTATTTTGCCACCTCTGCTTGTTTAAGTATGTTTACCAGCCATACCTAGCTCACCCCCAGAAAGGTACTAGCCCAGCTACTCCAGTGCAGTCCATCAGTCCAGAGGAACTCCTGTTCCATGAATGCTTCCTAATTGTCAGACACCCTCAGAGCATTTATCCTTGAGCCATCTGTCCATCTTTGCTGTCTTGCCATGCCTTTGCCTTCCTTTTCTGAGGACTGGAAAGATTCCACTGAATGTTATACACATGGAAATATCATTGACACCTGGCAGGACGAAAATGTCTTCCATGTTGTGGATATTGCACTGTTTTAAAATTAAACCATGTTTACAATGAAGACTATAGGCTTCCTACATCCAAATCTTCATTCCTCCAGTGGCTACTGGGACAGAAAAGTGGGGCCACTTTCCCAGCTGCTTTTTACAATTCTATTAGACAGCAAGTCAGAGAAACAAAAAATGAAGAAAGATGCTGGCAGCAACACTACCAGAGGAGGAAAAGGCAGATATTCTAGAACAAGATGCAAATTTCCTGTAATAATTTACAGGTAATATGTATTAGGGGTTGGAAAAAGATACTTCTTACAGCTACTGTGACCCTGTTGGGCAGCATAGTGCTGTTCTTTTATAGCAGATCTTATAAATGGAAATATGGAAAAAGGTAATAAATATCCTCAGGTAAATCCCAGCCAAAGTCAAGTCGGTAAATACTTTTTCTTTTATTTAAACATGGGTAAGGTTTCATATCCATTATTTAGGTATACTGCCTTTACAACAGTAAAGAGAGAAACAGAGGGAGACAAAAAAAGCCCCACTGCTTGGAATACTTTCCTATTAGATTCAACAGTCCTGTTTCAGGGGCCTAATAGTTTTCTGAGTTTAAGGACTTCTATCTCACTGCATTGAAACCACTTTCACATAGGAAAATGCCCCAGCATTATGTTGGCACCGTTTATCTGATGGCAGGTAACCTCAGTCTACAGCAACAAAAGGTGCTGCAGGCAGCTACAAGGGGAGAGCAGCTCTGTCCACATCCCACCCTGTCACTACAACGCAGTCTAACCTCAAGGGCTGGGTGATGACAGTAGCAGGGTGCTAAGGCTCAACAGCTTTGCTATCCTCAGCTAAGCTCAGCTCAGCACCCTGGCTGCTTGACTTCTGCTCACCTTGGACACCAGGCAAAGTACAGGCAGTTTAGACCAGAGATTGCTGCTCTAAACCAATATGGCAGCTCTTGAATTATGCAATGTCACACCTCCTTTATGCTTTTATACATAAATGATACCAGTTCAGACTTCTTACACACTACTATTCTGGACATATTTAAGCTTTTAGAATATTTTCCACTGTTTTTACAAGGACAAAAATTAACACTGTATTTTTTGCAATGGGTGGCTTCCCCATCTAGCAGCCCCATGCAGACAATAGGTTTCTATTTAGCTGAGCCATTTGTTTCTGAAAATGGGGCGCACATAAACACAGCCTGGTAATTTTCCTATCCCTCTCTATTTCAGTACTCAATAAACAATAACCATTTAACATGAAGTCTGCATTGCCCTTAAGAGCCACACAGCACAACTCAGGTGCAAGGGCTGCCTTTGTGATACAGTTCCATCACAGCACTAAAGCAAGCTGACCAACCTGACAACAGAGCAATCCCTGAGAAGCTGGACAGGGGTTTAAGAGCACAGAGCTATTCTCTGACTTAATAAATGAGCTGCAGTTTAATGTGCTGCATGGCCACACTTGTTTCAGTATTAGGAGATACAGACAGTGTTTGGATCTATGGAATTATGCCAGCTTAGATGAATGAGAACCTAAAGAAGTTTGTAATTTTATAAGTTCATGAAGAGTATATGGGAAGAAGCTACCCCAAACAGGAAAAAATAAAAGACTTTGCTCTAGCTAGTATTTCAAATGGCAAGCAGTTTTCTTTGTATTTACTTCTATCCCTGCAGCTATAATGAATTATTTAGGCAATGTCTATAGAGTACAAGATTTGTGCTTTTATTTTATTTATTTACCTATTTTATCACAGGCTACTTACAAGGGCAAGTGTGCTGAGTCAACACAGGTGCAAATCACTGCACTTTTCCTTTAATCAGTGGAACTAGGCAAATTGACATGCATCACAAAGCTGACTCAATATATTTAGTGCAGAACAGTTTTTTACTGAGTTATTAATAATGGACTTATTTGTTACTATATCTCAAAAAACAAAGTTGGCAAGGTATACTTCTTCCCTCTCTCCCTTTTTTATTTTTACCCTCTCGTTTCTTTTTAATACCATTAAAAACCTGGAAACATCCAATGTATCTAACCAATCCCTAGTTTTAATCACAGTACACACCTTTGGGAAGGACTCTCCGGGTAAACCCATCACTGTGAAATGTGCTGCAACACAGAGATCTTCAATCTACTTCTGAATGACCTGGTAGTGTCACTTGGCAGAGCATTTCACTACAGAGAAGTGTCAGGCTGGTTTCTAAAAGCAGTGAAATTACATCAGTGCTGCCTTCTGCCAGGACTAACGGGGTCAGCAAAGCACCCCATGTGGTTTGTAGCTCTAGAGGTTGTTGTTTCAGAGCTAGGTCATACCTCTGCACAGTCCTCACCCTCCCACCTTAAGGTCTAGATCCTCAGCTGATTACTCCATGCATAGTTGAACATTAAGTCCCACTCACAAGTTAACTCCATTTATATAAAAAGACCTCCTCACTCTGTATTTTTTATAGGATAATAAGAAGGTAGAGTAAGTTAAATGCTGTCAAACCCCATAATAGGAATGTGATAACTTTAGAAATTAGCTCCACGAGAGAACAAAAAATATAAGTCCACACTTCCCACTGGCAAACCTGCCCTGCACAGGAACAAACCAGGGGAAAGGGTAAACAAATTATTTAAGTGGCTTGTTCCCAAGGCCTAAGGTAATCTGTGAAAGGCAATTCTGGCTCCTATCAATAGTTTCTTGGCACTAGGAGGCAAAAACTGTAGACAGGAGACAGGGCATAAGTCCAAAGAGTCACTCTGTTCCAGGTAATGTTGGCATGAAAACCCCTTGAAACTGTAACTGGCTATTATTGTTTATAGCAGCACTAAGAATAGAGAAGCCACAGACATACAAATCACAGCTGATAGTCTGGGCCCTTAAATTGTTCTGTGTTGTTTATAGAAATGTATTAAAGACTATTTGTATAAGCTACACAGTTATACAAGTGTTTTAAAATTTAAACTGCAATAAAACTGCTCTCTGTTACATTCTTTACTTGAATTAGTAATTCAAGGATCTGACCCTAGACCAGTGTGATATAAAATACATAGAGCTCCAGGTATTGTCACTGAATGAGAGCACATTGTGTGACACTAGTTTATTAAATTGCCATAGCTGCCCTTCACTCCCTTGCTGTAACACACCCAGGGGGTCAATAGCCTGATTTTGGACATTGCACATGAAATGAATTGTAACTGTCTTGCTGATATTTCCAGGTATGTTGAGACATATTTCCTCATGAGTTTCTGGAGCTGGGAACCATACTGTCACTACTGTTGTCTGAGGTCCAAAAAGACCGTGATTCTTGTGTAAGTCCTGCAGAGTTTATCCTAAAATAAATCAGTTCAAGGATCCTTTGAGATATGAACTGTAAGGTATCTGCCTGTCTGTGCATACCTTTCGTAACAATGTGATACCCAAACTGATTAATGCAGGACTGCTAACAGATCCAGGATTGTTGGCCAGTAATATCAGCAACATATTGTAAGTTTGCAGGAGGTTTTAGCTTTGAGACAATGGAGCATGAGTATGGAGGCAGTCAGAAAGGGAGACCTACCTTCATCCAGGTAAATAATCCTAATCTGAACAATCCTGGCTTAGATTTTTCCCTAATGTGAAGGTGGGATCCATTATATTGCTGTTCATCAAAACAAACAAATGAAACTCAGAAACATCCCCAAAAACCCTACACCAACAAACCTGCATATTTCAATTTAACATAGTCCATGTTTTAAGGAAAGTTCCAGACAGCTGCCTAGTCATTTAACTGTAACAAGCAAAAGAAAGTACAAGTGAAAGGGCAGAAAAGCCAGGGTGCTTATTAATTCTACACTTTCAATTTGATGACATTTTGTAAAATGTAGAAAAAAGCTTTAATTCTAGTCATTCAGGACTCTGAGATCAGAAGTAGCTTTTGGCACCTGAAAAGCAAGTTCAGGTCATGTGCACTGTAAGACTCAAAGACAGAAAAGCAGAAAGACTAAAAAAACCTTGTTCCAGTCAACATCTTTCCAAACATTTTGAACTCAAATAAAGTAGCAGGGTTTTAGGCTACTGATATTAAGCCTATATCATATAGACTCCGAGTTTATACATAGATACACAGGTATCTAGTTGTTGCACAATATTGTTTTGACTAAGAAGTTGAGTGCTTCAAACTAAAATGCAAATTAATTCAAATTCAGTTATTCTGCAGCTCATGCAGCATTAGATTAAAACTAGATTTAGAACAAGATCCCAAAGGCTACAAGAAAAAAAGACTTGTATGCTGCTGCTAAGACTAATATAGTCATAGTTTATTAATGTAGGTGGTAATGCATAATGAAATGTCATTATTACTCACATGTAATATTGGTTTATAATTTAAGGAATTGTGTCCATTTATCTGTAGTTTGCTCATTTAAATTTATAACTTGGCAACTCTGAACAGGAAAGTGCTGAATTCTCTGTTACCTGGGAAGCCCAAAAACTAAATTACCTGCTTCTTATAAAGACAATCTGTATCTTTCCCAAGTCTTTTTATTCTGGATTTATGATTCAGTTCTTCAAGAGGGTCAATGAAAAGCCCTTTGGTAACATTCACAGAATGCCTCATCCTCGATCTTTTCTCTCTATTAAGGCTTTTATCTGTAAAAGAGCATTTTATTTCAGTGCCATTTTTAGGGCTGACTGTTGTTTTGGTGCTCAAAGGAATCTCCATGAAAAATTTGTCAGGCTTTCTATCAGTTATGAAGGTCATCAAGATGATGTTCAGCATCTCAGGCCATGCCTTTATCAGGCAACTAAGGATGTATTAACATCAGCCAAGATAGTACTTCTAATAACCAAGGGTCATTTTAAAAAAAAATGCCCACTGGCACTTCATTTATTCTGCTCCCTACCAGAATCCAGGGACACTCTGAAGTTCTTTGCTGAAATAGCTCAAGAATTGTATCCTTTCAACAAAAAAAATCTCACTCATTCCCCATAGAAAACACTGCTGATCTCAGCTGCAAGGCTTGCTCAGCCTGCTCAGCAGGGAAGCATGAAGATGTCAGGTAAACATAATCATGCTATTTGTGGAAAGTGTGAGATGAGAAAGAGGGAGGGTAATGAAGCATAGACAGAGCAATTCAGTTTCCCAGCCTATTTAGGTAGATTGTCTTTCTCTAATTGTTTTTCTCCCTGGAGGTACAAACACAGCAAATTTCAATACCATAAAGTTAAGCTTTATTATTGCAGCTTTCATTTCTTTCACAAAGAAATATGTACTGTATTATAGCAGCACCCTAGTAGCATACTATAGTTAAGGATGTCAGCAATTGTGCTACAAACCTCTATTTTTTCCATGAGAAGTAAAAAGTAGTGTTAGGCTAAAATGATGCATGTAAGGTGGGTGTCTAGTTTCATATCAGTTCATAGGAAAAAAAAAATCCTAGGCACATTCTCTGATAATTGCAGATGATAATCTTTCAAAAAGCCCCAAGTAAATAATCTCCCACACATAAAAAAATGAACCAACATTGACACAATATCTCCTATGTTACAAAAGGTTGGATAGATACAAGTTAAATGTATCATTTTGCAAATGTTTAAATACTGCCGCCAGTGACTTCAGTCATTATCTTCAGGATGAAAGAAATTTCATCTCACTGTGGCAAAAGACTTAAATTTTAATGTGTTTTGTCCAGCAGAAGCCAAGCAACAAAGCACATATTGATCTCATTAACACTCAAATACCTGAACAGTTCACTTGAAACCATTAGGACAAGATTGCTCATCATCTTGTAGGGCAAGTTCAGAAGAAAACAAAATGAAGACATGCTTTAAAATTCATGCAGACACTTAACATAATATTTCTGTGCTCAGTTTTATATTGAAAATTAGCATCTTTAGGAACTAAAGAGTTTATAGAAGTCATTAGATAGACAACAAATACTCGAAGAAAGATTATTCTGAAAAGGGCAGTAGGCATGTGTTTCCATTTAGACACTGGGTACTGATCTTAGACACTAAGATCCAAAGATATAGCTACAAAAATGCAAGACACCAGTAAAGTAATCAACTTCAGAGACACGGAGAAAGTGAACCCCAAAGACACACGTAGTGACTGACAGGAAAGCAAATTCATGATGAATTAGGAAAACCTAACTCTTATATTGTCTACTTCTGACTAGATCTTAAGAGAGCTTTCCAAGCAATTTGGTAGCATTACCCAGATATCACAGAGAGAGAAAGGAACATATATGGAGATTAAGAGATTTAGCCAAGGTCACCTGTTGGGCCCACGACAGGAGGAAGGAGCAGAAGCTACAAAGTGCAGAAACCTGCCCTGGGTTGGTTACTACGTGAGAGGGGATGCAGAGCAACTTCCTGTCCCTCAGCATGAATTCGTCTCAGCTGCATGCTCCCCTCACATGTGCCCAGACTGTCACAGCCCCACTGTCACAGTACTGGTGGGACCAGTACTTGTTGGACACCTGAGTTAGAGGCAGGGCTTGTATACCTGCCTGCAGACACAGGGCAGAAATGGAGTAGAGGGGAGGGGAGCTAGGAGAACACAGAAGGAAGGAAGCAGGCATTTGACAGACAGGTTCCTAGGGTGACAAATGTGGAAAAAAAAACCCATAAAAGATCAAAGCATGGGTCTAGAGGCAACAAAATGAAAGCTGGAGGACAAAAGATACCATGAGTTGCTGAAGACATGACTACAGGCTGTGCTGGTGTGCAGAGGTACACAACAGCAGGGGGTGTGAAGGCACACGATTTCATAGTATCTGGAGACATGTACAAGGAAATAGCAGTAGGGAGCCTAGAGGCTCAGACCAAATGCTAATAGACGCCAGTATTTAGAGGACTATGTTAGAGGATGTAGAAACCTGGGCTCTTGCCTGTGCAGCAGATGGAGTCCCCTGAGTGAGTTGACCCCTAGATCTCATGGAAAGAGAGCAACAAGACTTTCATTAGCAGCAGGTCTTTAATGGTCTATGTATTTGAATTGCATAATGATAGATCAGAGAATAATTTTGACTACTCTATCCAAAGCTATTAGCTTAAGAGAGAAAATTTCTTTTTTCTACTTTCTAAAAAATACTCCAGCAGAAAGGTTTGAGAAAAAGAAACAAAGGCAACAGTAGAAGCACACAGAAAGGAGAGAAGATGAAAAGAAATTATATCACTTTCTCAGAGACCCTGTCACAAGGATTACACTGTTGCTCAAATCTGAGGTCCTCACTAGAGCAAAGTGTCAAACACTAAACAGGTTAATGAAGACCCTGGAATTTTACTCCACCGGTTGAGGGTATGATGCATTGCCTTAACACATTGCACACAACATTTTGCCATTGCTGTATTTCTCTTGCAAATTCACCATGTGACGTTTTAACACAATGACCTTTCAGCTCTTTGAGGTGTAAAGCACCTGAAAGCATAAGCACAATCCACAAACAGATTGTAAAAATAAAAAATATCCAACTACCCTTTTTTTGACCAAATTTTCTCATTAATCATATCATGACCTGTGAACTACAGCAAAATAGCTTTTTAATAGAATAATTGCATTCAACAAAAGTGTTTTCAGCTGCCAACAACAGAGTCAAGATTTCTGCTGGTCCTGATTTTTTATTTTAGCTTTTGCCTTTCACATTCCCTTTCTCTTCCAGATTCTCATTTACAATCAAGAACAAACAAGTATTTTAGAACACACTTTGAAGCACTCACATTGGAAAAAATGCCAGGTTGAAAAGAAACCAAACTATTCAAATTGGAGGTTGGTGGACTAAAATTCTGCAGGATGATCTCCTGCAAATAGTATCGTCCAAAACCATAAAATTATGAAGTTCTCTGATGTTTCTTTTTTTTTTTTTTTTAAAACAAGAAACATTGGACCCTTGCAATAATGATAGGTATTTCAGTTGGTATGAACATATATGTATGTGTAAATATATGTACACACATTCTATATCTGAGAAGAAAATAATTGAGTCAAACCAATACATTTTAAATAGTTAAGAGATAAAGCCTCAACAAAACATAATCACAGTGATATCATGAGATACATACACTAAAGAATTAATGAGAATGTCATGAGTTAAAGGCAGTATTTTGAGACTATCATACTTGTATGTACACTAACATGGATTTAAAAAAAAGAATATACCTAGCTGACAAGACCAAAAAAATCAGATTAAAGTGGCACTTTGCTTTGACTCCAGTGAATCCTAAATCAATGTCAATATTACGGCAAACAATTAATAGTTTATGAAAACAACATGCCAGCCACATAGAAGCAAGATTGTCTTCTCTACCTGGCAGACAGTGCTTTTATAATTAAGAAGAATAATTGCAACTTTTCTCTTAAGTGCACAGTCATTTGCGAATGTTAAAAGGCAATTCCTGTCAAGCTGCACAGCGCCCATCACATGCATACTTTTGGCAGTGAGGCATTTAGACTTGTGATAAAGAACATACAGTTCACTACACTTGAATCCAGCAGCAATAAGTATTGATTTTGAACTGATGTGATTTCTTTCTGTATTAAAAAAAACACCCAAACTATATTTTTTGTAGCATATGTTTTATGGCTATGTTTGCTTGTAAGCATTCATCTTCCATTCCTATTGACATATACTTCCCCTCACACTGGCTGGAAGTTTTAAATATGTATGTATGGATGTCTTGTCCTACATTTTAGTGGTTGTTTCACTTCAAATTACAGTACTGCTTGTGCTGAGAAGTCAGTTTTACATCATACTGGAAGCAACTTTCCTAAACAAAAATTTAAAGTAGGAGCAGGTAGAAACTCCACAGGGATCCTATTTCTTGTGGAGCTGTTTTCAAGCTATTCCTACTATTTAATTATTGAAGGGGAGGGTTTGCATTCGCACAGATTTTTGTCTACCACCAGCTTTGCTCCTCTGATAAAACAACAGAAAGTTCCCTTCCAACTTCTATACTTGCTGCTATTAGAAAACACAGACTTCATAAAAAGCCAAGGGTAAGATAGCTCCATTTATAATTCTATACATAGAGATGTCAGGAAGGGTCACCTTCAATAATTCAGGACTTTTCATCCCAAATCCATATATTTAAAAAATGCTGATTTATTATATTTTCAGGATTTTAAGCAACAGAAAAAAGCACAAACTTTTCTCTGCACCTTAATTTAGGAGACGAAACCAATATTTCTGACCTACTTAATATTCACTGAACTTCTTGGAAGAAAAGTAAGTCTTACACAGGATGCAATATAGAGTATTGCAGACAGATTAATTAAAACACTTCAAATCTGAAAATCAGGAAATATTTGGAAAACTCAGAAGCAAGAAGAAATAATACCAGCTAATCTGACCTCTTATGCAGTATTAATTACTGTGTAGTGTTACTGTAATTGCTGAGGTGCTTGCACAATTGCTACTCCAGGAAATTACTGAAGGAGATTTTGATGGAAAATAAAGAATTAATGTATTAAATGCTTTTAAAAATACATCATTGATTAATAGATACAACAGTAGTGCTATAAAAGCTATATGCTATATCTGAATGGCAGTACACAAAGGCTGAGATGTAGCCTAAGACTTATATTTCATTTCAAATATGAACAATAAACATTTTAAAAATTAATGTAGTGAAACTGGGTTTATAGTAATTTATCCTGCAGAGAAGTTCATATTACCATGCACACAGTAGCTAGTGCAAAGGGGAAAAAAAGCAGCTTTTGCCCAAGAGTGGTTCAGAAATGGCACATTCTGTCAGCACCATCATTCAGTGTATGGCAGGCCAACTGCATGTTACCCCATATTTTATTCCTACAACTTGGAATTGCTATTTTGCTTCTTGTACTGTGCAATGCTGTCTAGTTGATGCCCATTAGGAAAAGTCAACCTGTGGACACTGAGAATTTGTTAGAAAGCTATCAATATTGACAGCAAGCAGTATCCAAAGAAATAATGCATTTTTTGTTACTAAAACACATGAATAAATTTCTGTTTTGCCTTAAAGAACAGTTTGTTTTCACATATGATGTAGCATGAAATAGAAACCGGTATTGCGACTGCAGTTTAGCCCACTAAGTATTTGCAGAAATCATAAAAGAACATAAATCAGGCTGGAACAGCTTAGAAATTCTGTATAGAAGAGAAACATTTCCAGAAGAGAGAAAGTTGTTATATTTGTGGCACTGGACAGTGGTGCACAGCTTTTTATTGACTCAGTAGGGTTTAAGATGTTAAAATGAGTGGTGATTTTACTGAAGAACAGAGTGTATTGTGAAAGACATGAGACACTTCAGCATCCATCTCTGGGTACTATGGCTGGATATCTAAAATCACAAACTGAGATTTTGAAATCTGAAGCCAAGCTATTTAAATTTACACCACCTCTCCTAGAAGCAGGGCACTTTTCCTTGTGCCAGCATTGATCAAATCGTGGTTCATAATTAACTCTATTTTCATATCCTTACCCTCACATGGAACAGCAGTAGCTTTCAAAGTATTTTAAAAAGCGACAAGCAGAGTAAGTGATTCTACCTAACATTTAGGAGAATGACAAGGCGCATTTCTGAGTTCCAGGGTGAGATACTAGGTTTCCTTGTAAAGGCTCCAACATTTTCCTTTTATCTATTTTCAAAAGTACATGCAGTTTGCTCATTATATGAAAACGTCTTTCAAATAGTGCTGAGTGGGTAAAGTCTCCTCCATAAAATGACTTTATTAATAATTTTCCATTAGTTTTAATCTTTAAATCCTAAGGTCAATTTTTATTTATTCACATCCAGTAAACCTTTGTAAAAGTGTTCCCAGTGACTTCTAGACAAAAAATACACATGGACCAAAAATCAGACAGCCTCAGAAGACTGGCACCACTTGAAATTTTAGATGAAGCTTAGATAATTTTTCCATCACAGTTTTAGGGCTGCTCTACAATTGCCCATCAGATGTTGAAAGGCAATGAAAACACTACAGTGCAGATGACTATAGATTGAGTATAGGGCGATCTTACACCAAGGTCAGTGCCAAAATAAAGCAATATCATATTAGTAGTGTTTCTTATTTCACATGTGGGCTGTATTTAAAAAGGAGAGTGGTAATGTATATCTGCAATACAGATAAAAATCAGCAATATCCTCTCTTTACATTTTTTTTTTCTCATATGGTGTGTTGCACATGCATAGCCAACAGAAGAAACAGTTTAGGATTTCATAATACAACCAAATAAAACAATATCATGATTTTGTGGTTTCAAAGAAAAAAAAAAAAAGCCAACATGAAATTTGGCTTAACCAAGGTATGAAAAACCCCATTTCATCAGTTACTTAGGTAGAACAGTTCAGTAGTAATCAAGCTCTGTATTGTGGGTGCTACCTGAACATGATAGTCACTGTGAACAAGGATCTCAATAGATCCAAGTCCTTTCAGACAAAAGAACCTTGCAAAGTAGTGGTAAAAAGTGTTTGTATGCTAAATGTGTCATGTTTGGTTGTTCTGTTTATTCACCAAACAGAATATTTTTCCCCAAGACTGACACACTGAGAGCATTATTTTTTAGATCAAGGATTTTCATGCCAGCTCATTTATAAAGTCTTAGTTTTGAGGATAGCCTTGTGCATTTTTGCTGTTTCATAGCAGCAACTGCAGCACAGCAAGAAGACAATCCACAGACTGAACTGTCCCAGCCATCTCAAGTGGTTGACTTGCAGAGTTGCATTTGCAAGCCTACAGTTCACAATGTCAAACAGAATAATCTGTTAGAAGCAGGTTTTTTCCTACTGGTGCAGTTTATTGCACGTTCTTATGTAAATGTAACAAGCAGTTCTTCTGAAGTTACACTAATGTCTAGCAAATCTAAAGTTTGGACTGAAGATTTTGTAAGATTATGACTTTTTCTGCAACTGCAAGAGTACCTAGAGCATAATGAATACCTTTGGTTGGTCACCCCTTTCAGTGCATTTCATTGCTACCACTCTCTTCTCTAAGCATGAGGTTTCATGAACATACCAGTATCTCGGTTAATAGTCCTGCTACTGTTTCAAGTACCACACTTTTTCCTTTCTCTCTGTAGCTGAATAGATGGAAAGTGAATATCCCTTTATGCTTTAAAGGGATTCAAAATTACAAAGGAATCTTCCAGTCTCTGAGGAAAGAATTGAGAGTCAATAATGGTGGACCATAAGCCGCATAAGTGCTGTTCTTGTTTTCTAGTGGTAAGAGTTTTAACTGTTTAATTTGTTGTATATTTAAAATCATTACCTAGATGCTGTGAATAAGCCTAGTACTGTATCACAATATAGACAGCTATCAAGCTATCAGCCTTTTGATTTCTGTTCCTGCATCTTTGTTCCAAACTCTGCAAAAAACTGAAACCCTTCTGTGTCATAGTAAGAAGGAATAGCTCAAAGTCAACCAAAGAGAATTGAAGTCCATGACTTCTATTTGCACTGAGCACAAAGAACTTTATCCACTTTTTGAGTGAAACTATGATTTAGCTTTGCTGAACATGATACAAATTACTGTTTGTCCATATATTCACTTTTTTACTTACTTGATTGTCTTGTAAAGCACTTTAGCACTCCATGGGTAGGAAAATATATCATACAAGACTGAAATTAAATTGTCTGTTCTGCTGAAGATGAAACATTCTCTTAAATGTTCATCCTACTACAGACTTAGAGCTGTGTAGAGATAAGAGAGTGTTTAATAATTACTGACCTTGAATTCTACTGTCAGTTTTACATGTTTAATAATATATCAAAATGTTTAGATCCGTGGGGTGCCTTATAAAGACAGAAATAAAATGCAGACTTCATTAAGCAGTGTTTTGTTCTTTACAGGATCACACTACTACCAAATACTGAAACATGCCTGAAGAGTTCAAATGACACTTTGTCAGAGAAATAAGTATCTGGAAATGTGTCCATCCTGCTTCAAGCTCTGCTTTTGAAAACCCTTATTTGTCTCTATAAACATTATTGGAGATTCAGAAGTTTAGAACAAGTAATGTAATTTCAGCTACCTACAGAATTTGAGGAAAGCTATTAAAAATATATGCAAGTATCTTTTTTTTCTTTCCATTAGTGGTGACACTGCTTTTGAAGTCAGTGGCTCTTGCAAATGACCTTTTTGCATCAGCAGCAGGAAAATAATGTACTTTGTTTACCTTAATGGACAGTAGGAATACCAATTAGAACTTCAGCAACCTCCTTTGCAGTTATTGCTGTTTACTAATTTAGGGGCATGGAGGGCATATAAAACTTTTTTCAGACTTGCACAGTCATAATTTAATTCCTAATCTTTCTTGTTTCCGTCCTGTATCAACAAAAAGATGGAGAATGCACCTACAGAGGGAGGGCTCACGGCCTGCTTTCTCTGCTCTGATAACAGACCAACAGGTAAGTGAATTAACCACAGGAATTGAACTATGTGAGCTATGAATGCAAGAGCAGAAGGACCTTATCTCTCTGAATTTAAGTTTACAGGACGGCTCAAAAGAGTCACTCTTCTTAACATGCCTGGAGCATACAGACTAATTAAGAGGCAAAGAGAAAAGACACAAATGGAGAATACATTATAAGAAAATGCCAAGTTAGTTCCTTTCCATAGAAGAAAACAGCTACTAGCTAAGTAGCTAATGCATCCATACAACTGGTGTATTCCAGCTGATGCTGGGCAATATGGTTCCCTTGTTTTCCATGGGATTTGCTCACCACCAAGAGTCCCTACAAATCACTGAAGAGATTTGACTCCTGCAGAGCTGCCACACTAAGTTCCTTACTGGTTTCAGTTTTCCCCACATACTTTCAGGATACAAAACTGTCCACTCTAAACCTTTAATTTTCTCAAGGATTCAACTACATTTGAGGTCCATTCTAATAGTTATTCTTCTGTCAGAAATTTGAATGGTCATACCCTTGAACCGTTCTCACTATGAAGAAAAGAAAATGCCATGACAAAACCCCAGTATGGGCAAATAAAAAACAAAAGAAGGGAATGCTTCACTGGAGTCAGACTACTGAACATAAATACGGATAACTGCAGGACAGTCATTAATTCAAACAAGGAGAAGAGAAGAGATGCAATATTCACTGAGTTCTAAAACTCAGTGAACATTCAAAATAAAAAGTAATGCACTACAGAAATGTATAGCCATCGTGGGGTTCAGAGGCAGTAAAAGAACCTGGATAAGAGATACTACTGAACAATCTCATGTTTTAATTTTGCTATCAGAAAAAAGAGGAATACAACATGAACTGAATAACATTTTCAGAAGTTATGAAGTTATCAGCCATGCAACTCTGATTCTGACTGAAGGTTAGTTCAGAAAATTTGGTTATTGACTGAGCAATGAAAGAGGGAGGCTATAACTGACACAAGAAATAAGGATAAGACTTGTGAAAAAAAACCACACCAAAAACCTCAACAAACCAAAAGCCAAGAAAACAACAAATAAATAAACAAAAACCCCACAGGAATAACAAATCAAACCAAACAACCAAAACAAAAAACTTTAGCAGCAAAGACAGTATTCTCCAAAGGCACGAGTGAAGCACCATAAATAATGTCTTTTACAAGCATTGAGTTTGCTGGTAGAAAGGTGCAAGTCACAAGAGAGATCTATTATAAACATAATTTTCTCAAATCAGAGGTGTTAGAAAAAGCATCCTGGGATCACACAGCCAACTGAATAAGGAGAGTATCTCCAAGCAAAGATGGAGAGCAAACTACCTAAGCTCTTTTTCCAGAAATATTTCCTTAAGTAGCCTTGAACCATTAACATTCATAATACATCTATCAAAAAGGTTTCAGGCAGATGAAAACAGAATTTCTGATGTGCCCAGAATTTCTGATAGCAGTACCAGCTTTAAGTGAGGCAGACCTAAGGTGGCATTTATTGACTCAGGGAATGAAAACATCATCTGTTTCACTTCCATAATACCTAGGGCAGTAAGAATGAGATTTTTGGTTGATGAGGCAAATTACAGGTAGTACAAATGTGACCATGAAATAGCCTATTGAAAAAAGCCACTAAAACTAATAAAGCATGTCCTTTTTCTTTTAACTTGTGGACAGTACACCAGGAAACCTGGACAAAGTTTTGTGAAGAGTTTCAAACCAAAAACTGTTCAAGAACAAACATTCAGATATTTTATGGTAGAGAAGTACAGTGCAACCAACTCCGAAGCATTTTTATTTAGGGGGCAAAAAGTGTTACTCCTTATTTATCACTCTCAGAAGAAAAGAGTGCAGTATGGTTTGGTCCCTAAGAAACTGTTCTGCTTTGTGCAAGACTTGAGTTAAAACTTCAACCTTATCCAGCAATTCTATTGTTTCCTTTATAAAAAAGCAACTTGTGATCAAGACTTCCATAAGATTGTAAACACTTATGTCACTCTGAAACCTTATGCATACATAAGTTTTGGAATTTTTTTTTACAAGAAAATTTCAGTGACTTAAAAAATTGGGCAGTGTGCAGATGACAGGGAGACCTTTATAAAAACCAAACCAAGACAATTTACCAATATATCAGCAATGCTCTGAATGGAGCATGACTGAGATTAGTAGAAGATAATTTGCCTTAATTAAGAACAGAGAAAAATCATTACCACCAAGACTGAAGAGTACTGTATAATGTGTTACATCTATAACATCTATGAAAGTAAAACTTCCTAATTTTTCAGTGGAGTGCCTTGCACAGCTAAGCCGTGACTTCCTTCACTGTAGTGCATTTCCAGAAGACACTAAATTTTCTTGTACAGAGAGCAGCACAGGATAATTTCATTTAGCTACGTGACTTTAAATTCGTGTAAACTACATTCAACTGATGGGATAATATATGCAAGCCAACTAAAAATCCAGACACTCTGAGCCAATCTATCCCTCATTAAAGCTGTCTGACTGTCAACTGGCTGGCAAAACCCTCAAAATCCATGCCCCAGTTTACCTACCTATAAATTGCATTTTAATGACACTGAGACCTGGTGAAGCAGTGTGTGGAATGTGGAAGAAAATAAATCATAAATCATTACATAAGTGCTACTATTCTGAATTTGTATAGCGATAATAACTTGCTTTTATAGATTAGTAAAATCATGAGATCATAGGAATAAATCTAAGTTAACACATGTCAAAGGGTCACAAGACTAGATAAGGTGACATTCTGGCTTAATCTTGTAAAAAGCATTTTGCATAGCAAAATATGTTTTGACAGGGTTATATAAAAAAATATAATGTAGTTCATTTCAGATTATAGAAATTCTGAGTAGAAGCAACTTTTTCTGAGAAATAGTAATAATTTCAAATATCAATTATTAATATTTTTTATATATCTCAAAAAATTCAATAAACTTTGAAATATAGAACTAAGCACTCACAATAAGGCTATGAAAGTGGAGATGTTACATTGCTTTAAATTATGTAAGGAATTGGTTGAGCTGTCTGCCTTTAATTTACTACTAGTTCTTCAGAAGAATATAAATTCGATGATCTTTCCTCATTCATGACTGCATGGAATGCTTTCCATCAAAAACTATGTTGACATGATGGGTCACAGCGATATGATCACAACCAGGACTTTCCTCCAGGTATGGAGAGAAAAGGAATAACCTCATAAGGAGGTATCCTAGATTGCAAGGCAATGTGTGTATTCTATTTGCCATCTGTTAGAGGTGTGGCAGTTATCTTCTGCCAATTGGGCAGTTTTCTTTATCTCTTCCACAAACCAATCCTCCCTCCAGGGAGATATCTGCTGTTAATGAGCTATTGAGTGTCACTGCATGGCTGATAAAACTACATCATCCCATTGTGAGATGCTCCACCCAGAAGGAGGAGACAAGCATTCCTAACTGGATATAATCTGAGATTTTGGGACAGCAGAACAGCCTTTTCCATTGGATTCCCAGAGGAGCAGCTGCCTTTTCCACTAGATTCCCAGAGGAAGACCAGGCTCATCTACACCACCACTGGATCTTCAGAGGAAGACTACACCCTTCTACAGGGTCACTGCTTCAACAGAACCACATCTGTCACTGCAGGAGGACTGCAGCTACCATTTCAACTGGACTACTACCAACACTCTGACCAACAGGGTGTCAGGTCATATTCTGACTCTGTCAGTGTTGTTTTGTATTATTGCATTATTTCTTTTATTTTTATTTTCTTCCCTAATAAAGAACTGTTATTCCTGCTCCTATATCTTTCCCTGAGGGCTCTCCTTAATTTCAAAATTATAACAATTCGGAGGGAGGGGGTTTATATTTTCCCATTTTAGGGGGGGGCTCCTGCTTTCCTTAGCAGACATCTGTCTTTTCAAACCAAGGCAGGAGGGAAGGTACCTTTCAGCAAGGCAGCATTTTGGCCAGACATTCTTATGCAAAACCAGCTGCAGATGTGATGCTAAGCACATATATTGGATTAAAGAAATTATTGTGATTTCAGCAAAGGAAAACAGGCCTATGAAAGTGGCTGTAAGAGTGGTCAAACTCTCAAAGAAAATGCTGGTGAAGATGCTCTGCCTCTCAGTGGGGAAGATAAGAAGAGTCCCTTCTCCTGCTCATTGGGGAGGTGGACATGTACCAGTGACCAGCCCACTGCATCAAAACCAAAGTGTGTTTTGCCAAGAAGGGGCCTAGAAATCCCTGTTTGAGCCCTGAGTCTGTCATAGCAATGAAGCACTGCTCCAATAAAATATTTGCATATATTTTTGACATACATAATATTTTATATATTTATATCCTCACTTACATGCCTGTAAGCCTGTCTACATTTGCAATCACAAGGCAGATTGCGGCGTGGGTTTTCGCTCTCCCCAGCTGCACGCGGCTCTTGGGAGCCCGGCTGTGGCGTAGCTTCCACGTGCTGCTGGGGTTTGCTGCCGCGGTTTCCCGGACACGGCTCCGTGTCTCAGGCGCGTGGGCTGGCCAGCCTCTGTTGCTGTGCGCTGGGGACTCGGCAAAGAGGTAAGGAATTTGTCCATTTACTCCGTGCTTGGCAGGAACGGTTTATTGGTCACACATGGCGCGGTTCGATGGAAAGACGCGACCGCTCCTGGCACTCGCATGGGAGAAAATGGCGCTGGCGGGATAGGGTTTTATGGAGGTGCGGGGCGAGAGGATCCACGGCCTGCCGGCCAATAGGGGCGGCTGCCGTGGCGGTGACGCCAGCAACAGCAACCAACCAGAGAACGCCGCAGGGGCGGGCACCGAGCCGCGGGCTGAGCGGATCGTGTGGCTTGGGGTGGCCAGCACAGGGTTTCCCGGGGCCGGACGGCAGGGTGCTTACAGGAGCGGCAGAGGGGTAAGGATCCGGCAGCAGGCAGCATGGGGCTAGAAACCACGGGAGGGGAACAACATGGGGGAAACACGGGATTACAGAACTTGACTTATTTTAACATAAATTAAAAACCCTAATCTAAACCCAAACTCCGGGATGCAACAGCAGATGTTAAAGGGAGTTAAACTGGGTACTCTGAATGAGGTTTTGGGTTATTCTAAGACACAGGAAAGTAGCTATCACTGCCCTCTGTTCTTCCCAGTTCCACGCATTTAAGAGACATACCACTATTTTATATGATCAAGTCCATCATGGGACATACTGCACTGGCAAAGTCAGATTTTTGCTCAAGATCCAGGTGAGCCAAGAACAGTTTCAAACACTAACAAAACCTCTCTTCCCCTGAAGACTTGCAATTTCATTAAATGCATGTTTCTCATTACATTTGTGCTTGATATTTTGATTTCATTTTCCAGTTAAGTAACAAATCTATGCTTGCACCTGTTTAATTAATGAGAAACCAAATAATCTTCTTTAAGAACTACTACTTTTATGGAATAAGCACTGTATACCTTCTCTGATTTCCCCCCATCTATCACAATTATAAAATACCCATTCAACAAGCAAGAAGGAAACTAAGAATGTATTGATGATAGCATTTGCTTTTCTTTTTGCCTTTTTTGCACCCCCCCCCCCCAAAATGTCAGTAGATAACTAGTAACATGTTCCACAACAGAGGAAACAGTATTTTTTCAGGTCTACAGGATATAGACAAACTCCTACATTAAATCCTATGATGAAATGATATTGTGAAGTTTATTTCCATTTTGGCAAGAAGTCTTGCTCTGACTTGAGCCTAGAAGTTCTGTTGCAGCAGGTTTTTTGTGTATATTAGAGAGATTTATTGGGCTAGGGAGAGTAGATTTAGTTATCGTCCTTGCCATATCGCAGAAGTTATACTACAGTATAACAATGCTATACAGGTATTTTTCTTTTTTTTTTTTTTTAATAGGATAAAAGGTGCCTCAAAGGAAGAGGGAATATGCAAGCTGAAAAAAATAGATTGTGCAGTACAAAACAAATGGAGGCAATACCTCACAGAGCAGATAAGAGAGAAAAAAAGACAATTTCAAGGCAAATACAAACAGCCCACATAAAAGGGTTATAAAAGCAAAAAAGTACAAGTAACCAAACAGTGAAAACAATCACACTCTATTGGAAAAGTCACTGAAGAAAAGAAAGCTGGTGTGGATTACGGTTAAAAACTGATCTTAATAGTTTTTTTCTGCTTTGAAATGAGTGGGTTTGTATCTACAGAAATACAAAATGACAGAAGAAATGTATAAGAATCAAAAATATATGAATTGTGGATAGGTTTGATATAAAAAATATTTTCAGCAAATGAATGGCTTGCTTGAACAGTAGTTTGTTGACAAGTGCTTAAATAACGCCAAATTCTCTGGGGGCCTTGGGGAAGGTAATCTGAATAACGTTGGATATTAATTCTAATAATTTGCCAGCAAGATGTAGAATACTTCAAAGTACAACTGAAATATGCTGATTGGAAACTATTAAAAGAATGGGTCTTTATCCTGCATAAAAACCATCAGGGAGAAAACTGTCAAGAGTTTCTTATTTTGTTTCAACTTCTTCCCCAAGTCAATTCTGAAGAAAGGATAAAATTAAAGTATGCAAATGGACTTTTGATCACTGATATAAGCATAATTTTGTTTTACCAAGCAAATCAAGGCTATCAAAAAAAAAAAAAAAAAAAAAAAAAAAAAAAAAAAAAAAAAAGAAAAAAACAAAACCAAACCAAACAATAGTGCCAACTGTATTTGCAAAAAAAAAGTTATTTCTCTAGGATGGGCCTATATGCAGCTAATATTTATAGCTAATAAAAGTGTGTTCTATTGTGATTAAATTGTAGTTCATATTAAGCACACAACACCAGATGTAAATGATTTACAGAGTAGAATTACACCAAAATAGGTTGCTGAAAAACATTCTGGACAAACCCCTGACACAGTTACAAATTGGATGTCTCCTGCTATGCTAAAGGCCCCTAATACTCCAGATATACAATATACAACACATGGTCATTAAATTTCACAAATATTTTTACCAAGGAATTCCCTCACTTCAACAGATGTGTTCAGAGATAAGAAAAACATATTTTACATATGTTTAGGCAAAATTACACTACAGTATATTGCTAAAAAGATGTAATTTTTAAAAAAATGTATTTCACTGCTCAAAATTACAAATATATAAATCTGCCAGAAGTGCAGAGCATTCCCAGAAAAAATAAAAACCTGTATGTATTATTCTTTTGTTAAGGCTTTAAAGCACACACATGATTACCTACAGCAAGTTGTCTTAAAGAGTTTCCCATTATCATTCTCATTTTTCTGACTAAATTCTTTCCCCTAGACGCTTTGTTTCATAGTTGCTTCCACCCTTCTAAAACTGGCTACTCTAAAATGACAAAAAATATATATTTGCATTCCAAGTGGTGTGCAACACAGCATACCTACTGCCCTGATGTCACAAGAGCCCCAGGTTGCAAGAATAACTGAAGGCAGAATGTACCTGTGGCAAGTAAGTGAGAGAGCAGGTGTCCATCCACAGGCATGCCTCAAGAAGTGGGAAACACCAAATAAACACTCAGATTAAAGATCCCTGTGAGTCTGAACCGGCAGGAACCTGCTGAAATGCTTTCAAAAGCACAAATTTTTCATTCTTTAGAAATACAACTGAAATGAAAGGTTTGCAGTAACAGCCAGCAATGATCAAAGTCGAAGGGGAAGGCACTCAGTACCTAAGCTACCAATTCCACAAAAGTAAACTCATAGTTCTGGTCCACAGAAAAGCTCACAAAGAAATTATGAGGGCAAATATGAGATGCCCATGCCCACACACATGGAAAACCAGCAATCAGTGGGAGAAATTCCTGATCCATGTATTAACCCCTTTTGACTACTTTGATCATGAGAAACTGCCACAAACTCCAGAAATGGAGAAGCACTGTACTGAAATTTTGTGCATGCATGCAGCAGATTTGTAACAATTAAAAGAAAAAACACTTTAGTAAAACAACAATAATGAAAAAAGGAAGGGAAGAGATCAATATCCTCACCAAAAAAAAAAAAAAAAGCTTGATCATTTAAGGATTCAGAGAGTAAATTAAGATTTATTCATCATAAAATGTCAGTGCATTAGATGGAACTCATCTCACCAATTCTTTTGTTAAAGGAGATGAAAACTATCACCTATGACCAGTGCTTCCAGAACACGGCAGGAGGGTAGAGGGGAAGAGAAGAAAAGCATAAGCACACATTTAATCCCCATCTCCTGCTAGAGAGGGAGAATTATAAATTCAAGCCATCACAGAGATGCAGTGGGAAACATTAGAGTTTTAAAAAGATGCTAAAGGTCAATCCATTCAAGAAATTTATGGAAAATTTGATAATACTGAGCTACCCCAACCAATCCCTCACATTCAGGTCAAATTTCAATTATTGAGAGACCTTTATGTCAGGGAAAAGTAATTCCCAGCATTGATAACATATGCCCTGTCAACATAAATCACAAAACCTGGATATATATGCATCCATGTGTAGTTCTCAAGTCTGCAGATAGAAATCTTTACAAGTACAATACTCTACTTCCAGAGCTTAAGAAATGTCCTTGATTCTCTTGCTTGACTGCATTAGCTTTACTTGCTCTCTGAACATTTGACAAAAGGTTGCACAATTTTGTTACTCTGCAAAATCTCTTACATCTCTCTAATGGAATTATGAACGCTTTTCTTCAGGTCCACAAGTAAACTACTTTTCAAATCAGAGACATTTAGCCCCCCCCCCTTTATAATATAATATGCAAAAAGCTTAACAACAAAAAACTTTCTTGTTTTCTCTTTCCATTTGTCCACACGTCCTGCACAGTTTTACTCCATGAAGGAACAGGAGAAGATGGAAATTAATGCAGAGGTTTGGTATGTATAAAATTTAAACAACATGTAATAAAATAAAACTTCTAGAAGTATTATAGATACAAGTTTTTTTCCTGATTTATGTTTATTGTTTAATATGCTTTAACTGAAAGCATTTGAAACACACCCCAAGAAATACAAAGTGTCAGCATGTGACAATACCTTAATTATTACACCTAGCTAAAATATACACGTTGCACATTGCAGAGATTTTAGAGAGAGGCAGGTACATTTTCTGCACAAAGAAAAGCATCCTGGGGATCTCCTCATATGCCAAAAAAGCCTGCATTAAGTCCCATCCCCTCTCTCTTAAAGGGCTTTTTAGTGCTGAAGTGGAAGTCTCCTGGCTGCAGTACTGCCTTCTCTGTAATGTCACCTGGTGATGGAATGTGCAGCAGCCAGGGACAACAAGAGCTATGGCCTAAATAACTGACCTTTTGGGGAAGTGTTTGACAAGAGTCATCGTGTTACTTAAGGGAAACGCTGGTGGTGGTGTTAGGAAAATGTGCAAAGAGCTTCTACCACAAATGTCAATTTAGAAAGTCACATCTGTCACATTTGTGTCCATTTTTGCTCCCATTTACAGTTAGATTTAATAATTAGCATCAAAGAAAGGAAGTACACTCATCACAAGCTTTCTAGCAGAGAGAGGCTGCATTAGACAAAAAAAGCACATTCCCACTAGAACAGCAATTACAACATAGGAAGTACTGAGGACATCACCTATCAAAATCTGAACATCTTTGATGAATAGCAAACAGCACTTGTGCTTCACAACACACTGTGTCTCAGCAATGTTTGGAATTTTTGCCTAATACCCATAGAAATTCCAACAGTGATGCCCCAAATAATGTGATATTGTAAGGTTTCTCTTTAAAACTATTAGCTGACATAATAGATGCAAAAAACGCAGAAATTTTTCAGAGTTTCAGAGAAGGGGGGGGATGCCCAGCATAGGAAGCAGCGGAACACCAGACCGAGATATCAGCCGTCCAGAGAGTCTAAACTTTTAACCCTTTCCAAGAAAGGGTCCAAACTTTAACACTAAATAACAGACAGCTAAACATATACAATTACTGCAGACATTGCTTAGCACCCCTTACAGGCCAAGGTGCAAAATTTACACTTAACATTGACTGCTTGGGATAGTCCAAAGCTAAAATCCAGTGCAACTGCATTCTGCAGCCCAGCTTTGGCTGCATACAACAAAAAGATACTGAAGAACATCAGTAAGGCTTGAACACCACAGTGCAGAAACAGATCTTTAAATGTGTAAAAATGAAGATGCAGCAAACTTTCATATGTGCCAAGAAACTCAAACATCAGTGTTTGTCAAGGAAAGCTTATCTTTGATGGGATTTTCCTACTTCATTACATAGTCTTAGTTATGTATGTTTTATCAAAACAAGCAAATCCCTACAAATCTGGCCCTGAGGAACAGCGCTGGAGGTTTCAGTCCTGTTCAGCAGTGAGTGCTACAGCCTGCAGGAGAGCAGAGCTCCAGGCCAGCTCCTGTTTGCCTGCATTTTCTCAGACTGAAGGCTTCTAAAGTTTATCCTCAAAATCCTTGTTGCTAGCCAAAGGTGAATGCCAATGTCTGAAACATTATGTTTCCTTACTGTAATAAGGAATAACATTATTGATTTTTATTTGTCAAATATATATTCAAATTGGGAAACACCAGATAATCCAGGTGGTGTTGGTCAAAAGTCTGGTCTTTGGGCTAGGAGTTCTTTACTTCTGATACAGATACTGGTTATTCTTTTATTACTACTCTGTGACAAAGCACAGAACATGCATTAAAAATTCTTTATCCAGGTGAACAAGAATAAAATTCTATTTCAGCTTGACATGGATAGAGAACTTCAGAGAAACTGATTTTTCCACCAGAATGATCTGCTGTAGGAGTTGGCCACATGCTTTAAATGTGATTGACATGTCTCTGAATTTAAAGTGTCATCTGCTGAGTTCAGGATCTGCTGTCTATCTCTCAATGTGTAAAAAATGAATTGCTTCAAAATGATTTATTGCCAGCAAAATAGAATGTGAAAACAACAATAGAAACATCATTGTAAAGGTATCCTACATTTAATAGCACTGTTTGATGAGTAAATTATTTCAGAAATATAATCAAACATTCTTATTGTGAAACTCTCAGGCTTAATAAAACTATTGCACAATCTGGTATCTGCTTCCTGACTCAAAGAGCTAATGCCATTAAGAACATGGAGAAATGCAGCAATAAATCCCAGGTTTCCACTGCTGCTTGTAAATCTGTGCAGAAAATACAGGGCTGTGTTTTCAGTAACAATCTGTGGAATTAATCTCTCTGCTTTTATCTTTTGTCCTTTTTCCCCCTCTCCTGTGAAGTATCTACAGAGACATCTTTAAGAAAGAATTTTAATTTCTATTTTTTCTACAAATGGGTGGCTTGCTTTATAAATTTCATCTGTGTACAAGCTAGCAAAAGCTTCATATATAGAACTATTTTCAAAATATCATGGGTGATCCCACAAAAAAACAGGTTAGTCTCCAAAAAAGTTAACAATTAAATACATTGGTATTAATGTTTAATACTTTTACCTTAGAAGGATTAACATAAATGTTAAAAGTCAGTGATGACTGGAGGTAAAAGCTCCAATTATTTGAGAAATTAAAGCATAAATATAACTGAACATGAGGACTATTATGCTTACAAGCAGCTTAAAATTAAATACATTGCATTACATATTGAATCACACTCAGCTTCCAAAAGCACCAATTCAGTAAAGTTCCATAAAGAATATTTTACATCCTTTAAAAGCAGAGTGTAAACGCCTATCTCCTTTTTCAGAATGTATCCGTGCCATCCACACCATTATTATTCACCAGAACCATTCCTAGGGCACAAACAGAAGACACTCAAATAAAACTACTGGCCTTTTTTCTTGTCACATATGTCACCAAAAATACCATCAGTAAGAAAAATGAAGGCTACACATTATTAGGTGTCCTTGGCTGTTAATATAATCCAGTTTGGTTTTCCTTTAATCTGGAGTAAAGTAACTCTTTGCTGATTAGTGCTTAAAGGAGTCAAGCTTATAGCCAGCATTGCTACTAGACCTTCCACATTCCCCTTAAAGTGTCTTCTGTCCAATATTTGGGATTATAAACTCTAAGATGAGTGAAACGTGGCTGTGCCTATTAAGAAACCTATGAGATGGACCCAAGCAAGCAGTGCTTTATTCTCATTTCTCTTTGCTTTCTTGGGTTTTTTTTCCTCTTCTAGTAATTATCAGTGCTTGCTTTCCACTTTCTTCTACTAATTACTAGTGGTGGGGAACATAAGCAGTTCCTTTGTTTAAAGCTCATTTTGCCTGAAATGGTTTGTTGCTGTTTGGTTTTACAAGGAGCTGAAGTAGTGAATACAAAATGGCAGTGGTAGCTTGCCAAGTCATGGCAGGTTATTTTAAATATTGACAACATCCAGCTTCTTGACAGGACTAAAGTTTATCCACTGCCTTTCAAAAATATATTTTTCCCTGTTTTATGAACATTATCACACTATTCTACCTGCAGAGGAAATCTGTCATTTTAATTACTATTAGTCACAGAAAGAAGACTGGAAGCAGGGAGAGAAGATAATCTTTCTGAAATCCTTATCTCTTTTTTTAAATGTATGCAGAATTTTCGAGGGAGACACCTGTTTGTTTCTGATAGTCATTAAACTAATAGCACCTGGAGATAAATAGATATTGCCTAGGCCCCCAGTGTAATTAAAGCTTCAAAGGGCAACTGGAATCACCTGTGATGCATGGCACTTAATTATTGTCAAGCTTTTCTCTAGACAGACAATCTTGGAAAAGAAAATATAAACAAACACAGAGTAACACACCAGTGACTTGCCAAGAGTTATGCGTAAGGTTAATTACAGACTTGACCATTCAATGTTGAACTGAAAGTTGGAATGGTTTTGCTGGACCTTAGGTACTACCTGGAGTAGTCTGCCCAGTCATAGATTATTTGTAACCACCAGGAGTACATTCCACACCAAAGCAAATCAAAGGTACTGTCGTGGTTTGACATGGAAGTGAAGTTCCTCAGGAAGCTGGGGTCAAACCAATCAGTGGTCAGGTTTGGATATTGGCACTTGGAAAGTGACCACTGAAGACATGGACATGCCTCTGAGAACTCCCAGGGGGACTCTCTCTTTGGTTCCGGTCAGAGTGCTGTGCAGAGCTCCCCTGCCCAGCCACGGGCTGGGTGGGGGAGGGGAAGCCATGTGGCCTGGTCGAGGTAGGCCAGGGGCTGAAGGACTGGAACCGGGCTGGCCCCCTGCAGATGGAAGGGTGGAGAAAAACGGAGGTGCCTTTGTTCCCCACCACAGAGGGAAAGAGACAGAGAGCCTGACGGCACCTGGAATTTGTCGGCAGAGGAGAAGGAGAAGCGGGGGGAAGGTGCAGCCATGGGAGTTGGAGTTCTGGGCAGAGATTTCAGCTGTCCCTGGAGTCTGAGACTTTTAACCCTTTCCTGGGTAATGAAGGCTTTGTAAAATATTACTCCTCCTCAATTTGAAGTAGAAGAGAGACAGTCTGGGATTTGAGATGTTAGAAGGAGGAATTATTTTTGGGTGGGAGGTGATGATGGAGTGGCTTGTGGCTGGACTTGTTAGCCACAGAAGGAACCAAAGGAACCAAATTCTCCTGCAACAGAGACTGCATTTTTAGGGGGACGCAATGGTGAGCCAAGAGACCTGCTTCAGTGACTACCAACACAGGAGTGGAATGAACAGAGAAGAGTTGAGGAGGGTGTGGTAATGCCCTCTGTCTTCAGGAAGAAGATGATCTCTGTTCTTGGACCCTCATCCCCAGGGGAGGAAGAAAATGGGGGGGACTGTGGTCCCAAGATGAGAAGTCGAACAGCTGTCTCTTTTGGTCCATGGCAAAGCATCCTTAAAGGAGCCCTATGGGCACTCTGTCCATGCACAGTGGTGAGAGCACTGTGACATGGAGAGTGTTACACGGGCAGATTTTCTCCAGGTGGTTGCCATGTGTGACATGGAAACACAGAAGGGTGGCAACTGTGTTTCCTGGAGGGGTCTATGGTGCAAGAGAGACTCCTCTCTCCCTTGATGGACTGAGTATTGATTATCTGAAGGGTGGCAACTTGATCAGGAATCCCAGGTGGTGTCTTACTGTGGTTTGTTGGAAATTGGTAGGGGGGAGGAGGAGTGTTTTGGAGGGTCTTCATCCTGGATTTAGTGTGTGTGTCTTTTATAGTAGTAGTAGTTTAATTAAATTTTTCCCTTTGTTATTAAGCTTGGGCCTGCTCTGCTCCTGATAACATCTCACAGCATTTATTTGGGAAGGTGCATTTTCATGGGGGCGCTGGCATTGTGCCAGTGTCAAACCATGACAGGTACAGATGACTGACAGCCACATTTCTACATGGCACAGAAAGGAAGTACTCAGCAAAAACAAGGCCAAATATTGGACAACATGCATCCAACTTGCATGTGATTTCAAAGTTAATTTTCAGAATAAGCTGTTTATAACTGTACTGGTGGTGACTTTCACTTTTATACCTTGAAGGACAAGGACTGTTCGCAGCCTCTCCCAGTCTGAGGTTGTGAAGGAATTCCTTATCAGAATGAGAATATAACATTTGTGATGGTGAATGTATTCTCTTAAGGGGCAAAGAAGCCTACTGAAATGTTTGATAAAACGTGAAATGAACTCATTTGACTCAAGAATCTAAATCTTTTCTTTTTATTATGTACAGGTCACCTTGTTGCTGAGAATACAGTGCACAGATGACTGAAATCCTGTTTAAATTTGTGACCTCTTATTGCTCACTCCTTTTCCCCCACCTGCCTCAGAACTACAAAGATGAAAGGCCACAATTTGGAATCCGAGCTTTCCGTTTCCTGCACACAGTTTCAGCTGTTGGCAATGTAACCACAACGCACAGTGTAAAAGCCTAAGCTTAATATTCAGAGGTAAATTTAACATAAAACCCAGGAAAAATGAAGTTTGGGAGTGAATTTCACATTCTTTCATTAAAAAGGAGAGGGACTGGATAAAGCACAGAGGATTTATTTCCAAACACCAAGTTGTAAAAGTATTGCACTTCTCTTAAAACTAAACAAAACCCACGTGGGCTAGTGGCAGTGTCTGCACATGTGCTAGGTGACATGGAGTACACACAGACAGCTGTCTGCGGTACTGCTGGGTTAGAACAACACTCTTATAGCTGAGCTATTTCCTCAAGTACAGGAAGCAGATTAAACACAGAATTTGAAAATAAGTTTTTACCTTGAAAAGTAAATTTTTTCTTTTCCGGTTCCCTTTTCCTTACCCTCCTCTATGAGTAAGGCTCCAGAGCCCATGATGATAATTAAGTTCATCACAGTAATGGCAGTTGGCCATTTCCCTTCTTTGCTGCACATATCTGGCTCTGAAGTAAAAACCTTTCATTTCGCTCTATTATTTTTTAACTACTTCAAGAAAAAGCAAATTAAAAGAATTAAAATTGTATTCATTGCCCTCAGAGGAGACTTTGATAGTCTGGACAGATAAGTCTTTTGCTCACGAGCAAGACTGGACAGAATGCAATATCATGAGTATAAACACACTGAAGTCTTAAGGGTCTGCAATAATTTCAGTGTTTGTATTTAACTTCTGTCACTAACCAGATTGTATTTTTGCAGCACTTTAAGCTCATAGAAAGCTTGAAAACCAATTGACTGTCACAAGAAATTGCCAATAATAGATTTTATGGGTTTCAGTAATTAGCAGTAGAGAGAAGTCTCAAATAAATGTAGTATTGTATGTGTGTTCACCAGCATTAAATTTCAAAAAACCTCTAATTTCCAAGTCAGATGCAATTTCCTTACAAGGTCTTTAACATAATACTAACAATAAAGAAGTTTATTCTGTACAGTTACTTAAGAGCAGGCTTTATTAGATGTAAAAATGCTGAGATATTCAGAAATAGGGGGACAGGTAGAAATGCATCTACCTATCCTTCTATGAAGATAGGTAAGTGTACTCCAAAGTAAAATAACAGTCTTCAGAACAGAACAGACAAATTCTGTGATTCAGATTGGAAAAATGGTGAGGGGCAGAAAATTTTGCCTCCTAATACACAAAAAAGAGCTAGAATAATTAGAGTTAAGTATTTTCAAGACACACAGGTAAATAAATGGGCTTCCCAGCCAGCTTAATTATTAATGCATCTTTGACAACAGGAAGATTAAAAGAGCATAAAATTACCTCTTGCATCTCCGTGCCAGCATGCTCAAGCCCAGCACCTGTCCCCCCTTCCATATCAGAGGAGGTCACTGCTGGTCAGTGTGCCAGGGAGCAGCCAGGGCAGCAGTGCTCCCTGAGCAGAGGGGAGCCTGGAGTGGAGGGAATTCCATGCCAGCTCAAGCCAGTGGGAATGCCCCGGGAATGGCAGCCGAGTCCACCCAAGAGCCCAGCTCATAAGGTGGGTCTGCAATCAAACAGAAACCCATCCCTCTGGATAAGCCCTGCTCTCAGGCTGAGCTTAAATAGAGCTCAGGGTGGGGGAAGAGGAGGTGACTGTGTGGTGGCACAGGTGTGGCTGATCAGGGCAATTAAAGCTCATTAGCACACTCAGGGTAGAAAGTTTATTTGCCTTTAGAGCCCTGCTTTTTCCCGGTATTACTGTGAGACCAAGCAGGAGAAAATGTGATTTGATATGTTATTTTACTGTGCAGGAGGCCGTACATAATCTACAGAATACGTTCACTCCTTTTCTAAAAACTACTTGTTTTTCTGCAGAAGGGGAATGAGAAAAACTGCACAGACTTGATTTTTGTCATGGTGGCTGCAGATAACTTGTAGGTATTATTTTGGCAGAGGAAAACCTGTTTTGTTAGAGACACAAAATATGGCATGCTATTACATCTACTCACCCAACAATGAAGGCTAGAGATGCAAAAATATATTAACAATATTATTCTACATTTGGATATAAAATCCTGGAGATGGTAAGTCATAAGTTACCTTGCTAATATATTTCATACAGATCCATAGGGTGATTTTCTATATTATTATATGATTATATGGAGAAGCCCTAAAATTTAAATAAAAAATAATTTTTCTTTCAGCTTTAGCAATGTTAACTATTCACATTAACCCAGTTATTTTCAACTATTTTTTCAAGAAGGACCAGTACATGCCTGTGTTTCTCTACAGAAGTATGCTGCCTAAATGTTGTATATCTTAAATGCTCTCACAAATTAATATGAGATTAAACACATTAAACCAACAAATGAAAACATTTGTGAGACATTGACCGATTAATGTGAATAACAGTAATACTTCAAGATTATATGGTTTTATATATAATTTAATAGGCATAAGATTTCTAATAAATGTTATGAAGTTTAATCATTATAACTGTCCTGGATGCTGGATTGTACAGGCAAAGACTGGTTTGAATGTGCTGCCATGTTAGACATACTTGCCAGTATAAAACAGACTGTGACTATTATCTGTACATTTGTCTCTCTCCAGGGCATTTTTAAGAATTTTTGTAATTAGCTTTTGTTTCGGAGCAGTGCTTTCATTTTTCTTGATAAAGCTTTTGCTTTTCTAGGGTTCTATTGAACTCAGATTAGGTTCTACATTTTCTATAGCCATTACAATAAGAATAGGAAGCTTTTAATAATATATGAAAACTAGCAATGACAACTATTTTACAGTGCTTTCAAATCCAGTTAAGAATAAAATAGTTTAATGGTTACTTTCTTTTATTGTTTTAATTTTGGCTCTATCTGTAGAAACAGTGTTTCTCATTAGAAAATTCAAATAATAGAAGTCTATGAAAAATGAATGAGAGGTTGAGCCACCATGACAGAAATTGTTCTTTGTAACATAGGTGCTAATCTTAGCCCAGTTATTCTACTTTTCATGGTCAAGGAGGAAGGCCCTTGTCTGAGATTTGTGTTCATTTAACCTCTGCTATGTTTGTCTCTGTTTGGGAGGAAATAGAAATATGCTAACTTAAGAGGAGCCAGATTCCATGTGCTGCCAAGAAGATATAAAGGTGTGGCCTGAATATAGTTTAGGATGATTTCTATCTTCTCTATACCCCGAGAGCCTGTTGCGATGCTCTGAGGTTTTGTGCAAGCTGTGACAGTCTGGACACCCTTGAGACTCAATTTGCCAGTCTGCACCTCTTTCTTTTGTTCCTTATTGTCAATTTTTCAATCTGACTCCAAATAAAGCAACTAATGTGGTAACAAAAGTTTTACCTTATTGCTTTGTACCAGCAGTCAGGTTTAAGTTAGTGGTTATGAACCAACACCATTCACAACAAATTAAAGTAACCAAGCAAGAGTCATTTACCCTTACAGATATTAACAGTGGGTTTACCAAGCAACAATATTCACTATTATCTTATAAAAAATTATGTTTTCATCACCTCTCACAGCAGGGTTCCACATCCTAATTTGCTATAATTATTAAGTCAGCATCAGATTTTAAGAACAAATGTTATCATTATTCACTACAGCACTCCAGCAAGGCTTCGCTAGGAAGCAATAAAGAACAAAATACGTTCTTTTTTATGCATTATTTATATTTCAAAGACCCTTATTTCCCCCTAAATACTTGAATTAAGTTGCAGACTGTGGTGTTCTGAGAACTGAGTTATGTCCTAAAGCAATGCTTCTGAAGAAGTGCATCCTGCCTGGAAATTGGGTTCTGCAGCTGTAGCTACTGCTGGATTTTGCATCCTGGCATGGGGATGCTTTCTGTTGCCAGAGAGAATGATGAATAGTTGTCTGAGTAGCTCAGAGCACATACTTATTTCCTCTTCAATAAAGAACAACAGTCAATATCATTTAGGCACAGGAAAACATCATCGCAACACAACAAATCCAAGGAATGTTTTCTTTTTGACTGCTAATTCTACCTGCTGAATTGTAGCTTTTTCAGAACTTATTTTGTATTGCTGCTGTGCTCCATTGAACAGGTATGGCTAGAATAAGTATGGGCCTTCAAATGCCCTAACATAATAAACTGCAACAGTTCTAAAGACATAGAATTCTTTCACTCCAATTTGAATCTAATTTTAGTGACAATAACACAGAATTCACACCAACAGAATTTGGAGCATGGAAGGAACATTATGTGTCTTGGTTAAAAGCTGTTTAAAGTTGTTTACATTAAAAAATTCAATTTTTTGGAACTGAGAAATTTTCAGATCTCAGCTCTTTTGATAAATTTCATTATTTTAAATTTCTGTTTGTCTGGGAAAGGAGTTGTAAACAGGTAAAACAGCCTGTTTTTACATTTTCAAGATGAAAACCTGGAAGAATAATTAATTAGACATGAGCCTTCTTGAGAGAGACTGAACTGAGAAGGAAAAAGCTTGAGTTTAAAATGAAATCATTTGCAATGGCCTAAATGAAACTTTTATATTTTCAGCTTACAGAAATCTATGACACATTTAATGTCTTCTTTTGGTGATATCCCACAGTGAACTACAGGAAAAAACCCCAAACTTTAACATTTCTTGACATATCTGTATCACTAAATGGGTGTTACTTGGAAATGTGTTTACAGACTTGCATACCATTGGTTCACTATGTTTTTAACCACAGCCCATTAAATAAAGGTTTGTGATTTCTAGGAAAGATCCCATGGCTGAAGGGATTAATGAAGCCCAGAACATTGTATGGAGCCTGAGGTTATGGTGTAGATTTGTATAATACATCAGTAAGCATGTGTCTGCTCTTAAATTACCTATTGCGCGAACCAGAAATTCTAAATATTGTCGCAATTATACTCAAGTAAATTTTATTCTGTGACTATGAAGCATTAATAAAGCTCAGCAACCAGCTTCGAGCTCTGTATTTTCCTACCATTCTGTGGTGGTAGTCACTAGTCAACAGCTCAGAAGATATAAGAGTTCATGATCAGGCATATTTTTGATAAATTGTTAAGAAAAAATACTTTTCATCACTGCAACCAACAAAGTGTAGGGTATGACATGTAGTGCAATTGTTTAAAGCTATATGCTGCATGGTACACAAACATTTCATCACCTCTGTCCACCAAAGAGTGGAGATGAGAATTTGTTGCTTTCACTCAGTGCAATATTTATATTTGAAAGACAAAAGAATAAGTTTTAAAATGATGCTACATCCAGATTCAGGCCATAGAATGGAATAGTGAGCAGAATGAAATCAGACACAAAAAACCCTGTGCATGGGAGCACCCCCCCACAGCCCTCACAAGGATCACACCTACCCTTGGTCTCTGCAGTCCATGTCCCAGACAGCCTTGGATTTAGTGTTCTCTACCCACAACCCCTCCACCTAATTTTAGAGTCAGGGCTGGGCTGTGCCTGTATGGCACAGCAGCATCCTTTTGTGTACTCAGTAAACAGATAAACATGAGAAAAGTCCAAGATTTACAAAGCTAGCAAAACCTGCTTTCAGGTCTCTGCCTCCTGTGCAGAACTGAGTAATAACTAGGGCCAAGTGAATAATATATACATTTTCTTTTAATTTGAATTTTTAAATGAACCCACTCTGTTGTTGCACCTGTGCAGAAGCCACTGGAGCCAGTGTACTCTCAACCAAAGAGAAAACAAAAAAGATTATTAACTTTCTCTAGTCCTCCTTTTATTAAGATGAGACAGTCTGCAAACTAAGGTGCTTTTCACAACTGTGCACTAAAAATTTCTTATATTGTTTCTGGTCACTGATACTCCATTTTCAGATTGTTGTTACACCACTGCCATTTCTATCTGGTATTTAACAGTTTGTAACAATATCAGACACTGAGTATCTGATTAGCAGCTAAACATGCATTCTCACACAGGTGCTTTTAAAACAATAGCAAAAGAAAGAAAAATAAATGGAAGAAAGGATCACATGCCTGATTTACAGTCACATTTTAAAAAACTTTTATTGGTGAGTTAATTAGCGTGAGCTCAAATTTGAGAGCATTCCTACAATTTGGGATCTAAGGGAAGATGCCACTCTGTAGCTATAAGTCATTACAGAGCAGCTGAGAAACAGAGCCCTTCAGCAGGGGTGCAGGAAGTGACTTCTGAGCATCTGGGAGCCTACAGGCTGCACACTGCCAAAATAACACTCCTTTGTCAGGACACATTCATCTTCTCCTCTCCCATTCCCCTGCACAGCCAAGCAGTTTCCCGCATGCTGTAGCAAGAGATGCGAGCAGCACAATCGAAGCACTGTGTCTCCCATACTCCTTGTTTTCTCCCACCAGAGCCCTGTGGACACTGAGAGGGTGATGAACCCCATCTCCAGCTCTTCAGGCATCAGGCACCCCTGCCTCCCCTTAAGAAAGACCCCATTTCTTCAGCAGTGTGCTGCACTGCTGGCTGAAGGCCAGGCAGATCTCAGCAGGGCAGGTATTTCTTTTTCAGGTCAAATCTTCTCGGGCATTTTTTGTTTTCAGTTGGAAAGCTCTCCTGCATGCATATCTAGTGCAGCATTTCAAAAGGAGTCTGTTGAAGAAGAAAATATGCTCTTGACATGAAGCAAAGTTTACAGTACCCTTTGATATGTCAAAATATATCAGTAAATATCAATGATATTCTCCAAAACAGCATGCTTTAATACTTGAAGCTCTTGGCAGAAGTGTGCCAAAGTTGCTATGAACAACTTCCTAAAAAATAAAAAATAAAAAAATTAAAAGAAGGAGTTTTGCAGATATTTTTCCAGGCCTGTCAAGTTTCCTGGCAAATTATCTGTGTTTGTGAATTTTTAGGTTACTGAAAATAAAATGTACTCAGAAAACCTAAATCAGTAAGTCATATAAAATACAAAACATTTATGTCCTTTTAGGACAGAGGGGAAAAAAAGTCTTATTTAAGTTCTTCTCCCAGTGGGACCTGGATCTATTAGGAAGGTGAGCTAGTGCAGAGATGCTGAATTATCTCACCATTGAGTTCAGGCAGATTGCCATGATTTGATGAGTCTCTCTTGAGAGTCTATCTCTAAAAACTGATGTCATGTTATCCACTCTTCAGTGCCAGAATTTGTATTAACATTGATTTACCCTTGAGGCTGAACAAAGTCCTCACAGATAGTCAGTTCCTCATGATGACTTCCTGGAGGGTTTATTGCTTGTTGCTTGACTGTTTGTCACCAAAGGATCCCTCATTTGACCATTTTATTTTTTGTGAAACTGTTGACGAGGCCAACTGCAGAAAAATGTCACCCTTTTCTCCTACTTCCTCTTCAACCACAATGGTCAATATGCCCTGTCAAAAGTCACTGGTGGAACTGACAAATCAGTTAAACTATTTTAGAAATTTTAGACAGCACCTACTTAGTTGAAGATGAAAAGGAGTCTATGCTCCTCAGATTTCTGATGTTTTTTTTCCTTACTAATTAATACATTTGCACTGGAAAGATTAATGGGTTATGTTTTGATACATAATAAAAATAACTTTCACGGTACAAATCTATGGAGCTCATCAAGAAACAGTACAATTTAGTTGGTACCTGAGATGTCTAAAATTTAAAATTTAAAAATTTTAATAATAAAAAAAAAATACACAAAATCCCCCAGCACCTAACAAGCCCTTTCAAAAGTGTTTATGGCTTAGCTGGTTTTCAGTGTAGTGAATTAAAGGGCTGTTCCAAACTCATGTGTTGAATGGGTTCCCATGCAATGTTCATTAACTATAGACCACTGTAAGTTGGAGAAAACAACTCTGAAACAGCACTGTGAGGATAAGCCAGGTTGAAACAGAGTGACACACTGCTACAGCTCAACTGAGAACATAAACATTGTGCTTGTTCACTCCCCTTGAGAAATTGGTCTACACAATATACAAACATATTGCTGTTTCAAGCCCTTGTTGAAAAAGTCCAGCTCATCCTGCAGTTTTTCTTCTGCTCTCTATTACATGGAAGTCTTGCTATCCTTTGGTGAACCCAGGGCTGTCAGTTTCTCTCATATTGCTACTTTAGTTTGTTATCTTACTTTCTGGGGTTTTTTTCATCAGGAAATGTGAGTTCAAAAAGACCTCGAGATAGGCTATTGCATCAATAGTTCTGGCCTAAATAGAATTAGGAAGTGGTAGGATCTTGCCACAAATTCAATTTCAGCTCTCTCCAGTTGCTAGCTCAGTACTGGAGACATCCCGGTTTTGTTGTGTTTTTCTGCCTGCCACAGAGGAAAGAAAAGAGGCCCAAGAGAGAGTAAATGTCATAAGGGAACACAGTAAATTATATCTGCACAACTGT